>NC_082681.1:138340676-138978829 GCF_025265405.1 Mesoplodon densirostris | reverse complement strand
CCTTCCCAGGTAAAACACCTGAATATGTACAAGGGCTTGAAAGCCTAGAGGAAGGGCCGCGGAGCCACACCAGTGACAGCACGCAGGCCAACTTGGTGCCTGAAGGCCAGCCAGGATGGTCCTGGCCCCGGGCGCTCTTCTGGAAGCTTTCCATTGCCCTGCCTGAGAGACTCCTCCTGTCCCGGACCCCACTGCTTTTTCATTCCTCACTTCTGGCCGGAGAGAAATTCCAGCGGAAGGTGTGGGTGACACATCCTCTTCTTTACAGGTGGCAGCCTGGCAACTCCTGCAGAAAGGCCAGCAGATCCCCACTCACACCGGGACACCCACAAAGCCGTGGCCCCTCACTCCCTCCCACCAGCAGAGCCCCGAGACTGCTGACAGGGCAGAGAATATGGAGTCAGGCACAGCTTCAGGGGCTATTGCTGCCTGGAGTGCTGTTTATATTGACCTCAACCAGGCACACCTGGGGAGGGCCGGCCGGCAGGGTAAGGCTGCCCAGGTCAGTTAATCCACAACCCTCAGGGAATCACATTGTTGAAAATGGACCTCGCTAAGGCAGAATAGAAGCCAAGGAAAAAAAGGACACAATGCCATTTGCAGCCCCGTAGATGAGTCTAGAGGTAATCACGTGACTTGGAGTAAGTCAGAAAGTGAAAGACACATATCGTATCATATCACTTATAGGTGTTACCTAAAAATGGATACCAGGGCAGATATTTCCACGGAGAAGGGCAATCACAGATTCATTAAACAAACTTATGGTTCACCAATGGAAAGGTGTGAGGATTGGTTTCATTACGATATCGGGGTTAACAGACATACACAAACACAGGTGACATATATAATCACCAAAGACCTACGGAATACCAAGAGAAGACTACTCAACATTCTGTCCTAACGTACATGGGAAAAGGATCCCAGGAAGAACAGACTTCTGTATATGTGTAAAAGAACCACATCTTCCACACCTACAACAAGCCAAACATTGTAACCAAACTTGCTGTAATAAAACATAAAAAATTAAATTAAAAACACGAACAAGAAGTAGTGAGACAAACTTGAGGGGCTTTCTCCTGGCACATTCCATTCTACATTCCAATCTAGAACACGACTTCCATTGAGGCTCTGTTGCCATAGTAACCAGATTTGGTAAGGGAGAACTTGCTGCCACCTTGTGGCCGTTTCACACAACAGCAGCTTTAATCCCAGCGCTAATGGTCCGTTGATATTCAAAATCATTGCAGGCCTGTAAATGACACTTGCCCTGAAAACAAATCCTGGGGTCACATATCGACCAAAAAATTCAAAGACGTCCATATTTTAAAACGACCGTTTCAAAAGGCATATTTTATGCACATTAGTGTTCTGCTTCTTTTTCTTTCTTTCTTTTTTTGTTAAAAAAATGGGAATGGAAAAAAGGCATCCCTCAGAATGGGCGAAAATAATTGCAAACGAATCAATGGACAAAGGTTTAATCTCCAATATATATAAACAGCTCATGCAACTTAATATTAAAAAAACAAACAACCCAATAAAAAATGAGCAGAAGATCTAAAGAGACGTTTCTTCAAAGAAGACACAGAGATGGCCAAGACACACATGAAAAGCTGCTCAACAGCACTAATTATTAGAGAAATGCAAATCAAAACTACAATGAGGTATCACCTCACAACTGTTAGAATCGGCATCATCAGAAAATCTACAAACAACAAATTCTGGGGAGGGTGTGGACAAAAGGAACCCTCTTCCACTATTGGTGGGGATGTAAATTGATACAGTCACTATGGAGAACAGTATGGAGTTTCCTTAAAAAAACGAGAAATAGAATTAACATCTGATCCAGCAATCCCACTTCTGGGCATATACCCAGAGAAAACCATAGATCAAAAAGGCACATTCACCACAATGTTCATTGCAGCACTATTTACAATAGCCAGGTAATGGAAGCAACCTAAATGCCCACAGACAGATGAATGGATAAAGATGTGGTACATATATAAAATGGAATATTACTCAGCCATAAAAAGGAATGAAACTGGGTCATTTGTAGAGACATCGATGGATCTAGAGACTGTCATACAGAATGAAGTAAGTCAGAAAGAGGAAAACAAATATTGTATATTAATGCATATATGTGGAACCTAAAAAATGGTACAGATGAACTGGTTTGCAGGGAAGAAATAGAGACACAGAGGTAGAGAACAAACGTATGGACACCAAGTGTGGGAAGCCATGGGGTGGTGGTGGTGGGATGAGTTGGGAGATGGGGATTGACCTGTATACATGTATATGCATAAAATACATAAATAATAATAACCTGCTGTATAAGAAAATAAATAAAATTAAAATTCAAAATTTTAAAAAATAAAATTTAAAAATAAAACAGAAAAAAGTTCTTCCCTTCACACAGATGTATTTATAGGAATGAATTATTTCCATGCTTATATCTATAAATACATAAAAGAGGAATGAAATCAAACTTGAACCATAAAAGAAAAAAAAACCTGAACCCACCAGTTATACAGAGGGAAACCCTATCAGGGCACTTGCTCCAGCAGTAAACAATTCTGAAATTGGTCAGAGGTGGGGAATCATCTCCCATACAGCCAGCAACCCACCCCCATGCAAGGAGCATCCTCATTGCAAAGCTGGGGGACCGTTCTGAGGCATCTGTGAGTAAACGTGAGCTAAGCCCCAGGGCAGCTGCTGCTGAACTGTCCCCACCCTTCCCAGGTAAAACACCTGAATATGTACAAGGGCTTGAAAGCCTAGAGGAAGGGCCGCGGAGCCACACCAGTGACAGCACGCAGGCCAACTTGGTGCCTGAAGGCCAGCCAGGATGGTCCTGGCCCCGGGCGCTCTTCTGGAAGCTTTCCATTGCCCTGCCTGAGAGACTCCTCCTGTCCCGGACCCCACTGCTTTTTTCATTCCTCACTTCTGGCCGGAGAGAAATTCCAGCGGAAGGTGTGGGTGACACATCCTCTTCTTTACAGGTGGCAGCCTGGCAACTCCTGCAGAAAGGCCAGCAGATCCCCACTCACACCGGGACACCCACAAAGCCGTGGCCCCTCACTCCCTCCCACCAGCAGAGCCCCGAGACTGCTGACAGGGCAGAGAATATGGAGTCAGGCACAGCTTCAGGGGCTATTGCTGCCTGGAGTGCTGTTTATATTGACCTCAACCAGGCACACCTGGGGAGGGCCGGCCGGCAGGGTAAGGCTGCCCAGGTCAGTTAATCCACAACCCTCAGGGAATCACATTGTTGAAAATGGACCTCGCTAAGGCAGAATAGAAGCCAAGGAAAAAAAGGACACAATGCCATTTGCAGCCCCGTAGATGAGTCTAGAGGTAATCACGTGACTTGGAGTAAGTCAGAAAGTGAAAGACACATATCGTATCATATCACTTATAGGTGTTACCTAAAAATGGATACCAGGGCAGATATTTCCACGGAGAAGGGCAATCACAGATTCATTAAACAAACTTATGGTTCACCAATGGAAAGGTGTGAGGATTGGTTTCATTACGATATCGGGGTTAACAGACATACACAAACACAGGTGACATATATAATCACCAAAGACCTACGGAATACCAAGAGAAGACTACTCAACATTCTGTCCTAACGTACATGGGAAAAGGATCCCAGGAAGAACAGACTTCTGTATATGTGTAAAAGAACCACATCTTCCACACCTACAACAAGCCAAACATTGTAACCAAACTTGCTGTAATAAAACATAAAAAATTAAATTAAAAACACGAACAAGAAGTAGTGAGACAAACTTGAGGGGCTTTCTCCTGGCACATTCCATTCTACATTCCAATCTAGAACACGACTTCCATTGAGGCTCTGTTGCCATAGTAACCAGATTTGGTAAGGGAGAACTGCTGCCACCTTGTGGCCGTTTCACACAACAGCAGCTTTAATCCCAGCGCTAATGGTCCGTTGATATTCAAAATCATTGCAGGCCTGTAAATGACACTTGCCCTGAAAACAAATCCTGGGGTCACATATCGACCAAAAAATTCAAAGACGTCCATATTTTAAAACGACCGTTTCAAAAGGCATATTTTATGCACATTAGTGTTCTGCTTCTTTTTCTTTCTTTCTTTTTTTGTTAAAAAAATGGGAATGGAAAAAGGCATCCCTCAGAATGGGCGAAAATAATTGCAAACGAATCAATGGACAAAGGTTTAATCTCCAATATATATAAACAGCTCATGCAACTTAATATTAAAAAAACAAACAACCCAATAAAAAATGAGCAGAAGATCTAAAGAGACGTTTCTTCAAAGAAGACACAGAGATGGCCAAGACACACATGAAAAGCTGCTCAACAGCACTAATTATTAGAGAAATGCAAATCAAAACTACAATGAGGTATCACCTCACAACTGTTAGAATCGGCATCATCAGAAAATCTACAAACAACAAATTCTGGGGAGGGTGTGGACAAAAGGAACCCTCTTCCACTATTGGTGGGGATGTAAATTGATACAGTCACTATGGAGAACAGTATGGAGTTTCCTTAAAAAAACGAGAAATAGAATTAACATCTGATCCAGCAATCCCACTTCTGGGCATATACCCAGAGAAAACCATAGATCAAAAAGGCACATTCACCACAATGTTCATTGCAGCACTATTTACAATAGCCAGGTAATGGAAGCAACCTAAATGCCCACAGACAGATGAATGGATAAAGATGTGGTACATATATAAAATGGAATATTACTCAGCCATAAAAAGGAATGAAACTGGGTCATTTGTAGAGACATCGATGGATCTAGAGACTGTCATACAGAATGAAGTAAGTCAGAAAGAGGAAAACAAATATTGTATATTAATGCATATATGTGGAACCTAAAAAATGGTACAGATGAACTGGTTTGCAGGGAAGAAATAGAGACACAGAGGTAGAGAACAAACGTATGGACACCAAGTGTGGGAAGCCATGGGGTGGTGGTGGTGGGATGAGTTGGGAGATTGGGATTGACCTGAATACATGTATATGCATAAAATACATAACTAATAATAACCTGCTGTATAAAAAAATAAATAAAATTAAATTTCAAAATTTTCAAAAATAAAATTTAAAAATAAAACAGAAAATATTTCTTCCCTTCAACAGATGTATTTATAGGAATGAATTATTTCCAGGCTTATATCTATAAATACATAAAAGAGGAATAAAATCAAACTTGAACCATAAAAGAAAAAAAAACCTGAACCCACCAGTTATACAGAGGGAAACCCTATCAGGGAACATGCTCCAGCGGTAAACAATTCTGAAATTGGTCAGAGGTGGGGAATCACCTCCCATACAGCCAGCAACCCACCCCCCACGCAAGGAGCGTCCTCATTGCAAAGCTGGGGGACCGTGCTGAGGCATCTGTGAGTAAACGTGAGCTGAGCCCCAGGCCAGCTGCTGCTGAACTGTTCCCACCCTTCCCAGGTAAAACACCTGAATATGTACAAGGGCTTGAAAGCCTAGAGGAAGGGCCGTGGAGCCACAACAGTGACAGCACGCAGGCCAACTTGGTGCCTGCAGGCCAGCCAGGATGGTCCTGGCCCCGGGCGCTCTTCTGGAAGCTTTCTATTGCCATACCTGAGATACCCATCCTGTCCCGGCCCCCACTGCTTATTTCCTTCCTCACCTCTGTCCAGAGAGAAATTCCATCGGAAGGTATGGGTGACACATCCTCTTCTTTACAGGTGGCAGCCTGGCAACTCCTGCAGAAAGGCCAGCAGAGCCCCACTCACACCGGGCCACCAACAAAGCCTTGGCCCCTCACTCCCTCCCACCAGCACAGCCCCAAGACTGCTGACGGGGCAGAGAATATGGAGTCAGGCACAACTTCAGGGGCTCTTGCTGCCTGGAGTGCTGTTTATATTGACCTCAACCAGGCACACCTGGGGAGGGCCGGCCGGCAGGGTAAGGCTGCCCAGGTCAGCTAATCCACAACCCTCAGGGAATCACATTGTTGAAAATGGACCTCGCTAAGGCAGAATAGAAGCCAAGGAAAAAAAGGACACAATGCCATTTGCAGCCCCGTAGATGAGTCTAGAGGTAATCACGTGACTTGGAGTAAGTCAGAAAGTGAAAGACACATATCGTATCATATCACTTATAGGTGTTACCTAAAAATGGATACCAGGGCAGATATTTCCACGGAGAAGGGCAATCACACATTCATTAAACAAACTTATGGTTCACCAATGGAAAGGTGTGAGGATTGGTTTCATTACGATATCGGGGTTAACAGACATACACAAACACAGGTGACATATATAATCACCAAAGACCTACGGAATACGAAGAGAAGACGACTCAACATTCTGTCCTAACGTACATGGGAAAAGGATCCCAGGAAGAACAGACTTCTGTATATGTGTAAAAGAACCACATCTTCCACACCTACAACAAGCCAAACATTGTAATCAAACTTGCTGTAATAGAAAATAAAAGAAAAAATTAAAAACACGAACAAGAAGTAGTGAGACAAACTTGAGGGGCTTTCTCCTGGCACATTCCATTCTACATTCCAATCTAGAACACGACTTCCATTGAGGCTCTGTTGCCCTAGTAACCAGATTTGGTAAGGGAGAACTGCTGCCACCTTGTGGCCGTTTCACGCAACAGCAGCTTTAATCCCAGCGCTAATGGTCAGTTGATATTCAAAATCATTGCAGGCCGGTAAATGACACCTGCCCTGAAAACAAATCCTGGGATCACATATCGACCAAAATATTCAAAGGACATCCATATTTCAAAACGACAGTCAAAAGACATATTTTACACACATTAGTGTTCTTCTTCTTTTTCTTTCTTTCTTTTTTTGTTAAAAAATCGGGAATGGAAAAAGGATTCCCTCCGAATGGGCGAAAATAGTTGCAAACTAATCAATGGACAAAGGTTTAATCTCCAATATATATAAACAGCTCATGCAGCTTAATATTAAAAAAACAAACAACCCAATACAAAAATGCGCAGAAGATCTAAACAGACGTTTCTTCAAAGAAGACACAGAGATGGCCAAGACGCACATGAAATGCTGCTCAACATCACTAATTATTAGAGAAATGCAAATCAAAATTACAATGACGTATCACCTCACACCTGTTAGAATCGGCATCATCAGAAAATCTACAAACAACAAATTCTGGGGAGGGTGTGGACCAAAGGATCCCTCTTCCACTATTGGTGGGAACGTAAATTGATACAGACACTATGGAGAACAGTATGGAGTTTCCTTAAAAAAGCTAGAAATAGAATTACCATCTGATCCAGCAATCCCACTTCTGGGCATATACCCAGAGAAAACAATAAATCAAAAAGGCACATTCACGACCATGGTCATTACAGCACTATTTACAATAGCCAGGTAATGGAAGCAACCTAAATGCCCACAGACAGATGAATGGATAAAGACGTGGTACATATATAAAATGGAATATTACTCAGCAATAAGAAGGAATGAAACTGGGTCATTTGTAGAGATGTCGATGGAAGTAGAGACTGTCATACAGAGTGAAGTAAGTCAGAAAGCGTAAAACAAATATTGTATATTAATGCATATATGTGGAACCTAGAAAAATGGTACAGATGAACTGGTTTGCAGGGAAGAAATAGAGACACAGAGGTAGAGAACAAACGTATGGACACCAAGTGTGGGAAGCCATGGGGTGGTGGTGGTGGGATGAGTTGGGAGATTGGGATTGACCTGTATACATGTATATGCATATAATACATAACTAATAATAACGTGCTATATAAAAACATATAGAAAATAAAATTTCAAATTTTCAAAAATAAAATTTAAAAATAAAACAGAATAAACTTCTTCCCTTTACACAGATGTATTTATATGAATGAATTATTTCCATGCTTATATCTATAAATACATAAAAGAGGAATAAAATCTAACTTGAACCAGAAAAGAAAAAAAAACCTGAACCCACCAGTTATACAGAGGAAAACCCTATCAGGGCACTTGCTCCAGCGGTCAACAATTCTGAAATTGGTCAGAGGTGGGTAATCATCTCCCATACAGCCAGCAGCCCACCGCCCTCGCAAGGAGGGTCCTCATTGCAAAGCTGGGGGACCGTGCCGAGGTATCTGTGAGTAAACGTGAGCTGAGCCCCAGGCCAGCTGCTGCTGAACTGTTCCCACCCGTCCCAGGTAAAACACCTGAATATGTACAAGGGCTTGAAAGCCTAGAGGAAGGGCCCTGGAGCCACACCAGCGACAGCACGCAGTCCAACTTGGTGCCTGCAGGCCAGCCAGGATGGTCCTGGCCCCAGGCGCTCTTCTGGAAGCTTGCTATTGCCCTGCCTGAGAAACCCCTCCTGTCCCGGCCCCCACTGCTTTTTTCCTTCCTCACCTCTGTCCGGAGAGAAATTCCATCGGAAGGTATGGGTGACACATCCTCTTCTTTACAGGTGGCAGCCTGGCAACTCCTGCAGAAAGTCCAGCAGAGCCCCACTCACACCGGGCCACCCACAAAGCCGTGGCCCCTCACTCCCTCCCACCAGCACAGCCCCGAGACTGCTGACGGGGCAGAGAATATGGAGTCAGGCACAGCTTCAGGGGCTATTGCTGCCTGGAGCGCTCTTTATATTGACTTCAACCCAGGCACACCTGGGGAGGGCCGGCAGGCAGGGTAAGGCTGCCCAAATCAGCCAATCCTCACCCCTCAGGGGCTCACAGTTGCAGAAAATGAACCTTGCTAAACGGGCCACGCCCAAGGAACAGGTGTGGGCTCTTGAGAGTCAGGATAGACAAGGGGCTGCAGCTGTGGCTTGTTTTCTTATCATTTTATCTGGTCCATGAGTGGAAAACAAATTCAAGAAGACCCTATCCTAATGAGAGGAACCCAGGAGTCAGGGAGAGGAGTGATGGTGGGTGGAGACAGAGGCCTGGTGCCCTGGCTGCAGTGGAAGTGTCTGGAAGACCAGGCAGAGAGAGGCTGCACAGAGTGATAGCCAGGGTCACAGACCTGTCAGAGCTGCTGTTTGTTAGTTCAAGTCTTGCTCTGAGGTGTTCTGTGTCAGCTGTGAGCAACAGCTGAGCTGGGGGTTCTCTGCAAGTTGGGCTATGTGCACGGTTCCTGTGTGTCCAGCCCTGCCTGGTTACCTGCCCAGGGGAGCTCCGTATCCTGGGAAGGGCCTGACTATGAGAGCCCCATGGGCTGCTGGGTAACTGCACAGGTGAGCTCCATACACTGGGAGGGACTTGACCACGAGAGCCCCATGGGCTGTGGGGTAGGGGGTGCAGCCCAGGTGAGCTCCATATCCTGGGATTGGCCTGACCACGAGAGCCCCATGGGCTGCTGGAGACCTGGTAAAGGATATCAGGACAGTCAGTGAAGCCACCAAGGATATACAGCCAGTAGCTCCTATTTCCTACACACTGCTGGTCATTCTACCATCCACCAGGCCATGGCATTCTGTATTAGACTTCAATGATGCCTTCTTCTGTATTCCATTCATCTCAGAGTCACAAGAATTTTTGGCTTGTGACTGGCAGGCCACAACATGCAACCAAAGCAATAATGCTGGGCCGTCCTGCCCCAATGGTTCAAAAATCCCCACACCATCATTGGGGAAATGTTCTCTAAAGACCTAAAAGTTCTACCTCTGTAAAAGGGAACCCTCCTTCAATATGCAGATGACATTCTGATCGCCAGGCCTACTAAAGACGCCTCTGAACTACCTAGCCAAGAAAGGATAGAAGGTGTCCAAGAAAAAGGCTCAAATATCCCAGGCTAAGGTGACATGCCTGGGCTTCATTCTCACAGATATTCAGAGAAACACATCCCAGGATAGGGAAGAAGCCATTTGCAGCCTTACCTCTTCTAAAACTAGAAGACAGTTTAGGGGTTCCTGGGGAGGCCAAGGTTTTCTGCATCTGGATCCCTAACTACAGTCTAATAGCTGGGCCTCTACATGAAACACTGACACGAAAAGATGATGATCCTTTTGAATAGAATCCAGAAGCAGCCTTTCAAGAATGGAAAGAGCAGTCAATTCAGACCCTTGCCCAGGAACTCCCTAATTTAGCTAAACCCTTTGACCTTTACATACCCGGTCAAAGGTTAATCGCCCTGGGAGCCTTAGTGCAAAACCTGGAACCACTTGAAATGGAGCAACACAAGAATGCCCTTCAGGTATGATAAACTATGGTCACCAAGGGCTTTGCCCACCGCCCCATCAGGCCAGGATACTGGGGTATCTAAAAAGCTGGAAATCAGCAGCCCGCAAGGCCAGCTCCCTCCTAAGGGAAAAGGACCCCACGTGGTGATCCTAACCACCCATCATGCCCTGACATTGCAGGGGTCACTCTGTGGACACACTGACCTCGAGTGAGGAGGCCCTCCAACTCCAACCTCCAGGGACACAAACGGAGGCAATGGGCCCCCAAGATGACTCGTGTGACCATCACTTGACCTGGAGTTTCTCTCAGAAAACAACAAGACTGTGCCCCGAAAGAGCAGACTACTGCTTGCAGGACTTACTGCACGCAGAGGGGAGCTAATAAGCTTGGCGGGGGAAATGTATATCACGCTTTCTCCATAGAAAACCCTACAGACACCGCGGTGATGGTGGCCAATATGACCGGCTGGACTGCTGGCTACTTCAAAAGGCCGTTGACTCAGTGGACGTCATGGTCCTGGATCACCACCAACCCTGGACTGTCTGGGAGTTGAGCGGAAAGGGCTCTGACACATGGTGCTGTTTGTACATTAATTCAGGGACCTAATTAAAGAAAGCACAGACTACTGGTCAGAGCATCTAGGCTGGCAAAAAACGTCAGCCTAAGGTCGCCAAAAAAAATGTGGGGTGGGGTGAAACCTGCCACTGCAGCATCTCTGTGCATCTCTCTCCTGGACCCTTAAAGGTCATTAGAATCTATAACTCTTCCAATGCTGGTGCTCAGGCGGACGAGCAATGAGGCAGGAGGCCTTGGGACAATCAACCGCACCTGGAGGGTGCTCGGGAGAAATTTTGCCCCTCCCCCCGGGTATGAGGGCTCCCAACTCAGCATGAAGCAGTTACAAAAGAGGGGTCTGCACTCTCAGCACCCCAAGAATGAGGTACGGGACAAAAGGCAGAGGAGGTGTTCGTCTCCGGCAATGTTCATTAAAAATTCCTGGGAGATAAAAAGAGAATCTGGGCAATAAAATAAAGTCTAACCTGTTTTTCCTTTGTGCTTTGTCTAATATCACGTGCTCCTGGGGTTCCGCATGCAGAGGTCCCACACCCGGCCCTTCAGACCCGATTTCCTAGTGCAGAATGGCTGGGTCGACACCTCAGCTAGCGGGGTCCCATGTAGACTCCGTGACATAGAGCCTGAGCTGCAGCCAACCCAGCCCTCGAGAGCTCCATCCCCTCCCTCCCACTGACGCTGCCGGGATCCCTACACAGCAGCCCAGCCCACAGCCCGTGGGGCAGTGCACGCTCTCACCTCTCCATTCTGTTTTCAAAATATAAAGTTTCCTTTGCTTCTGAACCAAACTCAGTCTTGATCTGTTGGCTCCAATGACACTGGGCACGGGGACTCCTGTTGGGGTCCACTCTGGAGGATCAGTAACAGAAATTGAGAACATTGTAACTTCAATGAACAGGTGTGTGAGCCAAACTGTAGTTAACATAGAGCAGTGTATAAGGCTCGGGTAAAGTAAGATGTTTCTAAGACTTACATTTGATATTTCCATCACTTTATTATAAGCAAGTTCAGTGAAGAAGTCTGTCTTATTTGTCAGGTCAACATTAGAGAAATGAAGTGATTTATTTCCAAGGATGTACATCGAATACTCTTGGCTGAAGCTTCAATCTTGTTTTGAATGCTTTTCCATTGAAAAGGATACCTCTCTTTCAGCTCCCCCATTTCTGAGAAGTATAAAATCTTATAATTTATTATTACCAAAAGGGATAGGTAGGAGAAGGGATAAATTAACAGTCTGGGATTAACACATACACACTGCTATGTATGAAATAGATCATCAACAAGGAACTACTGTATAGCACAGGGAACTACACTGAATATTTTGCAATAACCTATAAGGGGAAATAATCTGGAAAAGAATAGATATTTTATCGACATCATCTATCAATGACAGATAAAATGTAACCTAAGCAAGGCCGATGGTGAGCGCTTCTGACCCTGAAGATTTCAACCATCTAAAGTTTGGACTCTGCCTATTTCCCAAGGCCCTTAATGGACATATGTGTAGCCGTAGCTTAAAAATTCCCCAGTTTGGGGTTCGGGGAGGCACTGATTTGGAAAAATCCCTGGTGTTCTCCTTACATGCACCGGACCCTTCCTACTGCTAAAACATGCCTGTCACACCTAGAGGATGGTACACCGTTTGATCAGAAAGAGTTTGGAAAAGGCACCTCATCTCCTCATCGCCTGGTGCTCAGGTTCACCCCTCCAGCATCTTTCCTAACAATCTCCTCACTTGGGGATATCAGCACCGTCAACATTCTGTTGCACACAGTTTGGAATTTGTCCAGAGGATGAAGCGGAAGGATTTGAAAAAGTTGGAGACAAGTCCTAGGTGTTCGGACAGGCACATGCCACTCTAATTTACGATCCGGAAGACAAATTCATCAAAGGCTAGAATTGCCCACAGAAACAGAATAGGGCTAGAGGAAATCCAGCTGTTTTGTGTCCAGTTTCCAAAAACACAAGTTGAAAAATGGAACTCAGGGGCACTAAAATTCATGAAACTGCAGAGTTGAAAATATCTATCGTCAAAAAATGTCTTGAGGTAAGTCACAGAAAAGGACTTGTAAGCAAGGGAGTGTGGCAGGAAACAGATTTGAAGAGGTAGAAAAGACTCCCCATTAAAGCACAAGAAAAGGGGCTGAACATCGCCAATGATGCAGTTGGACAAAAAGGGCGTATGCATTTTTTCTGAATATATTCAAGTAAAGGCCATACACACTTTTTATCCAACCAAACAGGTGGGCACTGGAAATCAATACTACAAAATGTATCACTTCACAACAGTCAGAAGGGCCATCCACATAAAGTGTAAACACCAGAAATGCAGGACAGGGCGAGGAGAAAAGGGAGCCCTGTGAGGCTGATAGTGGAAATGTAATTTGCCAACGGCCACTCTGGAGAAGTGTATTGTGTTTGCTAAAACATCTAAAAAATGAGCTACAGAGCATAGGGCACTTGCACTCATGGGCGTATACCTTGGGAAAAACAAAAATCGACAGAAAACAGGCACCCCAACGTTTACCACCTCTCTGTTAAAAAGAGCCTCAACTTGGATATAACCTAAATGTCCCTGGAAGGATAAAATGGATGAAAGAGATGGGGTACTTATGTAGAGTGGAATATTACTCATCCAGAAATCAATGAAATAAGGCCAGTTGTAACAACTCTGGAGGAGTTACATACGATCATTCTAAGTGACATATGTCAGAAAGAAAAAGACACATATCATAAGATGTCACTTAAAGGTGGAATCAAAAATGGCTACACATGAAATAAATTACAAAACAGAAACATAGTCAAATATGTAGAAAACAGACATAAGGCTGCTAAATGGGAAAGGTGGGGAAGGGTGAGGTATTATCCAGGAGGTTGAAATTAGCAAAGATACCATTCCAAGTACCAAATTGAATAATTGACAAGGCCTACACGGTACCTCAAAGAACTGCACTCAGTACACTCAAGTCACTGGAAAATAATACATATGACTGGTAAGAATCTGTAAAAGAATTTATTGATGTCTCACAGTACATGAATCAAGTGGATGTACAGCAGCAAAAAACAGAGCTTTGAAAATCAGCTGTAACCAATATAATAATAAATTTAAAAATATTTAGAAAATAAGTGAGACAGACAAAAATTCTTACAACTTTTGTTGAAGGGCTACGATGTAACATGGATTGAACACATCTAGACCCACAGCAGGATGATATATAAGGCTGGAAGCTATGCACGCTAAGAGATGTTAGAGAGGCTGGGTGAGGAAATGCAGACCTTTTAAAGTAATACTGCCTGGTACCCATTCCATGGGTCCCAAATCTGCAGGTTCAAGGGAATCTTCCTACAGCAAAAACATGCTTGGGAAACCGAGATGAATGTACACCGTGTGCTCAGGAAAGGTGTCTAAAATGCACCTCATTTTTGATCTCCTGGTGCTGGGGTTCGCCATTCCAGCCACATTACTAACAATCTCCCCACTTGGAGAATCAGCACCTTTAACCTCCTGTTTCACACAGTTTGCAATTTGGGCAGAGGATAAACGGGAAGAGGGGGAACCAATGAGAGACTAGCTGTAGGAGTTTGGACAGGCACAGGTCACTCTAATTTCCCATTAGGAAGAAGAGTTAACCAAAGGCTCAGCCTGCCTCCCCAGAACCAGAATAGGGCCAGAAGCAATCCAATGGTTTGGCGGCCAGCTCACAAAAAAAAAGCGAGTTGAAAAATGGAGCTCCCACGTTTCCATACCCTCACCTGTGCCCTAAGCCTTGCCGTTCCCTAACCCTAACCCTAGCCCGGAACGGAAACCCGCCACCAGCCCTAAACCTTACCCTACGCTGTACCCTACTCCTGGCCCATATGCCAGCACTGACCCGTGCGTCAGCACATAGCCTGACCCTCCCACGTTTCCGTCCCCTCACCTGTGCCCTAAGCCTTGCCGTTCCCTAACCCTAGCCCGGAACAGAAACCCGCCACCAGCCCTAAAACTTACCCTACGCTGTACCCTACTCCTGGCCCGTATGCCAGCACTGACCCGTGCGTAAGCACATAGCCTGACCCTCCCACGTTTCCGTACCCTCACCTGTGCACTAAGCCTTGCCGTTCCCTAACCCTAACCCTAGCCCGGAACAGAAACCCGCAACCAGCCCTACGCCTTACCCTACGCCGTACCCCACTCCTGGCCCGTATGCTGGCACTGACCCGTGCGTCAGCACATAGCCTGAGCCTCCCACGTTTCCGTACCCTCACCTGTGCCCTAAGCCTTGCCGTTCTCTAACCCTAACCGTGGCCCGGAACAGAAACCCTCCACCAGCCCTACGCTTTAACCTATGCCGTACCCTACACGTGGCCCATACGGCGGCACTGACCCATGCGCCAGCACGTAGCCTGACGCTCCCACGTTTCCGTAACCTCACCTGTGCCCTAAGCCTTGCCGTTCCCTAACCCTAACCCTAGCCCGGAATGGAAACCCGCCACCAGCCCTAAACCTTACCCTACGCTGTACCCTACTCCTGGCCCATATGCCAGCACTGATCCATGCGTCAGCACATAGCCTGACCCTCCCACGTTTCCATACCCTCACCTGTGCCCTAAGCCTTGCCGTTACCTAACCCTAACCCTAGCCCAGAGCAGAAACCTGCTACCAGCCCTAAAACTTACCCTACACTGAACGCTACTCCTGGCCCGTATGCCAGCACTGACCCGTGCGTCAGCCAATAGCCTGACCCTCCCACATTTCTGTACCCTCACCTGTACCCTAAGCCTTTCCGTTCGCTAACCCTAACACTAGCCCGGAACAGAAACCCGCAACCAGCCCTACGCCTTACCCTACGCCGTACCCTACTCCTGGCCCATACGCTGGCACTGACCCGTGCGTCAGCACATAGCCTGACCCTCCCACGTTTCCGTACCCTCACCTGTGCCCTAAGCCTTGCCGTTCCCTAACCCTAGCCAGGAACACAAATCCGCCACCAACCCGAAAACTTACCCTACGCTGTACCCTACACCTGGCCCGTATGCCAGCACTGACCCGTGCGTCAGCACATAGCCTGAACCTCCCACGTTTCTGTACCCTCACCTGTGCCCTAAGCCTTGCCGTTCCCTAACCCTAACCCTAGCCCGGAACAGAAACCCGCAACCAGCCCTACGCCTTACCCTACGCCGTACCCTACTTCTGGCCCATACGCTAGCACTGACCCGTGCGTCAGCACATAGCCTGACCCTCCCACGTTTCCATACCCTCACCTGTGCCCTAAGCCTTGCCGTTCCCTAACCCTAACCCTAGCCCGGAACGGAAACCCGCCACCAGCCCTAAACCTTACCCTACGCTGTACCCTACTCCTGGCCCGTATGCCACTACTGACCCGTGTGTCAGAACATAGCCTGAACCTCCCACATTTCCATGCCCTCACCTGTGCCCTAAGCCTTGCCATTCCCTAACCCTAACCCTAGCCCGGAACAGAAACCCGCAACCAGCTCTATGCCTTACACTACGCCGTACCCTACTCCTGGCCCATACGCTGGCACTGACCCGTGCGTCACCACGTAGCCTGACCCTCCCACATTTCCGTACCCTCACCTTGCCCTAAGCCTTGCCGTTCCCTAACCCTAACCCTATCCGGAAACGGAAACCTGCCACCAGCCCTACGCCTAAACGTACGCCGTATCCTACTCCTGGCCCATACGCCGGCACTGACCCGTGCGTCAGCACCTAGCCTGACCCTCCCACGTTTCCGTACCCTCACCTGTGCCCTAAGCCTTGCCATTCCCTAACCCTAACCCTAGCCCGGAACGGAAAACCACCACAAGCCCTACGCCTTACCCTATACCGTACCCTACTCTAGCCCGTACGCTGGCACTGACCCATGCGTCAGCACGTAGCCTGACCCTCCCACGTTTCCGTACCCTCACCTGTGCCCTAAGCCTTGCTGTTCCCTAACCCTAACCCTAGCCCGGAACGGAAACCCGCCACCAGCCCTACTCCTTACCCTACGCCGTACCCAACTCTTGGCCCGTACGCTGGCATTGACCCGTGCGTCAGCACGTAGCCTGACCCTCGCATGTTTCTGTAACCTCACCTGTGCCCTAAGATTTGCTGTTCCCTAACCCTAACCCTAGCCCGGAACGGAAACCCGCCACCAGCCCTAAACCTTACCCTACGCTGTACCCTACTCCTGGCCCATATGCCAGCACTGACCCGTGCGTCAGCACATAGCCTGACGCTCCCACGTTTCCATACCCTCACCTGTGCCCTAAGCCTTGCCGTTCCCTAACCCTAGCCCGGAACAGAAACCCGCCACCAGCCCTAAAACTTACCCTACGCTGTACCCTACCCCTGGCCCATATGCCAGCACTGACCCGTGCGTCAGCACATAGCCTGACCCTCCCACGTTTCTGTACCCTCACCTGTGCACTAAGCCTTGCCGTTCCCTAACCCTAACCCTAGCCCGGAACAGAAACCCGCAACCAGCCCTACGCCTTACCCTACGCCGTACCCTAATTCTGGCCCGTACGCTGGCACTGACCCGTGCGTCATCACATAGCCTGACCCTCCCACGTTTCCGTACCCTCCCCTGTGCCCTAAGCCTTGCTGTTCTCTAACCCTAACCCTAGCCCGGAACGGAAACCCTCCACCAGCCCTACGACTTAACCTATGCCGTACCCTACTCATGGCCCATACGCCGGCACTGACCCGTGCGTCAGCACGTAGCCTGACACTCCCACGTTTCCGTAACCTCACCTGTTCCCTAAGCCTTGCCGTTCCCTTACCATAACCCTAGCCCGGAAAGGAAACCTGCCACCAGCCCTATGCCTAACCCTACGCCATACCCTACTCTTGGCCCATACGCTGGCACTGACCCGTGCGTCAGCACGTAGCCTGACCCTCACATGTTTCCGTAACCTCACCTGTGCCCTAAGCTTTGCCGTTCCCTAACCCTAACCCTAGCCTGGAACGGAAACGCGCCACCAGCCCTAAACTTTACCCTACGCTGTACCCTACTCCTGAACCACATTCCAGCAATGACCCATGAGTCAGCACATAGCCTGACCCTTCCACGTTTCCGTACCCTCACCTGTGCCCTAAGCCTTGCCGTTCCCTAACCCTAACCCTAGCCCGGAAGAGAAACCCGCCACCAGCCCTAAAACTTACGCTACGCTGTACCCTACTCCTGGCCCGTATGCCACCACTGACCTGTGCGTCAGAACATAGCCTGAACCTCCCACATTTCCATACCCTCACCTGTGCCCTAAGCCTTGCCGTTCCCTAACCCTAACCCTAGCCCGGAACAGAAACCCGCAAGCAGCCCTATGCCTTACACTACGCCGTACCCTACTCCTGGCCCATACGCTAGCACTGACCCGTGCGTCAGCACGTAGCCTGACCCTCCCACATTTCCGTACCCTCACCTGTGCCCTAAGCCTTGCCGTTCCCTAACCTTAACCCTAGCCCGGAACGGAAACCCACCACCAGCCCTACGCCTTACTGTACGCCGTACCCTACTCCTGGCCCGTACGCCGGCACTGACCCGTGCGACAGCACCTAGCATGTCCCTCCCACGTGTCCGTACCATCACCTGTGCCCTAAGCCTTGCCATTCCCTAACCCTAACGCTAGCCCAGAACGTAAACCCGCCACCAGCCCTAGGCCTTACCCTACGCCGTACCCTACTCCTGGCCTGTACCCTGGCAATGACCCGTGGTCAGCACGTAGCCTGACCCTCCCACGTTTCCGTATCCTCACCTGTGCCCTAAGCCTTGCCGTTCCCTAACCCTAACCCTAGCCCGGGACAGAAACCCGCCACAAGCCCTAATCCTTACCCTACGCTGTACCGTACACCTGGCCTGTATACCGTCACTGACCCGTGCGTTTGCACATAGCCTGACCCTTCCACGTTTCCGTACCCTCACCTGTGCCCTAAGCCTTGCCGTTCCCTAACCCTAACCCTAGCCTGGAACAGAAACCCGCCACCAGCCCTACGCCTTACCCTACGCCGTACCCTACTCCTAGCCCGTACGCTGGCACTGACCCGTGCGTCAGCACGTAGCCTGACCCTCCCACGTTTCCGTACCCTCACTTGTGCCCTAAGCCGTGCTGTTCCCTAACCCTAACCCTAGCCCGGAACGGAAACCCGCCACCAGCCCTACGCCTTACCCTACGCCGTACCCTACTCCTGGCCCGTACGTTGGCACTGACCCATGCGTCAGCATGTAGCCTGACCCTCCCACGTTTCCGTACCCTCACCTGTGCCCTAAGCCTTGCCGTTACCTAACCCTAACCCTAGCCCGGAACGGAAACCCGCCACCAGCCCTAAACCTTACCCTGTGCTGTACCCTACTCCTGGCCCATATGGCAGCACTGAACCGTGCGTCAGCACATAGCCTGACCCTCCCACGTTTCCGTACCCTCACCTGTGCCCTAAGCCTTGCCGTTCCCTAACCCTAGCCAGGAACACAAATCCGCCACCAACCCGAAAACTTACCCTACGCTGTACCCTACACCTGGCCCGTATGCCAGCACTGACCCGTGCGTCAGCACATAGCCTGAACCTCCCACGTTTCTGTACCCTCACCTGTGCCCTAAGCCTTGCCGTTCCCTAACCCTAACCCTAGCCCGGAACAGAAACCCGCAACCAGCCCTACGCCTTACCCTACGCCGTACCCTACTTCTGGCCCATACGCTAGCACTGACCCGTGCGTCAGCACATAGCCTGACCCTCCCACGTTTCCATACCCTCACCTGTGCCCTAAGCCTTGCCGTTCCCTAACCCTAACCCTAGCCCGGAACGGAAACCCGCCACCAGCCCTAAACCTTACCCTACGCTGTACCCTACTCCTGGCCCGTATGCCACTACTGACCCGTGTGTCAGAACATAGCCTGAACCTCCCACATTTCCATGCCCTCACCTGTGCCCTAAGCCTTGCCATTCCCTAACCCTAACCCTAGCCCGGAACAGAAACCCGCAACCAGCTCTATGCCTTACACTACACCGTACCCTACTCCTGGCCCATACGCTGGCACTGACCCGTGCGTCACCACGTAGCCTGACC
This sequence comes from Mesoplodon densirostris, assembly GCF_025265405.1. Classification (NCBI taxonomy): domain Eukaryota; kingdom Metazoa; phylum Chordata; class Mammalia; order Artiodactyla; family Ziphiidae; genus Mesoplodon; species Mesoplodon densirostris. The sequence continues at coordinate 138,959,046 of NC_082681.1, read as the reverse complement.
CTCCCACATTTCCGTACCCTCACCTTGCCCTAAGCCTTGCCGTTCCCTAACCCTAACCCTATCCGGAAACGGAAACCTGCCACCAGGCCTACGCCTAAACGTACGCCGTATCCTACTCCTGGCCCATACGCCGGCACTGACCCGTGCGTCAGCACCTAGCCTGACCCTCCCACGTTTCCGTACCCTCACCTGTGCCCTAAGCCTTGCCATTCCCTAACCCTAACCCTAGCCCGGAACGTAAACCCGCCAGCAGCCCAACGCCTTACCCTACGCCGTACCCTACTCCTAGCCTGTACGCTGGCACTGACCCGTGCATCAGCCCGTAGCCTGACCCTCCCACGTTTCCGTATCCTCACCTGTGCCCTAAGTCTTGCCGTTCCCTAACCCTAACCCTAGCCCTGAACGGAAACCCGCCACCAGCCCTAATCCTTACCCTACGCTGTACCGTACACCTGGCCTGTATTCCGTCACTGACCCGTGCGTTTGCACATAGCCTGACCCGTCCACGTTTCCGTACACTCACCTGTGCCCTAAGCCCTGCCGTTCCCTAACCCTAACCGTAGCCCGGAACGGAAACCCACCAACAGCCCTACGACTTACCCTACGCCGTAACCTACTCCTTGCCCGTACGCTGGCACTGACCCGTTCGTCAGCACATAGCCTGACCTACACATGTTTCCGTAACCTCACCTGTGCCCTAAGCTTTGCCGTTCCCTAACCCTAACCCTAGCCCGGAACGGAAACCCGCCACCAGCCCTAAACTTTACCATACGCTGTACCCTACACCTGGCCCACATTCCAAAACTGACCCGTGAGTCAGCATATAGCCTGACCCTTCCACGTTTCCGTACCCTCACCTGTGCCCTAAGCCTTGCCGTTCCCTAACCCTAAACCTAGCCCGGAACAGAAACCCGCCACCAGCCCTAAAACTTACCCTACGCTGTACCCTACTACTGGCCCGTATGCCACCACTGACCCGTGCGTCAGAACATAGCCTGAACCTCCCACATTTCCGTACCCTGACCTGTGCCCTAAGCCTTGCCGTTCCCTAACCCTAACCCTAGCCCGGAAGAGAAACCCGCAACCAGCCCTATGCCTTACACTACGCCGTACCCTAATCCTGGCCCGTACGCCGGCAGTGACCCGTGCGTCAGCACATAGCCTGACCCTCCCACGTTTCCGTACCCTCACCCCTGCCCTAAGCCTTGCCGTTCCCTAACCCTAACCCTACCCCGGAACGGAAACCCGCCACAAGCTGTAATAAAAAATAAAAAAAATTAAATGAAAAACATGAACAAGAAGTAGTGAGACTAACTTGATGGGCTTTCTCCTGGCACATTCCATTCTAAATTCCAATCTAGAACACGACTTCCATTGAGGCTCTGTTGCCCTAGTAACCAGATTTGGTAAGGGAGAACTGCTGCCACCTTGTGGCCGTTTCACGCAACAGCAGCTTTAATCCCAGCGCTAATGGTCAGTTGATATTCAAAATCATTGCAGGCCTGTAAATGACACCTGCCCTGAAATCTAATCCTGGGATCACATATGGACCAAAAAATTCAAAGGACATCCACATTTCAAAACGACCGTTTCAAAAGGCATATTTTACGCACATTAGTGTTCTGCTTCTTTTTCTTTCTTTCCTTTTTTGTTAAAAAAACGGGAATGGAAAAAGACATCCCTCAGAATGGGCGAAAATCGTTGCAAACGAATCAATGGACAAAGGTTTAATCTCCAATATATATAAACAGCTCATGCACTTAATATTAAAAAAACAAACAACCCAATACAAAAATGGGCAGAAGATCTAAAGAGACCTTTCTTCAAAGAAGACACAGAGATGGCCAAGACGCACATGAAAAGCTGCTCAACAGCACTAATTATTAGAGAAATGCAAATCAAAACTAAATTGAGGTATCACCTCACAACTGTTAGAATCGGCATCCTCAGAAACTCTACAAACAACAAATTCTGGGGAGGGTGTGGACAAAAGGAGCCCTCTTCCACTATTGGTGGGAATGTAAATTGATACAGACACTATAGAGAACAGTATGGAGTTTCCTTAAAAAAACTAGAAATAGAATTACCATCTGATCCAGCAATCCCACTTCTGGGCATATACCCAGAGAAAACCGTAAATCAAAAAGGCACATTCACCACAATGTTCATTGCAGCACTATTTAAAATAGACAGGTAATGGAAGCAACCTAAATGCCCACAGACAGATGAATGGATAAAGATGTGGTACATATATAAAATGGAATATTACTCAGCCATAAAAAGGAATGAAACTGGGTCATTTGTAGAGACATTGATGGATCTAGAGACTGTCATACAGAATGAAGTAAGTCAGAAAGAGGAAAACAAATATTGTATATAAATGCATATATGTGGAACCTAAAAAATGGTACAGATGAACTGCTTTGCAGGGAAGAAATAGAGACACAGAGGTAGAGAACAAACGTATGGACACCAAGTGTGGGAAGCCATGGGGTGGTGGTGGTGGGATGAGTTGGGAGATGGGGATTGACCTGTATACATGTATATGCATAAAATACATAAATAATAATAACCTGCTGTATAAGAAAATAAATAAAATTAAAATTCAAAATTTTAAAAAATAAAATTTAAAAATAAAACAGAAAAAAGTTCTTCCCTTCACACAGATGTATTTATAGGAATGAATTATTTCCATGCTTATATCTATAAATACATAAAAGAGGAATGAAATCAAACTTGAACCATAAAAGAAAAAAAAACCTGAACCCACCAGTTATACAGAGGGAAGCCCTATCAGGGCACTTGCTCCAGCAGTAAACAATTCTGAAATTGGTCAGAGGTGGGGAATCATCTCCCATACAGCCAGCAACCCACCCCCATGCAAGGAGCATCCTCATTGCAAAGCTGGGGGACCGTTCTGAGGCATCTGTGAGTAAACGTGAGCTAAGCCCCAGGGCAGCTGCTGCTGAACTGTCCCCACCCTTCCCAGGTAAAACACCTGAATATGTACAAGGGCTTGAAAGCCTAGAGGAAGGGCCGCGGAGCCACACCAGTGACAGCACGCAGGCCAACTTGGTGCCTGAAGGCCAGCCAGGATGGTCCTGGCCCCGGGCGCTCTTCTGGAAGCTTTCCATTGCCCTGCCTGAGAGACTCCTCCTGTCCCGGACCCCACTGCTTTTTTCATTCCTCACTTCTGGCCGGAGAGAAATTCCAGCGGAAGGTGTGGGTGACACATCCTCTTCTTTACAGGTGGCAGCCTGGCAACTCCTGCAGAAAGGCCAGCAGATCCCCACTCATACCGGGACACCCACAAAGCCGTGGCCCCTCACTCCCTCCCACCAGCAGAGCCCCGAGACTGCTGACAGGGCAGAGAATATGGAGTCAGGCACAGCTTCAGGGGCTATTGCTGCCTGGAGTGCTGTTTATATTGACCTCAACCAGGCACACCTGGGGAGGGCCGGCCGGCAGGGTAAGGCTGCCCAGGTCAGTTAATCCACAACCCTCAGGGAATCACATTGTTGAAAATGGACCTCGCTAAGGCAGAATAGAAGCCAAGGAAAAAAAGGACACAATGCCATTTGCAGCCCCGTAGATGAGTCTAGAGGTAATCACGTGACTTGGAGTAAGTCAGAAAGTGAAAGACACATATCGTATCATATCACTTATAGGTGTTACCTAAAAATGGATACCAGGGCAGATATTTCCACGGAGAAGGGCAATCACAGATTCATTAAACAAACTTATGGTTCACCAATGGAAAGGTGTGAGGATTGGTTTCATTACGATATCGGGGTTAACAGACATACACAAACACAGGTGACATATATAATCACCAAAGACCTACGGAATACCAAGAGAAGACTACTCAACATTCTGTCCTAACGTACATGGGAAAAGGATCCCAGGAAGAACAGACTTCTGTATATGTGTAAAAGAACCACATCTTCCACACCTACAACAAGCCAAACATTGTAACCAAACTTGCTGTAATAAAACATAAAAAATTAAATTAAAAACACGAACAAGAAGTAGTGAGACAAACTTGAGGGGCTTTCTCCTGGCACATTCCATTCTACATTCCAATCTAGAACACGACTTCCATTGAGGCTCTGTTGCCATAGTAACCAGATTTGGTAAGGGAGAACTGCTGCCACCTTGTGGCCGTTTCACACAACAGCAGCTTTAATCCCAGCGCTAATGGTCCGTTGATATTCAAAATCATTGCAGGCCTGTAAATGACACTTGCCCTGAAAACAAATCCTGGGGTCACATATCGACCAAAAAATTCAAAGACGTCCATATTTTAAAACGACCGTTTCAAAAGGCATATTTTATGCACATTAGTGTTCTGCTTCTTTTTCTTTCTTTCTTTTTTTGTTAAAAAAATGGGAATGGAAAAAGGCATCCCTCAGAATGGGCGAAAATAATTGCAAACGAATCAATGGACAAAGGTTTAATCTCCAATATATATAAACAGCTCATGCAACTTAATATTAAAAAAACAAACAACCCAATAAAAAATGAGCAGAAGATCTAAAGAGACGTTTCTTCAAAGAAGACACAGAGATGGCCAAGACACACATGAAAAGCTGCTCAACAGCACTAATTATTAGAGAAATGCAAATCAAAACTACAATGAGGTATCACCTCACAACTGTTAGAATCGGCATCATCAGAAAATCTACAAACAACAAATTCTGGGGAGGGTGTGGACAAAAGGAACCCTCTTCCACTATTGGTGGGGATGTAAATTGATACAGTCACTATGGAGAACAGTATGGAGTTTCCTTAAAAAAACGAGAAATAGAATTAACATCTGATCCAGCAATCCCACTTCTGGGCATATACCCAGAGAAAACCATAGATCAAAAAGGCACATTCACCACAATGTTCATTGCAGCACTATTTACAATAGCCAGGTAATGGAAGCAACCTAAATGCCCACAGACAGATGAATGGATAAAGATGTGGTACATATATAAAATGGAATATTACTCAGCCATAAAAAGGAATGAAACTGGGTCATTTGTAGAGACATCGATGGATCTAGAGACTGTCATACAGAATGAAGTAAGTCAGAAAGAGGAAAACAAATATTGTATATTAATGCATATATGTGGAACCTAAAAAATGGTACAGATGAACTGGTTTGCAGGGAAGAAATAGAGACACAGAGGTAGAGAACAAACGTATGGACACCAAGTGTGGGAAGCCATGGGGTGGTGGTGGTGGGATGAGTTGGGAGATTGGGATTGACCTGAATACATGTATATGCATAAAATACATAACTAATAATAACCTGCTGTATAAAAAAATAAATAAAATTAAATTTCAAAATTTTCAAAAATAAAATTTAAAAATAAAACAGAAAATATTTCTTCCCTTCAACAGATGTATTTATAGGAATGAATTATTTCCAGGCTTATATCTATAAATACATAAAAGAGGAATAAAATCAAACTTGAACCATAAAAGAAAAAAAAACCTGAACCCACCAGTTATACAGAGGGAAACCCTATCAGGGAACATGCTCCAGCGGTAAACAATTCTGAAATTGGTCAGAGGTGGGGAATCACCTCCCATACAGCCAGCAACCCACCCCCCACGCAAGGAGCGTCCTCATTGCAAAGCTGGGGGACCGTGCTGAGGCATCTGTGAGTAAACGTGAGCTGAGCCCCAGGCCAGCTGCTGCTGAACTGTTCCCACCCTTCCCAGGTAAAACACCTGAATATGTACAAGGGCTTGAAAGCCTAGAGGAAGGGCCGTGGAGCCACAACAGTGACAGCACGCAGGCCAACTTGGTGCCTGCAGGCCAGCCAGGATGGTCCTGGCCCCGGGCGCTCTTCTGGAAGCTTTCTATTGCCATACCTGAGATACCCATCCTGTCCCGGCCCCCACTGCTTATTTCCTTCCTCACCTCTGTCCAGAGAGAAATTCCATCGGAAGGTATGGGTGACACATCCTCTTCTTTACAGGTGGCAGCCTGGCAACTCCTGCAGAAAGGCCAGCAGAGCCCCACTCACACCGGGCCACCAACAAAGCCTTGGCCCCTCACTCCCTCCCACCAGCACAGCCCCAAGACTGCTGACGGGGCAGAGAATATGGAGTCAGGCACAACTTCAGGGGCTCTTGCTGCCTGGAGTGCTGTTTATATTGACCTCAACCAGGCACACCTGGGGAGGGCCGGCCGGCAGGGTAAGGCTGCCCAGGTCAGCTAATCCACAACCCTCAGGGAATCACATTGTTGAAAATGGACCTCGCTAAGGCAGAATAGAAGCCAAGGAAAAAAAGGACACAATGCCATTTGCAGCCCCGTAGATGAGTCTAGAGGTAATCACGTGACTTGGAGTAAGTCAGAAAGTGAAAGACACATATCGTATCATATCACTTATAGGTGTTACCTAAAAATGGATACCAGGGCAGATATTTCCACGGAGAAGGGCAATCACACATTCATTAAACAAACTTATGGTTCACCAATGGAAAGGTGTGAGGATTGGTTTCATTACGATATCGGGGTTAACAGACATACACAAACACAGGTGACATATATAATCACCAAAGACCTACGGAATACGAAGAGAAGACGACTCAACATTCTGTCCTAACGTACATGGGAAAAGGATCCCAGGAAGAACAGACTTCTGTATATGTGTAAAAGAACCACATCTTCCACACCTACAACAAGCCAAACATTGTAATCAAACTTGCTGTAATAGAAAATAAAAGAAAAAATTAAAAACACGAACAAGAAGTAGTGAGACAAACTTGAGGGGCTTTCTCCTGGCACATTCCATTCTACATTCCAATCTAGAACACGACTTCCATTGAGGCTCTGTTGCCCTAGTAACCAGATTTGGTAAGGGAGAACTGCTGCCACCTTGTGGCCGTTTCACGCAACAGCAGCTTTAATCCCAGCGCTAATGGTCAGTTGATATTCAAAATCATTGCAGGCCGGTAAATGACACCTGCCCTGAAAACAAATCCTGGGATCACATATCGACCAAAATATTCAAAGGACATCCATATTTCAAAACGACAGTCAAAAGACATATTTTACACACATTAGTGTTCTTCTTCTTTTTCTTTCTTTCTTTTTTTGTTAAAAAATCGGGAATGGAAAAAGGATTCCCTCCGAATGGGCGAAAATAGTTGCAAACTAATCAATGGACAAAGGTTTAATCTCCAATATATATAAACAGCTCATGCAGCTTAATATTAAAAAAACAAACAACCCAATACAAAAATGCGCAGAAGATCTAAACAGACGTTTCTTCAAAGAAGACACAGAGATGGCCAAGACGCACATGAAATGCTGCTCAACATCACTAATTATTAGAGAAATGCAAATCAAAATTACAATGACGTATCACCTCACACCTGTTAGAATCGGCATCATCAGAAAATCTACAAACAACAAATTCTGGGGAGGGTGTGGACCAAAGGATCCCTCTTCCACTATTGGTGGGAACGTAAATTGATACAGACACTATGGAGAACAGTATGGAGTTTCCTTAAAAAAGCTAGAAATAGAATTACCATCTGATCCAGCAATCCCACTTCTGGGCATATACCCAGAGAAAACAATAAATCAAAAAGGCACATTCACGACCATGGTCATTACAGCACTATTTACAATAGCCAGGTAATGGAAGCAACCTAAATGCCCACAGACAGATGAATGGATAAAGACGTGGTACATATATAAAATGGAATATTACTCAGCAATAAGAAGGAATGAAACTGGGTCATTTGTAGAGATGTCGATGGAAGTAGAGACTGTCATACAGAGTGAAGTAAGTCAGAAAGCGTAAAACAAATATTGTATATTAATGCATATATGTGGAACCTAGAAAAATGGTACAGATGAACTGGTTTGCAGGGAAGAAATAGAGACACAGAGGTAGAGAACAAACGTATGGACACCAAGTGTGGGAAGCCATGGGGTGGTGGTGGTGGGATGAGTTGGGAGATTGGGATTGACCTGTATACATGTATATGCATATAATACATAACTAATAATAACGTGCTATATAAAAACATATAGAAAATAAAATTTCAAATTTTCAAAAATAAAATTTAAAAATAAAACAGAATAAACTTCTTCCCTTTACACAGATGTATTTATATGAATGAATTATTTCCATGCTTATATCTATAAATACATAAAAGAGGAATAAAATCTAACTTGAACCAGAAAAGAAAAAAAAACCTGAACCCACCAGTTATACAGAGGAAAACCCTATCAGGGCACTTGCTCCAGCGGTCAACAATTCTGAAATTGGTCAGAGGTGGGTAATCATCTCCCATACAGCCAGCAGCCCACCGCCCTCGCAAGGAGGGTCCTCATTGCAAAGCTGGGGGACCGTGCCGAGGTATCTGTGAGTAAACGTGAGCTGAGCCCCAGGCCAGCTGCTGCTGAACTGTTCCCACCCGTCCCAGGTAAAACACCTGAATATGTACAAGGGCTTGAAAGCCTAGAGGAAGGGCCCTGGAGCCACACCAGCGACAGCACGCAGTCCAACTTGGTGCCTGCAGGCCAGCCAGGATGGTCCTGGCCCCAGGCGCTCTTCTGGAAGCTTGCTATTGCCCTGCCTGAGAAACCCCTCCTGTCCCGGCCCCCACTGCTTTTTTCCTTCCTCACCTCTGTCCGGAGAGAAATTCCATCGGAAGGTATGGGTGACACATCCTCTTCTTTACAGGTGGCAGCCTGGCAACTCCTGCAGAAAGTCCAGCAGAGCCCCACTCACACCGGGCCACCCACAAAGCCGTGGCCCCTCACTCCCTCCCACCAGCACAGCCCCGAGACTGCTGACGGGGCAGAGAATATGGAGTCAGGCACAGCTTCAGGGGCTATTGCTGCCTGGAGCGCTCTTTATATTGACTTCAACCCAGGCACACCTGGGGAGGGCCGGCAGGCAGGGTAAGGCTGCCCAAATCAGCCAATCCTCACCCCTCAGGGGCTCACAGTTGCAGAAAATGAACCTTGCTAAACGGGCCACGCCCAAGGAACAGGTGTGGGCTCTTGAGAGTCAGGATAGACAAGGGGCTGCAGCTGTGGCTTGTTTTCTTATCATTTTATCTGGTCCATGAGTGGAAAACAAATTCAAGAAGACCCTATCCTAATGAGAGGAACCCAGGAGTCAGGGAGAGGAGTGATGGTGGGTGGAGACAGAGGCCTGGTGCCCTGGCTGCAGTGGAAGTGTCTGGAAGACCAGGCAGAGAGAGGCTGCACAGAGTGATAGCCAGGGTCACAGACCTGTCAGAGCTGCTGTTTGTTAGTTCAAGTCTTGCTCTGAGGTGTTCTGTGTCAGCTGTGAGCAACAGCTGAGCTGGGGGTTCTCTGCAAGTTGGGCTATGTGCACGGTTCCTGTGTGTCCAGCCCTGCCTGGTTACCTGCCCAGGGGAGCTCCGTATCCTGGGAAGGGCCTGACTATGAGAGCCCCATGGGCTGCTGGGTAACTGCACAGGTGAGCTCCATACACTGGGAGGGACTTGACCACGAGAGCCCCATGGGCTGTGGGGTAGGGGGTGCAGCCCAGGTGAGCTCCATATCCTGGGATTGGCCTGACCACGAGAGCCCCATGGGCTGCTGGAGACCTGGTAAAGGATATCAGGACAGTCAGTGAAGCCACCAAGGATATACAGCCAGTAGCTCCTATTTCCTACACACTGCTGGTCATTCTACCATCCACCAGGCCATGGCATTCTGTATTAGACTTCAATGATGCCTTCTTCTGTATTCCATTCATCTCAGAGTCACAAGAATTTTTGGCTTGTGACTGGCAGGCCACAACATGCAACCAAAGCAATAATGCTGGGCCGTCCTGCCCCAATGGTTCAAAAATCCCCACACCATCATTGGGGAAATGTTCTCTAAAGACCTAAAAGTTCTACCTCTGTAAAAGGGAACCCTCCTTCAATATGCAGATGACATTCTGATCGCCAGGCCTACTAAAGACGCCTCTGAACTACCTAGCCAAGAAAGGATAGAAGGTGTCCAAGAAAAAGGCTCAAATATCCCAGGCTAAGGTGACATGCCTGGGCTTCATTCTCACAGATATTCAGAGAAACACATCCCAGGATAGGGAAGAAGCCATTTGCAGCCTTACCTCTTCTAAAACTAGAAGACAGTTTAGGGGTTCCTGGGGAGGCCAAGGTTTTCTGCATCTGGATCCCTAACTACAGTCTAATAGCTGGGCCTCTACATGAAACACTGACACGAAAAGATGATGATCCTTTTGAATAGAATCCAGAAGCAGCCTTTCAAGAATGGAAAGAGCAGTCAATTCAGACCCTTGCCCAGGAACTCCCTAATTTAGCTAAACCCTTTGACCTTTACATACCCGGTCAAAGGTTAATCGCCCTGGGAGCCTTAGTGCAAAACCTGGAACCACTTGAAATGGAGCAACACAAGAATGCCCTTCAGGTATGATAAACTATGGTCACCAAGGGCTTTGCCCACCGCCCCATCAGGCCAGGATACTGGGGTATCTAAAAAGCTGGAAATCAGCAGCCCGCAAGGCCAGCTCCCTCCTAAGGGAAAAGGACCCCACGTGGTGATCCTAACCACCCATCATGCCCTGACATTGCAGGGGTCACTCTGTGGACACACTGACCTCGAGTGAGGAGGCCCTCCAACTCCAACCTCCAGGGACACAAACGGAGGCAATGGGCCCCCAAGATGACTCGTGTGACCATCACTTGACCTGGAGTTTCTCTCAGAAAACAACAAGACTGTGCCCCGAAAGAGCAGACTACTGCTTGCAGGACTTACTGCACGCAGAGGGGAGCTAATAAGCTTGGCGGGGGAAATGTATATCACGCTTTCTCCATAGAAAACCCTACAGACACCGCGGTGATGGTGGCCAATATGACCAGCTGGACTGCTGGCTACTTCAAAAGGCCGTTGACTCAGTGGACGTCATGGTCCTGGATCACCACCAACCCTGGACTGTCTGGGAGTTGAGCGGAAAGGGCTCTGACACATGGTGCTGTTTGTACATTAATTCAGGGACCTAATTAAAGAAAGCACAGACTACTGGTCAGAGCATCTAGGCTGGCAAAAAACGTCAGCCTAAGGTCGCCAAAAAAAATGTGGGGTGGGGTGAAACCTGCCACTGCAGCATCTCTGTGCATCTCTCTCCTGGACCCTTAAAGGTCATTAGAATCTATAACTCTTCCAATGCTGGTGCTCAGGCGGACGAGCAATGAGGCAGGAGGCCTTGGGACAATCAACCGCACCTGGAGGGTGCTCGGGAGAAATTTTGCCCCTCCCCCCGGGTATGAGGGCTCCCAACTCAGCATGAAGCAGTTACAAAAGAGGGGTCTGCACTCTCAGCACCCCAAGAATGAGGTACGGGACAAAAGGCAGAGGAGGTGTTCGTCTCCGGCAATGTTCATTAAAAATTCCTGGGAGATAAAAAGAGAATCTGGGCAATAAAATAAAGTCTAACCTGTTTTTCCTTTGTGCTTTGTCTAATATCACGTGCTCCTGGGGTTCCGCATGCAGAGGTCCCACACCCGGCCCTTCAGACCCGATTTCCTAGTGCAGAATGGCTGGGTCGACACCTCAGCTAGCGGGGTCCCATGTAGACTCCGTGACATAGAGCCTGAGCTGCAGCCAACCCAGCCCTCGAGAGCTCCATCCCCTCCCTCCCACTGACGCTGCCGGGATCCCTACACAGCAGCCCAGCCCACAGCCCGTGGGGCAGTGCACGCTCTCACCTCTCCATTCTGTTTTCAAAATATAAAGTTTCCTTTGCTTCTGAACCAAACTCAGTCTTGATCTGTTGGCTCCAATGACACTGGGCACGGGGACTCCTGTTGGGGTCCACTCTGGAGGATCAGTAACAGAAATTGAGAACATTGTAACTTCAATGAACAGGTGTGTGAGCCAAACTGTAGTTAACATAGAGCAGTGTATAAGGCTCGGGTAAAGTAAGATGTTTCTAAGACTTACATTTGATATTTCCATCACTTTATTATAAGCAAGTTCAGTGAAGAAGTCTGTCTTATTTGTCAGGTCAACATTAGAGAAATGAAGTGATTTATTTCCAAGGATGTACATCGAATACTCTTGGCTGAAGCTTCAATCTTGTTTTGAATGCTTTTCCATTGAAAAGGATACCTCTCTTTCAGCTCCCCCATTTCTGAGAAGTATAAAATCTTATAATTTATTATTACCAAAAGGGATAGGTAGGAGAAGGGATAAATTAACAGTCTGGGATTAACACATACACACTGCTATGTATGAAATAGATCATCAACAAGGAACTACTGTATAGCACAGGGAACTACACTGAATATTTTGCAATAACCTATAAGGGGAAATAATCTGGAAAAGAATAGATATTTTATCGACATCATCTATCAATGACAGATAAAATGTAACCTAAGCAAGGCCGATGGTGAGCGCTTCTGACCCTGAAGATTTCAACCATCTAAAGTTTGGACTCTGCCTATTTCCCAAGGCCCTTAATGGACATATGTGTAGCCGTAGCTTAAAAATTCCCCAGTTTGGGGTTCGGGGAGGCACTGATTTGGAAAAATCCCTGGTGTTCTCCTTACATGCACCGGACCCTTCCTACTGCTAAAACATGCCTGTCACACCTAGAGGATGGTACACCGTTTGATCAGAAAGAGTTTGGAAAAGGCACCTCATCTCCTCATCGCCTGGTGCTCAGGTTCACCCCTCCAGCATCTTTCCTAACAATCTCCTCACTTGGGGATATCAGCACCGTCAACATTCTGTTGCACACAGTTTGGAATTTGTCCAGAGGATGAAGCGGAAGGATTTGAAAAAGTTGGAGACAAGTCCTAGGTGTTCGGACAGGCACATGCCACTCTAATTTACAATCCGGAAGACAAATTCATCAAAGGCTAGAATTGCCCACAGAAGCAGAATAGGGCTAGAGGAAATCCCGCTGTTTTGTGTCCAGTTTCCAAAAACACAAGTTGAAAAATGGAACTCAGGGGCACTAAAATTCATGAAACTGCAGAGTTGAAAATATCTATCGTCAAAAAATGTCTTGAGGTAAGTCACAGAAAAGGACTTGTAAGCAAGGGAGTGTGGCGGGAAACAGATTTGAAGAGGTAGAAAAGACTCCCCATTAAAGCACAAGAAAAGGGGCTGAACATCGCCAATGATGCAGTTGGCCAAAAAGGGCGTATGCATTTTTTCTGAATATATTCAAGTAAAGGCCATACACACTTTTTATCCAACCAAACAGGTGGGCACTGGAAATCAATACTACAAAATGTATCACTTCACATCAGTCAGAAGGGCCATCCACATAAAGTGTAAACACCAGAAATGCAGGACAGGGCGAGGAGAAAAGGGAGCCCTGTGAGGCTGATAGTGGAAATGTAATTTGCCAACGGCCACTCTGGAGAAGTGTATTGTGTTTGCTAAAACATCTAAAAAATGAGCTACAGAGCATAGGGCACTTGCACTCATGGGCGTATACCTTGGGAAAAACAAAAATCGACAGAAAACAGGCACCCCAACGTTTACCACCTCTCTGTTAAAAAGAGCCTCAACTTGGATATAACCTAAATGTCCCTGGAAGGATAAAATGGATGAAAGAGATGGGGTACTTATGTAGAGTGGAATATTACTCATCCAGAAATCAATGAAATAAGGCCAGTTGTAACAACTCTGGAGGAGTTACATACGATCATTCTAAGTGACATATGTCAGAAAGAAAAAGACACATATCATAAGATGTCACTTAAAGGTGGAATCAAAAATGGCTACACATGAAATAAATTACAAAACAGAAACATAGTCAAATATGTAGAAAACAGACATAAGGCTGCTAAATGGGAAAGGTGGGGAAGGGTGAGGTATTATCCAGGAGGTTGAAATTAGCAAAGATACCATTCCAAGTACCAAATTGAATAATTGACAAGGCCTACACGGTACCTCAAAGAACTGCACTCAGTACACTCAAGTCACTGGAAAATAATACATATGACTGGTAAGAATCTGTAAAAGAATTTATTGATGTCTCACAGTACATGAATCAAGTGGATGTACAGCAGCAAAAAACAGAGCTTTGAAAATCAGCTGTAACCAATATAATAATAAATTTAAAAATATTTAGAAAATAAGTGAGACAGACAAAAATTCTTACAACTTTTGTTGAAGGGCTACGATGTAACATGGATTGAACACATCTAGACCCACAGCAGGATGATATATAAGGCTGGAAGCTATGCACGCTAAGAGATGTTAGAGAGGCTGGGTGAGGAAATGCAGACCTTTTAAAGTAATACTGCCTGGTACCCATTCCATGGGTCCCAAATCTGCAGGTTCAAGGGAATCTTCCTACAGCAAAAACATGCTTGGGAAACCGAGATGAATGTACACCGTGTGCTCAGGAAAGGTGTCTAAAATGCACCTCATTTTTGATCTCCTGGTGCTGGGGTTCGCCATTCCAGCCACATTACTAACAATCTCCCCACTTGGAGAATCAGCACCTTTAACCTCCTGTTTCACACAGTTTGCAATTTGGGCAGAGGATAAACGGGAAGAGGGGGAACCAATGAGAGACTAGCTGTAGGAGTTTGGACAGGCACAGGTCACTCTAATTTCCCATTAGGAAGAAGAGTTAACCAAAGGCTCAGCCTGCCTCCCCAGAACCAGAATAGGGCCAGAAGCAATCCAATGGTTTGGCGGCCAGCTCACAAAAAAAAAGCGAGTTGAAAAATGGAGCTCAGGAGCAGACAATTCAAAGACCTGCAAAGATATAATGATAACCAACGTCCAAAAATATATTCAGGTAAGGCAACGAAGAGGATCTGAATGAGAGGCAGAATTGCAGAAAACAGATTTCAAAAGGTAGATTGGACTCACATTTAAAGCATATGAAAAGCAGCAGAATATCTAAAATGATGCAGTTGGGCAAAAGGGTGTATGCGTTTTATTCCTGAATATCTTCAGGAATAAAACACATACAGAGTTTTTGGCCAACCAAGCAAGCGGGAAATGCAAATCCACACAACAAAGAAGTCTCAATTTCCACTGCTCAGAAGCGCCATCCAAAAATAGTGTACAAAGCAGAAATGCAGGAGAGGCCATGGAGAACAGGGAGCCTAGTCACGCTGATGGGTGGGGTATAAATATCCAAGAGCCACTCTGAAGAAGTGTATGCTGTTTCCTAAAACATCTAAAATACAAAGCTACCGAGCATAGGGAACTTCCACTCACGGGCATATAACTTGGGAAGACTAAATATCAACAAGACACAGGCACCCCAAAGTTTAGGGCTGCTCTGCATACAAGAACCTCAACTTCGGTACACCTTAAATATTCCAGGAAAGAGAAAATTGCGTAAAGAACTTGTGGTAATTTTGTACAACGGAATATCACTCAGACATGAAATCAATGTCATAAGGCCAGTAGCAGCAAAATAAGTGGATTTAGGTATGATGATTCTAAGTGAAATAAGTCACACAGAAAAAGACACTTAACATAAGATATCACTTAGAGAGGGAATGTAAACATCGCTACACATGAACTGAATTACAAAACAGAACAGAGTCACACATTTAGAAAACACACTTATGCCTGCTTAAGGGGAAAGGTGAGGTGGGGTGACGCATAAAACAAGACTTTGAAGTTAGCACAGATACCGTTCTATAAACCAAATATATAATAGAAAATACCTACTCCTTGCTCAGTGAACTGGACACAACAGTCACTATTCACCACAGAAAAATATATCTGACTAGTAAGAATCTTAAATCCTATGTATTGATATATCGCTGTAGGTGAATCAAGTCTGTGTACTGTGGCATAAACACAGCAGTGAAATTCAGGTAAATGCCACTATAAAAATAAATTTCAAACACAAAACACAGAGACAGTGAAAGAGAGAGAGTTTTTTACAAAATTCGTTCAGAAGTTGTGATGCAACCCGGACTGACCACATCTACATCCACAGCTGGATGAGACATAAGGCTGGAAACTCTTGGGGCACAGATGATTGGTGTGGTTGGGTGAGCAAAGGAAGACCCTTTAAAGTAATTCAGCATGTTACCCATTCCCTGGGTCCCAACTCTCCAGGTTGAAGGGAATCTTCCTACAGGTAAAAGATGCATGGGAATCCCAGAGGTTTTTATACTGTGTGATCTGGACACGTTTCTAAAACACAAGTAATTTTTCAAAAAGTGGTGCTCCAGTTTGCCATTTCACCCACTTTAGTAACAACCTCCTCACAGGGAGAATTAGCACCTTTAACATCCTGTTTCGCACAGTTACCAAATTGTGCATAGGATGAATGGGAAGAGGGGGAAGCAATGAGAGACTAGCTGTAGGTGTTTGAAGGGGTACATGTCACTTTATTTTGCCATCAAAAGAAGGCATAACCAAAGGCTCAGCCTGCCTCTCCGGATCAAAATAGGTCCTAGAGCAGTCCTGCAAATTGTGGGCAGATCACATAAAAGTGAGGTGAAAACTGAGGTTTAGGAGCTCACCAATTCAAAAAGTTGCAGAGTTATAAATACAACTACCGTCCAAAAATATATTTAGGTAAGGCAACGAAGAGGATATGAAAGCAAGGCAGAATTGCAAGAAAAAAGTTTCAAGAGGGAGAATAAGTCGCCTTAAACCACATGTAAACAAGAAGAACTTCGACAATGATGCACTTGGCCAAAAAGGGCGTATGCATTTCTTCCTGAATATATTCAGGAAAAAACGCATACACACTTTTTGGCTAACCAAGCAAGGGGGCAATGCAAATCTACACGACAAAGAAGTATCACATCCCACCTGTCAAAAGAGACATGCAAAAAAAGCATAAAAACACAAAAGGCAGGACAGGCCATGGGGAACAGGGAGCCTTTTTATGCTGATGGGCGGGATGTAAATTGCCAACAGCCACTCAGAAAGAGTGCATTATGTTCCCTAAAGGAAGTAAAAACAAAGCTACAGAGCCTAGGGCAGTTACAGTCATGGGAATATACCTTGGGAAAACTGAAAATGAATAAGACACAGCCAACCCAAAATGTAGGGCTGCATGGCTTACAAGCACCTCAACTTCAGTACACCATAAATATCCCAGGAAAGAAAAAAATGGGTAAAGAAGGGATGGCACTTATGTATGATGGAACATCCCTCAGCCATGAAATCAAAGTCATAAGGCCAGTAACAGCATAATTAGTGGATTTAGGTATGATGATACTAAGTGAAATAAGTCACACAGAAAAAGAATCTTATCATAAGATATCAATTATGAAGGGAATGTAAACATGGCTACACATGAACTGAATTAGGAAACAGAACAGTGTCTCACCTTTAGAAAACACAATTATGCCTGCTTCAGGGGAAAGGAGACGTGGGGTGAGGCATAAAATCAGAGTTTGATATTAGCACAAGTACCATTCCATAAACCAAATATGTAGTAGACAAGACTTACTCCTTCCTCAGTGAACGGGACTCAACCCCCCATATTCCCAGCAGAGGAATATATCTGACAAGAAAAAATCTTAAAACCTATGTACTGATATGTCACTGTAATGGAATCAATTGTGTCTAGAATGCTATAAACACGGCTGTGAAATCAGCTAAATCCAATTATAAAAATGAATTTCAAAAAAAACCCAATAAAACAGGGAAATTCTTACACAATTACTTCAGTGGCTCTGATGATACCTGGAATGACCCTATCTACAACGACAGCTGGATGAGACATAAGTCTGGACACTTGGGACTGAGAGGATTGGTGAGATTGGGTGAGCAAATGCAGACCCTTTAAAGCAATAATGCGAGACACACATTCCATGGGTCCCAACGCTCCAGGTTGAAGGGAATATTATTACAGCTATAACATGCACGGGAAACCTAGAGAATGGACACACTGTGATGGTGAAAGGTTTCTAAAACTCCCCTAATATTCCCTCACCTGGTGCTCCAGTTTGACTTTCCAACTGCATTACTATCAACCTCCCAAATTGCAGAGTCAGCCCCTTTAAAATCCTGGTTCACACAGGTTGCCAATTTTGCAGATGATGAAAGGGATGAGGGAGAAACAATGAGAGAGTAGCTGTAGGTATTTTGACCAGCACATGTCACTCTAATTTCCAGTCTGGAAGAAGAAATAACCAAAGTCTCAGCCTGCCCCCCCGGGAACAGTATAGGTCCTGAAGCAAAATGGTGGATTTGCCGTCAGCTCACATAAAAGCGAGTTGAAAAATGGAGCTCATGGGCACAGGAATTCACAAACTGGCAGATTTATAAAGGACAACTCTTGTCCAAAAATCTGTTGAGGGAAGGCAACGAGGCGGACTTGAAAGCGAGGCAGAATAGCAGGATAGAGATTTCAAGAGATATATTGGAATCACATTTAAAGCACAGGAAGAGGGGCAGAACTTCGAAAATGATGCACTTGCCCAAAAAGGGCATATGTGTTTTCTCCTGAATATATTCAGGAGAAAACACATATGCCCTTTTTGGCCAAGCAAGAAAGCGAGCAATGCAAATCTGAACTACAAAGAAGTAGCACTTCCCACCGGTTAAAGGGGACATCCGCAAAATGTGTAAAAACCAGAAAGGCAAGACCCGCCCTGGAGAACAGGGAGCCTTGTTATGCTGATGGGCGGGATGTAAATTGCCAACTGCCTCTCTGGAGGAGTGCATTGTGTTCCCTAAATCAAGTAAATAACAGAGCAGCAGAGACAAGGTCACGTCAACTCTAGGGAATATACCTTGGGAAAACTGAAAATAAATAAGACACAGCCACCACAGAATGTAGGGCTGCCCTGCTTACAAGAACGTCAACTTCGGTAGGCCTTAAATATCCTAGGAAAGACAAAAATGGTTCAAGAAATTGGGGTAGTTACGCTCGATGGAATATCCCTCAGCCATGAAATCAATGTCATAGGGCCAGTAGCAGCATAATGAGTGGATTCAGGTACGATGATTCTAAGTGAAATAAGTCACACAGAAAAAGAAACTTATCATAAGATATCACTTATGAAGGTCCTATAAACATGGTTACACATGAACTGAGTTAGGAAAGAGAACAGAGTCTCACATTTAGAAAACACTCTTATGCCTGCTTAAGAGGGAAGGAGATGTGGGGTGATGCATAAAACCAGAGTTCGATATTAGCACAAGTACCATTCCAAAAACCAAATACGGAATAGACAAGACCAACACCTTCCTCAGTGAACGGGACTCAACACACCTTATTCCCTGCAGAGGAATATATCTGACTAGTAAGAATCTTAAAACCTATGTATTGATATGTCTCCGTAAGGGAATCAAGTGTGTCTAGACCGGCATAAACACGGCAGTGAGAATCAGCTCAAACCCACTATAAAAATAAATTTCAAAAACAAAACGAAAACACAGGGAACTTCTTTACAATTCCTTCAGGGGCTCTGATGAAACCTGGAATGACCATATCTACAACGACAGCTGGATGTGGCATAAGGCTGGACACTTGGGACTGAGAAGATTGGTGAGATTGGGTGAGCAAATGCAGACCCTTTAAAGCAATACTGCATGGCACACATTCCATGGGTCCCAACTCTCCAGGTTGAAGGGAATATTACGACAGCTATAACATGTACAGGAAACCTAGAGAATGGGCACAATGTGATGGCTAAAGGTTTCTAAGACTCTCCTAATAGTCCCTCTCCTGGTGCTCCTGTTTGACTTCCCAACTGCTTTACTACCAACCTCCCAACATGGAGAGACAGCCCCTTTAATCTCCTGGTTCGCACAGGTTGCCAATTTTTCAAAGGAAGAAAGCGAAGTGGGTGAACCAAAGAGAGAGTAGTTGTTAAGCATTTG
The DNA here is from genome assembly GCF_025265405.1 of Mesoplodon densirostris. Classification (NCBI taxonomy): domain Eukaryota; kingdom Metazoa; phylum Chordata; class Mammalia; order Artiodactyla; family Ziphiidae; genus Mesoplodon; species Mesoplodon densirostris. The sequence goes on along the minus strand of NC_082681.1, from coordinate 138,939,242 downwards.
GACGGGCACATGTCACTCTAATTTCACGTCAGGATGAAGAATTAACCAAAGTCTCAGCCGGACCACCAGGAACCAGTATATGACCTCAAACAAAATTGTGGATTTTCGGTCAGCTAACAAAAAAGTGAGTTGAAAAATGGAGCTCAGGGACACAGCAATTCACAAACTGGCAGAGTAATAAAGGACAACTATCATCCAAAAATCTGTTGAGGGAAGGCAACGAGGCTGACTTGAATGCGATGCAGAATAGCAGGAAATAGATTTCAAGAGGTACATTGGAATCGCTTTAAATCGCAGGAAGAGGGGCACAACTTCAACAATGATGCACTTGGCCAAAAAGGGCGTATATTCAGGAGAAAATGCATACGCCCTTTTTGGCCAAGCAAGCAAGTGGGCAATGCAAATCTGCACTACAAAGAAGTGTCACTTCCCACCGGTCAAAAGGGACATCCGAAATATGTGTAAAAACCAGAAAGGAAAGACAGGCCTTGGAGAAGAGGGAGCCTTGTTATGCTGATGGGTGGGATGTAAATTTCCAACTGCCTCTCTGGAGGACTGTATTGTGTTCCATAAAACAAGTAATCAACAGGGCAACAGAGCCAAGGGCACTTCCAGTCTAGGGAATATACCCTGGGAAAACTGAAAATCAATAATACATAGCCACCACAAATTGTAGAGCTGCACTTCTTACAAGAACCTCGACTTGGGGACACCTTAAATATCACAGGAAAGACAAAATTGGTAAAGAAATTGTGGTACTTACGTACGATGGAATATCCCTCAGCCATGAAATCAATGTCATAAGGCCAGTAGCAGCATAATGAGTGGATTCAGGTACGATGATTCTAAGTGAAATAAGTCACACAGAAAAAGAAACTTATCATAAGATATCACTTATGAAGGTCCTGAAAACATGGCTACACGTGAACTGAGTTAGGAAAGAAAACAGAGACTCACATTTAGAAAACACTCGTACGCCTGCTTAAGGGGGAAGGACAAGTTGGGTGATGCATAAAACCAGAGTTTGATATTAGCACAGGTACCGTTCCAAAAACCAAATAAGGAATAGGCAAGACCTATTCCTTCCTCAGGGAACGGACTCAACACCCAATATCTCCCATACAGGAATATATCTGACTAGTAAGAATCTTAAAACCTATATATTGATATGTCTCCATAAGGGAATCAAGTGTGTCTAGACCGGCATAAACACAGCAGTGAGAATCAGTTCAATCTCACTATAAAAATGAATTTCAAAAACAAAACAGAAAAACAGGGAAATTCAGTACAATTCCTTCTGGGCCTCTGATAAAACATGGAAAGCCTTACCCTACGCCGTAAAGTAATCCTAGTCCATACGTCACCACGTACCCTGACCATAAAACGTTTCAGTACCCTCACCTGTGTCCTAAACCTTGTCGTTCCCTAACCCTAACCCTAACCCGGTATGGAAACCTACCACCAAACCTACACCTTACCCTATGCCGTACCCTAATACTAATCAGTACGCTGACACTAACCTGTGCGTCAACACGTACACTCACCCTAACACATTTCCGTACCCTAACCTGTGCCCTAAACCTTGCCGTTCCCTAACCCTTACCTTAGCCCAGAACGGAAACCTAACACCAACCCTACACCTGAACCTAAGCCGTTCCCTAAGCCTTATCCGTAGGTCAACACGTACCCTGACCATAACACGTTTCCATACACTCACCTGTGCCCTAAACATTGCCGTTCTCGAACCCTAACCCTAGGCCGGAACGGAAACATACTACCAACCTTACACCTTACAATATGCTGTACCCTAATCCTAATCCGTACACTGACACTAAACACTGTGTCAACTCGTACCCTCACCCTAACACGTTTCAGTACCCTCACCTGTGCCCTAAGCCTTGCCATTCCCTAACCCTAACCCTAGCCCGGAACGGAAACCCGCCACCAGCCCTACTCCTTACCCTCCGCCGTACCCTACTCTTGGCCCGTATGCTGGCACTGACCCGTGCGTCAGCACGTAGCCTGACCCTCGCATGTTTCCGTAACCTCACCTCTGCCCTAAGCTTTGCTGTTCCCTAACCCTAACCCTAGCCCGGAACAGAAACGCACCACCAGCCCTAAACCTTACCCTACACTGTACCCTACTCCTGGCCCATATGCCAGCACTGACCCGTGCGTCAGCACATAGCCTGACCCTCCCACGTTTCCGTACCCTCACCTCTGCCCTAAGCCTTGCCATTCCCTAACCCTAGCCCGGAACAGAAACCCGCCACCAGCCCTCAACCTTACCCTACGCCATACCCTACTCCTGGCCCGTATGCCAGCACTGACCCGTGCGTCAGCACATAGCCTGGCCCTTCCATGTTTCCGTACCCTCACCTGTGCCCTAAGGCTTGCCGTTCCCTAACCCTAACCCTACGCCGGAACAGAAACCCGCAACCAGCCCTACGCCTTACCCTACGCCGTACCCTACTCCTAGCCTGTACGCTGGCACTGACCCGTGCGTCAGCACGTAGCCTGACCCTCGCATGTTTCCGTAACCTCACCTCTGCCCTAAGCTTTGCTGTTCCCTAACCCTAACCCTAGCCTGGAACAGAAACGCGCCACCAGCCCTAAACCTTACCCTACACTGTACCCTACTCCTGGCCCATATGCCAGCACTGACCCGTGCGTCAGCACATAGCCTGACCCTCCCACGTTTCCGTACCCTCACCTCTGCCCTAAGCCTTGCCGTTCCCTAACCCTAGCCCGGAACAGAAACCCGCCACCAGCCCTCAACCTTACCCTATGCCATACCCTACTCCTGGCCCGTATGCCAGCACTCACCCGTGCGTCAGCACATAGCCTGGCCCTTCCACGTTTCCGTACCCTCACCTGTGCCCTAAGGCTTGCCGTTCCCTAACCCTAACCGTAGCCCGAAACAGAAACCCGCAACCAACCCTACACCTTACCCTATGCCGTACCCTACTCCTGGCCCATACGCTGGCACTGACCCGTGCGTCAGCACGTAGCCTGATCCTCCCACGTTTCCGTACCCTCACCTGTGCCCTAAGCCTTGCCGTTCCCTAACCCTAACCCAAGCCTGGAACGGAGACCCACCACCAGCCCTACGCCTTACCCTGCGCCGTACCCTAATCCTGGCCCGTACGCCAGCACTGACCCGTGCGTCAGCACATAGCCTGACCCTCCCACGTTTCCGTACCCTCACCTTTGCCCTAAGTCTTGCCGTTCCCTAACCCTAACCCTAGCCCGGAACGGAAACCCGCCACCAGCCCTACGCATTACCCTACGCCGTACCCTACTCCTGGCCCGTACGCTGGCACTGACGCGTGCGTCAGCACGTAGCCTGACCCTCCCACGTTTCCGTATCCTCACCTGTGCCCTAAGCCTTGCCGTTCCCTAACCCTAACCCTAGCACGGAACAGAAACCCGCCACCAGCCCTAAACCTTACCCTACGCTGTACCCTATACCTGACCTGTATGCCGTCACTGACCCGTGCGTCAGCACATAGCCTGACCCTTCCACGTTTCCTTACCCTCACCTGTGCCCTAATCCTTGCTGTTCCCTAACCCTAACCCTAGCCCGGAACGGAAACCGGCCACCCGCCCTACGCCTTACCCTACGCCGTATCCTACTCCTGGCCCATACGCTGGCACTGACCCATGCGTCAGCACGTAGCCTGACCCTCAGACGTTTCCGTACCCTCACCTGTGCCCTAAGCATTGCCGTTCCCTAACCCTAATCCTAGCCCGGAACGGAAACCCGCCACCAACCCTACGCCTTACCCTACGCCGTACCCTACTCCTGGCCCGTACGCTGGCACTAACCTGTGCGTCAGCACGTAGCCTGACCCTCGCATGTTTACGTAACCTCACCTGTGCTCTAAGTTTTGCTGTTCCCTACCCTAACCCTAGCCCGGAATGGACACCCGCCAACAGCCCTAAAACTTACCCTACGCTGTACCCTACTCCTGGCCCGTATGCCAGCACTGACTCGTGCATCAGCAGATAGCCTGACCCTCCCACGTTTATGTACCCTCACCTGTCCACTGAGACTTGCCGTTCCCTAACGCTAACACTAGCCCGGAACAGAAACCTGCAACCAGCCCTACGCCTTACCCTAAGCCGTACCCTACTTCTGGCCCGTACGCTGGCACTGACCCATGCGTCAGCACATAGCCTGACACTCCCACGTTTCCGTACCCTCACCAGTGCCCTAAGCCTTGCCGTTCTCTAACCCTAATCCTAGCCCGGAACGGAAAACCTCCACCAGTCCTACGCCTTAACCTATGCCGTACCGTACTCGTGGCCCATACGCCGGCATTGACCCGTGCGTCAGCACATAGCCTGAACCTCCCACGTTTCCGTACCCTCACCTGTGCCCTAAGCCTTGCCGTTCCCTAACCCTAACCCTAGCCAGGAACAGAAACCTGCCACCAGCCCTAAAACTTACCCTACGCTGTACCCTACTCCTGGCCCATATTCCAGCACTGACCCGTGCGTCAGCACATAGCCTGACCCTCCCACATTTCCGTACCCTCACCTGTACCCTAAGCCTTGCCATTCCCTAACCCTAACCCTAGCCCAGAACAGAAACCCGCAACCAGCCCTACGCCTTACCCTATGCCGTACCCTACTCCTGGCCCATACGCTGGCACTGACCCGTGCGTCAGCACGTAGCCTGACCCTCCCACGTTTCCGTAACCTCACCTGTGCCCTAAGCCTTGCCGTTCGCTAACCCTAACCCTAGCCCGGAATGGAAACCCACCACCAGCCGTACGCCTTACCCTACGCCGTACCCTAATCCTGGTCCGTACGCCGGCACTGACCCGTGCGTCAGCACCTAGCCTGACCCTCCCACGTTTCCGTACCCTCACCTGTGCCCTAAGCCTTGCCGTTCCCTAACCCTAACCCTAGCCCGGAACGGAAACCCGCCACCAGCCCTACGCATTACCCTACGCCGTACCCTACTCCTGGCCCGTACGCTGGCACTGACGCGTGCGTCAGCACGTAGCCTGACCCTCCCACGTTTCCATACCCTCACCTGTGCCCTAAGCCTTGCCATTCCCTAACCCTAACCGTAGCCCGGAACGGAAACCCGCCACCAGCCCTACGCCTTACCCTACGCCGTACCCTACTCCTAGCCCGTACGCTGGCACTGACCCGTGCGTCAGCACGTAGCCTGACCCTCCCACGTTTCCGTACCCTCACCTGTGCCCTAAGCCTTGCCGTACCCTAACCCTAACCCTAGCCCGGAACGGAAACCCACCACCAGCCCTAATCCTTACCCTACGTGGTACCCTATTCTTGGCCCGTACGCTGGCACTGACCCGTGCGTCAGCACGTAGACTGACCATCGCATGTTTCCATAACCTCACCTGTGCCCTAAGTTTTGCTGTTCCCTAACCCTAACCCTAGCCCGGAACGGAAACCCGCCACCAGCCCTACGCTTTAACCTATGCTGTACCCTACTCGTGGCCCATACGCTGGCACTGACCCGTGCATCAGCACGTAGTCTAAACCTCCCACGTTTCCGTACCCTCACCTGTGCCCTATGCCTTGCCGTTCCCTAACCCTAACCCTAGCCTGGAACAGAAACCCGCCACCAGCCCTAAACCTTACCCTACGCTGTACCCTACTCCTGGCCCATATGCCAGCACTCACCCGTGCATCAGCACGTAGCCTGACCCTCCCACGTTTCCGTACCCTCACCTGTGTCCTAAGCCTTGCCGTTCCCTAAACCTAACCCTAGCCTGGAACGGAAACCCACTACCAGCCCTACGCCTTACCCTACGCCGTACCCTACTCTTGGACCGTACGCCGGCACTGACCCATGCGTCAGCACGTAGCCTGACCCTCGCATGTTTCCGTAACCTCACCAGTGCCCTAAGTTTTTCCGTTCCCTAACCCTAACCCTAGCCCGGAACGGAAACCCGCCACCAGCCCTAACCCTTACCCTACGCTGTACCCTACTCCTGGCCCATATGCCAGCACTGACCCGTGCGTCAGCGCATAGCCTGACACTCCCACGTTTCCGTACACTCACCTATGCCCTAAGCCTTGCCGTTCCCTAACCCTAACCCTAGCCCAGAACGGAAACCCGCCACCAGCCCTAAAACTTACCTGACTCTGTACCCTACTCCTGGCCCGTATGCCAGCACTGACCCGTGCGTCAGCACATAGCCTGACCCTCCCACGTTTCCGTACCCTCACCTGTGCCCTAAGCCTTGCCGTTCCCTAACCCTAACCCTAGCCTGGAACGGAAACCCGCCACCAGCCCTACACATCACCCTACGCCGTACCCTACTCCTGGCCCGTAGGCTGGCACTTACCCGTGCGTCCTCACGTAGCCTGACCCTCCCACGTTTCCGTACCCTCACTTGTGCCCTAAGCCTTGCTGTTCCCTAACCTTAACCCTAGCCCGGAACGGAAAACCACCACCAGCCCTACGCCTTACCCTATGCCGTACCCTACTCCTGGCCCGTACGTTTGCACTGACCCATGCGTCAGCATGTAGCCTGACCCTCCCACGTTTCCGTACCCTCACCTGTGCCCTAAGCCTTGCCGTTCCCTAACCCTAACCCTAGCCCAGAGCAGAAACCTGCCACCAGCTCTAAAACTTACCCTATGCTGAACGCTACTCCTGGCCCGTATGCCAGCACTGACCCGTGCGTCAGCAAATAGGCTGACCCTCCCACATTTCTGTACCCTCACCTGTACCCTAAGCCTTTCCGTTCGCTAACCCTAACCCTAGCCCAGAACAGAAACCCGCAACCAGCCCTACGCCTTACCCTACGCCGTACCCTACTCCTGGCCCATACGCTGGCACTGACCCGTGCGTCAGCACATAGCCTGACCCTCCCACGTTTCCGTACCCTCACCTGTGCCCTAAGCCTTGCCGTTCCCTAACCCTAACCCTAGCCCGGAACGGAAACCCGCCACCAGCCCTAAACTTTACCCTATGCTGTACCCTACTCCTGGCCCACATTCCAGCACTGACCCATGAGTCAGCACATAGCCTGACCCTTCCACGTTTCCATACCCTCACCTGTGCCCTATGCCTTGCCGTTCCCTAACCCTAACCCTAGCCTGGAACAGAAACCCGCCACCAGCCCTAAAACTTACCCTACGCTGTACCCTACTCCTGGCCCGTATGCCACCACTGATCCGTGCGTCAGAACATAGCCTGAACCTCCCACATTTCCGTACCCTCACCTGTTCCCTAAACCTTGCCGTTCCCTAACCCTAACCCTAACCCGGAACGGAAACCCGCCACAAGCCCTACGCCTTACCCTACGCCGTATCCTACTCCTGGCCCGTACACCAGCACTGACCCGTGCGTCAGCACCTAGCCTGACCCTCCCACGTTTCCGTACCCTCACCTGTGCCCTAAGCCTTGCCATTCCCTAACCCTAACCCTAGCCCGGAACGTAAACCCGCCAGCAGCCCAACGCCTTACCCTACGCCGTACCCTACTCCTGGCCTGTACGCTGGCACTGACCTGTGCGTCAGCACGTAGCCTGACCCTACCAGGTTTCCGTATCCTCACCTGTGCCCTAAGCCTTGCCGTTCCCTAACCCTAAACCTAGCCCTGAACGGAAACCCACCACCAGCCCTAATCCTTACCCTACGCTGTACCGTACACCTGGCCTGTATACCGTCACTGACCCGTGCGTTTGCACATAGCCTGACCCTTCCACGTTTCCGTACCCTCACCTGTGCCCTAAGCCCTGCCGTTCCCTAACCCTAACCGTAGCCCGGAACGGAAACCAGCCAACAGCCCTACGCCTTACCCTACGCTGTACCCTACTCCTAGCCCGTACGCTGGCACTTACCCGTGCGTCCTCACGTAGCCTGACCCTCCCACGTTTCCGTACCCTCACCAGTGCCCTAAACCTTGCCGGTCCCTAACCCTAACCATAGACCAGAACGGAAACCCGCCACCAGCCCTATACATTACCGTACGCCATACCCTACTCCTGGCCCATATGCCAGCACTGACCCGTGCGTCAGCACGTAGCCTGACCCTCCCACGTTTCCGTATCCTCACCTGTGCCCTAAGCCTTGCCGTTCCCTAACCCTAAACCTAGCCCGGTTCGGAAACCCGCCACCAGCCCTAAACCTTACCCTACGCTGTACCCTACACCTGGCCTGTATGCCGTCACTGGCCAGTGCGTCAGCACATAGCCTGACCCGTCCACGTTTCCGTACCCTCACCTGTGCCCTAAGCCTTGCCGTTCCCTAACCCTAACCCTAGCCCGGAACAGAAACCCGCCAACAACCCTACGCCTTACCCTACGCCGTACCCTACTCCTAGCCCGTACGCTGGCACTGACCCGTGCGTCAGCACGTAGCCTGACCCTCCCACGTTTCCGTACCCTCACCTGTGTCCTAAGCCTTGCCGTTCCCTAAACCTAACCCTAGCCCGGAACGGAAACCCACCACCAGCCCTACGCCTTACCCTACGCCGTACCCTACTCCTAGCCCGTACGCTGGCACTGACCAGTGCGTCAGAACGTAGCCTGACCTTCCCCCGTTTCTGTACCCTCACTTGTGCCCTAAGCCTTGCTGTTCCCTAACCCTAACCCTAGCCCGGAACGGAAACCCGCCACCAGCCCTACGCCTTACCCTACGCCGTACCCTACTCCTGGCCCGTACGTTGGCACTGACACATGCGTCACCATGTAGCCTGACCCTCCCACGTCTCCGTACCCTCACCTGTGCCCTAAGCCTTGCCGTTCCCTAACCCTAACCCTAGCCCAGAACGGAAACCCGCCACCAGCCCTAAACCTTACCCTACGCTGTACCCTACTCCTGGCCCATATGCCAGCACTGACCCGTGCGTCAGCACATAGCCTGACCCTCCCACGTTTCCGTCCCCTCACCTGTGCCTTAAGCCTTGCCGTTCCCTAACCCTAGCCCGGAACAGAAACCCGCCACCAGCCCTAAAACTTACCCTACGCTGTACCCTACTCCTGGCCCGTATTCCAGCACTGACCTGTGCGTAAGCACATAGCCTGACCCTCCCACGTTTCCGTACCCTCACCTGTGCACTAAGCCTTGCCGTTCCCTAACCCTAACCCTAGCCCGGAACAGAAACCCGCAACCAGCCCTACGCCTTACCCTACGCCGTACCCTACTCCTGGCCCGTATGCTGGCACTGACCCGTGCGTCAGCACATAGCCTGAGCCTCCCACGTTTCCGTACCCTCACCTGTGCCCTAAGCCTTGCCGTTCTCTATCCCTAACCCTAGCCCGGAACAGAAACCCTCCACCAGCCCTACGCTTTAACCTATGCCGTACCCTACTCGTGGCCCATATGCCGGCACTGACCCGTGCGCCAGCACGTAGCCTGACCCTCCCACGTTTCCCTAACCTCACCTGTGCCCTAAGCCTTGCCGTTCCCTAACCCTAACCCTAGCCCGGAATGGAAACCCGCCACCAGCCCTAAACCTTACCCTACGCTGTACCCTACTCCTGGCCCATATGCCAGCACTGACCCGTGCGTCAGCACATAGCCTGACCCTCCCACGTTTCCATACCCTCACCTGTGCCCTAAGCCTTGCCGTTACCTAACCCTAACCCTAGCCCAGAGCAGAAACCTGCCACCAGCCCTAAAACTTACCCTATGCTGAACGCTACTCCTGGCCCATATGCCAGCACTGACCCGTGCGTCAGCAAATAGCCTGACCCTCCCACATTTCTGTACCCTCACCTGTACCCTAAGCCTTTCCGTTCGCTAACCCTAACCCTAGCCCGGAACAGAAACCCGCAACCAGCCCTACGCCTTACCCTACGCCGTACCCTATTCCTGGCCCATATGCCACCACTGGCCCGTGCGTCAGCACGTAGCCTGACCCTCCCACATTTCCGTACCCTCACTTGTGCCCTAAGCCGTGCTGTTCCCTAACCCTAACCCTAGCCTGGAACGGAAACCCGCCACCAGCCCTACGCCTTACCCTACGCCGTACCCTAATCCTGGCCCGTACGTTGGCACTGACACATGCGTCAGCATGTAGCCTGACACTCCCACGTTTCCGTACCCTCACCTGTGCCCTAAGCCTTGCCGTTCTCTAACCCTAACCCTAACCCGGAACGGAAACCCTCCACCAGCCCTACGCTTTAACCTATGCCGTACCCTACTCGTGGCCCATACGCTGGCACTGACCCGTGCATCAGCACGTAGCCTAAACCTCCCACGTTTCCGTACCCTCACCTGTGCCCTATGCCATGCCGTTCCCTAACCCTAACCCTAGCCTGGAACAGAAACCCCCCACCAGCCCTAAACTTTACCCTACGCTGTACCCTACTCCTGGCCCATATGCCAGCACTGACACGTGCATCAGCACGTAGCCTGACCCTCCCACGTTTCCGTACCCTCACCTGTGTCCTAAGCCTTGCCGTTCCCTAAACCTAACCCTAGCCCGGAACGGAAACCCACCACCAGCCCTACGCCTTACCCTACGCCGTACCCTACTCTTGGACCGTACGCCGGCACTGACCCATGCGTCAGCACGTAGCCTGACCCTCGCATGTTTCCGTAACCTCACCAGTGCCCTAAGTTTTTCCGTTCCCTAACCCTAACCCTAGCCCGGAACGGAAACCCGCCACCAGCCCTAACCCTTACCCTACGCTGTACCCTACTCCTGGCCCATATGCCAGCACTGACCCGTGCGTCAGCGCATAGCCTGACACTCCCACGTTTCCGTACCCTCACCTATGCCCTAAGCCTTGCCGTTCCCTAACCCTAACCCTAGCCCGGAACGGAAACCCGCCACCAGCCCTAAAACTTACCTGACTCTGTACCCTACTCCTGGCCCGTATGCCAGCACTGACCCGTGCGTCAGCACATAGCCTGACCCTCCCACGTTTCCGTAACCTCACCTGTGCCCTAAGCCTTGCCGTTCCCTAACCCTAACCCTAGCCTGGAACGGAAACCCGCCACCAGCCCTACACATTACCCTACGCCGTACCCTACTCCTGGCCCGTAGGCTGGCACTTACCCGTGCGTCCTCACGTAGCCTGACCCTCCCACGTTTCCGTACCCTCACTTGTGCCCTAAGCCTTGCTGTTCCCTAACCCTAACCCTAGCCTGGAACGGAAAACCGCAACCAGCCCTACGCCTTACCCTATGCCATACCCTACTCCTGGCCCGTACGTTGGCACTGACCCATGCGTCAGCATGTAGCCTGACCCTCCCACGTTTCCGTACCCTCACCTGTGCCCTAAGCCTTGCCGTTCCCTAACCCTAACCCTAGCCCAGAGCAGAAACCTGCCACCAGCTCTAAAACTTACCCTTTGCTGAACGCTACTCCTGGCCCGTATGCCAGCACTGACCCGTGCGTCAGCAAATAGCCTGACCCTCCCACATTTCTGTACCCTCACCTGTACCCTAAGCCTTTCCGTTCGCTAACCCTAACCCTAGCCCGGAATAGAAACCCGCAACCAGCCCTACGCCTTACCCTACGCCGTACCCTACTCCTGGCCCATACGCTGGCACTGACCCGTGCGTCAGCACATAGCCTGACCCTCCCACGTTTCCGTACCCCCACCTGTGCCCTAAGCCTTGCCGTTCCCTAACCCTAACCCTAGCCCGGAACGGAAACCCGCCACCAGCCCTAAACTTTACCCTATGCTGTACCCTACTCCTGGCCCACATTCCAGCACTGACCCATGAGTCAGCACATAGCCTGACCCTTCCACGTTTCCGTACCCTCACCTGTGCCCTAAGCCTTGCCGTACCCTAACACTAACCCTAGCCCGGAACGGAAACCCACCACCAGCCCTAATCCTTACCCTACGCGATACCCTATTCTTGGCCCGTACGCTGGCACTGACCCGTGCGTCAGCACGTAGACTGACCATCGCATGTTTCCATAACCTCACCTGTGCCCTAAGTTTTGCTGTTCCCTAACCCTAAACCTAGCCCGGAACGGAAACCCGCCACCAGCCCTACGCTTTAACCTATGCTGTACCCTACTCGTGGCCCATACGCTGGCACTGACCCGTGCATCAGCACGTAGTCTAAACCTCCCACGTTTCCGTACCCTCACCTGTGCCCTATGCCTTGCCGTTCCCTAACCCTAACCCTAGCCTGGAACAGAAACCCGCCACCAGCCCTAAACCTTACCCTACGCTGTACCCTACTCCTGGCCCATATGCCAGCACTCACCCGTGCATCAGCACGTAGCCTGACCCTCCCACGTTTCCGTACCCTCACCTGTGTCCTAAGCCTTGCCGTTCCCTAAACCTAACCCTAGCCTGGAACGGAAACCCACTACCAGCCCTACGCCTTACCCTACGCCGTACCCTACTCTTGGACCGTACGCCGGCACTGACCCATGCGTCAGCACGTAGCCTGACCCTCGCATGTTTCCGTAACCTCACCAGTGCCCTAAGTTTTTCCGTTCCCTAACACTAACCCTAGCCCGGAACGGAAACCCGCCACCAGCCCTAACCCTTACCCTACGCTGTACCCTACTCCTGGCCCATATGCCAGCACTGACCCGTGCGTCAGCGCATAGCCTGACACTCCCACGTTTCCGTACACTCACCTATGCCCTAAGCCTTGCCGTTCCCTAACCCTAACCCTAGCCCAGAACGGAAACCCGCCACCAGCCCTAAAACTTACCTGACTCTGTACCCTACTCCTGGCCCGTATGCCAGCACTGACCCGTGCGTCAGCACATAGCCTGACCCTCCCACGTTTCCGTACCCTCACCTGTGCCCTAAGACTTGCCGTTCCCTAACCCTAACCCTAGCCTGGAACGGAAACCCGCCACCAGCCCTACACATCACCCTACGCCGTACCCTACTCCTGGCCCGTAGGCTGGCACTTACCCGTGCGTCCTCACGTAGCCTGACCCTCCCACGTTTCCGTACCCTCACTTGTGCCCTAAGCCTTGCTGTTCCCTAACCCTAACCCTAGCCCGGAACGGAAAACCACCACCAGCCCTACGCCTTACCCTATGCCGTACCCTACTCCTGGCCCGTACGTTTGCACTGACCCATGCGTCAGCATGTAGCCTGACCCTCCCACGTTTCCGTACCCTCACCTGTGCCCTAAGCCTTGCCGTTCCCTAACCCTAACCGTAGCCCAGAGCAGAAACCTGCCACCAGCTCTAAAACTTACCCTATGCTGAACGCTACTCCTGGCCCGTATGCCAGCACTGACCCGTGCGTCAGCAAATAGGCTGACCCTCCCACATTTCTGTACCCTCACCTGTACCCTAAGCCTTTCCGTTCGCTAACCCTAACCCTAGCCCAGAACAGAAACCCGCAACCAGCCCTACGCCTTACCCTACGCCGTACCCTACTCCTGGCCCATACGCTGGCACTGAACCGTGCGTCAGCACATAGCCTGACCCTCCCACGTTTCCGTACCCTCACCTGTGCCCTAAGCCTTGCCGTTCCCTAACCCTAACCCTAGCCCGGAACGGAAACCCGCCACCAGCCCTAAACTTTACCCTATGCTGTACCCTACTCCTGGCCCACATTCCAGCACTGACCCATGAGTCAGCACATAGCCTGACCCTTCCACGTTTCCGTACCCTCACCTGTGCCCTATGCCTTGCCGTTCCCTAACCCTAACCCTAGCCTGGAACAGAAACCCGCCACCAGCCCTAAAACTTACCCTACGCTGTACCCTACTCCTGGCCCGTATGCCACCACTGATCCATGCGTCAGAACATAGCCTGAACCTCCCACATTTCCGTACCCTCACCTGTTCCCTAAACCTTGCCGTTCCCTAACCCTAACCCTAACCCGGAACGGAAACCCGCCACAAGCCCTACGCCTTACCCTACGCCGTATCCTACTCCTGGCCCGTACACCAGCACTGACCCGTGCGTCAGCACCTAGCCTGACCCTCCCACGTTTCCGTACCCTCACCTGTGCCCTAAGCCTTGCCATTCCCTAACCCTAACCCTAGCCCGGAACGTAAACCCGCCAGCAGCCCAACGCCTTACCCTACGCCGTACCCTACTCCTGGCCTGTACGCTGGCACTGACCTGTGCGTCAGCACGTAGCCTGACCCTACCAGGTTTCCGTATCCTCACCTGTGCCCTAAGCCTTGCCGTTCCCTAACCCTAAACCTAGCCCTGAACGGAAACCCACCACCAGCCCTAATCCTTACCCTACGCTGTACCGTACACCTGGCCTGTATACCGTCACTGACCCGTGCGTTTGCACATAGCCTGACCCTTCCACGTTTCCGTACCCTCACCTGTGCCCTAAGCCCTGCCGTTCCCTAACCCTAACCATAGCCCGGAACGGAAACCAGCCACCAGCCCTACGCCTTACCCTACGCTGTACCCTACTCCTAGCCCGTACGCTGGCACTTACCCGTGCGTCCTCACGTAGCCTGACCCTCCCACGTTTCCGTACCCTCACCAGTGCCCTAAACCTTGCCGGTCCCTAACCCTAACCATAGACCAGAACGGAAACCCGCCACCAGCCCTATACATTACCCTACGCCATACCCTACTCCTGGCCCGTACGCTGGCACTGACCCGTGCGTCAGCACGTAGACTGAACCTCCCAAGTTTCCGTACCCTCACCTGTGCCCTAAGCCTTGCCGTTCCCTAACCCTAGCCCGGAACGGAAACCCGCCACCAGCCCTAAACCTTACCCTACGCTGTACCCTACTCCTGGCCCATATGCCAGCACTGACCCGTGCGTCAGCACGTAGCCTGACCCTCCCACGTTTCCGTATCCTCACCTGTGCCCTAAGCCTTGCCGTTCCCTAACCCTAAACCTAGCCCGGTTCGGAAACCCGCCACCAGCCCTAAACCTTACCCTACGCTGTACCCTACACCTGGCCTGTATGCCGTCACTGGCCAGTGCGTCAGCACATAGCCTGACCCGTCCACGTTTCCGTACCCTCACCTGTGCCCTAAGCCTTGCCGTTCCCTAACCCTAACCCTAGCCCGGAACAGAAAACCGCCAACAACCCTACGCCTTACCCTACGCCGTACCCTACTCCTAGCCCGTACGCTGGCACTGACCCGTGCGTCAGCACGTAGCCTGACCCTCCCACGTTTCCGTACCCTCACCTGTGTCCTAAGCCTTGCCGTTCCCTAAACCTAACCCTAGCCCGGAACGGAAACCCACCACCAGCCCTACGCCTTACCCTACGCCGTACCCTACTCCTAGCCCGTACGCTGGCACTGACCAGTGCGTCAGAACGTAGCCTGACCTTCCCCCGTTTCCGTACCCTCACTTGTGCCCTAAGCCTTGCTGTTCCCTAACCCTAACCCTAGCCCGGAACGGAAACCCGCCACCAGCCCTACGCCTTACCCTACGCCGTACCCTACTCCTGGCCCGTACGTTGGCACTGACACATGCGTCACCATGTAGCCTGACCCTCCCACGTCTCCGTACCCTCACCTGTGCCCTAAGCCTTGCCGTTCCCTAACCCTAACCCTAGCCCAGAACGGAAACCCGCCACCAGCCCTAAACCTTACCCTACGCTGTACCCTACTCCTGGCCCATATGCCAGCACTGACCCGTGCGTCAGCACATAGCCTGACCCTCCCACGTTTCCGTCCCCTCACCTGTGCCTTAAGCCTTGCCGTTCCCTAACCCTAGCCCGGAACAGAAACCCGCCACCAGCCCTAAAACTTACCCTACGCTGTACCCTACTCCTGGCCCGTATTCCAGCACTGACCTGTGCGTAAGCACATAGCCTGACCCTCCCACGTTTCCGTACCCTCACCTGTGCACTAAGCCTTGCCGTTCCCTAACCCTAACCCTAGCCCGGAACAGAAACCCGCAACCAGCCCTACGCCTTACCCTACGCCGTACCCTACTCCTGGCCCGTATGCTGGCACTGACCCGTGCGTCAGCACATAGCCTGAGCCTCCCACGTTTCCGTACCCTCACCTGTGCCCTAAGCCTTGCCGTTCTCTAACCCTAACCCTAGCCCGGAACAGAAACCCTCCACCAGCCCTACGCTTTAACCTATGCCGTACCCTACTCGTGGCCCATACGCCGGCACTGACCCGTGCGCCAGCACGTAGCCTGACCCTCCCACGTTTCCCTAACCTCACCTGTGCCCTAAGCCTTGCCGTTCCCTAACCCTAACCCTAGCCCGGAATGGAAACCCACCACCAGCCCTAAACCTTACCCTACGCTGTACCCTACTCCTGGCCCATATGCCAGCACTGACCCGTGCGTCAGCACATAGCCTGACCCTCCCACGTTTCCATACCCTCACCTGTGCCCTAAGCCTTGCCGTTACCTAACCCTAACCCTAGCCCAGAGCAGAAACCTGCCACCAGCCCTAAAACTTACCCTATGCTGAACGCTACTCCTGGCCCATATGCCAGCACTGACCCGTGCGTCAGCAAATAGACTGACCCTCCCACATTTCTGTACCCTCACCTGTACCCTAAGCCTTTCCGTTCGCTAACCCTAACCCTAGCCCGGAACAGAAACCCGCAACCAGCCCTACGCCTTACCCTACGCCGTACCCTATTCCTGGCCCATATGCCACCACTGGCCCGTGCGTCAGCACGTAGCCTGACCCTCCCACATTTCCGTACCCTCACTTGTGCCCTAAGCCGTGCTGTTCCCTAACCCTAACCCTAGCCTGGAACGGAAACCCGCCACCAGCCCTACGCCTTACCCTACGCCGTACCCTAATCCTGGCCCGTACGTTGGCACTGACACATGCGTCAGCATGTAGCCTGACACTCCCACGTTTCCGTACCCTCACCTGTGCCCTAAGCCTTGCCGTTCTCTAACCCTAACCCTAACCCGGAACGGAAACCCTCCACCAGCCCTACGCTTTAACCTATGCCGTACCCTACTCGTGGCCCATACGCTGGCACTGACCCGTGCATCAGCACGTAGCCTAAACCTCCCACGTTTCCGTACCCTCACCTGTGCCCTATGCCATGCCGTTCCCTAACCCTAACCCTAGCCTGGAACAGAAACCCGCCACCAGCCCTAAACCTTACCCTACGCTGTACCCTACTCCTGGCCCATATGCCAGCACTGACACGTGCATCAGCACGTAGCCTGACCCTCCCACGTTTCCGTACCCTCACCTGTGTCCTAAGCCTTGCCGTTCCCTAAACCTAACCCTAGCCCGGAACGGAAACCCACCACCAGCCCTACGCCTTACCCTACGCCGTACCCTACTCTTGGACCGTACGCCGGCACTGACCCATGCGTCAGCACGTAGCCTGACCCTCGCATGTTTCCGTAACCTCACCAGTGCCCTAAGTTTTTCCGTTCCCTAACCCTAACCCTAGCCCGGAATGGAAACCCGCCACCAGCCCTAAACCTTACCCTACGCTGTACCCTACTCCTGGCCCATATGCCAGCACTGACCCGTGCGTCAGCGCATAGCCTGACACTCCCACGTTTCCGTACCCTCACCTATGCCCTAAGCCTTGCCGTTCCCTAACCCTAACCCTAGCCCGGAACGGAAACCCGCCACCAGCCCTAAAACTTACCTGACTCTGTACCCTACTCCTGGCCCGTATGCCAGCACTGACCCGTGCGTCAGCACATAGCCTGACCCTCCCACGTTTCCGTAACCTCACCTGTGCCCTAAGCCTTGCCGTTCCCTAACCCTAACCCTAGCCTGGAACGGAAACCCGGAACCAGCCCTACACATTACCCTACGCCGTACCCTACTCCTGGCCCGTAGGCTGGCACTTACCCGTGCATCCTCACGTAGCCTGACCCTCCCACGTTTCCGTACCCTCACTTGTGCCCTAAGCCTTGCTGTTCCCTAACCCTAACCCTAGCCTGGAACGGAAAACCGCAACCAGCCCTACGCCTTACCCTATGCCGTACCCTACTCCTGGCCCGTACGTTGGCACTGACCCATGCGTCAGCATGTAGCCTGACCCTCCCACGTTTCCGTACCCTCACCTGTGCCCTAAGCCTTGCCGTTCCCTAACCCTAACCCTAGCCCAGAGCAGAAACCTGCCACCAGCTCTAAAACTTACCCTTTGCTGAACGCTACTCCTGGCCCGTATGCCAGCACTGACCCGTGCGTCAGCAAATAGCCTGACCCTCCCACATTTCTGTACCCTCACCTGTACCCTAAGCCTTTCCGTTCGCTAACCCTAACCCTAGCCCGGAATAGAAACCCGCAACCAGCCCTACGCCTTACCCTACGCCGTACCCTACTCCTGGCCCATACGCTGGCACTGACCCGTGCGTCAGCACATAGCCTGACCCTCCCACGTTTCCGTACCCCCACCTGTGCCCTAAGCCTTGCCGTTCCCTAACCCTAACCCTAGCCGGGAACGGAAACCCGCCACCAGCCCTAAACTTTACCCTATGCTGTACCCTACTCCTGGCCCACATTCCAGCACTGACCCATGAGTCAGCACATAGCCTGACCCTTCCACGTTTCCGTACCCTCACCTGTGCCCTATGCCTTGCCGTTCCCTAACCCTAACCCTAGCCTGGAACAGAAACCCGCCAGCAGCCCTAAAACTTACCCTACGCTGTACCCTACTCCTGGCCCGTATGCCACCACTGATCCGTGCGTCAGAACATAGCCTGAACCTCCCACATTTCCGTACCCTCACCTGTTCCCTAAACCTTGCCGTTCCCTAACCCTAACCCTAACCCGGAACGGAAACCCGCCACAAGCCCTACGCCTTACCCTACGCCGTATCCTACTCCTGGCCCGTACGCCAGCACTGACCCATGCGTCAGCACCTAGCCTGAACCTCCCACGTTTCCGTACCCTCACCTGTGCCCTAAGCCTTGCCATTCCCTAACCCTAACCCTAGCCCGGAACGTAAACCCGCCAGCAGCCCAACGCCTTACCCTACGCCGTACCCTACTCCTGGCCTGTACGCTGGCACTGACCCGTGCGTCAGCACGTAGCCTGACCCTACCACGTTTCCGTATCCTCACCTGTGCCCTAAGCCTTGCCGTTCCCTAACCCTAAACCTAGCCCTGAACGGAAACCCACCACCAGCCCTAATCCTTACCCTACGCTGTACCGTACACCTGGCCTGTATACCGTCACTGACCCGTGCGTTTGCACATAGCCTGACCCTTCCACGTTTCCGTACCCTCACCTGTGCCCTAAGCCCTGCCGTTCCCTAACCCTAACCGTAGCCCGGAACGGAAACCCGCCACCAGCCCTACGCCTTACCCTACGCTGTACCCTACTCCTAGCCCGTACGCTGGCACTTACCCGTGCGTCCTCACGTAGCCTGACCCTCCCACGTTTCCGTACCCTCACCAGTGCCCTAAACCTTGCCGGTCCCTAACCCTAACCATAGACCAGAACGGAAACCCGCCACCAGCCCTATACATTACCCTACGCCATACCCTACTCCTGGCCCGTACGCTGGCACTGACCCGTGCGTCAGCACGTAGACTGAACCTCCCAAGTTTCCGTACCCTCACCTGTGCCCTAAGCCTTGTCGTTCCCTAACCCTAGCCCGGAACGGAAACCCGCCACCAGCCCTAAACCTTACCCTACGCTGTACCCTACTCCTGGCCCATATGCCAGCACTGACCCGTGCGTCAGCACGTAGCCTGACCCTCCCACGTTTCCGTATCCTCACCTGTGCCCTAAGGCTTGCCGTTCCCTAACCCTAAACCTAGCCCGGTTCGGAAACCTGCCACCAGCCCTAAACCTTACCCTACGCTGTACCCTACACCTGGCCTGTATGCCGTCACTGGCCAGTGCGTCAGCACATAGCCTGACCCGTCCACGTTTCCGTACCCTCACCTGTGCCCTAAACCTTGCCGTTCCCTAACCCTAACCCTAGCCCGGAACAGAAACCCTCCACCAGCCCTACGCTTTAACCTATGCCGTACCCTACTCGTGGCCCATACGCCGGCACTGACCCGTGCGCCAGCACGTAGCCTGACCCTCCCACGTTTCCATAACCTCACCTGTGCCCTAAGCCTTGCCGTTCCCTAACCCTAACCCTAGCCCGGAACAGAAACCCGCCACCAGCCCTACGCCTTACCTTACGCCGTACCCTACTCCTAGCCCGTACGCTGGCACTGACCCATGCGTCAGCACGTAGCCTGACCCTCCCACGTTTCCGTACCCTCACCTGTGTCCTAAGCCTTGCCGTTCCCTAAACCTAACCCTAGCCCGGAACGGAAACCCACCACCAGCCCTACGCCTTACCCTACGACGTACCCTACTCCTAGCCCGTACGCTGGCACTGACCCGTGCGTCAGAACGTAGCCTGACCTTCCCCCGTTTCCGTACCCTCACTTGTGCCCTAAGCCTTGCTGTTCCCTAACCCTAACCCTAGCCCGGAACAGAAACCCGCCACCAGCCCTACACCTTACCCTACGCCGTACCCTACTCCTGGCCCGTACGTTGGCACTGACACATGCGTCACCATGTAGCCTGACCCTCCCACGTTTCAGTACCCTCACCTGTGCCCTAAGCCTTGCCGTTCCCTAACCCTAACCCTAGCCCAGAACGGAAACCCGCCACCAGCCCTAAACCTTACCCTACGCTGTACCCTACTCCTGGCCCATATGCCAGCACTGACCCGTGCGTCAGCACATAGCCTGACCCTCCCACGTTTCCGTCCCCTCACCTGTGCCCTAAGCCTTGCCGTTCCCTAACCCTAGCCCGGAACAGAAACCCGCCACCAGCCCTAAAACTTACCCTACGCTGTACCCTACTCCTGGCCCGTATGCCAGCACTGACCTGTGCGTAAGCACATAGCCTGACCCTCCCACGTTTCCGTACCCTCACCTGTGCACTAAGCCTTTCCGTTCCCTAACCCTAAGCCTAGCCCGGAACAGAAACCCGCAACCAGCCCTACGCCTTACCCTACGCCGTACCCTACTCCTGGCCCGTATGCTGGCACTGACCCGTGCGTCAGCACATAGCCTGAGCCTCCCACGTTTCCGTACCCTCACCTGTGCCCTAAGCCTTGCCGTTCTCTAACCCTACCCCTAGCCCGGAACAGAAATCCTCCACCAGCCCTACGCTTTAACCTATGCCGTACCCTACTCGTGGCCCATACGCCGGCACTGACCCGTGCGCCAGCACGTAGCCTGACCCTCCCACGTTTCCGTAACCTCACCTGTGCCCTAAGCCTTGCCGTTCCCTAACCCTAACCCTAGCCCGGAATGGAAACCCGCCACCAGCCCTAAACCTTACCCTACGCTGTACCCTACTCCTGGCCCATATGCCAGCACTGACCCGTGCGTCAGCACATAGCCTGACCCTCCCACGTTTCCATACCCTCACCTGTGCCCTAAGCCTTGCCGTTACCTAACCCTAAACCTAGCCCAGAGCAGAAACCTGCCACGAGCCCTAAAACTTACCCTATGCTGAACGCTACTCCTGGCCCGTATGCCAGCACTGACCCGTGCGTCAGCAAATAGCCTGACCCTCCCACATTTCTGTACCCTCACCTGTACCCTAAGCCTTTCCGTTCGCTAACCCTAACCCTAGCCCGGAACAGAAACCCGCAACCAGCCCTACGCCTTACCCTACGCCGTACCCTACTCCTGGCCCATATGCCACCACTGGCCCGTGCGTCAGCACGTAGCCTGACCCTCCCACATTTCCGTACCCTCACTTGTGCCCTAAGCCGTGCTGTTCCCTAACCCTAACCCTAGCCTGGAACGGAAACCCGCCACCAGCCCTACGCCTTACCCTACGCCGTACCCTAATCCTGGCCCGTACGTTGGCACTGACCCAAGCGTCAGCATGTAGCCTGACACTCCCACGTTTCCGTACCCTCACCTGTGCCCTAAGCCTTGCCGTTCTCTAACCCTAACCCTAACCCGGAACGGAAACCCTCCACCAGCCCTACGCTATAACCTATGCCGTACCCTACTCGTGGCCCATACGCTGGCACTGACCCGTGCATCAGCACGTAGCCTAAACCTCCCACGTTTCCGTACCCTCACCTGTGCCCTACGCCATGCCGTTCCCTAACCCTAACCCTAGCCTGGAACAGAAACCCGCCACCAGCCCTAAACCTTACCCTACGCTGTACCCTACTCCTGGCCCATATGCCAGCACTGACCCGTGCATCAGCACGTAGCCTGACCCTCCCACGTTTCCGTACCCTCACCTGTGTCCTAAGCCTTGCCGTTCCCTAAACCTAACCCTAGCCCGGAACGGAAACCCACCACCAGCCCTACGCCTTACCCTACGCCGTACCCTACTCTTGGACCGTACGCCGGCACTGACCCATGCGTCAGCACGTAACCTGACCCTCGCATGTTTCTGTAACCTCACCAGTGCCCTAAGTTTTTCCGTTCCCTAACCCTAACCCTAGCCCGGAACGGAAACCCGCCACCAGCCCTAACCCTTACCCTACGCTGTACCCTACTCCTGGCCCATATGCCAGCACTGACCCATGCGTCAGCGCATAGCCTGACACTCCCACGTTTCCGTACCCTCACCTATGCCCTAAGCCTTGCCGTTCCCTATCCCTAACCCTAGCCCGGAACGGAAACCCGCCACCAGCCCTAAAACTTACCTGACTCTGTACCCTACTCCTGGCCCGTATGCCAGCACTGACCCGTGCGTCAGCACATAGCCTGACCCTCCCACGTTTCCGTACCCTCACCTGTGCCCTAAGCCTTGCCGTTGCCTAACCCTAACCCTAGCCTGGAACGGAAACCCGCCACCAGCCCTACACATTACCCTAC
Organism: Mesoplodon densirostris; assembly: GCF_025265405.1. Taxonomy (NCBI): domain Eukaryota; kingdom Metazoa; phylum Chordata; class Mammalia; order Artiodactyla; family Ziphiidae; genus Mesoplodon; species Mesoplodon densirostris. Next base: position 138,916,611 of record NC_082681.1, on the reverse strand, counting down.
GCCGTACCCTACTCCTGGCCCGTAGGCTGGCACTTACCCGTGCGTCCTCACGTAGCCTGACCCTCCCACGTTTCCGTACCCTCACTTGTGCCCTAAGCCTTGCTGTTCCCTAACCCTAACCCTAGCCCGGAACGGAAAACCGCCACCAGCCCTACGCCTTACCCTATGACGTACCCTACTCCTGGCCCATACGTTGGCACTGACCCATGCGTCAGCATGTAGCCTGACCCTCCCACGTTTCCGTACCCTCACCTGTGCCCTAAGCCTTGCCGTTCCCTAACCCTAACCCTAGCCCAGAGCAGAAACCCGCCACCAGCCCTAAAACTTACCCTACGCTGTACCCTACTCCTGGCCCGTATGCCACCAATGATCCGTGCGTCAGAAAATAGCCTGAACCTCCCACATTTCCGTACCCTCACCTGTTCCCTAAACCTTGCCGTTCCCTAACCCTAACCCTATCCCGGAACGGAAACCCGCCACAAGACCTACGCCTTACCCTACGCCGTATCCTACTCCTGGCCCGTACGCCAGCACTGACCCGTGCGTCAGCACCTAGCCTGACCCTCCCACGTTTCCGTACCCTCACCTGTGCCCTAAGCCTTGCCATTCCCTAACCCTAACCCTAGCCCGGAACGGAAACCCGCCACCAGCCCTAAAACTTACCTGACTCTGTACCCTACTCCTGGCCCGTATGCCAGCACTGACCCGTGCGTCAGCACATAGCCTGACCCTCCCACGTTTCCGTACCCTCACCTGTGCCCTAAGCCTTGCCGTTCCCTAACCCTAACCATAGCCCGGAACGGAAACCCGCCACCAGCCCTACACATTACCCTACGCCGTACCCTACTCCTGGCCCGTAGGCTGGCACTTACCCGTGCGTCCTCACGTAGCCTGACCCTCCCACGTTTCCGTACCCTCACTTGTGCCCTAAGCCTTGCTGTTCCCTAACCCTAACCCTAGCCCGGAACGGAAACTCGCCACCAGCCCTACGCCTTACCCTACGCCGTACCCTACTCCTGGCCCGTACGTTGGCACTGACCCATGCGTCAGCATGTAGCCTGACCCTCCCACGTTTCCGTACCCTCACCTGTGCCCTAAGCCTTGCCGTTCCCTAACCCTAACCCTAGCCCGGAACGGAAACCCGCCACCAGCCCTAAACCTTACCCTACGCTGTACCCTACTCCTGGCCCATATGCCAGCACTGACCCGTGCGTCAGCACATAGCCTGACCCTCCCACGTTTCCGTACCCTCACCTGTGCCCTAAGCCTTGCCGTTCCCTAACCCTAGCCCGGAACAGAAACCCGCCACCAGCCCTAAAACATACCCTACGCTGTACCCTACTCCTGGCCCGTATGCTGGCACTGACCCGTGCGTCAGCACATAGCCTGACCCTCCCACGTTTCCCTAACCTCACCTGTGCCCTAAGCCTTGCCGTTCTCTAACCGTAACCCTAGCCCAGAACAGAAACCCTCCACCAGCCCTACGCTTTAACCTATGCCGTACCCTACTCATGGCCCATACGCCGGCACTGACCCGTGCGTCAGCACGTAGCCGGACCCTCCCACGTTTCCGTAACCTCACCTGTGCCCTAAGCCTTTCCGTTCCCTAACCCTAACCCTAGCCTGGAATGGAAACCCGCCACCAGCCCTAAACCTTACCCTACACTGTACCCTACTCCTGGCCCATATGCCAGCACTGACCCGTGCGTCAGCACATAGCCTGACACTCCCACATTTCTGTACCCTCACCTGTACCCTAAACCTTTCCGTTCGCTAACCCTAACCATAGCCCGGAACAGAAACCCACAACCAGCCCTACGCCTTACCCTACGCCGTACCCTACTCCTGGCCCATACGCTGGCACTGACCCATGCTTCAGCACAAAGCCTGACCCTCCCACGTTTCCGTACCCTCACCTGTGCCCTAAGCCTTGCCGTTCCCTAACCCTAACCCTAGCCCGGAACGGAAACCCGCCACCAGCCCTAAACCTTACCCTACGCTGTACCCTACTCCTGGCCCATATGCCAGCACTGACCCGTGCGTCAGCACATAGCCTGACCCTCCCACGTTTCCGTCCCCTCACCTGTGCCCTAAGCCTTGCCGTTCCCTAACCCTAGCCCGGAACAGAAACCCGCCACCAGCCCTAAAACTTACCCTACGCTGTACCCTACTCCTGGCCCGTATGCCAGCACTGACCTGTGCGTAAGCACATAGCCTGACCCTCCCACGTTTCCGTACCCTCACCTGTGCACTAAGCCTTGCCGTTCCCTAACCCTAACCCTAGCCCGGAACAGAAACCCTCCACCAGCCCTACGCTTTAACCTATGCCGTACCCTACTCGTGGCCCATACGCCGGCACTGACCCGTGCGCCAGCACATAGCCTGACCCTCCCACGTTTCCGTAACCTCACCTGTGCCCTAAGCCTTGCCGTTCCCTAACCCTAACCCTAGCCCGGAATGGAAACCCGCCACCAGCCCTAAACCTTACCCTACGCTGTACCCGACTCCTGGCCCATATGCCAGCACTGACCCGTGCGTCAGCACATAGCCTGATCCTCCCACGTTTCCATACCCTCACCTGTGCCCTAAGCCTTGCCGTTACCTAAACCTAACCCTAGCCCAGAGCAGAAACCTGCCACCAGCTCTAAAACTTTCCCTATGCTGAACGCTACTCCTGGCCCGTATGCCAGCACTGACCCGTGCGTCAGCAAATAGCCTGACCCTCCCACATTTCTGTACCCTCACCTGTACCCTAAGCCTTTCCGTTCCCTAACCCTAACCCTAGCCCGGAACAGAAACCCGCAACCAGCCCTACGCCTTACCCTACGCCGTACCCTACTCCTGGCCCATACGCTGGCACTGACCCTTGCGTCAGCACATAGCCTGACCCTCCCACGTTTCCGTACCCTCACCTGTGCCCTAAGCCTTGCCGTTCCCTAACCCTAACCCTAGCCCGGAACGGAAACCCGCCACCAGCCCTAAACGTTACCCTATGCTGTACCCTACTCCTGGCCCACATTCCAGCACTGACCCATGAGTCAGCACATAGCCTGACCCTTCCACGTTTCCGTATCCTCACCTGTGCCCTATGCCTTGCCGTTCCCTAACCCTAACCCTAGCCTGGAACAGAAACCCGCCACCAGCCCTAAAACTTACCCTACGCTGTACCCTACTCCTGGCCCGTATGCCACCACTGATCCGTGCTTCAGAACATAGCCTGAACCTCCCACATTTCCGTACCCTCACCTGTGCCCTAAGCCTTGCCGTTCCCTAACCCTAACCCTAACCTGGAACGGAAACCCGCCACAAGCCCTACGCCTTACCCTACGCCGTATCCTACTCCTGGCCCGTACGCCAGCACTGACACGTGCGTCAGCACCTAGCCTGACCCTCCCACGTTTCCGTACCCTCACCTGTGCCCTAAGCCTTGCCATTCCCTAACCCTAACCCTAGCCCGGAACGTTAACCCGCCAGCAGCCCAACGCCTTACCCTACGCCGTACCCTACTCCTGGCCTGTACGCTGGCACTGACCCGTGCGTCAGCACGTAGCCTGACCCTACCACGTTTCCGTATCCTCACCTGTGCCCTAAGCCTTGCCGTTCCCTAACCCTAAACCTAGCCCAGAGCAGAAAACTGCCACCAGCCCTAAAACTTACCCTACGCTGAACGCTACTCCTGGCCCGTATGCCAGCACTGACCCGTGCGTCAGCACATAGCCTGACTCTCCCACATTTCTGTACCCTCACCTGTACCCTAAACCTTTCCGTTCGCTAACCCTAACCCTAACCCGGAACAGAAACCCGCAACCAGCCCTACGCCTTACCCTACTCCTGGCCCATACGCTGGCACTGACCCATGCGTCAGCACAAAGCCTGACCCTCCCACGTTTCCGTACCCTCACCTGTGCCCTAAGCCCTGCCGTTCCCTAACCCTAAACGTAGCCCGGAACGGAAACCCGCCACCAGCCCTACGATTTACCCTACGCCGTACCCTACTCCTAGCCCGTACGCTGGCACTGACCCGTGCGTCAGCAAGTAGCCTGACCTTCCCACGTTTCCGTACCCTCACTTGTGCCCTAAGCCTTGCTGTTCCCTAACCCTAACCCTAGCCCGGAACGGAAACCCGCCACCAGCCCTACGCCTTACCCTACGCTGTACCCTACTCCTGGCCCGTACGTTGGCACTGACACATGGGTCACCATGTAGCCTGACCCTCCCACGTTTCCGTCCCCTCACCTGTGCCCTAAGCCTTGCCGTTCCCTAACCCTAGCCCGGAACAGAAACCCGCCACCAGCCCTAAAACTTACCCTACGCTGTACCCTACTCCTGGCCCGTATGCCAGCACTGAGCTGTGCGTAAGCACATAGCCTGACCCTCCCACGTTTCCGTACCCTCACCTGTGCACTAAGCCTTGCCGTTCCCTAACCCTAACCCTAGCCCGGAACAGAAACCCGCAACCAGGCCTACGCCTTACCCTACGCCGTACCCTACTCCTGGCCCGTATGCTGGCACTGACCCGTGCGTCAGCACATAGCCTGAGCCTCCCACGTTTCCGTACCCTCACCTGTGCCCTATGCCTTGCCGTTCCCTAACCCTAACCCTAGCCCGGAACAGAAACCCGCAACCAGCCCTACGCCTTACCCTACGCCGTACCCTACTCCTGGCCCATACGCTGGCACTGACCCTTGCGTCAGCACATAGCCTGACCCTCCCACGTTTCCGTACCCTCACCTGTGCCCTAAGCCTTGCCGTTCCCTAACCCTAACCCTAGCCCGGAACGGAAACCCGCCACCAGCCCTAAACGTTACCCTATGCTGTACCCTACTCCTGGCCCACATTCCAGCACTGACCCATGAGTCAGCACATAGCCTGACCCTTCCACGTTTCCGTATCCTCACCTGTGCCCTATGCCTTGCCGTTCCCTAACCCTAACCCTAGCCTGGAACAGAAACCCGCCACCAGCCCTAAAACTTACCCTACGCTGTACCCTACTCCTGGCCCGTATGCCACCACTGATCCGTGCTTCAGAACATAGCCTGAACCTCCCACATTTCCGTACCCTCACCTGTGCCCTAAGCCTTGCCGTTCCCTAACCCTAACCCTAACCTGGAACGGAAACCCGCCACAAGCCCTACGCCTTACCCTACGCCGTACCCTACTCCTGGCCCATATGCCACCACTGGCCCGTGCGTCAGCACGTAGCCTGACCCTCCCACGTTTCCGTATCCTCACCTGTGCCCTAAGCCTTGCCGTTCCCTAACCCTAAACCTAGCCCGGTTCGGAAACCCGCCACCAGCCCTAAACCTTACCCTACGCTGTACCCTACACCTGGCCTGTATGCCGTCACTGGCCAGTGCGTCAGCACATAGCCTGACCCGTCCACGTTTCCGTACCCTCACCTGTGCCCTAAGCCTTGCCGTTCCCTAACCCTAACCCTAGCCCGGAACAGAAAACCGCCAACAACCCTACGCCTTACCCTACGCCGTACCCTACTCCTAGCCCGTACGCTGGCACTGACCCGTGCGTCAGCACGTAGCCTGACCCTCCCACGTTTCCGTACCCTCACCTGTGTCCTAAGCCTTGCCGTTCCCTAAACCTAACCCTAGCCCGGAACGGAAACCCACCACCAGCCCTACGCCTTACCCTACGCCGTACCCTACTCCTAGCCCGTACGCTGGCACTGACCAGTGCGTCAGAACGTAGCCTGACCTTCCCCCGTTTCCGTACCCTCACTTGTGCCCTAAGCCTTGCTGTTCCCTAACCCTAACCCTAGCCCGGAACGGAAACCCGCCACCAGCCCTACGCCTTACCCTACGCCGTACCCTACTCCTGGCCCGTACGTTGGCACTGACACATGCGTCACCATGTAGCCTGACCCTCCCACGTCTCCGTACCCTCACCTGTGCCCTAAGCCTTGCCGTTCCCTAACCCTAACCCTAGCCCAGAACGGAAACCCGCCACCAGCCCTAAACCTTACCCTACGCTGTACCCTACTCCTGGCCCATATGCCAGCACTGACCCGTGCGTCAGCACATAGCCTGACCCTCCCACGTTTCCGTCCCCTCACCTGTGCCTTAAGCCTTGCCGTTCCCTAACCCTAGCCCGGAACAGAAACCCGCCACCAGCCCTAAAACTTACCCTACGCTGTACCCTACTCCTGGCCCGTATTCCAGCACTGACCTGTGCGTAAGCACATAGCCTGACCCTCCCACGTTTCCGTACCCTCACCTGTGCACTAAGCCTTGCCGTTCCCTAACCCTAACCCTAGCCCGGAACAGAAACCCGCAACCAGCCCTACGCCTTACCCTACGCCGTACCCTACTCCTGGCCCGTATGCTGGCACTGACCCGTGCGTCAGCACATAGCCTGAGCCTCCCACGTTTCCGTACCCTCACCTGTGCCCTAAGCCTTGCCGTTCTCTAACCCTAACCCTAGCCCGGAACAGAAACCCTCCACCAGCCCTACGCTTTAACCTATGCCGTACCCTACTCGTGGCCCATACGCCGGCACTGACCCGTGCGCCAGCACGTAGCCTGACCCTCCCACGTTTCCCTAACCTCACCTGTGCCCTAAGCCTTGCCGTTCCCTAACCCTAACCCTAGCCCGGAATGGAAACCCACCACCAGCCCTAAACCTTACCCTACGCTGTACCCTACTCCTGGCCCATATGCCAGCACTGACCCGTGCGTCAGCACATAGCCTGACCCTCCCACGTTTCCATACCCTCACCTGTGCCCTAAGCCTTGCCGTTACCTAACCCTAACCCTAGCCCAGAGCAGAAACCTGCCACCAGCCCTAAAACTTACCCTATGCTGAACGCTACTCCTGGCCCATATGCCAGCACTGACCCGTGCGTCAGCAAATAGACTGACCCTCCCACATTTCTGTACCCTCACCTGTACCCTAAGCCTTTCCGTTCGCTAACCCTAACCCTAGCCCGGAACAGAAACCCGCAACCAGCCCTACGCCTTACCCTACGCCGTACCCTATTCCTGGCCCATATGCCACCACTGGCCCGTGCGTCAGCACGTAGCCTGACCCTCCCACATTTCCGTACCCTCACTTGTGCCCTAAGCCGTGCTGTTCCCTAACCCTAACCCTAGCCTGGAACGGAAACCCGCCACCAGCCCTACGCCTTACCCTACGCCGTACCCTAATCCTGGCCCGTACGTTGGCACTGACACATGCGTCAGCATGTAGCCTGACACTCCCACGTTTCCGTACCCTCACCTGTGCCCTAAGCCTTGCCGTTCTCTAACCCTAACCCTAACCCGGAACGGAAACCCTCCACCAGCCCTACGCTTTAACCTATGCCGTACCCTACTCGTGGCCCATACGCTGGCACTGACCCGTGCATCAGCACGTAGCCTAAACCTCCCACGTTTCCGTACCCTCACCTGTGCCCTATGCCATGCCGTTCCCTAACCCTAACCCTAGCCTGGAACAGAAACCCGCCACCAGCCCTAAACCTTACCCTACGCTGTACCCTACTCCTGGCCCATATGCCAGCACTGACACGTGCATCAGCACGTAGCCTGACCCTCCCACGTTTCCGTACCCTCACCTGTGTCCTAAGCCTTGCCGTTCCCTAAACCTAACCCTAGCCCGGAACGGAAACCCACCACCAGCCCTACGCCTTACCCTACGCCGTACCCTACTCTTGGACCGTACGCCGGCACTGACCCATGCGTCAGCACGTAGCCTGACCCTCGCATGTTTCCGTAACCTCACCAGTGCCCTAAGTTTTCCGTTCCCTAACCCTAACCCTAGCCCGGAATGGAAACCCGCCACCAGCCCTAACCCTTACCCTACGCTGTACCCTACTCCTGGCCCATATGCCAGCACTGACCCGTGCGTCAGCGCATAGCTTGACACTCCCACGTTTCCGTACCCTCACCTATGCCCTAAGCCTTGCCGTTCCCTAACCCTAACCCTAGCCCGGAACGGAAACCCGCCACCAGCCCTAAAACTTACCTGACTCTGTACCCTACTCCTGGCCCGTATGCCAGCACTGACCCGTGCGTCAGCACATAGCCTGACCCTCCCACGTTTCCGTAACCTCACCTGTGCCCTAAGCCTTGCCGTTCCCTAACCCTAACCCTAGCCTGGAACGGAAACCCGCCACCAGCCCTACACATTACCCTACGCCGTACCCTACTCCTGGCCCGTAGGCTGGCACTTACCCGTGCGTCCTCACGTAGCCTGACCCTCCCACGTTTCCGTACCCTCACTTGTGCCCTAAGCCTTGCTGTTCCCTAACCCTAACCCTAGCCTGGAACGGAAAACCGCAACCAGCCCTACGCCTTACCCTATGCCGTACCCTACTCCTGGCCCGTACGTTGGCACTGACCCATGCGTCAGCATGTAGCCTGACCCTCCCACGTTTCCGTACCCTCACCTGTGCCCTAAGCCTTGCCGTTCCCTAACCCTAACCCTAGCCCAGAGCAGAAACCTGCCACCAGCTCTAAAACTTACCCTTTGCTGAACGCTACTCCTGGCCCGTATGCCAGCACTGACCCGTGCGTCAGCAAATAGCCTGACCCTCCCACATTTCTGTACCCTCACCTGTACCCTAAGCCTTTCCGTTCGCTAACCCTAACCCTAGCCCGGAATAGAAACCCGCAACCAGCCCTACGCCTTACCCTACGCCGTACCCTACTCCTGGCCCATACGCTGGCACTGACCCGTGCGTCAGCACATAGCCTGACCCTCCCACGTTTCCGTACCCCCACCTGTGCCCTAAGCCTTGCCGTTCCCTAACCCTAACCCTAGCCGGGAACGGAAACCCGCCACCAGCCCTAAACTTTACCCTATGCTGTACCCTACTCCTGGCCCACATTCCAGCACTGACCCATGAGTCAGCACATAGCCTGACCCTTCCACGTTTCCGTACCCTCACCTGTGCCCTATGCCTTGCCGTTCCCTAACCCTAACCCTAGCCTGGAACAGAAACCCGCCAGCAGCCCTAAAACTTACCCTACGCTGTACCCTACTCCTGGCCCGTATGCCACCACTGATCCGTGCGTCAGAACATAGCCTGAACCTCCCACATTTCCGTACCCTCACCTGTTCCCTAAACCTTGCCGTTCCCTAACCCTAACCCTAACCCGGAACGGAAACCCGCCACAAGCCCTACGCCTTACCCTACGCCGTATCCTACTCCTGGCCCGTACGCCAGCACTGACCCATGCGTCAGCACCTAGCCTGAACCTCCCACGTTTCCGTACCCTCACCTGTGCCCTAAGCCTTGCCATTCCCTAACCCTAACCCTAGCCCGGAACGTAAACCCGCCAGCAGCCCAACGCCTTACCCTACGCCGTACCCTACTCCTGGCCTGTACGCTGGCACTGACCCGTGCGTCAGCACGTAGCCTGACGCTACCACGTTTCCGTATCCTCACCTGTGCCCTAAGCCTTGCCGTTCCCTAACCCTAAACCTAGCCCTGAACGGAAACCCACCACCAGCCCTAATCCTTACCCTACGCTGTACCGTACACCTGGCCTGTATACCGTCACTGACCCGTGCGTTTGCACATAGCCTGACCCTTCCACGTTTCCGTACCCTCACCTGTGCCCTAAGCCCTGCCGTTCCCTAACCCTAACCGTAGCCCGGAACGGAAACCCGCCACCAGCCCTACGCCTTACCCTACGCTGTACCCTACTCCTAGCCCGTACGCTGGCACTTACCCGTGCGTCCTCACGTAGCCTGACCCTCCCACGTTTCCGTACCCTCACCAGTGCCCTAAACCTTGCCGGTCCCTAACCCTAACCATAGACCAGAACGGAAACCCGCCACCAGCCCTATACATTACCCTACGCCATACCCTACTCCTGGCCCGTACGCTGGCACTGACCCGTGCGTCAGCACGTAGACTGAACCTCCCAAGTTTCCGTACCCTCACCTGTGCCCTAAGCCTTGTCGTTCCCTAACCCTAGCCCGGAACGGAAACCCGCCACCAGCCCTAAACCTTACCCTACGCTGTACCCTACTCCTGGCCCATATGCCAGCACTGACCCGTGCGTCAGCACGTAGCCTGACCCTCCCACGTTTCCGTATCCTCACCTGTGCCCTAAGGCTTGCCGTTCCCTAACCCTAAACCTAGCCCGGTTCGGAAACCTGCCACCAGCCCTAAACCTTACCCTACGCTGTACCCTACACCTGGCCTGTATGCCGTCACTGGCCAGTGCGTCAGCACATAGCCTGACCCGTCCACGTTTCCGTACCCTCACCTGTGCCCTAAGCCTTGCCGTTCCCTAACCCTAACCCTAGCCCGGAACAGAAACCCTCCACCAGCCCTACGCTTTAACCTATGCCGTACCCTACTCGTGGCCCATACGCCGGCACTGACCCGTGCGCCAGCACGTAGCCTGACCCTCCCACGTTTCCATAACCTCACCTGTGCCCTAAGCCTTGCCGTTCCCTAACCCTAACCCTAGCCCGGAATGGAAACCCGCCACCAGCCCTAAACCTTACCCTACGCTGTACCCTACTCCTGGCCCATATGCCAGCACTGACCCGTGCGTCAGCACGTAGCCTGACCCTCCCACGTTTCCGTATCCTCACCTGTGCCCTAAGCCTTGCCGTTCCCTAACCCTAAACCTAGCCCGGTTCGGAAACCCGCCACCAGCCCTAAACCTTGCCCTACGCTGTACCCTACACCTGGCCTGTATGCCGTCACTGGCCAGTGCGTCAGCACATAGCCTGACCCGTCCACGTTTCCGTACCCTCACCTGTGCCCTAAGCCTTGCCGTTCCCTAACCCTAACCCTAGCCCGGAACAGAAACCCGCCACCAGCCCTACGCCTTACCCTACGCCGTACCCTACTCCTAGCCCGTACGCTGGCACTGACCCGTGCGTCAGCACGTAGCCTGACCCTCCCACGTTTCCGTACCCTCACCTGTGTCCTAAGCCTTGCCGTTCCCTAAACCTAACCCTAGCCCGGAACGGAAACCCACCACCAGCCCTACGCCTTACCCTACGACGTACCCTACTCCTAGCCCGTACGCTGGCACTGACCCGTGCGTCAGAACGTAGCCTGACCTTCCCCCGTTTCCGTACCCTCACTTGTGCCCTAAGCCTTGCTGTTCCCTAACCCTAACCCTAGCCCGGAACAGAAACCCGCCACCAGCCCTACACCTTACCCTACGCCGTACCCTACTCCTGGCCCGTACGTTGGCACTGACACATGCGTTACCATGTAGCCTGACCCTCCCACGTTTCAGTACCCTCACCTGTGCCCTAAGCCTTGCCGTTCCCTAACCCTAACCCTAGCCCAGAACGGAAACCCGCCACCAGCCCTAAACCTTACCCTACGCTGTACCCTACTCCTGGCCCATATGCCAGCACTGACCCGTGCGTCAGCACATAGCCTGACCCTCCCACGTTTCCGTCCCCTCACCTGTGCCCTAAGCCTTGCCGTTCCCTAACCCTAGCCCGGAACAGAAACCCGCCACCAGCCCTAAAACTTACCCTACGCTGTACCCTACTCCTGGCCCGTATGCCAGCACTGACCTGTGCGTAAGCACATAGCCTGACCCTCCCACGTTTCCGTACCCTCACCTGTGCACTAAGCCTTTCCGTTCCCTAACCCTAAGCCTAGCCCGGAACAGAAACCCGCAACCAGCCCTACGCCTTACCCTACGCCGTACCCTACTCCTGGCCCGTATGCTGGCACTGACCCGTGCGTCAGCACATAGCCTGAGCCTCCCACGTTTCCGTACCCTCACCTGTGCCCTAAGCCTTGCCGTTCTCTAACCCTACCCCTAGCCCGGAACAGAAATCCTCCACCAGCCCTACGCTTTAACCTATGCCGTACCCTACTCGTGGCCCATACGCCGGCACTGACCCGTGCGCCAGCACGTAGCCTGACCCTCCCACGTTTCCGTAACCTCACCTGTGCCCTAAGCCTTGCCGTTCCCTAACCCTAACCCTAGCCCGGAATGGAAACCCGCCACCAGCCCTAAACCTTACCCTACGCTGTACCCTACTCCTGGCCCATATGCCAGCACTGACCCGTGCGTCAGCACATAGCCTGACCCTCCCACGTTTCCATACCCTCACCTGTGCCCTAAGCCTTGCCGTTACCTAACCCTAAACCTAGCCCAGAGCAGAAACCTGCCACGAGCCCTAAAACTTACCCTATGCTGAACGCTACTCCTGGCCCGTATGCCAGCACTGACCCGTGCGTCAGCAAATAGCCTGACCCTCCCACATTTCTGTACCCTCACCTGTACCCTAAGCCTTTCCGTTCGCTAACCCTAACCCTAGCCCGGAACAGAAACCCGCAACCAGCCCTACGCCTTACCCTACGCCGTACCCTACTCCTGGCCCATATGCCACCACTGGCCCGTGCGTCAGCACGTAGCCTGACCCTCCCACATTTCCGTACCCTCACTTGTGCCCTAAGCCGTGCTGTTCCCTAACCCTAACCCTAGCCTGGAACGGAAACCCGCCACCAGCCCTACGCCTTACCCTACGCCGTACCCTAATCCTGGCCCGTACGTTGGCACTGACCCAAGCGTCAGCATGTAGCCTGACACTCCCACGTTTCCGTACCCTCACCTGTGCCCTAAGCCTTGCCGTTCTCTAACCCTAACCCTAACCCGGAACGGAAACCCTCCACCAGCCCTACGCTATAACCTATGCCGTACCCTACTCGTGGCCCATACGCTGGCACTGACCCGTGCATCAGCACGTAGCCTAAACCTCCCACGTTTCCGTACCCTCACCTGTGCCCTACGCCATGCCGTTCCCTAACCCTAACCCTAGCCTGGAACAGAAACCCGCCACCAGCCCTAAACCTTACCCTACGCTGTACCCTACTCCTGGCCCATATGCCAGCACTGACCCGTGCATCAGCACGTAGCCTGACCCTCCCACGTTTCCGTACCCTCACCTGTGTCCTAAGCCTTGCCGTTCCCTAAACCTAACCCTAGCCCGGAACGGAAACCCACCACCAGCCCTACGCCTTACCCTACGCCGTACCCTACTCTTGGACCGTACGCCGGCACTGACCCATGCGTCAGCACGTAACCTGACCCTCGCATGTTTCTGTAACCTCACCAGTGCCCTAAGTTTTTCCGTTCCCTAACCCTAAACCTAGCCCGGAACGGAAACCCGCCACCAGCCCTAACCCTTACCCTACGCTGTACCCTACTCCTGGCCCATATGCCAGCACTGACCCATGCGTCAGCGCATAGCCTGACACTCCCACGTTTCCGTACCCTCACCTATGCCCTAAGCCTTGCCGTTCCCTATCCCTAACCCTAGCCCGGAACGGAAACCCGCCACCAGCCCTAAAACTTACCTGACTCTGTACCCTACTCCTGGCCCGTATGCCAGCACTGACCCGTGCGTCAGCACATAGCCTGACCCTCCCACGTTTCCGTACCCTCACCTGTGCCCTAAGCCTTGCCGTTGCCTAACCCTAACCCTAGCCTGGAACGGAAACCCGCCACCAGCCCTACACATTACCCTACGCCGTACCCTACTCCTGGCCCGTAGGCTGGCACTTACCCGTGCGTCCTCACGTAGCCTGACCCTCCCACGTTTCCGTACCCTCACTTGTGCCCTAAGCCTTGCTGTTCCCTAACCCTAACCCTAGCCCGGAACGGAAAACCGCCACCAGCCCTACGCCTTACCCTATGACGTACCCTACTCCTGGCCCATACGTTGGCACTGACCCATGCGTCAGCATGTAGCCTGACCCTCCCACGTTTCCGTACCCTCACCTGTGCCCTAAGCCTTGCCGTTCCCTAACCCTAACCCTAGCCCAGAGCAGAAACCTGCCACCAGCTCTAAAACTTACCCTATGCTGAACGCTACTCCTGGCCCGTATGCCAGCACTGACCCGTGCGTCAGCAAATAGCCTGACCCTCCCACATTTCTGTACCCTCACCTGTACCCTAAGCCTTTCCGTTCGCTAACCCTAACCCTAGCCCGGAACAGAAACCCGCAACCAGCCCTACGCCTTACCCTATGCCGTACCCTACTCCTGGCCCATACGCTGGCACTGACCCGTGCGTCAGCACATAGCCTGACCCTCCCACGTTTCCGTACCCTCACCTGAGCCCTAAGCCTTGCCGTTCCCTAACCCTAACCCTAGCCCGGAACGGAAACCCGCCACCAGCCCTAAACTTTACCCTATGCTGTACCCTACTCCTGGCCCACATTCCAGCACTGACCCATGAGTCAGCACATAGCCTGACCCTTCCACGTTTCCGTACCCTCACCTGTGCCCTAAGCCTTGCCGTTCCCTAACCCTAACCCTAGTCTGAAACAGAAACCCGCCACCAGCCCTAAAACTTACCCTACGCTGTACCCTACTCCTGGCCCGTATGCCACCACTGATCCGTGCGTCAGAAAATAGCCTGAACCTCCCACATTTCCGTACCCTCACCTGTTCCCTAAACCTTGCCGTTCCCTAACCCTAACCCTATCCCGGAACGGAAACCCGCCACAAGACCTACGCCTTACCCTACGCCGTATCCTACTCCTGGCCCGTACACCAGCACTGACCCGTGCGTCAGCACCTAGCCTGACCCTCCCACGTTTCCGTACCCTCACCTGTGCCCTAAGCCTTGCCATTCCCTAACCCTAACCCTAGCCCGGAACGGAAACCCGCCACCAGCCCTAAAACTTACCTGACTCTGTACCCTACTCCTGGCCCGTATGCCAGCACTGACCCGTGCGTCAGCACATAGCCTGACCCTCCCACGTTTCCGTACCCTCACCTGTGCCCTAAGCCTTGCCGTTCCCTAACCCTAACCATAGCCCGGAACGGAAACCCGCCACCAGCCCTAAACATTACCCTACGCCGTACCCTACTCCTGGCCCGTAGGCTGGCACTTACCCGTGCGTCCTCACGTAGCCTGACCCTCCCACGTTTCCGTACCCTCACTTGTGCCCTAAGCCTTGCTGTTCCCTAACCCTAACCCTAGCCCGGAACGGAAACCCGCCACCAGCCCTACGCCTTACCCTACGCCGTACCCTACTCCTGGCCCGTACGTTGGCACTGACCCATGCGTCAGCATGTAGCCTGACCCTCCCACGTTTCCGTACCCTCACCTGTGCCCTAAGCCTTGCCGTTCCCTAACCCTAACCCTAGCCCGGAACGGAAACCCGCCACCAGCCCTAAACCTTACCCTACGCTGTACCCTACTCCTGGCCCATATGCCAGCACTGACCCGTGCGTCAGCACATAGCCTGACCCTCCCACGTTTCCGTACCCTCACCTGTGCCCTAAGCCTTGCCGTTCCCTAACCCTAGCCCGGAACAGAAACCCGCCACCAGCCCTAAAACTTACCCTACGCTGTACCCTACTCCTGGCCCGTATGCTGGCACTGACCCGTGCGTCAGCACATAGCCTGACCCTCCCACGTTTCCCTAACCTCACCTGTGCCCTAAGCCTTGCCGTTCTCTAACCGTAACCCTAGCCCAGAACAGAAACCCTCCACCAGCCCTACGCTTTAACCTATGCCGTACCCTACTCATGGCCCATACGCCGGCACTGACCCGTGCGTCAGCACGTAGCCGGACCCTCCCACGTTTCCGTAACCTCACCTGTGCCCTAAGCCTTTCCGTTCCCTAACCCTAACCCTAGCCTGGAATGGAAACCCGCCACCAGCCCTAAACCTTACCCTACACTGTACCCTACTCCTGGCCCATATGCCAGCACTGACCCGTGCGTCAGCACATAGCCTGACACTCCCACATTTCTGTACCCTCACCTGTACCCTAAACCTTTCCGTTCGCTAACCCTAACCATAGCCGGGAACAGAAACCCACAACCAGCCCTACGCCTTACCCTACGCCGTACCCTACTCCTGGCCCATACGCTGGCACTGACCCATGCTTCAGCACAAAGCCTGACCCTCCCACGTTTCCGTACCCTCACCTGTGCCCTAAGCCCTGCCGTTCCCTAACCCTAAACGTAGCCCGGAACGGAAACCCGCCACCATCCCTACGACTTACCCTACGCCGTACCCTACTCCTAGCCCGTACGCTGGCACTGACCCGTGCGTCAGCACGTAGCCTGACCTTCCCACGTTTCCGTACCCTCACTTGTGCCCTAAGCCTTGCTGTTCCCTAACCCTAACCCTAGCCCGGAACGGAAACCCGCCACCAGCCCTACGCCTTACCCTACGCCGTACCCTACTCCTGGCCCGTACGTTGGCACTGACACATGCGTCACCATGTAGCATGACCCTCCCACGTTTCCGTACCCTCACCTGTGCCCTAAGCCTTGCCGTTCCCTAACCCTAACCCTAGCCCAGAACGGAAACCCGCCACCAGCCCTAAACCTTACCCTACGCTGTACCCTACTCCTGGCCCATATGCCAGCACTGACCCGTGCGTCAGCACATAGCCTGACCCTCCCACGTTTCCGTCCCCTCACCTGTGCCCTAAGCCTTGCCGTTCCCTAACCCTAGCCCGGAACAGAAACCCGCCACCAGCCCTAAAACTTACCGTACGCTGTACCCTACTCCTGGCCCGTATGCCAGCACTGACCTGTGCGTAAGCACATAGCCTGACCCTCCCACGTTTCCGTACCCTCACCTGTGCACTAAGCCTTGCCGTTCCCTAACCCTAACCCTAGCCCGGAACAGAAACCCTCCACCAGCCCTACGCTTTAACCTATGCCGTACCCTACTCGTGGCCCATACGCCGGCACTGACCCGTGCGCCAGCACATAGCCTGACCCTCCCACGTTTCCGTAACCTCACCTGTGCCCTAAGCCTTGCCGTTCCCTAACCCTAACCCTAGCCCGGAATGGAAACCCGCCACCAGCCCTAAACCTTACCCTACGCTGTACCCGACTCCTGGCCCATATGCCAGCACTGACCCGTGCGTCAGCACATAGCCTGATCCTCCCACGTTTCCATACCCTCACCTGTGCCCTAAGCCTTGCCGTTACCTAAACCTAACCCTAGCCCAGAGCAGAAACCTGCCACCAGCTCTAAAACTTTCCCTATGCTGAACGCTACTCCTGGCCCGTATGCCAGCACTGACCCGTGCGTCAGCAAATAGCCTGACCCTCCCACATTTCTGTACCCTCACCTGTACCCTAAGCCTTTCCGTTCCCTAACCCTAACCCTAGCCCGGAACAGAAACCCGCAACCAGCCCTACGCCTTACCCTACGCCGTACCCTACTCCTGGCCCATACGCTGGCACTGACCCTTGCGTCAGCACATAGCCTGACCCTCCCACGTTTCCGTACCCTCACCTGTGCCCTAAGCCTTGCCGTTCCCTAACCCTAACCCTAGCCCGGAACGGAAACCCGCCACCAGCCCTAAACGTTACCCTATGCTGTACCCTACTCCTGGCCCACATTCCAGCACTGACCCATGAGTCAGCACATAGCCTGACCCTTCCACGTTTCCGTATCCTCACCTGTGCCCTATGCCTTGCCGTTCCCTAACCCTAACCCTAGCCTGGAACAGAAACCCGCCACCAGCCCTAAAACTTACCCTACGCTGTACCCTACTCCTGGCCCGTATGCCACCACTGATCCGTGCTTCAGAACATAGCCTGAACCTCCCACATTTCCGTACCCTCACCTGTGCCCTAAGCCTTGCCGTTCCCTAACCCTAACCCTAACCTGGAACGGAAACCCGCCACAAGCCCTACGCCTTACCCTACGCCGTATCCTACTCCTGGCCCGTACGCCAGCACTGACACGTGCGTCAGCACCTAGCCTGACCCTCCCACGTTTCCGTACCCTCACCTGTGCCCTAAGCCTTGCCATTCCCTAACCCTAACCCTAGCCCGGAACGTTAACCCGCCAGCAGCCCAACGCCTTACCCTACGCCGTACCCTACTCCTGGCCTGTACGCTGGCACTGACCCGTGCGTCAGCACGTAGCCTGACCCTACCACGTTTCCGTATCCTCACCTGTGCCCTAAGCCTTGCCGTTCCCTAACCCTAAACCTAGCCCAGAGCAGAAAACTGCCACCAGCCCTAAAACTTACCCTACGCTGAACGCTACTCCTGGCCCGTATGCCAGCACTGACCCGTGCGTCAGCACATAGCCTGACTCTCCCACATTTCTGAACCCTCACCTGTACCCTAAACCTTTCCGTTCGCTAACCCTAACCCTAACCCGGAACAGAAACCCGCAACCAGCCCTACGCCTTACCCTACTCCTGGCCCATACGCTGGCACTGACCCATGCGTCAGCACAAAGCCTGACCCTCCCACGTTTCCGTACCCTCACCTGTGCCCTAAGCCCTGCCGTTCCCTAACCCTAAACGTAGCCCGGAACGGAAACCCGCCACCAGCCCTACGATTTACCCTACGCCGTACCCTACTCCTAGCCCGTACGCTGGCACTGACCCGTGCGTCAGCAAGTAGCCTGACCTTCCCACGTTTCCGTACCCTCACTTGTGCCCTAAGCCTTGCTGTTCCCTAACCCTAACCCTAGCCCGGAACGGAAACCCGCCACCAGCCCTACGCCTTACCCTACGCCGTACCCTACTCCTGGCCCGTACGTTGGCACTGACACATGGGTCACCATGTAGCCTGACCCTCCCACGTTTCCGTCCCCTCACCTGTGCCCTAAGCCTTGCCGTTCCCTAACCCTAGCCCGGAACAGAAACCCGCCACCAGCCCTAAAACTTACCCTACGCTGTACCCTACTCCTGGCCCGTATGCCAGCACTGAGCTGTGCGTAAGCACATAGCCTGACCCTCCCACGTTTCCGTACCCTCACCTGTGCACTAAGCCTTGCCGTTCCCTAACCCTAACCCTAGCCCGGAACAGAAACCCGCAACCAGGCCTACGCCTTACCCTACGCCGTACCCTACTCCTGGCCCGTATGCTGGCACTGACCCGTGCGTCAGCACATAGCCTGAGCCTCCCACGTTTCCGTACCCTCACCTGTGCCCTATGCCTTGCCGTTCCCTAACCCTAACCCTAGCCTGGAACAGAAACCCGCCACCAGCCCTAAACCTTACCCTACGCTGTACCCTACTCCTGGCCCATATGCCAGCACTGACCCGTGCATCAGCACGTAGCCTGACCCTCCCACGTTTCGGTACCCTCACCTGTGTCCTAAGACTTGCCGTTCCCTAAACCTAACCCTAGCCCGGAACGGAAACCCACCACCAGCCCTACGCCTTACCCTACGCCGTACCCTACTCTTGGACCGTACGCCGGCACTGACCCATGCGTCAGCACGTAGCCTGACCCTCGCATGTTTCCGTAACCTCACCAGTGCCCTAAGGTTTTCCGTTCCCTAACCCTAACCCTAGCCCGGAACGGAAACCCGCCACCAGCCCTAACCCTTACCCTACGCTGTACCCTACTCCTGGCCCATATGCCAGCACTGACCCGTGCGTCAGCGCACAGCCTGACACTCCCACGTTTCCGTACCCTCACCTATGCCCTAAGCCTTGCCGTTCCCTAACCCTAACCCTAGCCCGGAACGGAAACCCGCCACCAGCCCTAAAACTTACCTTACTCTGTACCCTACTCCTGGCCCGTATGCCAGCACTGACCCGTGCGTCAGCACATAGTCTGACCCTCCCACGTTTCCGTACCCTCACCTGTGCCCTAAGCCTTGCCGTTCCCTAACCCTAACCCTAGCCTGGAACGGAAACCCGCCACCAGCCCTACACATTACCCTACGCCGTACCCTACTCCTGGCCCGTAGGCTGGCAATTACCCGTGCGTCCTCACGTAGCCTGACCCTCCCACGTTTCCGTACCCTCACTTGTGCCCTAAGCCTTGCTGTTCCCTAACCCTAACCCTAGCCCGGAACGGAAAACCGCCACCAGCCCTACGCCTTACCCTATGCCGTACCCTACTCCTGGCCCGTACGTTGGCACTGACCCATGCGTCAGCATGTAGCCTGACCCTCCCACGTTTCCGTACCCTCACCTGTGCCCTAAGCCTTGCCGTTCCCTAACCCTAACCCTAGCCCAGAGCAGAAACCTGCCACCAGCTCTAAAACTTACCCTATGCTGAACGCTACTCCTGGCCCGTATGCCAGCACTGACCCGTGCGTCAGCAAATAGCCTGACCCTCCCACATTTCTGTACCCTCACCTGTACCCTAAGCCTTTCCGTTCGCTAACCCTAACCCTAGCCCGGAACAGAAACCCGCAACCAGCCCTACGCCTTACCCTACGCCGTACCCTACTCCTGGCCCATACGCTGGCACTGACCCGTGCGTCAGCACATAGCCTGACCCTCCCACGTTTCCGTACCCTCACCTGTGCCCTAAGCCTTGCCGTTCCCTAACCCTAACCCTAGCCCGGAACGGAAACCCGCCACCAGCCCTAAACTTTACCCTATGCTGTACCCTACTCCTGGCCCACATTCCAGCACTGACCCATGAGTCAGCACATAGCCTGACCCTTCCACGTTTCCGTACCCTCACCTGTGCCCTATGCCTTGCCGTTCCCTAACCCTAACCCTAGCCTGGAACAGAAACCCGCCACCAGCCCTAAAACTTACCCTACGCTGTACCCTACTCCTGGCCCGTATGCCACCACTGATCCGTGCGTCAGAACATAGCCTGAACCTCCCACATTTCTGTACCCTCACCTGTTCCCTAAACCTTGCCGTTCCCTAACCCTAACCCTAACCCGGAACGGAAACCCGCCACAAGCCCTACGCCTTACCCTACGCCGTATCCTACTCCTGGCCCGTACGCCAGCACTGACCCGTGCGTCACCACCTAGCCTGACCCTCCCACGTTTCCGTACCCTCACCTGTGCCCTAAGCCTTGCCATTCCCTAACCCTAACCCTAGCCCGGAACGTAAACCCGCCAGCAGCCCAACGCCTTACCCTACGCCGTACCCTACTCCTGTCCTGTACGCTGGCACTGACCCGTGCGTCAGCACGTAGCCTGACCCTACCACGTTTCCGTATCCTCACCTGTGCCCTAAGCCTTGCCGTTCCCTAACCCTAAACCTAGCCCTGAACGGAAACCCACCACCAGCCCTAATCCTTACCCTACGCTGTACCGTACACCTGGCCTGTATACCGTCACTGACCCGTGCGTTTGCACATAGCCTGACCCTTCCACGTTTCCGTACCCTCACCTGTGCCCTAAGCCCTGCCGTTCCCTAACCCTAACCATAGCCCGGAACGGAAACCCGCTACCAGCCCTACGCCTTACCCTACGCTGTACCCTACTCCTAGCCCGTACGCTGGCACTTACCCGTGCGTCCTCACGTAGCCTGACCCTCCCACGTTTCTGTACCCTCACCAGTGCCCTAAACCTTGCCGGTCCCTAACCCTAACCATAGACCAGAACGGAAACCCGCCACCAGCCCTATACATTACCCTACGCCATACCCTACTCCTGGCCCGTACGCTGGCACTGACCCGTGCGTCAGCACGTAGACTGAACCTCCCAAGTTTCCGTACCCTCACCTGTGCCCTAAGCCTTTCCGTTCCCTAACCCTAACCCGGAACGGAAACCCGCCACCAGCCCTAAACCTTACCCTACGCTGTACCCTACACCTGGCCTGTATGCCGTCACTGGCCAGTGCGTCAGCACATAGCCTGACCCGTCCACGTTTCCGTACCCTCACCTGTGCCCTAAGCCTTGCCGTTCCCTAACCCTAACCCTAGCCCGGAACAGAAACCCGCCACCAACCCTACGCCTTACCCTACGCCGTACCCTACTCCTAGCCCGTACGCTGGCACTGACCCGTGCGTCAGCACGTAGCCTGACCCTCCCACGTTTCCGTACCCTCATCTGTGTCCTAAGCCTTGCCATTCCCTAAACCTAACCCTAGCCCGGAACGGAAACCCACCACCAGCCCTACGCCTTACCCTACGCCGTACCCTACTCCTAGCCCGTACGCTGGCACTGACCCGTGCGTCAGAACGTAGCCTGACCCTCCCCCGTTTCCGTACCCTCACTTGTGCCCTAAGCCTTGCTGTTCCCTAACCCTAACCCTAGCCCGGAACGGAAACCCGCCACCAGCCCTACGCCTTACCCTACGCCGTACCCTACTCCTGGCCCGTACGTTGGCACTGACCCATGCGTCAGCATGTAGCCTGACCCTCCCACGTTTCCGTACCCTCACCTGTGCCCTAAGCCTTGCCGTTCCCTAACCCTAACCCTAGCCCGGAACGGAAACCCGCCACCAGCCCTAAACCTTACCCTACGCTGTACCCTACTCCTGGCCCATATGCCAGCACTGACCCGTGCGTCAGCACATAGCCTGACCCTCCCACGTTTCCGTACCTTCACCTGTGCCCTAAGCCTTGCCGTTCCCTAACCCTAGCCCGGAACAGAAACCCGCCACCAGCCCTAAAACTTACCCTACGCTGTACCCTACTCCTGGCCCGTATGCTGGCACTGACCCGTGCGTCAGCACATAGCCTGACCCTCCCACGTTTCCGTAACCTCACCTGTGCCCTAAGCCTTGCCGTTCTCTAACCCTAACCCTAGCCCGGAACAGAAACCCTCCACCAGCCCTACGCTTTAACCTATGCCGTACCCTACTCATGGCCCATACGCCGGCACTGACCCGTGCGTCAGCACGTAGCCGGACCCTCCCACGTTTCCGTAACCTCACCTGTGCCCTAAGCCTTGCCGTTCCCTAACCCTAATTCTAGCCTGGAATGGAAACCCGCCACCAGCCCTAAACCTTACCCTACACTGTACCCTACTCCTGGCCCATATGCCAGCACTGACCCGTGCGTCAGCACATAGCCTGACACTCCCACATTTCTGTACCCTCACCTGTACCCTAAACCTTTCCGTTCGCTAACCCTAACCATAGCCCGGAACAGAAACCCACAACCAGCCCTACGCCTTACCCTACGCCGTACCCTACTCCTGGCCCATACGCTGGCACTGACCCATGCTTCAGCACAAAGCCTGACCCTCCCACGTTTCCGTACCCTCACCTGTGCCCTAAGCCCTGCCGTTCCCTAACCCTAAACGTAGCCCGGAACGGAAACCCGCCACCATCCCTACGACATACCCTACGCCGTACCCTACTCCTAGCCCGTACGCTGGCACTGACCCGTGCGTCAGCACGTAGCCTGACCTTCCCACGTTTCCGTACCCTCACTTGTGCCCTAAGCCTTGCTGTTCCCTAACCCTAACCCTAGCCCGGAACGGAAACCCGCCACCAGCCCTACGCCTTACCCTACGCCGTACCCTACTCCTGGCCCATACGTTGGCACTGACACATGCGTCACCATGTAGCATGACCCTCCCACGTTTCCGTACCCTCACCTGAGCCCTAAGCCTTGCCGTTCCCTAACCCTAACCCTAGCCCAGAACGGAAACCCGCCACCAGCCCTAAACCTTACCCTACGCTGTACCCTACTCCTGGCCCATATGCCAGCACTGACCCGTGCGTCAGCACATAGCCTGACCCTCCCACGTTTCCGTCCCCTCACCTGTGCCCTAAGCCTTGCCGTTCCCTAACCCTAGCCCGGAACAGAAACCCGCCACCAGCCCTAAAACTTACCCTACGCTGTACCCTACTCCTGGCCCGTATGCCAGCACTCACCTGTGCGTAAGCACATAGCCTGACCCTCCCACGTTTCCGTACCCTCACCTGTGCACTAAGCCTTGCCGTTCCCTAACCCTAACCCTAGCCCGGAACAGAAACCCTCCACCAGCCCTACGCTTTAACCTATGCCGTACCCTACTCGTGGCCCATACGCCGGCACTGACCCGTGCGCCAGCACGTAGCCTGACCCTCCCACGTTTCCGTAACCTCACCTGTGCCCTAAGCCTTGCCGTTCCCTAACCCTAACCCTAGCCCGGAATGGAAACCCACCACCAGCCCTAAACCTTACCCTACGCTGTACCCGACTCCGGGCACATATGCCAGCACTGACCCGTGCGTCAGCACATAGCCTGATCCTCCCACGTTTCCATACCCTCACCTGTGCCCTAAGCCTTGCCGTTACCTAAACCTAACCCTAGCCCAGAGCAGAAACCTGCCACCAGCTCTAAAACTTTCCCTATGCTGAACGCTACTCCTGGCCCGTATGCCAGCACTGACCCGTGCGTCAGCAAATAGCCTGACCCTCCCACATTTCTGTACCCTCACCTGTACCCTAAGCCTTTCCGTTCGCTAACCCTAACCCTAGCCGGGAACAGAAACCCGCAACCAGGCCTACGCCTTACCCTACGCCGTACCCTACTCCTGGCCCATACGCTGGCACTGAACCGTGCGTCAGCACATAGCCTGACCCTCCCACGTTTCCGTACCCTCACCTGGGCCCTAAGCCTTGCCGTTCCCTAACCCTAACCCTAGCCCGGAACGGAAACCCGCCACCAGCCCTAAACTTTACCCTATGCTGTACCCTACTCCTGGCCCACATTCCAGCACTGACCCATGAGTCAGCACATAGCCTGACCCTTCCACGTTTCCGTACCCTCACCTGTGCCCTATGCCTTGCCGTTCCCTAACCCTAACCCTAGCCTGGAACAGAAACCCGCCACCAGCCCTAAAACTTACCCTACGCTGTACCCTACTCCTGGCCCGTATGCCACCACTGATCCGTGCTTCAGAACATAGCCTGAACCTCCCACATTTCCGTACCCTCACCTGTGCCCTAAGCGTTGCCGTTCCCTAACCCTAACCCTAACCTGGAACGGAAACCCGCCACAAGCCCTACGCCTTACCCTACGCCGTATCCTACTCCTGGCCCGTACGCCAGCACTGACACGTGCGTCAGCACCTAGCCTGACCCTCCCACGTTTCCGTACCCTCACCTGTGCCCTAAGCCTTGCCATTCCCTAACCCTAACCCTAGCCCGGAACGTAAACCCGCCAGCAGCCCAACGCCTTACCCTACGCCGTACCCTACTCCTGGCCTGTACGCTGGCACTGACCCGTGCGTCAGCACGTAGCCTGACCCTACCACGTTTCCGTATCCTCACCTGTGCCCTAAGCCTTGCCGTTCCCTAACCCTAAACCTAGCCCAGAGCAGAAAACTGCCACCAGCCCTAAAACTTACCCTACGCTGAACGCTACTCCTGGCCCGTATGCCAGCACTGACCCGTGCGTCAGCACATAGCCTGACTCTCCCACATTTCTGTACCCTCACCTGTACCCTAAACCTTTCCGTTCGCTAACCCTAACCCTAGCCCGGAACAGAAACCCGCAACCAGCCCTACGCCTTACCCTACTCCTGGCCCATACGCTGGCACTGACCCATGCGTCAGCACAAAGCCTGACCCTCCCACGTTTCCGTACCCTCACCTGTGCCCTAAGCCCTGCCGTTCCCTAACCCTAAACGTAGCCCGGAACGGAAACCCGCCACCAGCCCTACGATTTACCCTACGCCGTACCCTACTCCTAGCCCGTACGCTGGCACTGACCCGTGCGTCAGCAAGTAGCCTGACCTTCCCACGTTTCCGTACCCTCACTTGTGCCCTAAGCCTTGCTGTTCCCTAACCCTAACCCTAGCCCGGAACGGAAACCCGCCACCAGCCCTACGCCTTACCCTACGCCGTACCCTACTCCTGGCCCGTACGTTGGCACTGACACATGGGTCACCATGTAGCCTGACCCTCCCACGTTTCCGTACCCTCACCTGTGCCCTAAGCCTTGCCGTTCCCTAACCCTAACCCTAGCCCAGAACGGAAACCCGCCACCAGCCCTAAACCTTACCCTACGCTGTACACTACTCCTGGCCCATACGCCAGCACTGACCCGTGCGTCAGCACATAGCCTGACCCTCCCACGTTTCCGTCCCCTCACCTGTGCCCTAAGCCTTGCCGTTCCCTAACCCTAGCCCGGAACAGAAACCCGCCACCAGCCCTAAAACTTACCCTACGCTGTACCCTACTCCTGGCCCGTATGCCAGCACTGAGCTGTGCGTAAGCACATAGCCTGACCCTCCCACGTTTCCGTACCCTCACCTGTGAACTAAGCCTTGCCATTCCCTAACCCTAACCCTAGCCCGGAACAGAAACCCGCAACCAGCCCTACGCCTTACCCTACGCCGTACCCTACTCCTGGCCCGTATGCTGGCACTGACCCGTGCGTCAGCACATAGCCTGAGCCTCCCACGTTTCCGTACCCTCACCTGTGCCCTATGCCTTGCCGTTCCCTAACCCTAACCCTAGCCTGGAACAGAAACCCGCCACCAGCCCTAAACCTTACCCTACGCTGTACCCTACTCCTGGCCCATATGCCAGCACTGACCCGTGCATCAGCACGTAGCCTTACCCTCCCACGTTTCGGTACCCTCACCTGTGTCCTAAGACTTGCCGTTCCCTAAACCTAACCCTAGCCCGGAACGGAAAACCACCACCAGCCCTACGCCTTACCCTACGCCGTACCCTACTCTTGGACCGTACGCCGGCACTGACCCATGCGTCAGCACGTAGCCTGACCCTCGCATGTTTCCGTAACCTCACCAGTGCCCTAAGGTTTTCCGTTCCCTAACCCTAACCCTAGCCCGGAACGGAAACCCGCCACCAGCCCTAACCCTTACCCTACGCTGTACCCTACTCCTGGCCCATATGCCAGCACTGACCCGTGCGTCAGCGCACAGCCTGACACTCCCACGTTTCCGTACCCTCACCTATGCCCTAAGCCTTGCCGTTCCCTAACCCTAACCCTAGCCCGGAACGGAAACCCGCCACCAGCCCTAAAACTTACCTGACTCTGTACCCTACTCCTGGCCCGTATGCCAGCACTGACCCGTACGTCAGCACATAGTCTGACCCTCCCACGTTTCCGTACCCTCACCTGTGCCCTAAGCCTTGCCGTTCCCTAACCCTAACCCTAGCCTGGAACGGAAACCCGCCACCAGCCCTACACATTACCCTACGCCGTACCCTACTCCTGGCCCGTAGGCTGGCACTTACCCGTGCGTCCTCACGTAGCCTGACCCTCCCACGTTTCCATACCCTCACTTGTGCCCTAAGCCTTGCTGTTCCCTAACCCTAACCCTAGCCCGGAACGGAAAACCGCCACCAGCCCTACGCCTTACCCTATGCCGTACCCTACTCCTGGCCCGTACGTTGGCACTGACCCATGCGTCAGCATGTAGCCTGACCCTCCCACGTTTCCGTACCCTCACCTGTGCCCTAAGCCTTGCCGTTCCCTAACCCTAACCCTAGCCCAGAGCAGAAACCTGCCACCAGCTCTAAAACTTACCCTATGTTGAACGCTACTCCAGGCCCGTATGCCAGCACTGACCCGTGCGTCAGCAAATAGCCTGACCCTCCCACATTTCTGTACCCTCACCTGTACACTAAGCCTTTCCGTTTGCTAACCCTAACCCTAGCCCGGAACAGAAACCCGCAACCAGCCCTACGCCTTACCCTACGCCGTACCCTACTCCTGGCCCATACGCTGGCACTGACCCATGCGTCAGCACATAGCCTGACCCTCCCACGTTTCCGTACCCTCACCTGTGCCCTAAGCCTTGCCGTTCCCTAACCCTAACCCTAGCCCGGAACGGAAACCCGCCACCAGCCCTAAACTTTACCCTATGCTGTACCCTACTCCTGGCCCACATTCCAGCACTGACCCATGAGTCAGCACATAGCCTGACCCTTCCACGTTTCCGTATCCTCACCTGTGCCCTATGCCTTGCCGTTCCCTAACCCTAACCCTAGCCTGGAACAGAAACCCGCCACCAGCCCTAAAACTTACCCTACGCTGTACCCTACTCCTGGCCCGTATGCCACCACTGATCCGTGCGTCAGAACATAGCCTGAACCTCCCACATTTCCGTACCCTCACCTGTTCCCTAAACCTTGCCGTTCCCTAACCCTAACCCTAAACCGGAACGGAAACCCGCCACAAGCCCTACGCCTTACCCTACGCCGTATCCTACTCCTGGCCCGTACGCCAGCACTGACCCATGCGTCAGCACCTAGCCTGACCCTCCCACGTTTCCGTACCCTCACCTGTGCCCTAAGCCTTGCCATTCCCTAACCCTAACCCTAGCCCGGAACGTAAACCCGCCAGCAGCCCAACGCCTTACCCTACGCCGTACCCTACTCCTGGCCTGTACGCTGGCACTGACCCGTGCGTCAGCACGTAGCCTGACCCTACCACGTTTCCGTATCCTCACCTGTGCCCTAAGCCTTGCCGTTCCCTAACCCTAAACCTAGCCCTGAACGGAAACCCACCACCCGCCCTAATCCTTACCCTACGCTGTACTGTACACCTGGCCTGTATACCGTCACTGACCCGTGCGTTTGCACATAGCCTGACCCTTCCACGTTTCCGTACCCTCACCTGTGCCCTAAGCCTTGCCGTTCCCTAACCCTAACCCTAGCCCGGAACAGAAACCCGCCACCAGCCCTACGCCTTACCCTACGCCGTACCCTACTCCTAGCCAGTACGCTGGCACTGACCCGTGCGTCAGGACGTAGCCTGACCCTCCCACGTTTCCGTACCCTCACCTGTGTCCTAAGCCTTGCCGTTCCCTAAACCTAACCCTAGCCCGGAACGGAAACCCACCACCAGCCCTACGCCTTACCCTATGCCGTACCCTACTCTTGGACCATACGCCGGCACTGACCCATGCGTCAGCACGTAGCCTGACACTCGCATGTTTCCGTAACCTCACCAGTGCCCTAAGTTTTGCCGTTCCCTAACCCTAACCCTAGCCCGGAATGGAAACCCGCCACCAGCCCTAAACCTTACCCTACGCTGTACCCTACTCCTGGCCCATATGCCAGCACTGACCCGTGCGTCAGCGCATAGCCTGACACTCCCACGTTTCCGTACCCTCACCTATGCCCTAAGCCTTGCCGTTCCCTAACCCTAACCCTAGCCCAGAACGGAAACCCGCCACCAGCCCTAAAACTGACCTGACTCTGTACCCTACTCCTGGCCCGTATGCCAGCACTGACCCGTGCGTCAGCACATAGCCTGACCCTCCCACGTTTCCGTACCCTCACCTGTGCCCTAAGCCTTGCCGTTCCCTAACCCTAACCCTAGCCCGGAACGGAAACCCGCCACCAGCCCTACGCCTTACCCTATGCCGTACCCTACTCCTGGCCCGTACGTTGGCACTGACCCATGCGTCAGCATGTAGCCTGACCCTCCCACGTTTCCGTACCCTCACCTGTGCCCTAAGCCTTGCCGTTCCCTAACCCTAACCATAGCCCGGAAATGAAACCCGCCACCAGCCCTAAACCTTACCCTACGCTGTACCCTACTCCTGGCCCATATGCCAGCACTGACCCGTGCGTCAGCACATAGCCTGACCCTCCCACGTTTCCGTACCCTCACCTGTGCCCTAAGCCTTGCCGTTCCCTAACCCTAACCCTAGCCTGGAACGGAAACCCGCCACCAGCCCTACACATTACCCTACGCCGTACCCTACTCCTGGCCCGTAGGCTGGCACTTACCCGTGCGTCCTCACGTAGCCTGACCCTCCCACGTTTCCGTACCCTCACTTGTGCCCTAAGCCTTGCTGTTCCCTAACCCTAACCCTAGCCCGGTACGGAAACCCGCCACCAGCCCTACGCCTTACCCTATGCCGTACCCTACTCCTGGCCCGTACGTTGGCACTGACCCATGCGTCAGCATGTAGCCTGACCCTCCCACGTTTCCGTACCCTCACCTGTGCCCTAAGCCTTGCCGTTCCCTAACCCTAACCCTAGCCCGGAACTGAAACCCGCCACCAGCCCTAAACCTTACCCTACGCTGTACCCTACTCCTGGCCCATATGCCAGCACTGACCCGTGCGTCAGCACATAGCCTGACCCTCCCACGTTTCCGTACCCTCACCTGTGCCCTAAGCCTTGCCGTTCCCTAACCCTAGCCCGGAACAGAAACCCGCCACCAGCCCTAAAACTTACCCTACGCTGTACCCTACTCCTGGCCCGTATGCTGGCACTGACCCGTGCGTCAGCACATAGCCTGAGCCTCCCACGTTTCCGTACCCTCACCTGTGCCCTAAGCCTTGCCGTTCTCTAACCCTAACCCTAGCCCGGAACAGAAACCCTCCACCAGCCCTACGCTTTAACCTATGCCGTACCCTACTCGTGGCCCATACGCCGGCACTGACCCATGCGTCAGCACGTAGCTGGACCCTCCCACGTTTCCGTAACCTCACCTGTGCCCTAAGCCTTGCCGTTCCCTAACCCTAACCCTAGCCTGGAATGGAAACCCGCCACCAGCCCTAAACCTTACCCTACACTCTACCCTACTCCTGGCCCATATGCCAGCACTGACCCGTGCATCAGCACATAGCCTGACCCTCCCACGTTTCCATACCCTCACCTGTTCCCTAAGCCTTGCCGTTACCTAACCCTAACCCTAGCCCAGAGCAGAAAACTGCCACCAGCCCTAAAACTTACCCTACGCTGAACGCTACTCCTGGCCCGTATGCCAGCACTGAACCGTGCGTCAGCACATAGCCTGACCCTCCCACATTTCTGTACCCTCACCTGTACCCTAAACCTTTCCGTTCGCTAACCCTAACCATAGCCCGGAAAAGAAACCCACAACCAGCCCTACGCCTTACCCTACGCCGTACCCTACTCCTGGCCCATACGCTGGCACTGACCCATGCGTCAGCACATAGCCTGACCCTCCCACGTTTCCGTACCCTCACCTGTGCCCTAAGCCCTGCCGTTCCCTAACCCTAAACGTAGCCCGGAACGGAAACCCGCCACCATCCCTACGACTTACCCTACGCCGTACCCTACTCCTAGCCCGTACGCTGGCACTGACCCGTGCGTCAGCACGTAGCCTGACCTTCCCACGTTTCCGTACCCTCACTTGTGCCCTAAGCCTTGCTGTTCCCTAACCCTAACCCTAGCCCGGAACGAAACCCGCCACCAGCCCTACGCCTTACCCTACGCCGTACCCTACTCCTGGCCCGTACGTTGGCACTGACACATGCGTCACCATGTAGCCTGACCCTCCCACGTTTCCGTAACCTCACCTGTGCCCTAAGGCTTGCCGTTCCCTAACCCTAACCCTAGCCCAGAACGGAAACCCGCCACCAGCCCAAACCTTACCCTACGCTGTACCCTACTCCTGGCCCATATGCCAGCACTGACCCGTGCGTCAGCACATAGCCTGACCCTCCCACGTTTCGGTCCCCTCACCTGTGCCCTAAGCCTTGCCGTTCCCTAACCCTAGCCCGGAACAGAAACCCACCACCAGCCCTAAAACTTACCCTACGTTGTACCCTACTCCTGGCCCGTATGCCAGCACTGACCTGTGCGTAAGCACATAGCCTGACCCTCCCACGTTTCCGTACCCTCACCTGTGCACTAAGCCTTGCCGTTCCCTAACCCTAACCCTAGCCCGGAACAGAAACCCGCAACCAGCCCTACGCCTTACCCTACGCCGTACCCTACTCCTGGCCCGTATGATGGCACTGACCCGTGCGTCAACACATAGCCTGAGCCTCCCACGTTTCCGTACCCTCACCTGAGCCCTAAGCCTTGCCGTTCTCTAACCCTAACCCTAGCCCGGAACAGAAACCCTCCACCAGCCCTACGCTTTAACCTATGCCGTACCCTACTCGTGGCCCATACGCCGGCACTGACCCATGCGCCAGCACGTAGCCTGACCCTCCCACGTTTCCGTAACCTCACCTGTGCCCTAAGCCTTGCCGTTCCCTAACCCTAACCCTAGCCCGGAATGGAAACCCGCCACCAGCCCTAAACCTTACCCTACGCTGTACCCTACTCCTGGCCCATATGCCAGCACTGACCCGTGCGTCAGCACATAGCCTGAGCCTCCCACGTTTCCGTACCCTCACCTGTGCCCTAAGCCTTGCCGTTCTCTAACCCTAACCCTAGCCCGGAACAGAAACCCTCCACCAGCCCTACGCTTTAACCTATGCTTTACCCTACTCGTGGCCCATACGCCGGCACTGACCCGTGCGTCGGCACGTAGCCGGACCCTCCCACGTTTCCGTAACCTCACCTGTGCCCTAAGCCTTGCCGTTCCCTAACCCTAACCCTAGCCTGGAATGGAAACCCGCCACCAGCCCTAAACCTTACCCTACACTGTACCCTACTCCTGGCCCATATGCCAGCACTGACCCGTGCGTCAGCACATAGCCTGACCCTCCCACGTTTCCATACCCTCAACTGTGCCCTAAGCCTTGCCGTTACCTAACCCTAACCCTAGCCCAGCGCAGAAAACTGCCACCAGCCCTAAAACTTACCCTACGCTGAACGCTACTCCTGGCCCGTATGCCAGCACTGAACCGTGCGTCAGCACATAGCCTGACCCTCCCACATTTCTGTACCCTCACCTGTACCCTAAACCTTTCCGTTCGCTAACCCTAACCATAGCCCGGAACAGAAACCCACAACCAGCCCTACGCCTTACCCTACGCCGTACCCTACTCCTGGCCCATACGCTGGCACTGACCCGTGCGTCAGCACATAGCCTGACCCTCCCACGTTTCCGTACCCTCACCTGTGCCCTACGCCCTGCCGTTCCCTAACCCTAAACGTAGCCCGGAACGGAAACCCGCCACCATCCCTACGACTTACCCTACGCCGTACCCTACTCCTAGCCCGTACGCTGGCACTGACCCGTGCGTCAGCACGTAGCCTGACCTTCCCACGTTTCCGTACCCTCACTTGTGCCCTAAGCCTTGCTGTTCCCTAACCCTAACCCTAGCCCGGAACGGAAACCCGCCACCAACCCTACGCCTTACCCTACGCCGTACCCTACTCCTGGCCCGTACGTTGGCACTGACACATGCGTCACCATGTAGCCTGACCCTCCCACGTTTCCGTACCCTCAACTGTGCCCTAAGCCTTGCCGTTCCCTAACCCTAACCCTAGCCCAGAACGGAAACCCGCCACCAGCCCTAAACCTTACCCTACGCTGTACCCTACTCCTGGCCCATATGCCAGCACTGACCCGTGCGTCAGCACATAGCCTGACCCTCCCACGTTTCCGTCCCCTCACCTGTGCCCTAAGCCTTGCCATTCCCTAACCCTAGCCCGGAACAGAAACCCGCCACCAGCCCTAAAACTTACCCTACGCTGTACCCTACTCCTGGCCCGTATGCCAGCACTGACCTGTGCGTTAGCACATAGCCTGACCCTCCCACGTTTCCGTACCCTCACCTGTGCACTAAGCCTTGCCGTTCCCTAACCCTAACCCTAGCCCGGAACAGAAACCCGCAACCAGCCCTACGCTTTAACCTATGCCGTACCCTACTCGTGGCCCATACGCCGGCACTGACCCGTGCGCCAGCACGTAGCCTGACCCTCCCACGTTTCCGTAACCTCACCTGTGCCCTAAGCCTTGCCTTTCCCTAACCCTAACCCTAGCCCTGAATGGAAACCCGCCACCAGCCCCAAACCTTACCCTACGCTGTACCCGACTCCTGGCCCATATGCCAGCACTGACCCGTGCGTCAGCACATAGCCTGATCCTCCCACGTTTCCATACCCTCACCTGTGCCATAAGCCTTGCCGTTACCTAAACCTAACCCTAGCCCAGAGCAGAAACCTGCCACCAGCTCTAAAACTTACCCTATGCTGAACGGTACTCCTGGCCCGTATGCCAGCACTGACCCGTGCGTCAGCAAATAGCCTGACCCTCCCAAATTTCTGTACCCTCACCTGTACCCTAAGCCTTTCCGTTCGCTAACCCTAACCCTAGACCGGAACAGAAACCCGCAACCAGCCCTACGCCTTACCCTACGCCGTAC
Source organism: Mesoplodon densirostris (assembly GCF_025265405.1). NCBI lineage: Eukaryota > Metazoa > Chordata > Mammalia > Artiodactyla > Ziphiidae > Mesoplodon > Mesoplodon densirostris. Next base: position 138,883,005 of record NC_082681.1, on the reverse strand, counting down.
ACTACTCCTGGCCCATACGCTGGCACTGACCCTTGCGTCAGCACATAGCCTGACCCTCCCACGTTTCCGTACCCTCACCTGTGCCCTAAGCCTTGCCGTTCCCTAACCCTAGCCCGGAACAGAAACCCGCCACCAGCCCTAAAACTTACCCTACGCTGTACCCTACTCCTGGCCCGTATGCTGGCACTGACCCGTGCGTCAGCACATAGCCTGAGCCTCCCACGTTTCCGTACCCTCACCTGTGCCCTAAGCCTTGCCGTTCTCTAACCCTAACCCTAGCCCGGAACAGAAACCCTCCACCAGCCCTACGCTTTAACCTATGCCGTACCCTACTCGTGGCCCATACGCCGGCACTGACCCATGCGTCAGCACGTAGCTGGACCCTCCCACGTTTCCGTAACCTCACCTGTGCCCTAAGCCTTGCCGTTCCCTAACCCTAACCCTAGCCTGGAATGGAAACCCGCCACCAGCCCTAAACCTTACCCTACACTGTACCCTACTCCTGGCCCATATGCCAGCACTGACCCGTGCATCAGCACATAGCCTGACCCTCCCACGTTTCCATACCCTCACCTGTTCCCTAAGCCTTGCCGTTACCTAACCCTAACCCTAGCCCAGAGCAGAAAACTGCCACCAGCCCTAAAACTTACCCTACGCTGAACGCTACTCCTGGCCCGTATGCCAGCACTGAACCGTGCGTCAGCACATAGCCTGACCCTCCCACATTTCTGTACCCTCACCTGTACCCTAAACCTTTCCGTTCGCTAACCCTAACCATAGCCCGGAAAAGAAACCCACAACCAGCCCTACGCCTTACCCTACGCCGTACCCTACTCCTGGCCCATACGCTGGCACTGACCCATGCGTCAGCACATAGCCTGACCCTCCCACGTTTCCGTACCCTCACCTGTGCCCTAAGCCCTGCCGTTCCCTAACCCTAAACGTAGCCCGGAACGGAAACCCGCCACCATCCCTACGACTTACCCTACGCCGTACCCTACTCCTAGCCCGTACGCTGGCACTGACCCGTGCGTCAGCACGTAGCCTGACCTTCCCACGTTTCCGTACCCTCACTTGTGCCCTAAGCCTTGCTGTTCCCTAACCCTAACCCTAGCCCGGAACGAAACCCGCCACCAGCCCTACGCCTTACCCTACGCCGTACCCTACTCCTGGCCCGTACGTTGGCACTGACACATGCGTCACCATGTAGCCTGACCCTCCCACGTTTCCGTAACCTCACCTGTGCCCTAAGGCTTGCCGTTCCCTAACCCTAACCCTAGCCCAGAACGGAAACCCGCCACCAGCCCAAACCTTACCCTACGCTGTACCCTACTCCTGGCCCATATGCCAGCACTGACCCGTGCGTCAGCACATAGCCTGACCCTCCCACGTTTCGGTCCCCTCACCTGTGCCCTAAGCCTTGCCGTTCCCTAACCCTAGCCCGGAACAGAAACCCACCACCAGCCCTAAAACTTACCCTACGTTGTACCCTACTCCTGGCCCGTATGCCAGCACTGACCTGTGCGTAAGCACATAGCCTGACCCTCCCACGTTTCCGTACCCTCACCTGTGCACTAAGCCTTGCCGTTCCCTAACCCTAACCCTAGCCCGGAACAGAAACCCGCAACCAGCCCTACGCCTTACCCTACGCCGTACCCTACTCCTGGCCCGTATGATGGCACTGACCCGTGCGTCAACACATAGCCTGAGCCTCCCACGTTTCCGTACCCTCACCTGAGCCCTAAGCCTTGCCGTTCTCTAACCCTAACCCTAGCCCGGAACAGAAACCCTCCACCAGCCCTACGCTTTAACCTATGCCGTACCCTACTCGTGGCCCATACGCCGGCACTGACCCATGCGCCAGCACGTAGCCTGACCCTCCCACGTTTCCGTAACCTCACCTGTGCCCTAAGCCTTGCCGTTCCCTAACCCTAACCCTAGCCCGGAATGGAAACCCGCCACCAGCCCTAAACCTTACCCTACGCTGTACCCTACTCCTGGCCCATATGCCAGCACTGACCCGTGCGTCAGCACATAGCCTGAGCCTCCCACGTTTCCGTACCCTCACCTGTGCCCTAAGCCTTGCCGTTCTCTAACCCTAACCCTAGCCCGGAACAGAAACCCTCCACCAGCCCTACGCTTTAACCTATGCTTTACCCTACTCGTGGCCCATACGCCGGCACTGACCCGTGCGTCGGCACGTAGCCGGACCCTCCCACGTTTCCGTAACCTCACCTGTGCCCTAAGCCTTGCCGTTCCCTAACCCTAACCCTAGCCTGGAATGGAAACCCGCCACCAGCCCTAAACCTTACCCTACACTGTACCCTACTCCTGGCCCATATGCCAGCACTGACCCGTGCGTCAGCACATAGCCTGACCCTCCCACGTTTCCATACCCTCAACTGTGCCCTAAGCCTTGCCGTTACCTAACCCTAACCCTAGCCCAGCGCAGAAAACTGCCACCAGCCCTAAAACTTACCCTACGCTGAACGCTACTCCTGGCCCGTATGCCAGCACTGAACCGTGCGTCAGCACATAGCCTGACCCTCCCACATTTCTGTACCCTCACCTGTACCCTAAACCTTTCCGTTCGCTAACCCTAACCATAGCCCGGAACAGAAACCCACAACCAGCCCTACGCCTTACCCTACGCCGTACCCTACTCCTGGCCCATACGCTGGCACTGACCCGTGCGTCAGCACATAGCCTGACCCTCCCACGTTTCCGTACCCTCACCTGTGCCCTACGCCCTGCCGTTCCCTAACCCTAAACGTAGCCCGGAACGGAAACCCGCCACCATCCCTACGACTTACCCTACGCCGTACCCTACTCCTAGCCCGTACGCTGGCACTGACCCGTGCGTCAGCACGTAGCCTGACCTTCCCACGTTTCCGTACCCTCACTTGTGCCCTAAGCCTTGCTGTTCCCTAACCCTAACCCTAGCCCGGAACGGAAACCCGCCACCAACTCTACGCCTTACCCTACGCCGTACCCTACTCCTGGCCCGTACGTTGGCACTGACACATGCGTCACCATGTAGCCTGACCCTCCCACGTTTCCGTACCCTCAACTGTGCCCTAAGCCTTGCCGTTCCCTAACCCTAACCCTAGCCCAGAACGGAAACCCGCCACCAGCCCTAAACCTTACCCTACGCTGTACCCTACTCCTGGCCCATATGCCAGCACTGACCCGTGCGTCAGCACATAGCCTGACCCTCCCACGTTTCCGTCCCCTCACCTGTGCCCTAAGCCTTGCCATTCCCTAACCCTAGCCCGGAACAGAAACCCGCCACCAGCCCTAAAACTTACCCTACGCTGTACCCTACTCCTGGCCCGTATGCCAGCACTGACCTGTGCGTTAGCACATAGCCTGACCCTCCCACGTTTCCGTACCCTCACCTGTGCACTAAGCCTTGCCGTTCCCTAACCCTAACCCTAGCCCGGAACAGAAACCCGCAACCAGCCCTACGCTTTAACCTATGCCGTACCCTACTCGTGGCCCATACGCCGGCACTGACCCGTGCGCCAGCACGTAGCCTGACCCTCCCACGTTTCCGTAACCTCACCTGTGCCCTAAGCCTTGCCTTTCCCTAACCCTAACCCTAGACCTGAATGGAAACCCGCCACCAGCCCCAAACCTTACCCTACGCTGTACCCGACTCCTGGCCCATATGCCAGCACTGACCCGTGCGTCAGCACATAGCCTGATCCTCCCACGTTTCCATACCCTCACCTGTGCCATAAGCCTTGCCGTTACCTAAACCTAACCCTAGCCCAGAGCAGAAACCTGCCACCAGCTCTAAAACTTACCCTATGCTGAACGGTACTCCTGGCCCGTATGCCAGCACTGACCCGTGCGTCAGCAAATAGCCTGACCCTCCCAAATTTCTGTACCCTCACCTGTACCCTAAGCCTTTCCGTTCGCTAACCCTAACCCTAGACCGGAACAGAAACCCGCAACCAGCCCTACGCCTTACCCTACGCCGTACACTACTCCTGGCCCATACGCTGGCACTGACCCTTGCGTCAGCACATAGCCTGACCCTCCCACGTTTCCGTACCCTCACCTGTGCCCTAAGCCTTGCCGTTCCCTAACCCTAACCCTAGCCCGGAACGGAAACCCGCCACCAGCCCTAAACGTTACCCTATGCTGTACCCTACTCCTGGCCCACATTCCAGCACTGACCCATGAGTCAGCACATAGCCTGACCCTCCCACGTTTCCGTACCCTCACCTGTGCCCTAAGCCTTGCCATTCCCTAACCCTAACCCTAACCAGGAACGGAAACCCGCCACAAGCCCTACGCCTTACCCTACGCCGTATCCTACTCCTGGCCCGTACGCCAGCACTGACCCGTGCGTCAGCACCTAGCCTGACCCTCCCACGTTTCCGTACCCTCAGTTGTGCCCTAAGCCTTGCCATTCCCTAACCCTAACCCTAGCCCGGAACGTAAACCCGCCAGCAGCCCAACGCCTTACCCTACGCCGTACCCTACTCCTGGCCTGTACGCTGGCACTGACCCGTGCGTCAGCACGTAGCCTGACCCTACCACGTTTCCGTATCCTCACCTGTGCCCTAAGCCTTGCCGTTCCCTAACCCTAACCCTAGCCCTGAACGGAAACCCACCACCAGCCCTAATCCTTACCCTACGCTGTACCGTACACCTGGCCTGTATACCGTCACTGACCCGTGCGTTTGCACATAGCCTGACCCTTCCACGTTTCCGTACCCTCACCTGTGCCCTAAGCCCTGCCGTTCCCTAACCCTAACCGTAGCCCGGAACGGAAACCCGCCACCAGCCCTACGCCTTACCCTACGCTGTACCCTACACCTAGCCCGTACGCTGGCACTTACCCGTGCGTCCTCACGTAGCCTGACCCTCCCACGTTTCCGTACCCTCACCAGTGCCCTAAACCTTGCCGGTCCCTAACCCTAACCATAGACCAGAACGGAAACCCGCCACCAGCCCTATACATTACCCTACGCCATACCCTACTCCTGGCCCGTACGCAGGCACTGACCCGTGCGTCACCACGTAGACTGAACCTCCCAAGTTTCCGTACCCTCACCTGTGCCCTAAGCCTTGCCGTTCCCTAACCCTAACCCGGAACGGAAACCCGCCACCAGCCCTAAACCTTACCCTACGCTGTACCCTACTCCTGGCCCATATGCCAGCACTGACCCGTGCGTCAGCACGTAGCCTGACCCTCCAACGTTTCCGTATCCTCACCTGTGCCCTAAGCCTTGCCGTTCCCTAACCCTAAACCTAGCCCGGTTCGGAAACCCGCCACCAGCCCTAAACCTTACCCTACGCTGTACCCTACACCTGGCCTGTATGCCGTCACTGGCCAGTGCGTCAGCACATAGCCTGACCCGTCCACGTTTCCGTACCCTCACCTGTGCCCTAAGCCTTGCCGTTCCCTAACCCTAACCGTAGCCCGGAACAGAAACCCGCCACCAGCCATACGCCTTACCCTACGCCGTACCCTACTCCTAGCCCGTACGCTGGCACTGACCCGTGCGTCAGCACGTAGCCTGACCCTCCCACGTTTCCATACCCTCACCTGTGTCCTAAGCCTTGCCGTTCCCTAAACCTAACCCTAGCCCGGAACGGAAACCCACCACCAGCCCTACGCCTTACCCTACGCCGTACCCTACTCTTGGACCATACGCCGGCACTGACCCATGCGTCAGCACGTAGCCTGACCCTCGCATGTTTCCGTAACCTCACCAGTGCCCTACGTTTTGCCGTTCCCTAACCCTAACCCTAGCCCGGAACGGAAACCCGCCACCAGCCCTAAACCTTACCCTACGCTGTACCCTACTCCTGGCCCGTACGTTGGCACTGACACATGCGTCACCATGTAGCCTGACCCTCCCACGTTTCCGTACCCTCACCTATGCCCTAAGCCTTGCCGTTCCCTAACCCTAACCCTAGCCCGGAACGGAAACCCGCCACCAGCCCTAAAACTTACCTGACTCTGTACCCTACTCCTGGCCCGTATGCCAGCACTGACCCGTGCGTCAGCACATAGCCTGACCCTCCCACGTTTCCGTACCCTCACCTGTGCCCTAAGCCTTGCCGTTCCCTAACCCTAACCCTAGCCTGGAAGGGAAACCCGCCACAAGCCCTACACATTACCCTACGCCGTACCCTACTCCTGGCCCGTAGGCTGGCACTTACCCGTGCGTCCTCACGTAGCCTGACCCTCCCACGTTTCCGTACCCTCACTTGTGCCCTAAGCCTTGCTGTTCCCTAACCCTAACCCTAGCCCGGAACGGAAACCCGCCACCAGCCCTACGCCTTACCCTATGCCGTACCCTACTCCTGGCCCGTACGTTGGCATTGACCCATGCGTCAGCATGTAGCCTGACCCTCCCACGTTTCCGTACCCTCACCTGTGCCCTAAGCCTTGCCGTTCCCTAACCCTAACCCTAGCCTGGAATGGAAACCCGCCACCAGCCCTAAACCTTACCCTACACTGTACCCTACTCCTGGCCCATATGCCAGCACTGACCCGTGCATCAGCACATAGCCTGACCCTCCCACGTTTCCATACCCTCACCTGTTCCCTAAGCCTTGCCGTTACCTAACCCTAACCCTAGCCCAGAGCAGAAAACTGCCACCAGCCCTAAAACTTACCCTACGCTGAACGCTACTCCTGGCCCGTATGCCAGCACTGAACCGTGCGTCAGCACATAGCCTGACCCTCCCACATTTCTGTACCCTCACCTGTACCCTAAACCTTTCCGTTCGCTAACCCTAACCATAGCCCGGAAAAGAAACCCACAACCAGCCCTACGCCTTACCCTACGCCGTACCCTACTCCTGGCCCATACGCTGGCACTGACCCATGCGTCAGCACATAGCCTGACCCTCCCACGTTTCCGTACCCTCACCTGTGCCCTAAGCCCTGCCGTTCCCTAACCCTAAACGTAGCCCGGAACGGAAACCCGCCACCATCCCTACGACTTACCCTACGCCGTACCCTACTCCTAGCCCGTACGCTGGCACTGACCCGTGCGTCAGCACGTAGCCTGACCTTCCCACGTTTCCGTACCCTCACTTGTGCCCTAAGCCTTGCTGTTCCCTAACCCTAACCCTAGCCCGGAACGGAAACCCGCCACCAGCCCTACGCCTTACCCTACTCCTGGCCCGTACGTTGGCACTGACACATGCGTCACCATGTAGCCTGACCCTCCCACGTTTCCGTAACCTCACCTGTGCCCTAAGGCTTGCCGTTCCCTAACCCTAACCCTAGCCCAGAACGGAAACCCGCCACCAGCCCAAACCTTAACCTACGCTGTACCCTACTCCTGGCCCATATGCCAGCACTGACCCGTGCGTCAGCACATAGCCTGACCCTCCCACGTTTCCGTCCCCTCACCTGTGCCCTAAGCCTTGCCGTTCCCTAACCCTAGCCCGGAACAGAAACCCGCCACCAGCCCTAAAACTTACCCTAAGCTGTACCCTACTCCTGGCCCGTATGCCAGCACTGACCTGTGCGTAAGCACATAGCCTGACCCTCCCACGTTTCCGTACCCTCACCTGTGCCCTAAGCCTTGCCGTTCCCTAACCCTAACCCTAGCCTGGAAGGGAAACCCGCCACAAGCCCTACACATTACCCTACGCCGTACCCTACTCCTGGCCCGTAGGCTGGCACTTACCCGTGCGTCCTCACGTAGCCTGACCCTCCCACGTTTCCGTACCCTCACTTGTGCCCTAAGCCTTGCTGTTCCCTAACCCTAACCCTAGCCCGGAACGGAAACCCGCCACCAGCCCTACGCCTTACCCTATGCCGTACCCTACTCCTGGCCCGTACGTTGGCATTGACCCATGCGTCAGCATGTAGCCTGACCCTCCCACGTTTCCGTACCCTCACCTGTGCCCTAAGCCTTGCCGTTCCCTAACCCTAACCCTAGCCCGGAACGGAAACACGCCACCAGCCCTAAACCTTACCCTACGCTGTACCCTACTCCTGGCCCATATGCCAGCACTGACCCGTGCGTCAGCACATAGCCTGACCCTCCCACGTTTCCGTACCCTCACCTGTGCCCTAAGCCTTGCCGTTCCCTAACCCTAGCCCGGAACAGAAACCCGCCACCAGCCCTAAAACTTACCCTACGCTGTACCCTACTCCTGGCCCGTATGCTGGCACTGACCCATGCGTCAGCACATAGCCTGAGCCTCCCACGTTTCCGTACCCTCACCTGTGCCCTAAGCCTTAACGTTCTCTAACCCTAACCCTAGCCCGGAACAGAAACCCTCCACCAGCCCTACGCTGTAACCTACGCCGTACCCTACTCGTGGCCCATACGCCGGCACTGACCCGTGCGTCAGCACGTAGCCGGACCCTCCCACGTGTCCGTAACCTCACCTGTGCCCTAAGCCTTGCCCTTCCCTAACCCTAACCCTAGCCTGGAATGGAAACCCGCCACCAGCCCTAAACCTTACCCTACACTGTACCCTACTCCTGGCCCATATGCCAGCACTGACCCGTGCATCAGCACATAGCCTGACCCTCCCACGTTTCCATACCCTCACCTGTTCCCTAAGCCTTGCCGTTCCCTAACCCTAACCCTAGCCTGGAATGGAAACCCGCCACCAGCCCTAAACCTTACCCTACACTGTACCCTACTCCTGGCCCATATGCCAGCACTGACCCGTGCGTCAGCACATAGCCTGACCCTCCCACGTTTCCATACCCTCAACTGTGCCCTAAGCCTTGCCGTTACCTAACCCTAACCCTAGCCCAGAGCAGAAACCTGCCACCAGCTCTAAAACTTACCCTATGCTGAACGCTACTCCTGGCCCGTATGCCAGCACTGACCCGTGCGTCAGCAAATAGCCTGACCCTCCCACATTTCTGTACCCTCACCTGTACCGTAAGCCTTTCCGTTCGCTAACCCTAACCCTAGCCCGGAACAGAAACCCGCAACCAGCCCTACGCCTTACCCTACGCCGTACCCTACTCCTGGCCCATACGCTGGCACTGACCCTTGCGTCAGCACATAGCCTGACCCTCCCACGTTTCCGTACCCTCACCTGTGCCCTAAGCCTTGCCGTTCCCTAACCCTAACCCTAGCCCGGAACGGAAACCCGCCACCAGCCCTAAACGTTACCCTATGCTGTACCCTACTCCTGGCCCACATTCCAGCACTGACCCATGAGTCAGCACATAGCCTGACCCTTCCACTTTTCCGTACCCTCACCTGTGCCCTATGCCTTGCCGTTCCCTAACCCTAACCCTAGCCTGGAACAGAAACCCGCCACCAGCCCTAAAACTTACCCTACGCTGTACCCTACTCCTGGCCCGTATGCCACCACTGATCCGTGCTTCAGAACATAGCCTGAACCTCCCACATTTCCGTACCCTCACCTGTGCCCTAAGCCTTGCCGTTCCCTAACCCTAACCCTAACCTGGAACGGAAACCCGCCACAAGCCCTACGCCTTACCCTACGCCGTATCCTACTCCTGGCCCGTACGCCAGCACTGACCCGTGCGTCAGCACCTAGCCTGACCCTCCCACGTTTCCGTACCCTCACCTGTGCCCTAAGCCTTGCCATTCCCTAACCCTAACCCTAGCCCGGAACGTAAACCCGCCAGCAGCCCAACGCCTTACCCTACGCCGTACCCTACTCCTGGCCTGTACGCTGGCACTGACCCGTGCGTCAGCACGTAGCCTGAACCTACCACGATTCCGTATCCTCACCTGTGCCCTAAGCCTTGCCGTTCCCTAACCCTAAACCTAGCCCAGAGCAGAAAACTGCCACCAGCCCTAAAACTTACCCTACGCTGAACGCTACTCCTGGCCCGTATGCGAGCACTGACCCGTGCGTCAGCACATAGCCTGACTCTCCCACATTTCTGTACCCTCACCTGTACCCTAAACCTTTCCGTTCGCTAACCCTAACCCTAGCCCGGAACAGAAACCCGCAACCAGCCCTACGCCTTACCCTACTCCTGGCCCATACGCTGGCACTGACCCATGCGTCAGCACAAAGCCTGACCCTCCCACGTTTCCGTACCCTCACCTGTGCCCTAAGCCCTGCCGTTCCCTAACCCTAAACGTAGCCCGGAACGGAAACCCGCCACCAGCCCTACGACTTACCCTACGCCGTACCCTACTCCTAGCCCGTACGCTGGCACTGACCCGTGCGTCAGCAAGTAGCCTGACCTTCCCACGTTTCCGTACCCTCACTTGTGCCCTAAGCCTTGCTGTTCCCTAACCCTAACCCTAGCCCGGAACGGAAACCCGCCACCAGCCCTACGCCTTCCCCTACGCCGTACCCTACTCCTGGCCCGTACGTTGGCACTGACACATGGGTCACCATGTAGCCTGACCCTCCCACGTTTCCGTACCCTCACCTGTGCCCTAAGCCTTGCCGTTCCCTAACCCTAACCCTAGCCCAGAACGGAAACCCGCCACCAGCCCTAAACCTTACCCTACGCTGTACCCTACTCCTGGCCCATATGCCAGCACTGACCCGTGCGTCAGCACATAGCCTGACCCTCCCACGTTTCCGTCCCCTCACCTGTGCCCTAAGCCTTGCCGTTCCCTAACCCTAGCCCGGAACAGAAACCCGCCACCAGCCCTAAAACTTACCCTACGCTGTACCCTACTCCTGGCCCGTATGCCAGCACTGACCTGTTCGTAAGCACATAGCCTGACCCTCCCACGTTTCCGTACCCTCACCTGTGCACTAAGCCTTGCCGTTCCCTAACCCTAACCCTAGCCCGGAACAGAAACCCGCAACCAGCCCTACGCCTTACCCTACGCCGTACCCTACTCCTGGCCCGTATGCTGGCACTGACCTGTGCGTCAGCACATAGCCTGAGCCTCCCACGTTTCCGTACCCTCACCTGTGCCCTAAGCCTTGAGGTTCTCTAACCCTATCCCTAGCCCGGAACGGAAACCCTCCACCAGCCCTACGCTTTAACCTATGCCGTACCCTACTCGTGGCCCATACGCCGGCACTGACCCATGCGCCAGCACGTAGCCTGACCCTCCCACGTTTCCGTAACCTCACCTGTGCCCTAAGCCTTGCCGTTCCCTAACCCTAACCCTAGCCCGGAATGGAAACCCGCCACCAGCCCTAAACCTTACCCTACTCTGTACCCTACTCCTGGCCCATATGCCAGCACTGACCCGTGCGTCAGCACATAGCCTGACCCTCCCACGTTTCCGTCCCCTCACCTGTGCCCTAAGCCTTGCCGTTCCCTAACCCTAGCCCGGAACAGAAACCCGCCACCAGCCCTAAAACTTACCCTACGCTGTACCCTACTCCTGGCCCGTATGCCAGCACTGACCTGTGCGTAAGCACATAGCCTGACCCTCCCACGTTTCCGTACCCTCACCTGTGCCCTAAGCCTTGCCGTTCTCTAACCCTAACCCTAGCCCGGAACAGAAACCCTCCACCAGCCCTACGCTTTAACCTATGCCGTACCCTACTCGTGGCCCATACGCCGGCACTGACCCGTGCGCCAGCACGTAGCCTGACCCTCCCACGTTTCCATAACCTCACCTGTGCCCTAAGCCTTGCCGTTCCCTAACCCTAACCCTAGCCCGGAATGGAAACCCGCCACCAGCCCTAAACCTTACCCTACGCTGTACCCGACTCCTGGCCCATATGCCAGCACTGACCCGTGCGTCAGCACATAGCCTGACCCTCCCACGTTTCCATACCCTCACCTGTGCCCTAAGCCTTGCCGTTACCTAACTCTAACCCTAGCCCAGAGCAGAAACCTGCCACCAGCCCTAAAACTTACCCTATGCTGAACGCTACTCCTGGCCCGTATGCCAGCACTGACCCGTGCGTCAGCAAATAGCCTGACCCTCCCACATTTCTGTACCCTCACCTGTACCCTAAGCCTTTCCGTTCGCTAACCCTAACCCTAGCCCGGAACAGAAACCCGCAACCAGCCCTACGCCTTACCCTACGCCGTACCCTACTCCTGGCCCATATGCCACCACTGGCCCGTGCGTCAGCACGTAGCCTGACCCTCCCACATTTCCGTACCCTCACTTGTGCCCTAAGCCGTGCTGTTCCCTAACCCTAACCCTAGCCCGGAACGGAAACCCGCCACCAGCCCTACGCCTTACCCTACGCCGTACCCTAATCCTGGCCCGTACGTTGGCACTGACCCATGCGTCAGCATGTAGCCTGACACTCCCACGTTTCCGTACCCTCACCTGTGCCCTAAGCCTTGCCGTTCTCTAACCCTAACCCTAACCCGGAACGGAAACCCTCCACCAGCCCTACGCTTTAACCTATGCCGTACCCTACTCGTGGCCCATACGCTGGCACTGACCCGTGCATCAGCACGTAGCCTAAACCTCCCACGTTTCCGTACCCTCACCTGTGCCCTATGCCATGCCGTTCCCTAACCCTAACCCTAGCCTGGAACGGAAACCCGCCACCAGCCCTACACATTACCCTACGCCGTACGCTACTCCTGGCCCGTAGGCTGGCACTTACCCGTGCGTCAGCACGTAGCCTGACCCTCGCATGTTTCCGTAACCTCACCAGTGCCCTAAGTTTTTCCGTTCCCTAACCCTAACCCTAGCCCGGAACGGAAACCCGCCACCAGCCCTAACCCTTACCCTACGCTGTACCCTACTCCTGGCCCATATGCCAGCACTGACCCGTGCGTCAGCGCACAGCCGGACACTCCCACGTTTCCGTACCCTCACCTATGCCCTAAGCCTTGCCATTCCCTAACCCTAACCCTAGCCCGGAACGGAAACCCGCCACCAGCCCTAAAACTTACCTGACTCTGTACCCTACTCCTGGCCCGTATGCCAGCACTGACCCGTGCGTCAGCACATAGTCTGACCCTCCCACGTTTCCGTACCCTCACCTGTGCCCTAAGCCTTGCCGTTCCCTAACCCTAACCCTAGCCTGGAACGGAAACCCGCCACCAGCCCTACACATTACCCTACGCCGTACGCTACTCCTGGCCCGTAGGCTGGCACTTACCCGTGCGTCCTCACGTAGCCTGACCCTCCCACGTTTCCTTACCCTCACTTGTGCCCTAAGCCTTGCTGTTCCCTAACCCTAACCCTAGCCCGGAACGGAAAACCGCCACCAGCCCTACGCCTTACCCTATGCCGTACCCTACTCCTGGCCCGTACATTGGCACTGACCCATGCGTCAGCATGTAGCCTGACCATCCCACATTTCCGTACCCTCACCTGTGCCCTAAGCCTTGCCGTTCCCTAACCCTAACCCTAGCCCAGAGCAGAAACCTGCCACCAGCTCTAAAACTTACCCTACGCTGAACGCTACTCCTGGCCCGTATGCCAGCACTGACCCGTGCGTCAGCAAATAGCCTGACCCTCCCACATTTCTGTACCCTCACCTGTACCCTAAGCCTTTCCGTTCGCTAAACCTAACCCTAGCCCGGAACAGAAACCCGCAACCAGCCCTACGCCTTACCCTACGCCGTACCCTACTCCTGGCCCATACGCTGGCACTGACCCGTGCGTCAGCACATAGCCTGACCCTCCCACGTTTCCGTACCCTCACCTGTGCCCTAAGCCTTGCCGTTCCCTAACCCTAACCCTAGCCCGGAACGGAAACCCGCCACCAGCCCTAAACTTTACCCTATGCTGTACCCTACTCCTGGCCCACATTCCAGCACTGACCCATGAGTCAGCACATAGCCTGACCCTTCCACGTTTCCGTACCCTCACCTGTGCCCTATGCCTTGCCGTTCCCTAACCCTAACCCTAGCCTGGAACAGAAACCCGCCACCAGCCCTAAAACTTACCCTACGCTGTACCCTACTCCTGGCCCGTATGCCACCACTGATCCGTGCGTCAGAACATAGCCTGAACCTCCCACATTTCCGTACCCTCACCTGTTCCCTAAGCCTTGCCGTTCCCTAACCCTAACCCTAACCCGGAACGGAAACCCGCCACAAGCCCTACGCCTTACCCTACGCCGTATCCTACTCCTGGCCCGTACGCCAGCACTGACCAATGCGTCAGCACCTAGCCTGACCCTCCCACGTTTCCGTACCCTCACCTGTGCCCTAAGCCTTGCCATTCCCTAACCCTAACCCTAGCCCGGAACGTAAACCCGCCAGCAGCCCAACGCCTTACCCTACGCCGTACCCTACTCCTGGCCTGTACGATGGCACTGACCCGTGCGTCAGCACGTAGCCTGACCCTACCACGTTTCCGTATCCTCACCTGTGCCCTAAGCCTTGCCGTTCCCTAAACCTAAACCTAGCCCTGAACGGAAACCCACCACCAGCCCTAATCCTTACCCTACGCTGTACCGTACACCTGGCCTGAATACCGTCACTGACCCGTGCGTTTGCACATAGCCTGACCCTTCCACGTTTCCGTACCCTCACCTGTGCCCTAAGCCTTGCCGTTCCCTAACCCTAACCCTAGCCCGGAACAGAAACCCGCCACCAGCCCTACGCCTTACCCTACGCCGTACCCTACTCCTAGCCAGTACGCTGGCACTGACCCGTGCGTCAGGACGTAGCCTGACCCTCCCACGTTTCCGTACCCTCACCTGTGTCCTAAGCCTTGCCGTTCCCTAAACCTAACCCTAGCCCTGAACGGAAACCCACCACCAGCCCTACGCCTTACCCTACGCCGTACCCTACTCTTGGACCATACGCCGGCACTGACCCATGCGTCAGCACGTAGCCTGACACTCGCATGTTTCCATAACCTCACCAGTGCCCTAAGTTTTGCCGTTCCCTAACCCTAACCCTAGCCCGGAATGGAAACCCGCCACCAGCCCTAAACCTTACCCTACGCTGTACCCTACTCCTGGCCCATATGCCAGCACTGACCCGTGCGTCAGCGCATAGCCTGACACTCCCACGTTTCCGTACCCTCACCTATGCTCTAAGCCTTGCCGTTCCCTAACCCTAACCCTAGCCCGGAACGGAAACCCGCCACCCGCCCTAAAACTGACCTGACTCTGTACCCTACTCCTGGCCCGTATGCCAGCACTGACCCGTGCGTCAGCACATAGCCTGACCCTCCCACGTTTCCGTACCCTCACCTGTGCCCTAAGCCTTGCCGTTCCCTAACCCTAACCCTAGCCTGGAACGGAAACCCGCCACCAGCCCTACACATTACCCTACGCCGTACCCTACTCCTGGCCCGTAGGCTGGCACTTACCCGTGCGTCCTCACGTAGCCTGACCCTCCCACGTTTCCGTACCCTCACTTGTGCCCTAAGCCTTGCTGTTCCCTAACCCTAACCCTAGCCCGGAACGGAAACCCGCCACCAGCCCTACGCCTTACCCTATGCCGTACCCTACTCCTGGCCCGTACGTTGGCACTGACCCATGCGTCAGCATGTAGCCTGACCCTCCCACGTTTCCGTACCCTCACCTGTGCCCTAAGCCTTGCCGTTCCCTAACCCTAACCCTAGCCCAGAACGGAAACCCGCCACCAGCCCTAAACCTTACCCTACGCTGTACCCTACTCCTGGCCCATATGCCAGCACTGACCCGTGCGTCAGCACATAGCCTGACCCTCCCACGTTTCCGTCCCCTCACCTGTGCCCTAAGCCTTGCCGTTCCCTAACCCTAGCCCGGAACAGAAACCCGCCACCAGCCCTAAAACTTACCCTACGCTGTACCCTACTCCTGGCCCGTATGCCAGCACTGACCTGTTCGTAAGCACATAGCCTGACCCTCCCACGTTTCCGTACCCTCACCTGTGCACTAAGCCTTGCCGTTCCCTAACCCTAACCCTAGCCCGGAACAGAAACCCGCAACCAGCCCTACGCCTTACCCTACGCCGTACCCTACTCCTGGCCCGTATGCTGGCACTGACCTGTGCGTCAGCACATAGCCTGAGCCTCCCACGTTTCCGTACCCTCACCTGTGCCCTAAGCCTTGAGGTTCTCTAACCCTATCCCTAGCCCGGAACGGAAACCCTCCACCAGCCCTACGCTTTAACCTATGCCGTACCCTACTCGTGGCCCATACGCCGGCACTGACACGTGCGCCAGCACGTAGCCTGACCCTCCCACGTTTCCGTAACCTCACCTGTGCCCTAAGCCTTGCCGTTCCCTAACCCTAATCCTAGCCCGGAATGGAAACCCGCCACCAGCCCTAAACCTTACCCTACTCTGTACCCTACTCCTGGCCCATATGCCAGCACTGACCCGTGCGTCAGCACATAGCCTGACCCTCCCACGTTTCCGTCCCCTCACCTGTGCCCTAAGCCTTGCCGTTCCCTAACCCTAGCCCGGAACAGAAACCCGCCACCAGCCCTAAAACTTACCCTACGCTGTACCCTACTCCTGGCCCGTATGCCAGCACTGACCTGTGCGTAAGCACATAGCCTGACCCTCCCACGTTTCCGTACCTTCACCTGTGCCCTAAGCCTTGCCGTTCTCTAACCCTAACCCTAGCCCGGAACAGAAACCCTCCACCAGCCCTACGCTTTAACCTATGCCGTACCCTACTCGTGGCCCATACGCCGGCACTGACCCGTGCGCCAGCACGTAGCCTGACCCTCCCACGTTTCCGTAACCTCACATGTGCCCTAAGCCTTGCCGTTCCCTAACCCTAACCCTAGCCCGGAATGGAAACCCGCCACCAGCCCTAAACCTTACCCTACGCTGTACCCAACTCCTGGCCCATATGCCAGCACTGACCCGTGCGTCAGCACATAGCCTGACCCTCCCACGTTTCCATACCCTCACCTGTGCCCTAAGCCTTGCCGTTACCTAACTCTAACCCTAGCCCAGAGCAGAAACCTGCCACCAGCCCTAAAACTTACCCTATGCTGAACGCTACTCCTGGCCCGTATGCCAGCACTGACCCGTGCGTCAGCAAATAGCCTGACCCTCCCACATTTCTGTACCCTCACCTGTACCCTAAGCCTTTCCGTTCGCTAACCCTAACCCTAGCCCGGAACAGAAACCCGCAACCAGCCCTACGCCTTACCCTACGCCGTACCCTGCTCCTGGCCCATATGCCACCACTGGCCCGTGCGTCAGCACGTAGCCTGACCCTCCCACATTTCCGTACCCTCACTTGTGTCCTAAGCCGTGCTGTTCCCTAACCCTAACCCTAGCCCGGAACGGAAACCCGCCACCAGCCCTACGCCTTACCCTACGCCGTACCCTAATCCTGGCCCGTACGTTGGCACTGACCCATGCGTCAGCATGTAGCCTGACACTCCCACGTTTCCGTACCCTCACCTGTGCCCTAAGCCTTGCCGTTCTCTAACCCTAACCCTAACCCGGAACGGAAACCCTCCACCAGCCCTACGCTTTAACCTATGCCGTACCCTACTCGTGGCCAATACGCTGGCACTGACCCGTGCATCAGCACGTAGCCTAAACCTCCCACGTTTCCGTACCCTCACCTGTGCCCTATGCCATGCCGTTCCCTAACCCTAACCCTAGCCTGGAACGGAAACCCGCCACCAGCCCTACACATTACCCTACGCCGTACGCTACTCCTGGCCCGTAGGCTGGCACTTACCCGTGCGTCAGCACGTAGCCTGACCCTCGCATGTTTCCGTAACCTCACCAGTGCCCTAAGTTTTTCCGTTCCCTAACCCTAACCCTAGCCCGCAACGGAAACCCGCCACCAGCCCTAACCCTTACCCTACGCTGTACCCTACTCCTGGCCCATATGCCAGCACTGACCCGTGCGTCAGCGCACAGCCGGACACTCCCACGTTTCCGTACCCTCACCTATGCCCTAAGCCTTGCCATTCCCTAACCCTAACCCTAGCCCGGAACGGAAACCCGCCACCAGCCCTAAAACTTACCTGACTCTGTACCCTACTCCTGGCCCGTATGCCAGCACTGACCCGTGCGTCAGCACATAGTCTGACCCTCCCACGTTTCCGTACCCTCACCTGTGCCCTAAGCCTTGCCGTTCCCTAACCCTAACCCTAGCCTGGAACGGAAACCGGCCACCAGCCCTACACATTACCGTACGCCGTACGCTACTCCTGGCCCGTAGGCTGGCACTTACCCGTGCGTCCTCACGTAGCCTGACCCTCCCACGTTTCCTTACCCTCACTTGTGCCCTAAGCCTTGCTGTTCCCTAACCCTAACCCTAGCCCGGAACGAAACCCGCCACCAGCCCTACGCCTTACCCTACGCCGTACCCTACTCCTGGCCCGTACGTTGGCACTGACACATGCGTCACCATGTAGCCTGACCCTCCCACGTTTCCGTAACCTCACCTGTGCCCTAAGGCTTGCCGTTCCCTAACCCTAACCCTAGCCCAGAACGGAAACCCGCCACCAGCCCAAACCTTACCCTACGCTGTACCCTACTCCTGGCCCATATGCCAGCACTGACCCGTGCGTCAGCACATAGCCTGACCCTCCCACGTTTCGGTCCCCTCACCTGTGCCCTAAGCCTTGCCGTTCCCTAACCCTAGCCCGGAACAGAAACCCACCACCAGCCCTAAAACTTACCCTACGTTGTACCCTACTCCTGGCCCGTATGCCAGCACTGACCTGTGCGTAAGCACATAGCCTGACCCTCCCACGTTTCCGTACCCTCACCTGTGCACTAAGCCTTGCCGTTCCCTAACCCTAACCCTAGCCCGGAACAGAAACCCGCAACCAGCCCTACGCCTTACCCTACGCCGTACCCTACTCCTGGCCCGTATGATGGCACTGACCCGTGCGTCAACACATAGCCTGAGCCTCCCACGTTTCCGTACCCTCACCTGAGCCCTAAGCCTTGCCGTTCTCTAACCCTAACCCTAGCCCGGAACAGAAACCCTCCACCAGCCCTACGCTTTAACCTATGCCGTACCCTACTCGTGGCCCATACGCCGGCACTGACCCATGCGCCAGCACGTAGCCTGACCCTCCCACGTTTCCGTAACCTCACCTGTGCCCTAAGCCTTGCCGTTCCCTAACCCTAACCCTAGCCCGGAATGGAAACCCGCCACCAGCCCTAAACCTTACCCTACGCTGTACCCTACTCCTGGCCCATATGCCAGCACTGACCCGTGCGTCAGCACATAGCCTGAGCCTCCCACGTTTCCGTACCCTCACCTGTGCCCTAAGCCTTGCCGTTCTCTAACCCTAACCCTAGCCCGGAACAGAAACCCTCCACCAGCCCTACGCTTTAACCTATGCTTTACCCTACTCGTGGCCCATACGCCGGCACTGACCCGTGCGTCGGCACGTAGCCGGACCCTCCCACGTTTCCGTAACCTCACCTGTGCCCTAAGCCTTGCCGTTCCCTAACCCTAACCCTAGCCTGGAATGGAAACCCGCCACCAGCCCTAAACCTTACCCTACACTGTACCCTACTCCTGGCCCATATGCCAGCACTGACCCGTGCGTCAGCACATAGCCTGACCCTCCCACGTTTCCATACCCTCAACTGTGCCCTAAGCCTTGCCGTTACCTAACCCTAACCCTAGCCCAGCGCAGAAAACTGCCACCAGCCCTAAAACTTACCCTACGCTGAACGCTACTCCTGGCCCGTATGCCAGCACTGAACCGTGCGTCAGCACATAGCCTGACCCTCCCACATTTCTGTACCCTCACCTGTACCCTAAACCTTTCCGTTCGCTAACCCTAACCATAGCCCGGAACAGAAACCCACAACCAGCCCTACGCCTTACCCTACGCCGTACCCTACTCCTGGCCCATACGCTGGCACTGACCCGTGCGTCAGCACATAGCCTGACCCTCCCACGTTTCCGTACCCTCACCTGTGCCCTACGCCCTGCCGTTCCCTAACCCTAAACGTAGCCCGGAACGGAAACCCGCCACCATCCCTACGACTTACCCTACGCCGTACCCTACTCCTAGCCCGTACGCTGGCACTGACCCGTGCGTCAGCACGTAGCCTGACCTTCCCACGTTTCCGTACCCTCACTTGTGCCCTAAGCCTTGCTGTTCCCTAACCCTAACCCTAGCCCGGAACGGAAACCCGCCACCAACCCTACGCCTTACCCTACGCCGTACCCTACTCCTGGCCCGTACGTTGGCACTGACACATGCGTCACCATGTAGCCTGACCCTCCCACGTTTCCGTACCCTCAACTGTGCCCTAAGCCTTGCCGTTCCCTAACCCTAACCCTAGCCCAGAACGGAAACCCGCCACCAGCCCTAAACCTTACCCTACGCTGTACCCTACTCCTGGCCCATATGCCAGCACTGACCCGTGCGTCAGCACATAGCCTGACCCTCCCACGTTTCCGTCCCCTCACCTGTGCCCTAAGCCTTGCCATTCCCTAACCCTAGCCCGGAACAGAAACCCGCCACCAGCCCTAAAACTTACCCTACGCTGTACCCTACTCCTGGCCCGTATGCCAGCACTGACCTGTGCGTTAGCACATAGCCTGACCCTCCCACGTTTCCATACCCTCACCTGTGCACTAAGCCTTGCCGTTCCCTAACCCTAACCCTAGCCCGGAACAGAAACCCGCAACCAGCCCTACGCTTTAACCTATGCCGTACCCTACTCGTGGCCCATACGCCGGCACTGACCCGTGCGCCAGCACGTAGCCTGACCCTCCCACGTTTCCGTAACCTCACCTGTGCCCTAAGCCTTGCCTTTCCCTAACCCTAACCCTAGCCCTGAATGGAAACCCGCCACCAGCCCCAAACCTTACCCTACGCTGTACCCGACTCCTGGCCCATATGCCAGCACTGACCCGTGCGTCAGCACATAGCCTGATCCTCCCACGTTTCCATACCCTCACCTGTGCCATAAGCCTTGCCGTTACCTAAACCTAACCCTAGCCCAGAGCAGAAACCTGCCACCAGCTCTAAAACTTACCGTATGCTGAACGGTACTCCTGGCCCGTATGCCAGCACTGACCCGTGCGTCAGCAAATAGCCTGACCCTCCCAAATTTCTGTACCCTCACCTGTACCCTAAGCCTTTCCGTTCGCTAACCCTAACCCTAGACCGGAACAGAAACCCGCAACCAGCCCTACGCCTTACCCTACGCCGTACACTACTCCTGGCCCATACGCTGGCACTGACCCTTGCGTCAGCACATAGCCTGACCCTCCCACGTTTCCGTACCCTCACCTGTGCCCTAAGCCTTGCCGTTCCCTAACCCTAACCCTAGCCCGGAACGGAAACCCGCCACCAGCCCTAAACGTTACCCTATGCTGTACCCTACTCCTGGCCCACATTCCAGCACTGACCCATGAGTCAGCACATAGCCTGACCCTCCCACGTTTCCGTACCCTCACCTGTGCCCTAAGCCTTGCCATTCCCTAACCCTAACCCTAACCAGGAACGGAAACCCGCCACAAGCCCTACGCCTTACCCTACGCCGTATCCTACTCCTGGCCCGTACGCCAGCACTGACCCGTGCGTCAGCACCTAGCCTGACCCTCCCACGTTTCCGTACCCTCAGCTGTGCCCTAAGCCTTGCCATTACCTAACCCTAACCCTAGCCCGGAACGTAAACCCGCCAGCAGCCCAACGCCTTACCCTACGCCGTACCCTACTCCTGGCCTGTACGCTGGCACTGGCCCGTGCGTCAGCACGTAGCCTGACCCTACCACGTTTCCGTATCCTCACCTGTGCCCTAAGCCTTGCCGTTCCCTAACCCTAAACCTAGCCCTGAACGGAAACCCACCACCAGCCCTAATCCTTACCCTACGCTGTACCGTACACCTGGCCTGTATACCGTCACTGACCCGTGCGTTTGCACATAGCCTGACCCTTCCACGTTTCCGTACCCTCACCTGTGCCCTAAGCCCTGCCGTTCCCTAACCCTAACCGTAGCCCGGAACGGAAACCCGCCACCAGCCCTACGCCTTACCCTACGCTGTACCCTACACCTAGCCCGTACGCTGGCACTTACCCGTGCGTCCTCACGTAGCCTGACCCTCCCACGTTTCCGTACCCTCACCAGTGCCCTAAACCTTGCCGGTCCCTAACCCTAACCATAGACCAGAACGGAAACCCGCCACCAGCCCTATACATTACCCTACGCCATACCCTACTCCTGGCCCGTACGCAGGCACTGACCCGTGCGTCACCACGTAGACTGAACCTCCCAAGTTTCCGTACCCTCACCTGTGCCCTAAGCCTTGCCGTTCCCTAACCCTAACCCGGAACGGAAACCCGCCACCAGCCCTAAACCTTACCCTACGCTGTACCCTACTCCTGGCCCATATGCCAGCACTGACCCGTGCGTCAGCACGTAGCCTGACCCTCCAACGTTTCCGTATCCTCACCTGTGCCCTAAGCCTTGCCGTTCCCTAACCCTAAACCTAGCCCGGTTCGGAAACCCACCACCAGCCCTAAACCTTACCCTACGCTGTACCCTACACCTGGCCTGTATGCCGTCACTGGCCAGTGCGTCAGCACATAGCCTGACCCGTCCACGTTTCCGTACCCTCACCTGTGCCCTAAGCCTTGCCGTTCCCTAACCCTAACCGTAGCCCGGAACAGAAACCCGCCACCAGCCCTACGCCTTACCCTACGCCGTACCCTACTCCTAGCCCGTACGCTGGCACTGACCCGTGCGTCAGCACGTAGCCTGACCCTCCCACGTTTCCATACCCTCACCTGTGTCCTAAGCCTTGCCGTTCCCTAAACCTAACCCTAGCCCGGAACGGAAACCCACCACCAGCCCTACGCCTTACCCTACGCCGTACCCTACTCTTGGACCATACGCCGGCACTGACCCATGCGTCAGCACGTAGCCTGACCCTCGCATGTTTCCGTAACCTCACCAGTGCCCTACGTTTTGCCGTTCCCTAACCCTAACCCTAGCCCGGAACGGAAACCCGCCACCAGCCCTAAACCTTACCCTACGCTGTACCCTACTCCTGGCCCGTACGTTGGCACTGACACATGCGTCACCATGTAGCCTGACCCTCCCACGTTTCCGTACCCTCACCTATGCCCTAAGTCTTGCCGTTCCCTAACCCTAACCCTAGCCCGGAACGGAAACCCGCCACCAGCCCTAAAACTTACCTGACTCTGTACCCTACTCCTGGCCCGTATGCCAGCACTGACCCGTGCGTCAGCACATAGCCTGACCCTCCCACGTTTCCGTACCCTCACCTGTGCCCTAAGCCTTGCCGTTCCCTAACCCTAACCCTAGCCTGGAAGGGAAACCCGCCACAAGCCCTACACATTACCCTACGCCGTACCCTACTCCTGGCCCGTAGGCTGGCACTTACACGTGCGTCCTCACGTAGCCTGACCCTCCCACGTTTCCGTACCCTCACTTGTGCCCTAAGCCTTGCTGTTCCCTAACCCTAACCCTAGCCCGGAACGGAAACCCGCCACCAGCCCTACGCCTTACCCTATGCCGTACCCTACTCCTGGCCCGTACGTTGGCATTGACCCATGCGTCAGCATGTAGCCTGACCCTCCCACGTTTCCGTACCCTCACCTGTGCCCTAAGCCTTGCCGTTCCCTAACCCTAACCCTAGCCTGGAATGGAAACCCGCCACCAGCCCTAAACCTTACCCTACACTGTACCCTACTCCTGGCCCATATGCCAGCACTGACCCGTGCATCAGCACATAGCCTGACCCTCCCACGTTTCCATACCCTCACCTGTTCCCTAAGCCTTGCCGTTACCTAACCCTAACCCTAGCCCAGAGCAGAAAACTGCCACCAGCCCTAAAACTTACCCTACGCTGAACGCTACTCCTGGCCCGTATGCCAGCACTGAACCGTGCGTCAGCACATAGCCTGACCCTCCCACATTTCTGTACCCTCACCTGTACCCTAAACCTTTCCGTTCGCTAACCCTAACCATAGCCCGGAAAAGAAACCCACAACCAGCCCTACGCCTTACCCTACGCCGTACCCTACTCCTGGCCCATACGCTGGCACTGACCCATGCGTCAGCACATAGCCTGACCCTCCCACGTTTCCGTACCCTCACCTGTGCCCTAAGCCCTGCCGTTCCCTAACCCTAAACGTAGCCCGGAACGGAAACCCGCCACCATCCCTACGACTTACCCTACGCCGTACCCTACTCCTAGCCCGTACGCTGGCACTGACCCGTGCGTCAGCACGTAGCCTGACCTTCCCACGTTTCCGTACCCTCACTTGTGCCCTAAGCCTTGCTGTTCCCTAACCCTAACCCTAGCCCGGAACGGAAACCCGCCACCAGCCCTACGCCTTACCCTACTCCTGGCCCGTACGTTGGCACTGACACATGCGTCACCATGTAGCCTGACCCTCCCACGTTTCCGTAACCTCACCTGTGCCCTAAGGCTTGCCGTTCCCTAACCCTAACCCTAGCCCAGAACGGAAACCCGCCACCAGCCCAAACCTTAACCTACGCTGTACCCTACTCCTGGCCCATATGCCAGCACTGACCCGTGCGTCAGCACATAGCCTGACCCTCCCACGTTTCCGTCCCCTCACCTGTGCCCTAAGCCTTGCCGTTCCCTAACCCTAGCCCGGAACAGAAACCCGCCACCAGCCCTAAAACTTACCCTAAGCTGTACCCTACTCCTGGCCCGTATGCCAGCACTGACCTGTGCGTAAGCACATAGCCTGACCCTCCCACGTTTCCGTACCCTCACCTGTGCCCTAAGCCTTGCCGTTCCCTAACCCTAACCCTAGCCTGGAAGGGAAACCCGCCACAAGCCCTACACATTACCCTACGCCGTACCCTACTCCTGGCCCGTAGGCTGGCACTTACCCGTGCGTCCTCACGTAGCCTGACCCTCCCACGTTTCCGTACCCTCACTTGTGCCCTAAGCCTTGCTGTTCCCTAACCCTAACCCTAGCCCGGAACGGAAACCCGCCACCAGCCCTACGCCTTACCCTATGCCGTACCCTACTCCTGGCCCGTACGTTGGCATTGACCCATGCGTCAGCATGTAGCCTGACCCTCCCACGTTTCCGTACCCTCACCTGTGCCCTAAGCCTTGCCGTTCCCTAACCCTAACCCTAGCCCGGAACGGAAACACGCCACCAGCCCTAAACCTTACCCTACGCTGTACCCTACTCCTGGCCCATATGCCAGCACTGACCCGTGCGTCAGCACATAGCCTGACCCTCCCACGTTTCCGTACCCTCACCTGTGCCCTAAGCCTTGCCGTTCCCTAACCCTAGCCCGGAACAGAAACCCGCCACCAGCCCTAAAACTTACCCTACGCTGTACCCTACTCCTGGCCCGTATGCTGGCACTGACCCATGCGTCAGCACATAGCCTGAGCCTCCCACGTTTCCGTACCCTCACCTGTGCCCTAAGCCTTAACGTTCTCTAACCCTAACCCTAGCCCGGAACAGAAACCCTCCACCAGCCCTACGCTGTAACCTACGCCGTACCCTACTCGTGGCCCATACGCCGGCACTGACCCGTGCGTCAGCACGTAGCCGGACCCTCCCACGTGTCCGTAACCTCACCTGTGCCCTAAGCCTTGCCCTTCCCTAACCCTAACCCTAGCCTGGAATGGAAACCCGCCACCAGCCCTAAACCTTACCCTACACTGTACCCTACTCCTGGCCCATATGCCAGCACTGACCCGTGCATCAGCACATAGCCTGACCCTCCCACGTTTCCATACCCTCACCTGTTCCCTAAGACTTGCCGTTCCCTAACCCTAACCCTAGCCTGGAATGGAAACCCGCCACCAGCCCTAAACCTTACCCTACACTGTACCCTACTCCTGGCCCATATGCCAGCACTGACCCGTGCGTCAGCACATAGCCTGACCCTCCCACGTTTCCATACCCTCAACTGTGCCCTAAGCCTTGCCGTTACCTAACCCTAACCCTAGCCCAGAGCAGAAACCTGCCACCAGCTCTAAAACTTACCCTATGCTGAACGCTACTCCTGGCCCGTATGCCAGCACTGACCCGTGCGTCAGCAAATAGCCTGACCCTCCCACATTTCTGTACCCTCACCTGTACCGTAAGCCTTTCCGTTCGCTAACCCTAACCCTAGCCCGGAACAGAAACCCGCAACCAGCCCTACGCCTTACCCTACGCCGTACCCTACTCCTGGCCCATACGCTGGCACTGACCCTTGCGTCAGCACATAGCCTGACCCTCCCACGTTTCCGTACCCTCACCTGTGCCCTAAGCCTTGCCGTTCCCTAACCCTAACCCTAGCCCGGAACGGAAACCCGCCACTAGCCCTAAACGTTACCCTATGCTGTACCCTACTCCTGGCCCACATTCCAGCACTGACCCATGAGTCAGCACATAGCCTGACCCTTCCACTTTTCCGTACCCTCACCTGTGCCCTATGCCTTGCCGTTCCCTAACCCTAACCCTAGCCTGGAACAGAAACCCGCCACCAGCCCTAAAACTTACCCTACGCTGTACCCTACTCCTGGCCCGTATGCCACCACTGATCCGTGCTTCAGAACATAGCCTGAACCTCCCACATTTCCGTACCCTCACCTGTGCCCTAAGCCTTGCCGTTCCCTAACCCTAACCCTAACCTGGAACGGAAACCCGCCACAAGCCCTACGCCTTACCCTACGCCGTATCCTACTCCTGGCCCGTACGCCAGCACTGACCCGTGCGTCAGCACCTAGCCTGACCCTCCCACGTTTCCGTACCCTCACCTGTGCCCTAAGCCTTGCCATTCCCTAACCCTAACCCTAGCCCGGAACGTAAACCCGCCAGCAGCCCAACGCCTTACCCTACGCCGTACCCTACTCCTGGCCTGTACGCTGGCACTGACCCGTGCGTCAGCACGTAGCCTGAACCTACCACGATTCCGTATCCTCACCTGTGCCCTAAGCCTTGCCGTTCCCTAACCCTAAACCTAGCCCAGAGCAGAAAACTGCCACCAGCCCTAAAACTTACCCTACGCTGAACGCTACTCCTGGCCCGTATGCGAGCACTGACCCGTGCGTCAGCACATAGCCTGACTCTCCCACATTTCTGTACCCTCACCTGTACCCTAAACCTTTCCGTTCGCTAACCCTAACCCTAGCCCGGAATAGAAACCCGCAACCAGCCCTACGCCTTACCCTACTCCTGGCCCATACGCTGGCACTGACCCATGCGTCAGCACAAAGCCTGACCCTCCCACGTTTCCGTACCCTCACCTGTGCCCTAAGCCCTGCCGTTCCCTAACCCTAAACGTAGCCCGGAACGGAAACCCGCCACCAGCCCTACGACTTACCCTACGCCGTACCCTACTCCTAGCCCGTACGCTGGCACTGACCCGTGCGTCAGCAAGTAGCCTGACCTTCCCACGTTTCCGTACCCTCACTTGTGCCCTAAGCCTTGCTGTTCCCTAACCCTAACCCTAGCCCGGAACGGAAACCCGCCACCAGCCCTACGCCTTCCCCTACGCCGTACCCTACTCCTGGCCCGTACGTTGGCACTGACACATGGGTCACCATGTAGCCTGACCCTCCCACGTTTCCGTACCCTCACCTGTGCCCTAAGCCTTGCCGTTCCCTAACCCTAACCCTAGCCCAGAACGGAAACCCGCCACCAGCCCTAAACCTTACCCTACGCTGTACCCTACTCCTGGCCCATATGCCAGCACTGACCCGTGCGTCAGCACATAGCCTGACCCTCCCACGTTTCCGTCCCCTCACCTGTGCCCTAAGCCTTGCCGTTCCCTAACCCTAGCCCGGAACAGAAACCCGCCACCAGCCCTAAAACTTACCCTACGCTGTACCCTACTCCTGGCCCGTATGCCAGCACTGACCTGTTCGTAAGCACATAGCCTGACCCTCCCACGTTTCCGTACCCTCACCTGTGCACTAAGCCTTGCCGTTCCCTAACCCTAACCCTAGCCCGGAACAGAAACCCGCAACCAGCCCTACGCCTTACCCTACGCCGTACCCTACTCCTGGCCCGTATGCTGGCACTGACCTGTGCGTCAGCACATAGCCTGAGCCTCCCACGTTTCCGTACCCTCA
Organism: Mesoplodon densirostris; assembly: GCF_025265405.1. Classification (NCBI taxonomy): domain Eukaryota; kingdom Metazoa; phylum Chordata; class Mammalia; order Artiodactyla; family Ziphiidae; genus Mesoplodon; species Mesoplodon densirostris. Next base: position 138,855,189 of record NC_082681.1, on the reverse strand, counting down.
CCTGTGCCCTAAGCCTTGAGGTTCTCTAACCCTATCCCTAGCCCGGAACGGAAACCCTCCACCAGCCCTACGCTTTAACCTATGCCGTACCGAACTCGTGGCCCATACGCCGGCACTGACCCGTGCGCCAGCACGTAGCCTGACCCTCCCACGTTTCCGTAACCTCACCTGTGCCCTAAGCCTTGCCGTTCCCTAACCCTAACCCTAGCCCGGAATGGAAACCCGCCACCAGCCCTAAACCTTACCCTACTCTGTACCCTACTCCTGGCCCATATGCCAGCACTGACCCGTGCGTCAGCACATAGCCTGACCCTCCCACGTTTCCGTCCCCTCACCTGTGCCCTAAGCCTTGCCGTTCCCTAACCCTAGCCCGGAACAGAAACCCGCCACCAGCCCTAAAACTTACCCTACGCTGTACCCTACTCCTGGCCCGTATGCCAGCACTGACCTGTGCGTAAGCACATAGCCTGACCCTCCCACGTTTCCGTACCCTCACCTGTGCCCTAAGCCTTGCCGTTCTCTAACCCTAACCCTAGCCCGGAACAGAAACCCTCCACCAGCCCTACGCTTTAACCTATGCCGTACCCTACTCGTGGCCCATACGCCGGCACTGACCCGTGCGCCAGCACGTAGCCTGACCCTCCCACGTTTCCATAACCTCACCTGTGCCCTAAGCCTTGCCGTTCCCTAACCCTAACCCTAGCCCGGAATGGAAACCCGCCACCAGCCCTAAACCTTACCCTACGCTGTACCCGACTCCTGGCCCATATGCCAGCACTGACCCGTGCGTCAGCACATAGCCTGACCCTCCCACGTTTCCATACCCTCACCTGTGCCCTAAGCCTTGCCGTTACCTAACTCTAACCCTAGCCCAGAGCAGAAACCTGCCACCAGCCCTAAAACTTACCCTATGCTGAACGCTACTCCTGGCCCGTATGCCAGCACTGACCCGTGCGTCAGCAAATAGCCTGACCCTCCCACATTTCTGTACCCTCACCTGTACCCTAAGCCTTTCCGTTCGCTAACCCTAACCCTAGCCCGGAACAGAAACCCGCAACCAGCCCTACGCCTTACCCTACGCCGTACCCTACTCCTGGCCCATATGCCACCACTGGCCCGTGCGTCAGCACGTAGCCTGACCCTCCCACATTTCCGTACCCTCACTTGTGCCCTAAGCCGTGCTGTTCCCTAACCCTAACCCTAGCCCGGAACGGAAACCCGCCACCAGCCCTACGCCTTACCCTACGCCGTACCCTAATCCTGGCCCGTACGTTGGCACTGACCCATGCGTCAGCATGTAGCCTGACACTCCCACGTTTCCGTACCCTCACCTGTGCCCTAAGCCTTGCCGTTCTCTAACCCTAACCCTAACCCGGAACGGAAACCCTCCACCAGCCCTACGCTTTAACCTATGCCGTACCCTACTCGTGGCCCATACGCTGGCACTGACCCGTGCATCAGCACGTAGCCTAAACCTCCCACGTTTCCGTACCCTCACCTGTGCCCTATGCCATGCCGTTCCCTAACCCTAACCCTAGCCTGGAACGGAAACCCGCCACCAGCCCTACACATTACCCTACGCCGTACGCTACTCCTGGCCCGTAGGCTGGCACTTACCCGTGCGTCAGCACGTAGCCTGACCCTCGCATGTTTCCGTAACCTCACCAGTGCCCTAAGTTTTTCCGTTCCCTAACCCTAACCCTAGCCCGGAACGGAAACCCGCCACCAGCCCTAACCCTTACCCTACGCTGTACCCTACTCCTGGCCCATATGCCAGCACTGACCCGTGCGTCAGCGCACAGCCGGACACTCCCACGTTTCCGTACCCTCACCTATGCCCTAAGCCTTGCCATTCCCTAACCCTAACCCTAGCCCGGAACGGAAACCCGCCACCAGCCCTAAAACTTACCTGACTCTGTACCCTACTCCTGGCCCGTATGCCAGCACTGACCCGTGCGTCAGCACATAGTCTGACCCTCCCACGTTTCCGTACCCTCACCTGTGCCCTAAGCCTTGCCGTTCCCTAACCCTAACCCTAGCCTGGAACGGAAACCCGCCACCAACCCTACACATTACCCTACGCCGTACGCTACTCCTGGCCCGTAGGCTGGCACTTACCCGTGCGTCCTCACGTAGCCTGACCCTCCCACGTTTCCTTACCCTCACTTGTGCCCTAAGCCTTGCTGTTCCCTAACCCTAACCCTAGCCCGGAACGGAAAACCGCCACCAGCCCTACGCCTTACCCTATGCCGTACCCTACTCCTGGCCCGTACATTGGCACTGACCCATGCGTCAGCATGTAGCCTGACCATCCCACATTTCCGTACCCTCACCTGTGCCCTAAGCCTTGCCGTTCCCTAACCCTAACCCTAGCCCAGAGCAGAAACCTGCCACCAGCTCTAAAACTTACCCTACGCTGAACGCTACTCCTGGCCCGTATGCCAGCACTGACCCGTGCGTCAGCAAATAGCCTGACCCTCCCACATTTCTGTACCCTCACCTGTACACTAAGCCTTTCCGTTCGCTAAACCTAACCCTAGCCCGGAACAGAAACCCGCAACCAGCCCTACGCCTTACCCTACGCCGTACCCTACTCCTGGCCCATACGCTGGCACTGACCCGTGCGTCAGCACATAGCCTGACCCTCCCACGTTTCCGTACCCTCACCTGTGCCCTAAGCCTTGCCGTTCCCTAACCCTAACCCTAGCCCGGAACGGAAACCCGCCACCAGCCCTAAACTTTACCCTATTCTGTACCCTACTCCTGGCCCACATTCCAGCACTGACCCATGAGTCAGCACATAGCCTGACCCTTCCACGTTTCCGTACCCTCACCTGTGCCCTATGCCTTGCCGTTCCCTAACCCTAACCCTAGCCTGGAACAGAAACCCGCCACCAGCCCTAAAACTTACCCTACGCTGTACCCTACTCCTGGCCCGTATGCCACCACTGATCCGTGCGTCAGAACATAGCCTGAACCTCCCACATTTCCGTACCCTCACCTGTTCCCTAAGCCTTGCCGTTCCCTAACCCTAACCCTAACCCGGAACGGAAACCCGCCACAAGCCCTACGCCTTACCCTACGCCGTATCCTACTCCTGGCCCGTACGCCAGCACTGACCAATGCGTCAGCACCTAGCCTGACCCTCCCACGTTTCCGTACCCTCACCTGTGCCCTAAGCCTTGCCATTCCCTAACCCTAACCCTAGCCCGGAACGTAAACCCGCCAGCAGCCCAACGCCTTACCCTACGCCGTACCCTACTCCTGGCCTGTACGATGGCACTGACCCGTGCGTCAGCACGTAGCCTGACCCTACCACGTTTCCGTATCCTCACCTGTGCCCTAAGCCTTGCCGTTCCCTAAACCTAAACCTAGCCCTGAACGGAAACCCACCACCAGCCCTAATCCTTACCCTACGCTGTACCGTACACCTGGCCTGAATACCGTCACTGACCCGTGCGTTTGCACATAGCCTGACCCTTCCACGTTTCCGTACCCTCACCTGTGCCCTAAGCCTTGCCGTTCCCTAACCCTAACCCTAGCCCGGAACAGAAACCCGCCACCAGCCCTACGCCTTACCCTACGCCGTACCCTACTCCTAGCCAGTACGCTGGCACTGACCCGTGCGTCAGGACGTAGCCTGACCCTCCCACGTTTCCGTACCCTCACCTGTGTCCTAAGCCTTGCCGTTCCCTAAACCTAACCCTAGCCCTGAACGGAAACCCACCACCAGCCCTACGCCTTACCCTACGCCGTACCCTACTCTTGGACCATACGCCGGCACTGACCCATGCGTCAGCACGTAGCCTGACACTCGCATGTTTCCATAACCTCACCAGTGCCCTAAGTTTTGCCGTTCCCTAACCCTAACCCTAGCCCGGAATGGAAACCCGCCACCAGCCCTAAACCTTACCCTACGCTGTACCCTACTCCTGGCCCATATGCCAGCACTGACCCGTGCGTCAGCGCATAGCCTGACACTCCCACGTTTCCGTACCCTCACCTATGCTCTAAGCCTTGCCGTTCCCTAACCCTAACCCTAGCCCGGAACGGAAACCCGCCACCAGCCCTAAAACTGACCTGACTCTGTACCCTACTCCTGGCCCGTATGCCAGCACTGACCCGTGCGTCAGCACATAGCCTGACCCTCCCACGTTTCCGTACCCTCACCTGTGCCCTAAGCCTTGCCGTTCCCTAACCCTAACCCTAGCCTGGAACGGAAACCCGCCACCAGCCCTACACATTACCCTACGCCGTACCCTACTCCTGGCCCGTAGGCTGGCACTTACCCGTGCGTCCTCACGTAGCCTGACCCTCCCACGTTTCCGTACCCTCACTTGTGCCCTAAGCCTTGCTGTTCCCTAACCCTAACCCTAGCCCGGAACGGAAACCCGCCACCAGCCCTACGCCTTACCCTATGCCGTACCCTACTCCTGGCCCGTACGTTGGCACTGACCCATGCGTCAGCATGTAGCCTGACCCTCCCACGTTTCCGTACCCTCACCTGTGCCCTAAGCCTTGCCGTTCCCTAACCCTAACCCTAGCCCAGAACGGAAACCCGCCACCAGCCCTAAACCTGACCCTACGCTGTACCCTACTCCTGGCCCATATGCCAGCACTGACCCGTGCGTCAGCACATAGCCTGACCCTCCCACGTTTCCGTCCCCTCACCTGTGCCCTAAGCCTTGCCGTTCCCTAACCCTAGCCCGGAACAGAAACCCGCCACCAGCCCTAAAACTTACCCTACGCTGTACCCTACTCCTGGCCCGTATGCCAGCACTGACCTGTTCGTAAGCACATAGCCTGACCCTCCCACGTTTCCGTACCCTCACCTGTGCACTAAGCCTTGCCGTTCCCTAACCCTAACCCTAGCCCGGAACAGAAACCCGCAACCAGCCCTACGCCTTACCCTACGCCGTACCCTACTCCTGGCCCGTATGCTGGCACTGACCTGTGCGTCAGCACATAGCCTGAGCCTCCCACGTTTCCGTACCCTCACCTGTGCCCTAAGCCTTGAGGTTCTCTAACCCTATCCCTAGCCCGGAACGGAAACCCTCCACCAGCCCTACGCTTTAACCTATGCCGTACCCTACTCGTGGCCCATACGCCGGCACTGACACGTGCGCCAGCACGTAGCCTGACCCTCCCACGTTTCCGTAACCTCACCTGTGCCCTAAGCCTTGCCGTTCCCTAACCCTAATCCTAGCCCGGAATGGAAACCCGCCACCAGCCCTAAACCTTACCCTACTCTGTACCCTACTCCTGGCCCATATGCCAGCACTGACCCGTGCGTCAGCACATAGCCTGACCCTCCCACGTTTCCGTCCCCTCACCTGTGCCCTAAGCCTTGCCGTTCCCTAACCCTAGCCCGGAACAGAAACCCGCCACCAGCCCTAAAACTTACCCTACGCTGTACCCTACTCCTGGCCCGTATGCCAGCACTGACCTGTGCGTAAGCACATAGCCTGACCCTCCCACGTTTCCGTACCTTCACCTGTGCCCTAAGCCTTGCCGTTCTCTAACCCTAACCCTAGCCCGGAACAGAAACCCTCCACCAGCCCTACGCTTTAACCTATGCCGTACCCTACTCGTGGCCCATACGCCGGCACTGACCCGTGCGCCAGCACGTAGCCTGACCCTCCCACGTTTCCGTAACCTCACCTGTGCCCTAAGCCTTGCCGTTCCCTAACCCTAACCCTAGCCCGGAATGGAAACCCGCCACCAGCCCTAAACCTTACCCTACGCTGTACCCAACTCCTGGCCCATATGCCAGCACTGACCCGTGCGTCAGCACATAGCCTGACCCTCCCACGTTTCCATACCCTCACCTGTGCCCTAAGCCTTGCCGTTACCTAACTCTAACCCTAGCCCAGAGCAGAAACCTGCCACCAGCCCTAAAACTTACCCTATGCTGAACGCTACTCCTGGCCCGTATGCCAGCACTGACCCGTGCGTCAGCAAATAGCCTGACCCTCCCACATTTCTGTACCCTCACCTGTACCCTAAGCCTTTCCGTTCGCTAACCCTAACCCTAGCCCGGAACAGAAACCCGCAACCAGCCCTACGCCTTACCCTACGCCGTACCCTGCTCCTGGCCCATATGCCACCACTGGCCCGTGCGTCAGCACGTAGCCTGACCCTCCCACATTTCCGTACCCTCACTTGTGCCCTAAGCCGTGCTGTTCCCTAACCCTAACCCTAGCCCGGAACGGAAACCCGCCACCAGCCCTACGCCTTACCCTACGCCGTACCCTAATCCTGGCCCGTACGTTGGCACTGACCCATGCGTCAGCATGTAGCCTGACACTCCCACGTTTCCGTACCCTCACCTGTGCCCTAAGCCTTGCCGTTCTCTAACCCTAACCCTAACCCGGAACGGAAACCCTCCACCAGCCCTACGCTTTAACCTATGCCGTACCCTACTCGTGGCCCATACGCTGGCACTGACCCGTGCATCAGCACGTAGCCTAAACCTCCCACGTTTCCGTACCCTCACCTGTGCCCTATGCCATGCCGTTCCCTAACCCTAACCCTAGCCTGGAACGGAAACCCGCCACCAGCCCTACACATTACCCTACGCCGTACGCTACTCCTGGCCCGTAGGCTGGCACTTACCCGTGCGTCAGCACGTAGCCTGACCCTCGCATGTTTCCGTAACCTCACCAGTGCCCTAAGTTTTTCCGTTCCCTAACCCTAACCCTAGCCCGCAACGGAAACCCGCCACCAGCCCTAACCCTTACCCTACGCTGTACCCTACTCCTGGCCCATATGCCAGCACTGACCCGTGCGTCAGCGCACAGCCGGACACTCCCACGTTTCCGTACCCTCACCTATGCCCTAAGCCTTGCCATTCCCTAACCCTAACCCTAGCCCGGAACGGAAACCCGCCACCAGCCCTAAAACTTACCTGACTCTGTACCCTACTCCTGGCCCGTATGCCAGCACTGACCCGTGCGTCAGCACATAGTCTGACCCTCCCACGTTTCCGTACCCTCACCTGTGCCCTAAGCCTTGCCGTTCCCTAACCCTAACCCTAGCCTGGAACGGAAACCCGCCACCAGCCCTACACATTACCGTACGCCGTACGCTACTCCTGGCCCGTAGGCTGGCACTTACCCGTGCGTCCTCACGTAGCCTGACCCTCCCACGTTTCCTTACCCTCACTTGTGCCCTAAGCCTTGCTGTTCCCTAACCCTAACCCTAGCCCGGAACGGAAAACCGCCACCAGCCCTACGCCTTACCCTATGCCGTACCCTACTCCTGGCCCGTACGTTGGCACTGACCCATGCGTCAGCATGTAGCCTGACCATCCCACATTTCCGTACCCTCACCTGTGCCCTAAGCCTTGCCGTTCCCTAACCCTAACCCTAGCCCAGAGCAGAAACCTGCCACCAGCTCTAAAACTTACCCTACGCTGAACGCTACTCCTGGCCCGTATGCCAGCACTGACCCGTGCGTCAGCAAATAGCCTGACCCTCCCACATTTCTGTACCCTCACCTGTACCCTAAGCCTTTCCGTTCGCTAAACCTAACCCTAGCCCGGAACAGAAAACCGCAACCAGCCCTACGCCTTACCCTACGCCGTACCCTACTCCTGGCCCATACGCTGGCACTGACCCGTGCGTCAGCACATAGCCTGACCCTCCCACGTTTCCGTACCCTCACCTGTGCCCTAAGCCTTGCCGTTCCCTAACCCTAACCCTAGCCCGGAACGGAAACCCGCCACCAGCCCTAAACTTTACCCTATGCTGTACCCTACTCCTGGCCCACATTCCAGCACTGACCCATGAGTCAGCACATAGCCTGACCCTTCCACGTTTCCGTACCCTCACCTGTGCCCTATGCCTTGCCGTTCCCTAACCCTAACCCTAGCCTGGAACAGAAACCCGCCACCAGCCCTAAAACTTACCCTACGCTGTACCCTACTCCTGGCCCGTATGCCACCACTGATCCGTGCGTCAGAACATAGCCTGAACCTCCCACATTTCCGTACCCTCACCTGTTCCCTAAGCCTTGCCGTTCCCTAACCCTAACCCTAACCCGGAACGGAAACCCGCCACAAGCCCTACGCCTTACCCTACGCCGTATCCTACTCCTGGCCCGTACGCCAGCACTGACCAATGCGTCAGCACCTAGCCTGACCCTCCCACGTTTCCGTACCCTCACCTGTGCCCTAAGCCTTGCCATTCCCTAACCCTAACCCTAGCCCGGAACGTAAACCCGCCAGCAGCCCAACGCCTTACCCTACGCCGTACCCTACTCCTGGCCTGTACGATGGCACTGACCCGTGCGTCAGCACGTAGCCTGACCCTACCACGTTTCCGTATCCTCACCTGTGCCCTAAGCCTTGCCGTTCCCTAACCCTAAACCTAGCCCTGAACGGAAACCCACCACCAGCCCTAATCCTTACCCTACGCTGTACCGTACACCTGGCCTGTATACCGTCACTGACCCGTGCGTTTGCACATAGCCTGACCCTTCCACGTTTCCGTACCCTCACCTGTGCCCTAAGCCTTGCCGTTCCCTAACCCTAACCCTAGCCCGGAACAGAAACCCGCCACCAGCCCTACGCCTTACCCTACGCCGTACCCTACTCCTAGCCAGTACGCTGGCACTGACCCGTGCGTCAGGACGTAGCCTGACCCTCCCACGTTTCCGTACCCTCACCTGTGTCCTAAGCCTTGCCGTTCCCTAAACCTAACCCTAGCCCGGAACGGAAACCCACCACCAGCCCTACGCCTTACCCTACGCCGTACCCTACTCTTGGACCATACGCCGGCACTGACCCATGCGTCAGCACGTAGCCTGACACTCGCATGTTTCCGTAACCTCACCAGTGCCCTAAGTTTTGCCGTTCCCTAACCCTAACCCTAGCCCGGAATGGAAACCCGCCACCAGCCCTAAACCTTACCCTACGCTGTACCCTACTCCTGGCCCATATGCCAGCACTGACCCGTGCGTCAGCGCATAGCCTGACACTCCCACGTTTCCGTACCCTCACCTATGCCCTAAGCCTTGCCGTTCCCTAACCCTAACCCTAGCCCGGAACGGAAACCCGCCACCAGCCCTAAAACTGACCTGACTCTGTACCCTACTCCTGGCCCGTATGCCAGCACTGACCCGTGCGTCAGCACATAGCCTGACCCTCCCACGTTTCCGTACCCTCACCTGTGCCCTAAGCCTTGCCGTTCCCTAACCCTAACCCTAGCCTGGAACGGAAACCCGCCACCAGCCCTACACATTACCCTACGCCGTACCCTACTCCTGGCCCGTAGGCTGGCACTTACCCGTGCGTCCTCACATAGCCTGACCCTCCCACGTTTCCGTACCCTCACTTGTGCCCTAAGCCTTGCTGTTCCCTAACCCTAACCCTAGCCCGGAACGGAAACCCGCCACCAGCCCTACGCCTTACCCTATGCCGTACCCTACTCCTGGCCCGTACGTTGGCACTGACCCATGCGTCAGCATGTAGCCTGACCCTCCCACGTTTCCGTACCCTCACCTGTGCCCTAAGCCTTGCCGTTCCCTAACCCTAACCCTAGCCCGGAACTGAAACCCGCCACCAGCCCTAAACCTTACCCTACGCTGTACCCTACTCCTGGCCCATATGCCAGCACTGACCCGTGCGTCAGCACATAGCCTGACCCTTCCACGTTTCCGTACCCTCACCTGTGCCCTAAGCCTTGCCGTTCCCTAACCCTAGCCCGGAACAGAAACCCGCCACCAGCCCTAAAACTTACCCTACGCTGTACCCTACTCCTGGCCCGTATGCTGGCACTGACCCGTGCGTCAGCACATAGCCTGAGCCTCCCACGTTTCCGTACCCTCACCTGTGCCCTAAGCCTTGCCGTTCTCTAACCCTAACCCTAGCCCGGAACAGAAACCCTCCACCAGCCCTACGCTTTAACCTATGCCGTACCCTACTCGTGGCCCATACGCCGGCACTGACCCATGCGTCAGCACGTAGCCGGACCCTCCCACGTTTCCGTAACCTCACCTGTGCCCTAAGCCTTGCCGTTCCCTAACCCTAACCCTAGCCTGGAATGGAAACCCGCCACCAGCCCTAAACCTTACCCTACACTGTACCCTACTCCTGGCCCATATGCCAGCACTGACCCGTGCATCAGCACATAGCCTGACCCTCCCACGTTTCCATACCCTCACCTGTTCCCTAAGCCTTGCCGTTACCTAACCCTAACCCTAGCCCAGAGCAGAAAACTGCCACCAGCCCTAAAACTTACCCTACGCTGAACGCTACTCCTGGCCCGTATGCCAGCACTGAACCCTGCGTCAGCACATAGCCTGACCCACCCACATTTCTGTACCCTCACCTGTACCCTAAACCTTTCCGTTCGCTAACCCTAACCATAGCCCGGAAAAGAAACCCACAACCAGCCCTACGCCTTACCCTACGCCGTACCCTACTCCTGGCCCATACGCTGGCACTGACCCATGCGTCAGCACATAGCCTGACCCTCCCACGTTTCCGTACCCTCACCTGTGCCCTAAGCCTTGCCGTGCCCTAACCCTAACCCTAGCCCGGAACAGAAACCCGCCACCAGCCCTACGCCTTACCCTACGCCGTACCCTACTCCTAGCCAGTACGCTGGCACTGACCCGTGCGTCATGACGTAGCCTGACCCTCCCACGTTTCCGTACCCTCACCTGTGTCCTAAGCCTTTCCGTTCCCTAAACCTAACCCTAGCCCGGAACGGAAACCCACCACCAGCCCTACGCCTTACCCTACGCCGTACCCTACTCTTGGACCATACGCCGGCACTGACCCATGCGTCAGCACGTAGCCTGACACTCGCATGTTTCCGTAACCTCACCAGTGCCCTAAGTTTTGCTGTTCCCTAACCCTAACCCTAGCCCGGAATGGAAACCCGCCACCAGCCCTAAACCTTACCCTACGCTGTACCCTACTCCTGGCCCATATGCCAGCACTGACCCGTGCGTCAGCGCATAGCCTGACACTCCCACGTTTCCGTACCCTCACCTATGCCCTAAGCCTTGCCGTTCCCTAACCCTAACCCTAGCCCGGAACGGAAACCCGCCACCAGCCCTAAAACTTACCTGACTCTGTACCCTACTCCTGGCCCGTATGCCAGCACTGACCCGTGCGTCAGCACATAGCCTGACCCTCCCACGTTTCCGTACCCTCACCTGTGCCCTAAGCCTTGCCGTTCCCTAACCCTAACCCTAGCCTGGAACGGAAACCCGCCACCAGCCCTACACATTACCCTACGCCGTACCCTACTCCTGGCCCGTAGGCTGGCACTTACCCGTGCGTCCTCACGTAGCCTGACCCTCCCACGTTTCCGTACCCTCACTTGTGCCCTAAGCCTTGCTGTTCCCTAACCCTAACCCTAGCCCGGAACGGAAACCCGCCACCAGCCCTACGCCTTACCCTATGCCGTACCCTACTCCTGGCCCGTACGTTGGCACTGACCCATGCGTCAGCATGTAGCCTGACCCTCCCACGTTTCCGTACCCTCACCTGTGCCCTAAGCCTTGCCGTTCCCTAACCCTAACCCTAGCCCGGAACTGAAACCCGCCACCAGCCCTAAACCTTACCCTACGCTGTACCCTACTCCTGGCCCATATGCCAGCACTGACCCGTGCGTCAGCACATAGCCTGACCCTCCCACGTTTCCGTACCCTCACCTGTGCCCTAAGCCTTGCCGTTCCCTAACCCTAGCCCGGAACAGAAACCCGCCACCAGCCCTAAAACTTACCCTACGCTGTACCCTACTCCTGGCCCGTATGCTGGCACTGACCCGTGCGTCAGCACATAGCCTGAGCCTCCCACGTTTCCGTACCCTCACCTGTGCCCTAAGCCTTGCCGTTCTCTAACCCTAACCCTAGCCCGGAACAGAAACCCTCCACCAGCCCTACGCTTTAACCTATGCCGTACCCTACTCGTGGCCCATACGCCGGCACTGACCCATGCGTCAGCACGTAGCCGGACCCTCCCACGTTTCCGTAACCTCACCTGTGCCCTAAGCCTTGCCGTTCCCTAACCCTAACCCTAGCCTGGAATGGAAACCCGCCACCAGCCCTAAACCTTACCCTACACTCTACCCTACTCCTGGCCCATATGCCAGCACTGACCCGTGCATCAGCACATAGCCTGACCCTCCCACGTTTCCATACCCTCACCTGTTCCCTAAGCCTTGCCGTTACCTAACCCTAACCCTAGCCCAGAGCAGAAAACTGCCACCAGCCCTAAAACTTACCCTACGCTGAACGCTACTCCTGGCCCGTATGCCAGCACTGAACCCTGCGTCAGCACATAGCCTGACCCACCCACATTTCTGTACCCTCACCTGTACCCTAAACCTTTCCGTTCGCTAACCCTAACCATAGCCCGGAAAAGAAACCCACAACCAGCCCTACGCCTTACCCTACGCCGTACCCTACTCCTGGCCCATACGCTGGCACTGACCCATGCGTCAGCACATAGCCTGACCCTCCCACGTTTCCGTACCCTCACCTGTGCCCTAAGCCCTGCCGTTCCCTAACCCTAAACGTAGCCCGGAACGGAAACCCGCCACCATCCCTACGACTTACCCTACGCCGTACCCTACTCCTAGCCCGTACGCTGGCACTGACCCGTGCGTCAGCACGTAGCCTGACCTTCCCACGTTTCCGTACCCTCACTTGTGCCCTAAGCCTTGCTGTTCCCTAACCCTAACCCTAGCCCGGAACGGAAACCCGCCACCAGCCCTACGCCTTACCCTACGCCGTACCCTACTCCTGGCCCGTACGTTGGCACTGACACATGCGTCACCATGTAGCCTGACCCTCCCACGTTTCCGTAACCTCACCTGTGCCCTAAGGCTTGCCGTTCCCTAACCCTAACCCTAGCCCAGAACGGAAACCCGCCACCAGCCCAAACCTTACCCTACGCTGTACCCTACTCCTGGCCCATATGCCAGCACTGACCCGTGCGTCAGCACATAGCCTGACCCTCCCACGTTTCCGTACCCTCACCTGTGCCCTAAGCCTTGCCGTTCCCTAAACCTAGCCCGGAACAGAAACCCGCCACCAGCCCTACGCCTTACCCTACGCCTTACCCTACTCCTGACCCGTATGCTGGCACTGACCCGTGCGTCAACACATAGCCTGAGCCTCCCACGTTTCCGTACCCTCACCTGTGCCCTAATCCTTGCCGTTCCCTAACCCTAACCCTAGCACGGAATGGAAACCCGCCACCAGCCCTAAACCTTACCCTACGCTGTACCCTACTCCTGGCCCATATGCCAGCACTGACCCGTGCGTCAGCACATAGCCTGATCCTCCCACGTTTCCATACCCTCACCTGTGCCCTAAGCCTTGCCGTTACCTAAACCTAACCCTAGCCCGGAGCAGAAACCTGCCACAAGCTCTAAAACTTACCCTATGCTGAACGCTACTCCTGGCCCGTATGCCAGCACTGACCCGTGCGTCAGCAAATAGCCTGACCCTCCCACATTTCTGTACCCTCACCTGTACCCTAAGCCTTTCCGTTCGCTAACCCTAACCCTAGCACGGAACAGAAACCCGCAACCAGCCCTACGCTTTACCCTACGCCGTACCCTACTCCTGGCCCATACGCTGGCACTGACCCTTGCGTCAGCACATAGCCTGACCCTCCCACGTTTCCGTACCCTCACCTGTGCCCTAAGCCTTGCCGTTCCCAAACCCTAACCCTAGCCCGGAACGGAAACCCGCCACCAGCACTACGCCTTACCCTACGCCGTACCCTACTCCTGGCCCGTACGTTGGCACTGACCCATGCGTCAGCATGTAGCCTGACCCTCCCACGTTTCCGTACCCTCACCTGTGCCCTAAGCTTTGCCGTTCCATAACCCTAACCCTAGCCCAGAACGGAAACCCGCCACCAGCCCTAAACCTTACCCTACGCTGTACCCTACTCCTGGCCCATATGCCAGCACTTACCCATGCGTCAGCACATAGCCTGACCCTACCATGTTTCCGTACCCTCACCTGTGCCCTAAGCCTTGCCGTTCCCTAACCCTAGCCCGGAACAGAAACCCGCCACCAGCCCTAAAACTTACCCTACGCTGTACCCTACTCCTGGCCCGTATGCCAGCACTGACCCGTGCGTAAGCACATAGCCTGACCCTCCCACGTTTCCGTACCCTGACCTGTGCACTAAGCCTTGCCATTCCCTAACCCTAACCCTAGCCCGGAACAGAAACCCGCAACCAGCCCTACGCCTTACCCTACGCCGTACCCTACTCCTGGCCCGTATGCTGGCACTGACCCGTGCGTCAGCACATAGCCTGAGCCTCCCACGTTTCCGTACCCTCACCTGTGCCCTAAGCCTTGCCGTTCTCTAACCCTAACCCTAGCCCGGAACAGAAACCCTCCACCAGCCCTACGCTTTAACCTATGCCGTACCCTACTCGTGGCCCATACGCCGGCACTGACCCATGCGTCAGCACGTAGCCGGACCCTCCCACGTTTCCGTAACCTCACCTGTGCCCTAAGCCTTGCCGTTCCCTAACCCTAACCCTAGCCTGGAATGGAAACCCGCCACCAGCCCTAAACCTTACCCTACACTGTACCCTACTCCTGGCCCATATGCCAGCACTGACCCGTGCATCAGCACATAGCCTGACCCTCCCACGTTTCCATACCCTCACCTGTTCCCTAAGCCTTGCCGTTACCTAACCCTAACCCTAGCCCAGAGCAGAAAACTGCCACCAGCCCTAAAACTTACCCTACGCTGAACGCTACTCCTGGCCCGTATGCCAGCACTGAACCCTGCGTCAGCACATAGCCTGACCCACCCACATTTCTGTACCCTCACCTGTACCCTAAACCTTTCCGTTCGCTAACCCTAACCATAGCCCGGAAAAGAAACCCACAACCAGCCCTACGCCTTACCCTACGCCGTACCCTACTCCTGGCCCATACGCTGGCACTGACCCATGCGTCAGCACATAGCCTGACCCTCCCACGTTTCCGTACCCTCACCTGTGCCCTAAGCCCTGCCGTTCCCTAACCCTAAACGTAGCCCGGAACGGAAACCCGCCACCATCCCTACGACTTACCCTACGCCGTACCCTACTCCTAGCCCGTACGCTGGCACTGACCCGTGCGTCAGCACGTAGCCTGACCTTCCCACGTTTCCGTACCCTCACTTGTGCCCTAAGCCTTGCTGTTCCCTAACCCTAACCCTAGCCCGGAACGGAAACCCACCACCAGCCCTACGCCTTACCCTACGCCGTACCCTACTCCTGGCCCGTACGTTGGCACTGACACATGCGTCACCATGTAGCCTGACCCTCCCACGTTTCCGTAACCTCACCTGTGCCCTAAGGCTTGCCGTTCCCTAACCCTAACCCTAGCCCAGAACGGAAACCCGCCACCAGCCCAAACCTTACCCTACGCTGTACCCTACTCCTGGCCCATATGCCAGCACTGACCCGTGCGTCAGCACATAGCCTGACCCTCCCACGTTTCCGTACCCTCACCTGTGCCCTAAGCCTTGCCGTTCCCTAAACCTAGCCCGGAACAGAAACCCGCCACCAGCCCTACGCCTTACCCTACGCCTTACCCTACTCCTGACCCGTATGCTGGCACTGACCCGTGCGTCAACACATAGCCTGAGCCTCCCACGTTTCCGTACCCTCACCTGTGCCCTAATCCTTGCCGTTCCCTAACCCTAACCCTAGCACGGAATGGAAACCCGCCACCAGCCCTAAACCTTACCCTACGCTGTACCCTACTCCTGGCCCATATGCCAGCACTGACCCGTGCGTCAGCACATAGCCTGATCCTCCCACGTTTCCATACCCTCACCTGTGCCCTAAGCCTTGCCGTTACCTAAACCTAACCCTAGCCCGGAGCAGAAACCTGCCACAAGCTCTAAAACTTACCCTATGCTGAACGCTACTCCTGGCCCGTATGCCAGCACTGACCCGTGCGTCAGCAAATAGCCTGACCCTCCCACATTTCTGTACCCTCACCTGTACCCTAAGCCTTTCCGTTCGCTAACCCTAACCCTAGCCCGGAACAGAAACCCGCAACCAGCCCTACGCCTTACCCTACGCCGTACCCTACTCCTGGCCCATACGCTGGCACTGACCCTTGCGTCAGCACATAGCCTGACCCTCCCACGTTTCCGTACCCTCACCTGTGCCCTAAGCCTTGCCGTTCCCTAACCCTAACCCTAGCCCGGAACGGAAACTCGCCACCAGCACTACGCCTTACCCTACGCCGTACCCTACTCCTGGCCCGTACGTTGGCACTGACCCATGCGTCAGCATGTAGCCTGACCCTCCCACGTTTCCGTACCCTCACCTGTGCCCTAAGCTTTGCCGTTCCATAACCCTAACCCTAGCCCAGAACGGAAACCCGCCACCAGCCCTAAACCTTACCCTACGCTGTACCCTACTCCTGGCCCATATGCCAGCACTTACCCATGCGTCAGCACATAGCCTGACCCTACCATGTTTCCGTACCCTCACCTGTGCCCTAAGCCTTGCCGTTCCCTAACCCTAGCCCGGAACAGAAACCCGCCACCAGCCCTAAAACTTACCCTACGCTGTACCCTACTCCTGGCCCGTATGCCAGCACTGACCCGTGCGTAAGCACATAGCCTGACCCTCCCACGTTTCCGTACCCTGACCTGTGCACTAAGCCTTGCCATTCCCTAACCCTAACCCTAGCCCGGAACAGAAACCCGCAACCAGCCCTACGCCTTACCCTACGCCGTACCCTACTCCTGGCCCGTATGCTGGCACTGACCCGTGCGTCAGCACATAGCCTGAGCCTCCCACGTTTCCGTACCCTCACCTGTGCCCTAAGCCTTGCCATTCTCTAACCCTAACCCTAGCCCGGAACAGAAACCCTCCACCAGCCCTACGCTTTAACCTATGCCGTACCCTACTCGTGGCCCATACGCCGGCACTGACCCATGCGTCAGCACGTAGCCGGACCCTCCCACGTTTCCGTAACCTCACCTGTGCCCTAAGCCTTGCCGTTCCCTAACCCTAACCCTAGCCTGGAATGGAAACCCGCCACCAGCCCTAAACCTTACCCTACACTGTACCCTACTCCTGGCCCATATGCCAGCACTGACCCGTGCATCAGCACATAGCCTGACCCTCCCACGTTTCCATACCCTCACCTGTTCCCTAAGCCTTGCCGTTACCTAACCCTAACCCTAGCCCAGAGCAGAAAACTGCCACCAGCCCTAAAACTTACCCTACGCTGAACGCTACTCCTGGCCCGTATGCCAGCACTGAACCCTGCGTCAGCACATAGCCTGACCCACCCACATTTCTGTACCCTCACCTGTACCCTAAACCTTTCCGTTCGCTAACCCTAACCATAGCCCGGAAAAGAAACCCACAACCAGCCCTACGCCTTACCCTACGCCGTACCCTACTCCTGGCCCATACGCTGGCACTGACCCATGCGTCAGCACATAGCCTGACCCTCCCACGTTTCCGTACCCTCACCTGTGCCCTAAGCCCTGCCGTTCCCTAACCCTAACCCTAGCCTGGAACAGAAACCCGCCACCAGCCCTAAAACTTACCCTACGCTGTACCCTACTCCTGGCCTGTATGCCACCACTGATCCGTGCGTCAGAACATAGCCTGAACCTCCCACATTTCCGTACCCTCACCTGTGCCCTAAGGCTTGCCGTTCCCTAACCCTAACCCTAACCCGGAACGGAAACCCGCCACAAGCCCTACGCCTTACCCTACGCCGTATCCTACTCCTGGCCCGTACGCCAGCACTGACCCGTGCGTCAGCACCTAGCCTGACCCTCCCACGTTTCCGTACCCTCACCTGTGCCCTAAGCCTTGCCATTCCCTAACCCGAACCCTAGCCCGGAACGTAAACCCGCCAGCAGCCCAACGCCTTACCCTACGCCGTACCCTACTCCTGGCCTGTACGCTGGCACTGACCCGTGCGTCAGCACGTAGCCTGACCCTACCACGTTTCCGTATCCTCACCTGTGCCCTAAGCCTTGCCGTTCCCTAACCCTAAACCTAGCCCTGAACGGAATCCCGCCACCAGCCCTAATCCTTACCCTACGCTGTACCGTACACCTGCCCTGTATACCGTCACTGACCCGTGCGTTTGCACACAGCCTGACCCTTCCACGTTTCCGTACCCTCACCTGTGCCCTAAGCCCTGCCATTCCCTAACCCTAACCGTAGCCCGGAACGGAAACCTGCCTCCAGCCCTATGCCTTACCCTACGCCGTACCCTACTCCTAGCCCGTACGCTGGCACTTACCCGTGCGTCCTCACGTAGCCTGACCCTCCCACGTTTCCGTACCCTCACCAGTGCCCTAAACCTTGCCGGTCCCTAACCCTAACCATAGACCAGAACGGAAACCCGCCACCAGCCCTATACATTACCCTACGCCATACCCTACTCCTGGCCCGTACGCTGGCACTGACCCGTGCGTCAGCACGTAGACTGAACCTCCCACGTTTCCGTACCCTCACCTCTGCCCTAAGCCTTGCCGTTCCCTAACCCTAACCCGGAACGGAAACCCACCACCAGCCCTAAACCTTACCCTACGCTGTACCCTACTCCTGGCCCATATGCCAGCACTGACCCGTGCATCAGCACGTAGCCTGGCCCTCCCACGTTTCCGTATCCTCACCTGTGCCCTAAGCCTTGCCGTTCCCTAACCCTAAACCTAGCCCGGAACGGAAACCCGCCACCAGCCTTAATCCTTACCCTACGCTGTACCCTACACCTGGCCTGTATGCCGTCACTGACCCGTGCATCAGCACATAGCCTGACCCTTCCACGTTTCCGTACCCTCACCTGTGCCCTAAGCCCTGCCGTTCCCTAACCCTAACCCTAGCCCGGAACAGAAACCCACCAACAGCCCTACGCCTTACCCTACGCCGTACCCTACTCCTAGCCCGTATGCTGGCACTGACCCGTGCGTCAGCACGTAGCCTGACCCTCCCACGTTTCCGTACCCTCACTTGTGCCCTAAGCCGTGCTGTTCCCTAACCCTAACCCTAGCCCAGAACGGAAACCCGCCACCAGCCCTAGGCCTTACCCTACGCCGTACCCTACTCCTGGCCCGTACGTTGGCACTGACCCATGCGTCAGCATGTAGCCTGACCCTCCCACGTTTCCGTACCCTCACCTGTGCCCTAAGCCTTGCCGTTCTCTAACCCTAACCCTAGCCCGGAACGGAAACCCTCCACCAGCCCTACGCTTTAACCTATGCCGTACCCTACTCGTGGCCCATACGCCGGCACTGACCCGTGCGTCAGCACGTAGCCTGACCCTCCCACGTTTCCGTAACCTCACCTGTGCCCTAAGCCTTGCCGTTCCCTAACACTAACCCTAGCCCGGAATGGAAACCCGCCACCAGCCCTAAACCTTACCCTACGCAGTACCCTACTCCTGGCCCATATGCCAGCACTGACCCGTGCGTCAGCACATAGCCTGACCCTCCCACGTTTCCGTACACTCACCTGTGCCCTAAGGCTTGCCGTTACGTAACACTAACCCTAGCCCGGAGCAGAAACCTGCCACCAGCCCTAAAACTTACCCTATGCTGTACCCTACTCCTGGCCCGTATGCCAGCACTGACCCGTGCGTCAGCACATAGCCTTACCCTCCCACATTTCTGTACCCTCACCTGTACTCTAAGCCTTTCCGTTCGCTAACCCTAACCCTAGCCCGGAACAGAAACCCGCAATCAGCCCTACGCCTTACCCTACGCCGTACCCTACTCCTGGCCCATACGCTGGCACTGACCCGTGCGTCAGCACATAGCCTGACCCTCCCACGTTTCCGTACCCTCACCTGTGCCCTAAGCCTTGCCGTTCCCTAACCCTAACCCTAGCCCGGAACGGAAACCCGCCACCAGCCCTAAACGTTACCCTATGCTCTACCCTACACCTGGCCCACATTCCAGCACTGACCCATGAGTCAGCACATAGCCTGACCCTTCCACATTTCCGTACCCTCACCTGTGCCCTATGCCTTGCCGTTCCCTAACCCTAACCCTAGCCTGGAACAGAAACCCGCCACCAGCCCTAAAACTTACCCTACGCTGTACCCTACTCCTGGCCCGTATGCCACCACTGACCCGTGCGTCAGAACATAGCCTGAACCTCCCACATTTCCGTACCCTCACCTGTGCCCTAAGCCTTGCCGTTCCCTAACCCTAACCCTAACCCGTAATGGAAACCCGCCACAAGCCCTACGCCTTACCTTACGCCGTATCCTACTCCTGTCCCGTACGCCAGCACTGACCCATGTGTCAGCACCTAGCCTGACCCTCCCACGTTTCCGTACCCTCACCTGTGCCCTAAGCCTTGCCATTCCCTAACCATAACCCTAGCCCGGAACGTAAACCCGCCAGCAGCCCAACGCCTGACCCTATGCCGTACCCTACTCCTGGCCTGTACGCTGGCACTGACCCGTGCCTCAGCACGTAGCCTGACCCTCCCACGTTTCCGTATCCTCACCTGTGCCCTAAGCTTTGCCGTTCCCTAACCCTAGCCCGGAACGGAAACCCGCCACCAGCCCTAATCCTTACCCTACGCTGTACCGTACACCTGGCCTGTATACCGTCACTGACCCGTGCGTTTGCACATAGCCTGACCCTTCCACGTTTCCGTACCCTCACCTGTGCCCTAAGCCCTGCCGTTCCCTTACCCTAACCGTAGCCCGGAATGGAAACCCGCCACCAGCCCTACGCCTTACCCTACGCCGTACCCTACTCCTAGCCCGTACGCTGGCACTTACCCGTGCGTCCTCACATAGCCTGACCCTCCCACGTTTCCGTACCCTCACCAGTGCCCTACACCTTGCCGGTCCCTAACCCTAACCCTAGCCCGGAACAGAAACCCGCCACTAGCCCTAAAACTTACCCTACGCTGTACCCTACTCCTGGCCCGTATGCCAGCACTGACCCGTGCATCAGCACATAGCCTGACCCTCCCACATTTCCGTACCCTCACCTGTGCCCTATTCCTTGCCGTTCCATAACCCTTTCCCTAGCCCGGAACAGAAACCCGCAACCAGCCCTACGCCTTACCCTACGCCGTACCCTACTCCTGGCCCATACGCTGGCACTGACCCGTGCGTCAGCACGTAGCCTGACCCTCCCACGTTTCCGTACCCTCACCTGTGCCCTAAGCCTTGCTGTTCCCTAACCCTAACCCTAGCCAAGAAAGGAAACCCGCCACCAGCCCTAAAACTGACCTGACTCTGTACCCTACTCCTGGCCCGTATGCCAGCACTGACCCGTGCGTCAGCACATAGCCTGACCCTCCCACGTTTCCGTACCCTCACCTGTGCCCTAAGCCTTGCCGTTCCCTAACCCTAACCCTAGCCTGGAACAGAAACCCGCCACCAGCCCTACACATTACCCTACGCCGTACCCTACTCCTGGCCCGTAGGCTGGCACTTACCCGTGCGTCCTCACGTAGCCTGACCCTCCCACGTTTCCGTACCCTCACTTGTGCCCTAAGCCTTGCTGTTCCCTAACCCTAACCCTAGCCCGGAACGGAAACCCGCCACCAGCCCTACGCCTTACCCTATGCCGTACCCTACTCCTGGCCCGTACGTTGGCACTGACCCATGCGTCAGCATGTAGCCTGACCCTCCCACGTTTCCGTACCCTCACCTGTGCCCTAAGCCTTGCCGTTCCCTAACCCTAACCCTAGCCCAGAACGGAAACCCGCCACCAGCCCTAAACCTTACCCTACGCTGTACCCTACTCCTGGCCCATATGCCAGCACTGACCCGTGCGTCAGCACATAGCCTGACCCTCCCACGTTTCCGTCCCCTCACCTGTGCCCTAAGCCTTGCCGTTCCCTAACCCTAGCCCGGAACAGAAACCCACCAACAGCCCTAAAACTTACCCTACGCTGTACCCTACTCCTGGCCCGTATGCCATCACTGACCTGTTCGTAAGCACATAGCCTGACCCTCCCACGTTTCCGTACCCTCACCTGTGCACTAAGCCTTGCCGTTCCCTAACCCTAACCCTAGCCCGGAACAGAAACCCGCAACCAGCCCTACGCCTTACCCTACGCCGTACCCTACTCCTGGCCCGTATGCTGGCACTGACCTGTGCGTCAGCACATAGCCTGAGCCTCCCACGTTTCCGTACCCTCACCTGTGCCCTAAGCCTTGAGGTTCTCTAACCCTATCCCTAGCCCGGAACGGAAACCCTCCACCAGCCCTACGCTTTAACCTATGCCGTACCGAACTCGTGGCCCATACGCCGGCACTGACCCGTGCGCCAGCACGTAGCCTGACCATCCCACGTTTCCGTAACCTCACCTGTGCCCTAAGCCTTGCCGTTCCCTAACCCTAATCCTAGCCCGGAATGGAAACCCGCCACCAGCCCTAAACCTTACCCTACTCTGTACCCTACTCCTGGCCCATATGCCAGCACTGACCCGTGCGTCAGCACATAGCCTGACCCTCCCACGTTTCCGTCCCCTCACCTGTGCCCTAAGCCTTGCCGTTCCCTAACCCTAGCCCGGAACAGAAACCCGCCACCAGCCCTAAAACTTACCCTACGCTGTACCCTACTCCTGGCCCGTATGCCAGCACTGACCTGTGCGTAAGCACATAGCCTGACCCTCCCACGTTTCCGTACCTTCACCTGTGCCCTAAGCCTTGCCCGTCTCTAACCCTAACCCTAGCCCGGAACAGAAACCCTCCACCAGCCCTACGCTTTAACCTATGCCGTACCCTACTCGTGGCCCATACGCCGGCACTGACCCGTGCGCCAGCACGTAGCCTGACCCTCCCACGTTTCCGTAACCTCACCTGTGCCCTAAGCCTTGCCGTTCCCTAACCCTAACCCTAGCCCGGAATGGAAACCCGCCACCAGCCCTAAACCTTACCCTACGCTGTACCCAACTCCTGGCCCATATGCCAGCACTGACCCGTGCGTCAGCACATAGCCTGACCCTCCCACGTTTCCATACCCTCACCTGTGCCCTAAGCCTTGCCGTTACCTAACTCTAACCCTAGCCCAGAGCAGAAACCTGCCACCAGCCCTAAAACTTACCCTATGCTGAACGCTACTCCTGGCCCGTATGCCAGCACTGACCCGTGCGTCAGCAAATAGCCTGACCCTCCCACATTTCTGTACCCTCACCTGTACCCTAAGCCTTTCCGTTCGCTAACCCTAACCCTAGCCCGGAACAGAAACCCGCAACCAGCCCTACGCCTTACCCTACGCCGTACCCTTCTCCTGGCCCATATGCCACCACTGGCCCGTGCGTCAGCACGTAGCCTGACCCTCCCACATTTCCGTACCCTCACTTGTGCCCTAAGCCGTGCTGTTCCCTAACCCTAACCCTAGCCCGGAACGGAAACCCGCCACCAGCCCTACGCCTTACCCTACGCCGTACCCTAATCCTGGCCCGTACGTTGGCACTGACCCATGCGTCAGCATGTAGCCTGACACTCCCACGTTTCCGTACCCTCACCTGTGCCCTAAGCCTTGCCGTTCTCTAACCCTAACCCTAACCCGGAACGGAAACCCTCCACCAGCCCTACGCTTTAACCTATGCCGTACCCTACTCGTGGCCCATACGCTGGCACTGACCCGTGCATCAGCACGTAGCCTAAACCTCCCACGTTTCCGTACCCTCACCTGTGCCCTATGCCATGCCGTTCCCTAACCCTAACCCTAGCCTGGAACGGAAACCCGCCACCAGCCCTACACATTACCCTACGCCGTACGCTACTCCTGGCCCGTAGGCTGGCACTTACCCGTGCGTCAGCACGTAGCCTGACCCTCGCATGTTTCCGTAACCTCACCAGTGCCCTAAGTTTTTCCGTTCCCTAACCCTAACCCTAGCCCGGAACGGAAACCCGCCACCAGCCCTAACCCTTACCCTACGCTGTACCCTACTCCTGGCCCATATGCCAGCACTGACCCGTGCGTCAGCGCACAGCCGGACACTCCCACGTTTCCGTACCCTCACCTATGCCCTAAGCCTTGCCATTCCCTATCCCTAACCCTAGCCCGGAACGGAAACCCGCCACCAGCCCTAAAACTTACCTGACTCTGTACCCTACTCCTGGCCCGTATGCCAGCACTGACCCGTGCGTCAGCACATAGTCTGACCCTCCCACGTTTCCGTACCCTCACCTGTGCCCTAAGCCTTGCCGTTCCCTAACCCTAACCCTAGCCTGGAACGGAAACCCGCCAACAGCCCTACACATTACCGTACGCCGTACGCTACTCCTTGCCCGTAGGCTGGCACTTACCCGTGCGTCCTCACGTAGCCTGACCCTCCCACGTTTCCTTACCCTCACTTGTGCCCTAAGCCTTGCTGTTCCCTAACCCTAACCCTAGCCCGGAACGGAAAACCGCCACCAGCCCTACGCCTTACCCTATGCCGTACCCTACTCCTGGCCCGTACGTTGGCACTGACCCATGCGTCAGCATGTAGCCTGACCATCCCACATTTCCGTACCCTCACCTGTGCCCTAAGCCTTGCCGTTCCCTAACCCTAACCCTAGCCCAGAGCAGAAACCTGCCACCAGCTCTAAAACTTACCCTACGCTGAACGCTACTCCTGGCCCGTATGCCAGCACTGACCCGTGCGTCAGCAAATAGCCTGACCCTCCCACATTTCTGTACCCTCACCTGTACCCTAAGCCTTTCCGTTCGCTAAACCTAACCCTAGCCCGGAACAGAAAACCGCAACCAGCCCTACGCCTTACCCTACGCCGTACCCTACTCCTGGCCCATACGCTGGCACTGACCCGTGCGTCAGCACATAGCCTGACCCTCCCACGTTTCCGTACCCTCACCTGTGCCCTAAGCCTTGCCGTTCCCTAACCCTAACCCTAGCCCGGAACGGAAACCCGCCACCAGCCCTAAACTTTACCCTATGCTGTACCCTACTCCTGGCCCACATTCCAGCACTGACCCATGAGTCAGCACATAGCCTGACCCTTCCACGTTTCCGTACCCTCACCTGTGCCCTATGCCTTGCCGTTCCCTAACCCTAACCCTAGCCTGGAACAGAAACCCGCCACCAGCCCTAAAACTTACCCTACGCTGTACCCTACTCCTGGCCCGTATGCCACCACTGATCCGTGCGTCAGAACATAGCCTGAACCTCCCACATTTCCGTACCCTCACCTGTTCCCTAAGCCTTGCCGTTCCCTAACCCTAACCCTAACCCGGAACGGAAACCCGCCACAAGCCCTACGCCTTACCCTACGCCGTATCCTACTCCTGGCCCGTACGCCAGCACTGACCAATGCGTCAGCACCTAGCCTGACCCTCCCACGTTTCCGTACCCTCACCTGTGCCCTAAGCCTTGCCATTCCCTAACCCTAACCCTAGCCCGGAACGTAAACCCGCCAGCAGCCCAACGCCTTACCCTACGCCGTACCCTACTCCTGGCCTGTACGATGGCACTGACCCGTGCGTCAGCACGTAGCCTGACCCTACCACGTTTCCGTATCCTCACCTGTGCCCTAAGCCTTGCCGTTCCCTAACCCTAAACCTAGCCCTGAACGGAAACCCACCACCAGCCCTAATCCTTACCCTACGCTGTACCGTACACCTGGCCTGTATACCGTCACTGACCCGTGCGTTTGCACATAGCCTGACCCTTCCACGTTTCCGTACCCTCACCTGTGCCCTAAGCCTTGCCGTTCCCTAACCCTAACCCTAGCCCGGAACAGAAACCCGCCACCAGCCCTACGCCTTACCCTACGCCGTACCCTACTCCTAGCCAGTACGCTGGCACTGACCCGTGCGTCAGGACGTAGCCTGACCCTCCCACGTTTCCGTACCCTCACCTGTGTCCTAAGCCTTGCCGTTCCCTAAACCTAACCCTAGCCCGGAACGGAAACCCACCACCAGCCCTACGCCTTACCCTACGCCGTACCCTACTCTTGGACAATACGCCGGCACTGACCCATGCGTCAGCACGTAGCCTGACACTCGCATGTTTCCGTAACCTCACCAGTGCCCTAAGTTTTGCCGTTCCCTAACCCTAACCCTAGCCCGGAATGGAAACCCGCCACCAGCCCTAAACCTTACCCTACGCTGTACCCTACTCCTGGCCCATATGCCAGCACTGACCCGTGCGTCAGCGCATAGCCTGACACTCCCACGTTTCCGTAGCCTCACCTATGCCCTAAGCCTTGCCGTTCCCTAACCCTAACCCTAGCCCGGAACGGAAACCCGCCACCAGCCCTAAAACTGACCTGACTCTGTACCCTACTCCTGGCCCGTATGCCAGCACTGACCCGTGCGTCAGCACATAGCCTGTCCCTCCCACGTTTCCGTACCCTCACCTGTGCCCTAAGCCTTGCCGTTCCCTAACCCTAACCCTAGCCTGGAACGGAAACCCGCCACCAGCCCTACACATTACCCTACGCCGTACCCTACTCCTGGCCCGTAGGCTGGCACTTACCCGTGCGTCCTCACGTAGCCTGACCCTCCCACGTTTCCGTACCCTCACTTGTGCCCTAAGCCTTGCTGTTCCCTAACCCTAACCCTAGCCCGGAACGGAAACCCGCCACCAGCCCTACGCCTTACCCTATGCCGTACCCTACTCCTGGCCCGTACGTTGGCACTGACCCATGCGTCAGCATGTAGCCTGACCCTCCCACGTTTCCGTACCCTCACCTGTGCCCTAAGCCTTGCCGTTCCCTAACCCTAACCCTAGCCCGGAACTGAAACCCGCCACCAGCCCTAAACCTTACCCTACGCTGTACCCTACTCCTGGCCCATATGCCAGCACTGACCCGTGCGTCAGCACATAGCCTGACCCTTCCACGTTTCCGTACCCTCACCTGTGCCCTAAGCCTTGCCGTTCCCTAACCCTAGCCCGGAACAGAAACCCGCCACCAGCCCTAAAACTTACCCTACGCTGTACCCTACTCCTGGCCCGTATGCTGGCACTGACCCGTGCGTCAGCACATAGCCTGAGCCTCCCACGTTTCCGTACCCTCACCTGTGCCCTAAGCCTTGCCGTTCTCTAACCCTAACCCTAGCCCGGAACAGAAACCCTCCACCAGCCCTACGCTTTAATCTATGTCGTACCCTACTCGTGGCCCATACGCCGGCACTGACCCATGCGTCAGCACGTAGCCGGACCCTCCCACGTTTCCGTAACCTCACCTGTGCCCTAAGCCTTGCCGTTCCCTAACCCTAACCCTAGCCTGGAATGGAAACCCGCCACCAGCCCTAAACCTTACCCTACACTCTACCCTACTCCTGGCCCATATGCCAGCACTGACCCGTGCATCAGCACATAGCCTGACCCTCCCACGTTTCCATACCCTCACCTGTTCCCTAAGCCTTGCCGTTACCTAACCCTAACCCTAGCCCAGAGCAGAAAACTGCCACCAGCCCTAAAACTTACCCTACGCTGAACGCTACTCCTGGCCCGTATGCCAGCACTGAACCCTGCGTCAGCACATAGCCTGACCCACCCACATTTCTGTACCCTCACCTGTACCCTAAACCTTTCCGTTCGCTAACCCTAACCATAGCCCGGAAAAGAAACCCACAACCAGCCCTACGCCTTACCCTACGCCGTACCCTACTCCTGGCCCATACGCTGGCACTGACCCATGCGTCAGCACATAGCCTGAGCCTCCCACGTTTCCGTACCCTCACCTGTGCCCTAAGCCTTGCCGTGCCCTAACCCTAACCCTAGCCCGGAACAGAAAACCGCCACCAGCCCTACGCCTTACCCTACGCCGTACCCTACTCCTAGCCAGTACGCTGGCACTGACCCGTGCGTCATGACGTAGCCTGACCCTCCCACGTTTCCGTACCCTCACCTGTGTCCTAAGCCTGGCCGTTCCCTAAACCTAACCCTAGCCCGGAACGGAAACCCACCACCAGCCCTACGCCATACCCTACGCCGTACCCTACTCTTGGACCATACGCCGGCACTGACCCATGCGTCAGCACGTAGCCTGACACTCGCATGTTTCCGTAACCTCACCAGTGCCCTAAGTTTTGCCGTTCCCTAACCCTAACCCTAGCCCGGAATGGAAACCCGCCACCAGCCCTAAACCTTACCCTACGCTGTACCCTACTCCTGGCCCATATGCCAGCACTGACCCGTGCGTCAGCGCATAGCCTGACACTCCCACGTTTCCGTACCCTCACCTATGCTCTAAGCCTTGCCGTTCCCTAACCCTAACCCTAGCCCGGAACGGAAACCCGCCACCAGCCCTAAAACTTACCTGACTCTGTACCCTACTCCTGGCCCGTATGCCAGCACTGACCCGTGCGTCAGCACATAGCCTGACCCTCCCACGTTTCCGTACCCTCACCTGTGCCCTAAGCCTTGCCGTTCCCTAACCCTAACCCTAGCCTGGAACGGAAACCCGCCACCAGCCCTACACATTACCCTACGCCGTACCCTACTCCTGGCCCGTAGGCTGGCACTTACCCGTGCGTCCTCACGTAGCCTGACCCTCCCACGTTTCCGTACCCTCACTTGTGCCCTAAGCCTTGCTGTTCCCTAACCCTAACCCTAGCCCGGAACGGAAACCCGCCACCAGCCCTACGCCTTACCCTATGCCGTACCCTACTCCTGGCCCGTACGTTGGCACTGACCCATGCGTCAGCATGTAGCCTGACCCTCCCACGTTTCCGTACCCTCACCTGTGCCCTAAGCCTTGCCGTTCCCTAACCCTAACCCTAGCCCGGAACTGAAACCCGCCACCAGCCCTAAACCTTACCCTACGCTGTACCCTACTCCTGGCCCATATGCCAGCACTGACCCGTGCGTCAGCACATAGCCTGACCCTCCCACGTTTCCGTACCCTCACCTGTGCCCTAAGCCTTGCCGTTCCCTAACCCTAGCCCGGAACAGAAACCCGCCACCAGCCCTAAAACTTACCCTACGCTGTACCCTACTCCTGGCCCGTATGCTGGCACTGACCCGTGCGTCAGCACATAGCCTGAGCCTCCCACGTTTCCGTACCCTCACCTGTGCCCTAAGCCTTGCCGTTCTCTAACCCTAACCCTAGCCCGGAACAGAAACCCTCCACCAGCCCTACGCTTTAACCTATGCCGTACCCTACTCGTGGCCCATACGCCGGCACTGACCCATGCGTCAGCACGTAGCCGGACCCTCCCACGTTTCCGTAACCTCACCTGTGCCCTAAGCCTTGCCGTTCCCTAACCCTAACCCTAGCCTGGAATGGAAACCCGCCACCAGCCCTAAACTTTACCCTACACTGTACCCTACTCCTGGCCCATATGCCAGCACTGACCCGTGCATCAGCACATAGCCTGACCCTCCCACGTTTCCATACCCTCACCTGTTCCCTAAGCCTTGCCGTTACCTAACCCTAACCCTAGCCCAGAGCAGAAAACTGCCACCAGCCCTAAAACTTACCCTACGCTGAACGCTACTCCTGGCCCGTATGCCAGCACTGAACCCTGCGTCAGCACATAGCCTGACCCACCCACATTTCTGTACCCTCACCTGTACCCTAAACCTTTCCGTTCGCTAACCCTAACCATAGCCCGGAAAAGAAACCCACAACCAGCCCTACGCCTTACCCTACGCCGTACCCTACTCCTGGCCCATACGCTGGCACTGACCCATGCGTCAGCACATAGCCTGACCCTCCCACGTTTCCGTACCCTCACCTGTGCCCTAAGCCCTGCCGTTCCCTAACCCTAAACGTAGCCCGGAACGGAAACCCGCCACCATCCCTACGACTTACCCTACGCCGTACCCTACTCCTAGCCCGTACGCTGGCACTGACCCGTGCGTCAGCACGTAGCCTGACCTTCCCACGTTTCCGTACCCTCACTTGTGCCCTAAGCCTTGCTGTTCCCTAACCCTAACCCTAGCCCGAAACGGAAACCCGCCACCAGCCCTACGCCTTACCCTACGCCGTACCCTACTCCTGGCCCGTACGTTGGCACTGACACATGCGTCACCATGTAGCCTGACCCTCCCACGTTTCCGTAACCTCACCTGTGCCCTAAGGCTTGCCGTTCCCTAACCCTAACCCTAGCCCAGAACGGAAACCCGCCACCAGCCCAAACCTTACCCTACGCTGTACCCTACTCCTGGCCCATATGCCAGCACTGACCCGTGCGTCAGCACATAGCCTGACCCTCCCACGTTTCCGTACCCTCACCTGTGCCCTAAGCCTTGCCGTTCCCTAAACCTAGCCCGGAACAGAAACCCGCCACCAGCCCTACGCCTTACCCTACGCCTTACCCTACTCCTGACCCGTATGCTGGCACTGACCCGTGCGTCAACACATAGCCTGAGCCTCCCACGTTTCCGTACCCTCACCTGTGCCCTAATCCTTGCCGTTCCCTAACCCTAACCCTAGCACGGAATGGAAACCCGCCACCAGCCCTAAACCTTACCCTACGCTGTACCCTACTCCTGGCCCATATGCCAGCACTGACCCGTGCGTCAGCACATAGCCTGATCCTCCCAC
Source organism: Mesoplodon densirostris (assembly GCF_025265405.1). Taxonomy (NCBI): domain Eukaryota; kingdom Metazoa; phylum Chordata; class Mammalia; order Artiodactyla; family Ziphiidae; genus Mesoplodon; species Mesoplodon densirostris. The sequence goes on along the minus strand of NC_082681.1, from coordinate 138,824,742 downwards.
GTTTCCATACCCTCACCTGTGCCCTAAGCCTTGCCGTTACCTAAACCTAACCCTAGCCCGGAGCAGAAACCTGCCACAAGCTCTAAAACTTACCCTATGCTGAACGCTACTCCTGGCCCGTATGCCAGCACTGACCCGTGCGTCAGCAAATAGCCTGACCCTCCCACATTTCTGTACCCTCACCTGTACCCTAAGCCTTTCCGTTCGCTAACCCTAACCCTAGCCCGGAACAGAAACCCGCAACCAGCCCTACGCCTTACCCTACGCCGTACCCTACTCCTGGCCCATACGCTGGCACTGACCCTTGCGTCAGCACATAGCCTGACCCTCCCACGTTTCCGTACCCTCACCTGTGCCCTAAGCCTTGCCGTTCCCTAACCCTAACCCTAGCCCGGAACGGAAACCCGCCACCAGCACTACGCCTTACCCTACGCCGTACCCTACTCCTGTCCCGTACGTTGGCACTGACCCATGCGTCAGCATGTAGCCTGACCCTCCCACGTTTCCGTACCCTCACCTGTGCCCTAAGCTTTGCCGTTCCATAACCCTAACCCTAGCCCAGAACGGAAACCCGCCACCAGCCCTAAACCTTACCCTACGCTGTACCCTACTCCTGGCCCATATGCCAGCACTTACCCATGCGTCAGCACATAGCCTGACCCTACCACGTTTCCGTACCCTCACCTGTGCCCTAAGCCTTGCCGTTCCCTAACCCTAGCCCGGAACAGAAACCCGCCACCAGCCCTAAAACTTACCCTACGCTGTACCCTACTCCTGGCCCGTATGCCAGCACTGACCCGTGCGTCAGCACATAGCCTGAGCCTCCCACGTTTCCGTACCCTCACCTGTGCCCTAAGCCTTGCCGTTCTCTAACCCTAACCCTAGCCCGGAACAGAAACCCTCCACCAGCCCTACGCTTTAACCTATGCCGTACCCTACTCGTGGCCCTTACGCCGGCACTGACCCGTGCGTCAGCACGTAGCCGGACCCTCCCACGTTTCCGTAACCTCACCTGTGCCCTAAGCCTTGCCGTTCCCTAACCCTAACCCTAGCCCGGAATGGAAACCCGCCACCAGCCCTACACCTTACCCTACACTGTACCCTACTCCTGGCCCATATGCCAGCACTGACCCGTGCGTCAGCACATAGCCTGACCCTCCCACGTTTCCATACCCTCACCTGTGCCCTAAGCCGTGCCGTTACCTAACCCTAACCCTAGCCCAGGGCAGAAAACTGCCACCAGCCCTAAAACTTACCCTACGCTGAACGCTACTCCTGGCCCGTATGCCAGCACTGACCCGTGCGTCAGCCAATAGCCTGACCCTCCCACATTTCTGTACCCTCACCTGTACCCTAAGCCTTTCCGTTCGCTAACGCTAACCCTAGCCCGGAACAGAAACCCGCAACCAGCCCTACGCCTTACCCTACGCCGTACCCTACTCCTGGCCCATACGCTGGCACTGACCCATGCGTCAGCACATAGCCTGACCCTCCCACGTTTCCGTACCCTCACCTGTGCCCTAAGCCTTGCCGTTCCCTAACCCTAACCCTAGCCCGGAACGGAAACCCGCCACCAGCCCTAAACGTTACCCCATGCTGTACCCTACTCCTGGACCACATTCCAGCACTGACCCATGAGTCAGCACATAGCCTGACCCTTCCACGTTTCCGTACCCTCACCTGTGCCCTATGCCTTGCCGTTCCCTAACCCTAAACCTAGCCTGGAACAGAAACCCGCCACCAGCCCTAAAACTTACCCTACGCTGTACCCTACTCCTGGCCTGTATGCCACAACTGATCCGTGCGTCAGAACATAGCCTGAACCTCCCACATTTCCGTACCCTCACCTGTGCCCTAAGGCTTGCCGTTCCCTAACCCTAACCCTAACCCGGAACGGAAACCCGCCACAAGCCCTACGCCTTACCCTACGCCGTATCCTACTCCTGGCCCGTACGCCAGCACTGACCCGTGCGTCAGCACCTAGCCTGACCCTCCCACGTTTCCGTACCCTCACCTGTGCCCTAAGCCTTGCCATTCCCTAACCCTAACCCTAGCCCGGAACGTAAACCCGCCAGCAGCCCAACGCCTTACCCTACGCCGTACCCTACTCCTGGCCTGTACGCTGGCACTGACCCGTGCGTCAGCACGTAGCCTGACCCTACCACGTTTCCGTATCCTCACCTGTGCCCTAAGCCTTGCCGTTCCCTAACCCTAAACCTAGCCCTGAACGGAATCCCGCCACCAGCCCTAATCCTTACCCTACGCTGTACCGTACACCTGCCCTGTATACCGTCACTGACCCGTGCGTTTGCACACAGCCTGACCCTTCCACGTTTCCGTACCCTCACCTGTGCCCTAAGCCCTGCCATTCCCTAACCCTAACCGTAGCCCGGAACGGAAACCTGCCTCCAGCCCTATGCCTTACCCTACGCCGTACCCTACTCCTAGCCCGTACGCTGGCACTTACCCGTGCGTCCTCACGTAGCCTGACCCTCCCACGTTTCCGTACCCTCACCAGTGCCCTAAACCTTGCCGGTCCCTAACCCTAACCATAGACCAGAACGGAAACCCGCCACCAGCCCTATACATTACCCTACGCCATACCCTACTCCTGGCCCGTACGCTGGCACTGACCCGTGCGTCAGCACGTAGACTGAACCTCCCACGTTTCCGTACCCTCACCTCTGCCCTAAGCCTTGCCGTTCCCTAACCCTAACCCGGAACGGAAACCCGCCACCAGCCCTAAACCTTACCCTACGCTGTACCCTACTCCTGGCCCATATGCCAGCACTGACCCGTGCATCAGCACGTAGCCTGGCCCTCCCACGTTTCCGTATCCTCACCTGTGCCCTAAGCCTTGCCGTTCCCTAACCCTAAACCTAGCCCGGAACGGAAACCCGCCACCAGCCTTAATCCTTACCCTACGCTGTACCCTACACCTGGCCTGTATGCCGTCACTGACCCGTGCATCAGCACATAGCCTGACCCTTCCACGTTTCCGTACCCTCACCTGTGCCCTAAGCCCTGCCGTTCCCTAACCCTAACCCTAGCCCGGAACAGAAACCCACCAACAGCCCTACGCCTTACCCTACGCCGTACCCTACTCCTAGCCCGTATGCTGGCACTGACCCGTGCGTCAGCACGTAGCCTGACCCTCCCACGTTTCTGTACCCTCACTTGTGCCCTAAGCCATGCTGTTCCCTAACCCTAACCCTAGCCCAGAACGGAAACCCGCCACCAGCCCTAGGCCTTACCCTACGCCGTACCCTACTCCTGGCCCGTACGTTGGCACTGACCCATGCGTCAGCATGTAGCCTGACCCTCCCACGTTTCCGTACCCTCACCTGTGCCCTAAGCCTTGCCGTTCTCTAACCCTAACCCTAGCCCGGAACGGAAACCCTCCACCAGCCCTACGCTTTAACCTATGCCGTACCCTACTCGTGGCCCATACGCCGGCACTGACCCGTGCGTCAGCACGTAGCCTGACCCTCCCACGTTTCCGTAACCTCACCTGTGCCCTAAGCCTTGCCGTTCCCTAACACTAACCCTAGCCCGGAATGGAAACCCGCCACCAGCCCTAAACCTTACCCTACGCTGTACCCTACTCCTGGCCCATATGCCAGCACTGACCCGTGCGTCAGCACATAGCCTGACCCTCCCACGTTTCCGTACACTCACCTGTGCCCTAAGGCTTGCCGTTACCTAACACTAACCCTAGCCCGGAGCAGAAACCTGCCACCAGCCCTAAAACTTACCCTACGCTGTACCCTACTCCTGGCCCGTATGCCAGCACTGACACGTGCGTCAGCACATAGCCTTACCCTCCCACATTTCTGTACCCTCACCTGTACTCTAAGCCTTTCCGTTCGCTAACCCTAACCCTAGCCCGGAACAGAAACCCGCAATCAGCCCTACGCCTTACCCTACGCCGTACCCTACTCCTGGCCCATACGCTGGCACTGACCCGTGCGTCAGCACATAGCCTGACCCTCCCACGTTTCCGTACCCTCACCTGTGCCCTAAGCCTTGCCGTTCCCTAACCCTAACCCTAGCCCGGAACGGAAACCCGCCACCAGCCCTAAACGTTACCCTATGCTCTACCCTACACCTGGCCCACATTCCAGCACTGACCCATGAGTCAGCACATAGCCTGACCCTTCCACATTTCCGTACCCTCACCTGTGCCCTATGCCTTGCCGTTCCCTAACCCTAACCCTAGCCTGGAACAGAAACCCGCCACCAGCCCTAAAACTTACCCTACGCTGTACCCTACTCCTGGCCCATATGCCAGCACTGACCCGTGCGTCAGCACATAGCCTGACCCTTCCACGTTTCCGTACCCTCACCTGTGCCCTAAGCCTTGCCGTTCCCTAACCCTAGCCCGGAACAGAAACCCGCCACCAGCCCTAAAACTTACCCTACGCTGTACCCTACTCCTGGCCCGTATGCTGGCACTGACCCGTGCGTCAGCACATAGCCTGAGCCTCCCACGTTTCCGTACCCTCACCTGTGCCCTAAGCCTTGCCGTTCTCTAACCCTAACCCTAGCCCGGAACAGAAACCCTCCACCAGCCCTACGCTTTAATCTATGTCGTACCCTACTCGTGGCCCATACGCCGGCACTGACCCATGCGTCAGCACGTAGCCGGACCCTCCCACGTTTCCGTAACCTCACCTGTGCCCTAAGCCTTGCCGTTCCCTAACCCTAACCCTAGCCTGGAATGGAAACCCGCCACCAGCCCTAAACCTTACCCTACACTCTACCCTACTCCTGGCCCATATGCCAGCACTGACCCGTGCATCAGCACATAGCCTGACCCTCCCACGTTTCCATACCCTCACCTGTTCCCTAAGCCTTGCCGTTACCTAACCCTAACCCTAGCCCAGAGCAGAAAACTGCCACCAGCCCTAAAACTTACCCTACGCTGAACGCTACTCCTGGCCCGTATGCCAGCACTGAACCCTGCGTCAGCACATAGCCTGACCCACCCACATTTCTGTACCCTCACCTGTACCCTAAACCTTTCCGTTCGCTAACCCTAACCATAGCCCGGAAAAGAAACCCACAACCAGCCCTACGCCTTACCCTACGCCGTACCCTACTCCTGGCCCATACGCTGGCACTGACCCATGCGTCAGCACATAGCCTGACCCTCCCACGTTTCCGTACCCTCACCTGTGCCCTAAGCCTTGCCGTGCCCTAACCCTAACCCTAGCCCGGAACAGAAACCCGCCACCAGCCCTACGCCTTACCCTACGCCGTACCCTACTCCTAGCCAGTACGCTGGCACTGACCCGTGCGTCATGACGTAGCCTGACCCTCCCACGTTTCCGTACCCTCACCTGTGTCCTAAGCCTGGCCGTTCCCTAAACCTAACCCTAGCCCGGAACGGAAACCCACCACCAGCCCTACGCCATACCCTACGCCGTACCCTACTCTTGGACCATACGCCGGCACTGACCCATGCGTCAGCACGTAGCCTGACACTCGCATGTTTCCGTAACCTCACCAGTGCCCTAAGTTTTGCCGTTCCCTAACCCTAACCCTAGCCCGGAATGGAAACCCGCCACCAGCCCTAAACCTTACCCTACGCTGTACCCTACTCCTGGCCCATATGCCAGCACTGACCCGTGCGTCAGCGCATAGCCTGACACTCCCACGTTTCCGTACCCTCACCTATGCTCTAAGCCTTGCCGTTCCCTAACCCTAACCCTAGCCCGGAACGGAAACCCGCCACCAGCCCTAAAACTTACCTGACTCTGTACCCTACTCCTGGCCCGTATGCCAGCACTGACCCGTGCGTCAGCACATAGCCTGACCCTCCCACGTTTCCGTACCCTCACCTGTGCCCTAAGCCTTGCCGTTCCCTAACCCTAACCCTAGCCTGGAACGGAAACCCGCCACCAGCCCTACACATTACCCTACGCCGTACCCTACTCCTGGCCCGTAGGCTGGCACTTACCCGTGCGTCCTCACGTAGCCTGACCCTCCCACATTTCCGTACCCTCACTTGTGCCCTAAGCCTTGCTGTTCCCTAACCCTAACCCTAGCCCGGAACGGAAACCCGCCACCAGCCCTACGCCTTACCCTATGCCGTACCCTACTCCTGGCCCGTACGTTGGCACTGACCCATGCGTCAGCATGTAGCCTGACCCTCCCACGTTTCCGTACCCTCACCTGTGCCCTAAGCCTTGCCGTTCCCTAACCCTAACCCTAGCCCGGAACTGAAACCCGCCACCAGCCCTAAACCTTACCCTACGCTGTACCCTACTCCTGGCCCATATGCCAGCACTGACCCGTGCGTCAGCACATAGCCTGACCCTCCCACGTTTCCGTACCCTCACCTGTGCCCTAAGCCTTGCCGTTCCCTAACCCTAGCCCGGAACAGAAACCCGCCACCAGCCCTAAAACTTACCCTACGCTGTACCCTACTCCTGGCCCGTATGCTGGCACTGACCCGTGCGTCAGCACATAGCCTGAGCCTCCCACGTTTCCGTACCCTCACCTGTGCCCTAAGCCTTGCCGTTCTCTAACCCTAACCCTAGCCCGGAACAGAAACCCTCCACCAGCCCTACGCTTTAACCTATGCCGTACCCTACTCGTGGCCCATACGCCGGCACTGACCCATGCGTCAGCACGTAGCCGGACCCTCCCACGTTTCCGTAACCTCACCTGTGCCCTAAGCCTTGCCGTTCCCTAACCCTAACCCTAGCCTGGAATGGAAACCCGCCACCAGCCCTAAACTTTACCCTACACTGTACCCTACTCCTGGCCCATATGCCAGCACTGACCCGTGCATCAGCACATAGCCTGACCCTCCCACGTTTCCATACCCTCACCTGTTCTCTAAGCCTTGCCGTTACCTAACCCTAACCCTAGCCCAGAGCAGAAAACTGCCACCAGCCCTAAAACTTACCCTACGCTGAACGCTACTCCTGGCCCGTATGCCAGCACTGAACCCTGCGTCAGCACATAGCCTGACCCACCCACATTTCTGTACCCTCACCTGTACCCTAAACCTTTCCGTTCGCTAACCCTAACCATAGCCCGGAAAAGAAACCCACAACCAGCCCTACGCCTTACCCTACGCCGTACCCTACTCCTGGCCCATACGCTGGCACTGACCCATGCGTCAGCACATAGCCTGACCCTCCCACGTTTCCGTACCCTCACCTGTGCCCTAAGCCCTGCCGTTCCCTAACCCTAAACGTAGCCCGGAACGGAAACCCGCCACCATCCCTACGACTTACCCTACGCCGTACCCTACTCCTAGCCCGTACGCTGGCACTGACCCGTGCGTCAGCACGTAGCCTGACCTTCCCACGTTTCCGTACCCTCACTTGTGCCCTAAGCCTTGCTGTTCCCTAACCCTAACCCTAGCCCGAAACGGAAACCCGCCACCAGCCCTACGCCTTACCCTACGCCGTACCCTACTCCTGGCCCGTACGTTGGCACTGACACATGCGTCACCATGTAGCCTGACCCTCCCACGTTTCCGTAACCTCACCTGTGCCCTAAGGCTTGCCGTTCCCTAACCCTAACCCTAGCCCAGAACGGAAACCCGCCACCAGCCCAAACCTTACCCTACGCTGTACCCTACTCCTGGCCCATATGCCAGCACTGACCCGTGCGTCAGCACATAGCCTGACCCTCCCACGTTTCCGTACCCTCACCTGTGCCCTAAGCCTTGCCGTTCCCTAAACCTAGCCCGGAACAGAAACCCGCCACCAGCCCTACGCCTTACCCTACGCCTTACCCTCCTCCTGACCCGTATGCTGGCACTGACCCGTGCGTCAACACATAGCCTGAGCCTCCCACGTTTCCGTACCCTCACCTGTGCCCTAATCCTTGCCGTTCCCTAACCCTAACCCTAGCACGGAATGGAAACCCGCCACCAGCCCTAAACCTTACCCTACGCTGTACCCTACTCCTGGCCCATATGCCAGCACTGACCCGTGCGTCAGCACATAGCCTGATCCTCCCACGTTTCCATACCCTCACCTGTGCCCTAAGCCTTGCCGTTACCTAAACCTAACCCTAGCCCGGAGCAGAAACCTGCCACAAGCTCTAAAACTTACCCTATGCTGAACGCTACTCCTGGCCCGTATGCCAGCACTGACCCGTGCGTCAGCAAATAGCCTGACCCTCCCACATTTCTGTACCCTCACCTGTACCCTAAGCCTTTCCGTTCGCTAACCCTAACCCTAGCCCGGAACAGAAACCCGCAACCAGCCCTACGCCTTACCCTACGCCGTACCCTACTCCTGGCCCATACGCTGGCACTGACCCTTGCGTCAGCACATAGCCTGACCCTCCCACGTTTCCGTACCCTCACCTGTGCCCTAAGCCTTGCCGTTCCCTAACCCTAACCCTAGCCCGGAACGGAAACCCGCCACCAGCACTACGCCTTACCCTACGCCGTACCCTACTCCTGTCCCGTACGTTGGCACTGACCCATGCGTCAGCATGTAGCCTGACCCTCCCACGTTTCCGTACCCTCACCTGTGCCCTAAGCTTTGCCGTTCCATAACCCTAACCCTAGCCCAGAACGGAAACCCGCCACCAGCCCTAAACCTTACCCTACGCTGTACCCTACTCCTGGCCCATATGCCAGCACTTACCCATGCGTCAGCACATAGCCTGACCCTACCACGTTTCCGTACCCTCACCTGTGCCCTAAGCCTTGCCGTTCCCTAACCCTAGCCCGGAACAGAAACCCGCCACCAGCCCTAAAACTTACCCTACGCTGTACCCTACTCCTGGCCCGTATGCCAGCACTGACCCGTGCGTCAGCACATAGCCTGAGCCTCCCACGTTTCCGTACCCTCACCTGTGCCCTAAGCCTTGCCGTTCTCTAACCCTAACCCTAGCCCGGAACAGAAACCCTCCACCAGCCCTACGCTTTAACCTATGCCGTACCCTACTCGTGGCCCTTACGCCGGCACTGACCCGTGCGTCAGCACGTAGCCGGACCCTCCCACGTTTCCGTAACCTCACCTGTGCCCTAAGCCTTGCCGTTCCCTAACCCTAACCCTAGCCCGGAATGGAAACCCGCCACCAGCCCTACACCTTACCCTACACTGTACCCTACTCCTGGCCCATATGCCAGCACTGACCCGTGCGTCAGCACATAGCCTGACCCTCCCACGTTTCCATACCCTCACCTGTGCCCTAAGCCGTGCCGTTACCTAACCCTAACCCTAGCCCAGGGCAGAAAACTGCCACCAGCCCTAAAACTTACCCTACGCTGAACGCTACTCCTGGCCCGTATGCCAGCACTGACCCGTGCGTCAGCCAATAGCCTGACCCTCCCACATTTCTGTACCCTCACCTGTACCCTAAGCCTTTCCGTTCGCTAACGCTAACCCTAGCCCGGAACAGAAACCCGCAACCAGCCCTACGCCTTACCCTACGCCGTACCCTACTCCTGGCCCATACGCTGGCACTGACCCATGCGTCAGCACATAGCCTGACCCTCCCACGTTTCCGTACCCTCACCTGTGCCCTAAGCCTTGCCGTTCCCTAACCCTAACCCTAGCCCGGAACGGAAACCCGCCACCAGCCCTAAACGTTACCCCATGCTGTACCCTACTCCTGGACCACATTCCAGCACTGACCCATGAGTCAGCACATAGCCTGACCCTTCCACGTTTCCGTACCCTCACCTGTGCCCTATGCCTTGCCGTTCCCTAACCCTAAACCTAGCCTGGAACAGAAACCCGCCACCAGCCCTAAAACTTACCCTACGCTGTACCCTACTCCTGGCCTGTATGCCACCACTGATCCGTGCGTCAGAACATAGCCTGAACCTCCCACATTTCCGTACCCTCACCTGTGCCCTAAGGCTTGCCGTTCCCTAACCCTAACCCTAACCCGGAACGGAAACCCGCCACAAGCCCTACGCCTTACCCTACGCCGTATCCTACTCCTGGCCCGTACGCCAGCACTGACCCGTGCGTCAGCACCTAGCCTGACCCTCCCACGTTTCCGTACCCTCACCTGTGCCCTAAGCCTTGCCATTCCCTAACCCTAACCCTAGCCCGGAACGTAAACCCGCCAGCAGCCCAACGCCTTACCCTACGCCGTACCCTACTCCTGGCCTGTACGCTGGCACTGACCCGTGCGTCAGCACGTAGCCTGACCCTACCACGTTTCCGTATCCTCACCTGTGCCCTAAGCCTTGCCGTTCCCTAACCCTAAACCTAGCCCTGAACGGAATCCCGCCACCAGCCCTAATCCTTACCCTACGCTGTACCGTACACCTGCCCTGTATACCGTCACTGACCCGTGCGTTTGCACACAGCCTGACCCTTCCACGTTTCCGTACCCTCACCTGTGCCCTAAGCCCTGCCATTCCCTAACCCTAACCGTAGCCCGGAACGGAAACCTGCCTCCAGCCCTATGCCTTACCCTACGCCGTACCCTACTCCTAGCCCGTACGCTGGCACTTACCCGTGCGTCCTCACGTAGCCTGACCCTCCCACGTTTCCGTACCCTCACCAGTGCCCTAAACCTTGCCGGTCCCTAACCCTAACCATAGACCAGAACGGAAACCCGCCACCAGCCCTATACATTACCCTACGCCATACCCTACTCCTGGCCCGTACGCTGGCACTGACCCGTGCGTCAGCACGTAGACTGAACCTCCCACGTTTCCGTACCCTCACCTCTGCCCTAAGCCTTGCCGTTCCCTAACCCTAACCCGGAACGGAAACCCGCCACCAGCCCTAAACCTTACCCTACGCTGTACCCTACTCCTGGCCCATATGCCAGCACTGACCCGTGCATCAGCACGTAGCCTGGCCCTCCCACGTTTCCGTATCCTCACCTGTGCCCTAAGCCTTGCCGTTCCCTAACCCTAAACCTAGCCCGGAACGGAAACCCGCCACCAGCCTTAATCCTTACCCTACGCTGTACCCTACACCTGGCCTGTATGCCGTCACTGACCCGTGCATCAGCACATAGCCTGACCCTTCCACGTTTCCGTACCCTCACCTGTGCCCTAAGCCCTGCCGTTCCCTAACCCTAACCCTAGCCCGGAACAGAAACCCACCAACAGCCCTACGCCTTACCCTACGCCGTACCCTACTCCTAGCCCGTATGCTGGCACTGACCCGTGCGTCAGCACGTAGCCTGACCCTCCCACGTTTCTGTACCCTCACTTGTGCCCTAAGCCGTGCTGTTCCCTAACCCTAACCCTAGCCCAGAACGGAAACCCGCCACCAGCCCTAGGCCTTACCCTACGCCGTACCCTACTCCTGGCCCGTACGTTGGCACTGACCCATGCGTCAGCATGTAGCCTGACCCTCCCACGTTTCCGTACCCTCACCTGTGCCCTAAGCCTTGCCGTTCTCTAACCCTAACCCTAGCCCGGAACGGAAACCCTCCACCAGCCCTACGCTTTAACCTATGCCGTACCCTACTCGTGGCCCATACGCCGGCACTGACCCGTGCGTCAGCACGTAGCCTGACCCTCCCACGTTTCCGTAACCTCACCTGTGCCCTAAGCCTTGCCGTTCCCTAACACTAACCCTAGCCCGGAATGGAAACCCGCCACCAGCCCTAAACCTTACCCTACGCTGTACCCTACTCCTGGCCCATATGCCAGCACTGACCCGTGCGTCAGCACATAGCCTGACCCTCCCACGTTTCCGTACACTCACCTGTGCCCTAAGGCTTGCCGTTACCTAACACTAACCCTAGCCCGGAGCAGAAACCTGCCACCAGCCCTAAAACTTACCCTACGCTGTACCCTACTCCTGGCCCGTATGCCAGCACTGACACGTGCGTCAGCACATAGCCTTACCCTCCCACATTTCTGTACCCTCACCTGTACTCTAAGCCTTTCCGTTCGCTAACCCTAACCCTAGCCCGGAACAGAAACCCGCAATCAGCCCTACGCCTTACCCTACGCCGTACCCTACTCCTGGCCCATACGCTGGCACTGACCCGTGCGTCAGCACATAGCCTGACCCTCCCACGTTTCCGTACCCTCACCTGTGCCCTAAGCCTTGCCGTTCCCTAACCCTAACCCTAGCCCGGAACGGAAACCCGCCACCAGCCCTAAACGTTACCCTATGCTCTACCCTACACCTGGCCCACATTCCAGCACTGACCCATGAGTCAGCACATAGCCTGACCCTTCCACATTTCCGTACCCTCACCTGTGCCCTATGCCTTGCCGTTCCCTAACCCTAACCCTAGCCTGGAACAGAAACCCGCCACCAGCCCTAAAACTTACCCTACGCTGTACCCTACTCCTGGCCCGTATGCCACCACTGACCCGTGCGTCAGAACATAGCCTGAACCTCCCACATTTCCGTACCCTCACCTGTGCCCTAAGCCTTGCCGTTCCCTAACCCTAACCCTAACCCGTAATGGAAACCCGCCACAAGCCCTACGCCTTACCTTACGCCGTATCCTACTCCTGTCCCGTACGCCAGCACTGACCCATGTGTCAGCACCTAGCCTGACCCTCCCACGTTTCCGTACCCTCACCTGTGCCCTAAGCCTTGCCATTCCCTAACCATAACCCTAGCCCGGAACGTAAACCCGCCAGCAGCCCAACGCCTGACCCTATGCCGTACCCTACTCCTGGCCTGTACGCTGGCACTGACCCGTGCCTCAGCACGTAGCCTGACCCTCCCACGTTTCCGTATCCTCACCTGTGCCCTAAGCTTTGCCGTTCCCTAACCCTAGCCCGGAACGGAAACCCGCCACCAGCCCTAATCCTTACCCTACGCTGTACCGTACACCTGGCCTGTATACCGTCACTGACCCGTGCGTTTGCACATAGCCTGACCCTTCCACGTTTCCGTACCCTCACCTGTGCCCTAAGCCCTGCCGTTCCCTTACCCTAACCGTAGCCCGGAATGGAAACCCGGCCCCAGCCCTACGCCTTACCCTACGCCGTACCCTACTCCTAGCCCGTACGCTGGCACTTACCCATGCGTCCTCACATAGCCTGACCCTCCCACGTTTCCGTACCCTCACCAGTGCCCTAAACCTTGCCGGTCCCTAACCCTAACCCTAGCCCGGAACAGAAACCCGCCACTAGCCCTAAAACTTACCCTACGCTGTACCCTACTCCTGGCCCGTATGCCAGCACTGACCCGTGCATCAGCACATAGCCTGACCCTCCCACATTTCCGTACCCTCACCTGTGCCCTATTCCTTGCCGTTCCATAACCCTTTCCCTAGCCCGGAACAGAAACCCGCAACCAGCCCTACGCCTTACCCTACGCCGTACCCTACTCCTGGCCCATACGCTGGCACTGACCCGTGCGTCAGCACGTAGCCTGACCCTCCCACGTTTCCGTACCCTCACCTGTGCCCTAAGCCTTGCCGTTCCCTAACCCTAACCCTAGCCCAGAAAGGAAACCCGCCACCAGCCCTACGCCTTACCCTATGCTGTACCTTACTCCTGGCCCGTACGCCGGCACTGACCCGTGCGTCAGCACGTAGCCTGACCCTTCCACGTTTCCGTACCCTCACCTGTGCCCTATGCCTTGCCGTTCCCTAACCCTAACCCTAGCCTGGAACAGAAACCCGCCACCAGCCCTAAAACTTACCCTACGCTGTACCCTACTCCTGGCCCGTATGCCACCACTGATCCGTGCGTCAGAACATAGCCTGAACCTCCCACATTTCCGTACCCTCACCTGTGCCCTAAGGCTTGCCGTTCCCTAACCCTAACCCTATCCCGGAACGGAAACCCGCCACAAGCCCTACGCCTTACCCTACGCCGTATCCTACTCCTGGCCCGTACGCCAGCACTGACCCGTGCGTCAGCACCTAGCCTGACCCTCCCACGTTTCCGTACCCTCACCTGTGCCCTAAGCCTTGCCGTTCCCTAACCCTAAACCTAGCCCTGAACGGAATCCCGCCACCAGCCCTAATCCTTACACTACGCTGTACCGTACACCTGGCCTGTATACCGTCACTGACCCGTGCGTTTGCACACAGCCTGACCCTTCCACGTTTCCGTACCCTCACCTGTGCCCTAAGCCCTGCCATTCCCTAACCCTAACCGTAGCCCGGAACGGAAACCTGCCACCAGCCCTACGCCTTACCCTACGCCGTACCCTACTCCTAGCCCGTACGCTGGCACTTACCCGTGCGTCCTCACGTAGCCTGACCCTCCCACGTTTCCGTACCCTCACCAGTGCCCTAAAACTTGCCGGTCCCTAACCCTAACCATAGACCAGAACGGAAACCCGCCACCAGCCCTATACATTACCCTACGCCATACCCTACTCCTGGCCCGTACGCTGGCACTGACCCGTGCGTCAGCACGTAGACTGAACCTCCCACGTTTCCGTACCCTCACCTGTTCCCTAAGCCTTGCCGTTCCCTAACCCTAACCCAGAACGGAAACCCGCCACCAGCCCTAAACCTTACCCTACGCTGTACCCTACTCCTGGCCCATATGCCAGCACTGACCCGTGCATCAGCACGTAGCCTGACCCTCCCACGTTTCCGTATCCTCACCTGTGCCCTAAGCCTTGCCGTTCCCTAACCCTAAACCTAGCCCGGAACGGAAACCCGCCACCAGCCCTAATCCTTACCCTACGCTGTACCCTACACCTGGCCTGTATGCCGTCACTGACCCGTACATCAGCACATAGCCTGACCCTTCCACGTTTCCGTACCCTCACCTGTGCCCTAAGCCCTGCCGTTCCCTAACCCTAACCCTAGCCCGGAACAGAAACCCACCAACAGCCCTACGCCTTACCCTACGCCGTACCCTACTCCTAGCCCGTATGCTGGCACTGACCCTTGCGTCAGCACGTAGCCTGACCCTCCCACGTTTCCGTACCCTCACTTGTGCCCTAAGACGTGCTGTTCCCTAACCCTAACCCTAGCCCAGAACGGAAACCCGCCACCAGCCCTAGGCCTTACCCTACGCCGTACCCTACTCCTGGCCCGTACGTTGGCACTGACCCATGCGTCAGCATGTAGCCTGACCCACCCACGATTCCGTACCCTCACCTGTGCACTAAGCCTTGCCGTTCTCTAACCCTAACCCTAGCCCGGAACGGAAACCCTCCACCAGCCCTACGCTTTAACCTATGCCGTACCCTACTCGTGGCCCCTACGCCGGCACTGACCCGTGCGTCAGCACGTAGCCTGACCCTCCCACGTTTCCGTAACCTCACCTGTGCCCTAAGCCTTGCCGTTCCCTAACACTAACCCTAGCCCGGAATGGAAACCCGCCACCAGCCCTAAACCTTACCCTATGCTGTACCCTACTCCTGGCCCATATGCCAGCACTGACCCGTGCGTCAGCACATAGCCTGACCCTCCCACGTTTCCGTACACTCACCTGTGCCCTAAGGCTTGCCGTTACCTATCACTAACCCTAGCCCGGAGCAGAAACCTGCCACCAGCCCTAAAACTTACCCTACGCTGTACCCTACTCCTGGCCCGTATGCCAGCACTGACCCGTGCGTCAGCACATAGCCTTACCCTCCCACATTTCTGTACCCTCACCTGTACTCTAAGCCTTTCCGTTCGCTAACCCTAACCCTAGCCCGGAACAGAAACCCGCAATCAGCCCTACGCCTTACCCTACGCCGTACCCTACTCCTGGCCCATACGCTGGCGCTGACCCGTGCGTCAGCACATAGCCTGACCCTCCCACGTTTCCGTACCCTCACCTGTGCCCTAAGCCTTGCCGTTCCCTAACCCTAACCCTAGCCCGGAACGGAAACCCGCCACCAGCCCTAAACGTTACCCTATGCTCTACCCTACACCTGGCCCACATTCCAGCACTGACCCATGAGTCAGCACATAGCCTGACCCTTCCACGTTTCCGTACCCTCACCTGTGCCCTATGCCTTGCCGTTCCCTAACCCTAACCCTAGCCTGGAACAGAAACCCGCCACCAGCCCTAAAACTTACCCTACGCTGTACCCTACTCCTGGCCCGTATGCCACCACTGACCCGTGCGTCAGAACATAGCCTGAACCTCCCACATTTCCGTACCCTCACCTGTGCCCTAAGCCTTGCCGTTCCCTAACCCTAACCCTAACCCGGAATGGAAACCCGCCACAAGCCCTACGCCTTACCTTACGCCGTATCCTACTCCTGGCCCGTACGCCAGCACTGACCCGTGCGTCAGCACCTAGCCTGAACCTCCCACATTTCCGTACCCTCACCTGTGCCCTAAGCCTTGCCATTCTCTAAGCATAACCCTAGCCCGGAACGTAAACCCGCCAGCAGCCCAACGCCTGACCCTATGCCGTACCCTACTCCTGGCCTGTACGCTGGCACTGACCCGTGCCTCAGCACGTAGCCTGACCCTCCCACGTTTCCGTATCCTCACCTGTGCCCTAAGCCTTGCCGTTCCCTAACCCTTACCCTAGCCCGGAACGGAAACCCGCCACCAGCCCTAATCCTTACCCTACGCTGTACCGTACACCTGGCCTGTATACCGTCACTGACCCGTGCGTTTGCACATAGCCTGACCCTTCCACGTTTCCGTACCCTCACCTGTGCCCTAAGCCCTGCCGTTCCCTTACCCTAACCGTAGCCCGGAACGGAAACCCGCCACCAGCCCTACGCCTTACACTACGCCGTACCCTACTCCTAGCCCGTACGCTGGCACTTACCCGTGCGTCCTCACGTAGCCTGACCTTCCCACGTTTCCGTACCCTCACCAGTGCCCTAAACCTTGCCGGTCCCTAACCCTAACCCTAGCCCGGAACAGAAACCGGCACTAGCCCTAAAACTTACCCTACGCTGTACCCTACTCCTGGCCCGTTTGCCAGCACTGACCCGTGCATCAGCACATAGCCTGACCCTCCCACATTTCCGTACCCTCACCTGTGCCCTATTCCTTGCCGTTCCCTAACCCTTTCCCTAGCCCGGAACAGAAACCCGCAACCAGCCCTACGCCTTACCCTACGCCGTACCCTACTCCTGGCCCATACGCTGGCACTGACCCGTGCGTCAGCACGTAGCCAGACCCTCCCACGTTTCCGTACCCTCACCTGTGCCCTAAACATTGCCGTTCCCTAACACTAACCCTAGCCCAGAACGGAAACCTGCCACAAGCCCTACGCCTTACCCTACGCTGTACCTTACTCCTGGCCCGTACGCCGGCACTGACCCGTGCGTCAGCACGTAGCGTGACCGTCCCACGTTTCCGTATCCTCACCTGTGCCCTAACCTTGCCGTTTCCTAACCTTAACCATAGCCCGGAACGGAAACCCGCCACCAGCCCTAAACCTTACCCTACGCTGTACCTTACACCTGGCCAGTATGCCGTCACTGACCCGTGCGTCAGCACATAGCCTGACCCTTCCAAGTTTCCGTACCCTCACCTGTGCCCTAAGCCCTGCCATTCCCTAACCCTAACCCTAGCCCGGAACGGAAACCCTCCACAAGCCCTCCGCCTTACCCTATGCCGTACCCTACTCCTAGCCCGTACGCTGGCACTGACCCATGCGTCAGCACGTAGCCTGACCCTCCCACGTTTCCGTACCCTCACCTGTGCCCTAAGCCTTGCAGTTACCTAACCCTAACCCTAGCCCGGAACGGAAACCCGCCACCAGCCCTACTCCTTACCCTACGCCGTACCCTACTCTTGGCCCGTACGCTGGCACTGACCCGTGCGTCAGCACGTAGCCTGACCCTCGCATGTTTCTGTAACCTCACCTGTGCCCTAAGCTTTGCTCTTCCCTAACCCTAACCCTAGCCCGGAACGGAAACCCGCCACCAGCCCTAAACCTTACCCTACGCTGTACCCTACTCCTGGCCCATATGCCAGCACTGACCCGTGCGTCAGCACATAGCCTGACCCTCCCACGTTTCCATACCCTCACCTGTGCCCTAAGCCTTGCCGTTCCCTAACCCTAGCCCGGAACAGAAACCCGCCACCAGCCCTAAAACTTACCCTACGCTGTACCCTACTCCTGGCCCGTATGCCAGCACTTACCCGTGCGTCAGCACATAGCCTGACCCTCCCACGTTTCCGTACCCTCACCTGTGCACTAAGCCTTGCCGTTCCCTAACCCTAACCCTAGCCCGGAACAGAAACCCGCAACCAGCCCTACGCCTTACCCTACGCCGTACCCTAATTTTGGCCCGTACGCCGGCACTGACCCGTGCGTCAGCACATAGCATGACCCTCCCACGTTTCCGTACCCTCCCCTGTTCCCTAAGCCTTGCTGTTCTCTAACCCTAACCCTAGCCCGGAACGGAAACCCGCCACCAGCCCTACGAATTAACCTATGCCGTACCCTACTCATGGCCCATACGCCGGCACTGACCCGTGCGTCAGCACGTAGCCTGACACTCCCACGTTTCCGTAACCTCACCTGTTCCCTAAGCCTTGCCGTTCCCTAACCATAACCCTAGCCCGGAAAGGAAACCTGCCACCAACCCTAAACCTTACCCTACACTGTACCCTACTCCTGGCCCATATGCCAGCACTGACCCGTGCGTCAGCACATAGCCTGACCCTCCCACGTTTCCATACCCTCACCTGTGCCCTAAGCCTTGCCGTTCCCTAACCCTAACCCTAGCCCAGAGCAGAAAACTGCCACCAGCCCTAAAACTTACCCTACGCTGAACGGTACTCCTGGCCCGTATGCCAGCACTGACCCGTGTGTCAGCACATAGCCTGACCCTCCCACATTTCTGTACCCTCACCTGTACCCTAAGCCTTTCCGTTCGCTAACCCTAACCCTAGCCCGGAACAGAAACCCGCAACCAGCCCTACACCTTACCCTACGCCGTACCCTACTCCTGGCCCATACGCTGGCACTGACCCATGCGTCAGCACATAGCCTGACCCTCCCACGTTTCCGTACCCTCACCTGTGCCCTAAGTCTTGCCGTTCCCTAACCCTAACCCTAGCCCGGAATGGAAACCCGCCACCAGCCCTAAACGTTACCCTATGCTGTACCCTACTCCTGGCCCACATTCCAGCACTGACCCATGAGTCAGCACATAGCCTGACCCTTCCACGTTTCCGTACCCTCACCTGTGCCCTATGCCTTGCCGTTCCCTAACCCTAAACCTAGCCTGGAACAGAAACCCGTCACCAGCCCTAAAACTTACCCTACGCTGTACCCTACTCCTGGCCCGTATGCCACCACTGATCCGTGCGTCAGAACATAGCCTGAACCTCCCACATTTCCGTAACCTCACCTGTGCCCTAAGCCTTGCCATTCCCTAACCCTAACCCTAGCCCGGAACGTAAACCCGCCAGCAGCCCAACGCCTTACCCTACGCCGCACCCTACTCCTGGCCCGTACGCTGGCACTTACCCGTGCGTCCTCACGTAGCCTGACCCTCCCACGTTTCCGTACCCTCACCATTGCCCTAAACCTTGCCGGTCCCTAACCCTAACCATAGACCAGAACGGAAACCCGCCACCAGCCCTATACATTACCCTACGCCATACCCTACTCCTGGCCCGTACGCTGGCACTGACCCGTGCGTCAGCACGTAGACTGAACCTCCCACGTCTCCGTACCCTCACCTGTGCCCTAAGCCTTGCCGTTCCCTAACCCTAACCGGGAACGGAAACCCGCCACCAGCCCTAAACCTTACCCTACGCTGTACCCTACTCCTGGCCCATATGCCGGCACTGACCCGTGCATCAGCACGTAGCCTGACCCTTCCACGTTTCCGTACCCTCACCTGTGCCCTAAGCCTTGTCGTTCCCTAACCCTAACCCTAGCCCGGAACAGAAACCCGCCACCTGCCCTGCGCCTTACCCTACGCCGTACCCTACTCCTAGCCCGTATGCTGGCACTGACCCGTGCATCAGCACGTAGCCTGACCCTTCCACGTTTCCGTACCCTCACCTGTGCCCTAAGCCTTGTCGTTCCCTAACCCTAACCCTAGCCCAGAACGGAAACCCGCCACCAGCCCTACGCCTTACCCTACGCCGTACCCTACTCCTGGCCCGTACGTTGGCACTGACCCATTCGTCAGCATGTAGCCTGACCCTCCCACGTTTCCTTACCCTCACCTGTGCCCTAAGCCTTGCCGTTCTCTAACCCTAACCCTAGCCCGGAACGGAAACCCTCCACCAGCCCTACGCTTTAACCTATGCCATACCCTACTCGTTTCCCATACGCCGGCACTGACCCGTGCGTCAGCACGTAGCCTGACCCTCCCACGTTTCCGTAACCTCACCTGTGCCCTAAGCCTTGCCGTTCCCTAACACTAACCCTAGCCCGGAATGGAAACCCGCCACCAGCCCTAAACCTTACCCTACGCTGTACCCTACTCCTGGCCCATATGCCAGCACTGACCCGTGCGTCAGCACATAGCCTGACCCTCCCACGTTTCCGTACCCTCACCTGTGCCCTAAGCCTTGCCGTTACCTAACCCTAACCCTAGCCCGGAGCAGAAACCTGCCACCAGCCCTAAAACTTACCCTACGCTGTACCCTACTCCTGGCCCGTATGCCAGCACTGACACGTGTGTCAGCACATAGCCTTACCCTCCCACATTTCTGTACCCTCACCTGTACTCTAAGCCTTTCCGTTCGCTAACCCTAACCCTAGCCCGGAACAGAAACCCGCAATCAGCCCTACGCCTTACCCTACGCCGTCCCCTACTCCTGGCCCATACGCTGGCACTGACCCATGCGTCAGCACATAGCCTGACCCTCCCACGTTTCCGTACCCTCACCTGTGCCCTAAGCCTTGCCGTTCCCTAACCCTAACCCTAGCCCGGAACGGAAACCCGCCACCAGCCCTAAACGTTACCCTATGCTGTACCCTACACCTGGCCCACATTCCAGCACTGACCCATGAGTCAGCACATAGCCTGACCCTTCCACGATTCCGTACCCTCACCTGTGCCCTATGCCTTGCCGTTCCCTAACCCTAACCCTAGCCTGGAACAGAAACCCGCCACCAGCCCTAAAACTTACCCTACGCTGTACCCTACTCCTGGCCCGTATGCCACCACTGACCCGTGCGTCAGAACATAGCCTGAACCTCCCACATTTCCGTACCCTCACCTGTGCCCTAAGCCTTGCCATTCCCTAACCCTAACCCTAACCCGGAATGGAAACCCGCCACAAGCCCTACGCCTTACATTACCCCGTATCCTACGCCTGGCCCGTACGCCAGCACTGACCCGTGCGTCAGCACCTAGCCTGACCCTCCCACGTTTCCGTACCCTCACCTGTGCCCTAAGCCTTGCCGTTCCCTAACCCTAACCCTAGCCCGGAACAGAAACCCGCCACTAGCCCTAAAACTTACCCTACGCTGTACCCTACTCCTGGCCCGTATGCCAGCACTGACCCGTGCATCAGCACATAGCCTGACCCTCCCACATTTCCGTACCCTCACCTGTGCCCTATTCTTTGCCGTTCCATAACCCTTTCCCTAGCCCGGAACAGAAACCCGCAACCAGCCCTACGCCTTACCCTACGCCGTACCCTACTCCTGGTCCATACGCTGGCACTGACCCGTGCGTTAGCACGTAGCCTGACCCTCCCACGTTTCCGTACCCTCACCTGTGCCCTAAGCCTTGCCGTTCCCTAACCCTAACCCTAGCCCAGAAAGGAAACCCGCCACCAGCCGTACGCCTTACCCTACGCTGTACCTTACTCCTGGCCCGTACGCCGGCACTGACCCGTGCGTCAGCACGTAGCCTGACCCTTCCACGTTTCCGTACCCTCACCTGTGCCCTATGCCTTGCCGTTCCCTAACCCTAACCCTAGCCTGGAACAGAAACCCGCCACCAGCCCTAAAACTTACCCTACGCTGTACCCTACTACTGGCCCGTATGCCACCACTGCTCCGTGCGTCAGAACATAGCCTGAACCTCTGACATTTCCGTACCCTCACCTGTGCCCTAAGGCTTGCCGTTCCCTAACCCTAACCCTAACCCGGAACGGAAACCCGCCACAAGCCCTACGCCTTACCCTACGCCGTATCCTACTCCTGGCCCGTACGCCAGCACTGACCCGTGCGTCAGCACCTAGCCTGACCCTCCCACGTTTCCGTACCCTCACCTGTGCCCTAAGCCTTGCCATTCCCTAACCCTAACCCTAGCCCGGAACGTAAACCCGCCAGCAGCCCAACGCCTTACCCTACGCCGTACCCTACTCCTGGCCTGTACGCTGGCACTGACCCGTGCGTTAGCACGTAGCCTGACCCTACCACGTTTCCGTATCCTCACCTGTGCCCTAAGCCTTGCCGTTCCCTAACCCTAAACCTAGCCCTGAACGGAATCCCGCCACCAGCCCTAATCCTTACACTACGCTGTACCGTGCACCTGGCCTGTATACCGTCACTGACACGTGCGTTTGCACACAGCCTGACCCTTCCACGTTTCCGTACACTCACCTGTGCCCTAAGCCCTGCCGTTCCCTAACCCTAACCGTAGCCCGGAACGGAAACCTGCCACCAGCCCTACGCCTTACCCTACGCCGTACCCTACTCCTAGCCCGTACGCTGGCACTTACCCGTGCGTCCTCACGTAGCCTGACCCTCCCACGTTTCCGTACCCTCACCAGTGTCCTAAACCTTGCCGGTCCCTAACCCTAACCCTAGCCCGGAACAGAAACCCGCCACTAGCCCTAAAACTTACCCTACGCTGTACCCTACTCCTGGCCCGTATGCCAGCACTGACCCGTGCATCAGCACATAGCCTGACCCTCCCACATTTCCGTACCCTCACCTGTGCCCTATTCCTTGCCGTTCCATAACCCTTTCCCTAGCCCGGAACAGAAACCCGCAACCAGCCCTACGCCTTACCCTACGCCGTACCCTACTCCTGGCCCATACGCTGGCACTGACCCGTGCGTCAGCACGTAGCCTGACCCTCCCACGTTTCCGTACCCTCACCTGTGCCCTAAGCCTTGCCGTTCCCTAACCATAACCCTAGCCCAGAAAGGAAACCTGCCACCAGCCCTAAACCTTACCCTACACTGTACCCTACTCCTGGCCCATATGCCAGCACTGACCCGTGCGTCAGCACATAGCCTGACCCTCCCACGTTTCCATACCCTCACCTGTGCCCTAAGCCTTGCCGTTCCCTAACACTAACCCTAGCCCAGAGCAGAAAACTGCCACCAGCCCTAAAACTTACCCTACGCTGAACGGTACTCCTGGCCCGTATGCCAGCACTGACCCGTGCGTCAGCACATAGCCTGACCCTCCCACATTTCTGTACCCTCACCTGTACCCTAAGCCTTTCCGTTCGCTAACCCTAACCCTAGCCCGGAACTGAAACCCGCAACCAGCCCTACGCCTTACCCTACGCCGTACCCTACTCCTGGCCCATACGCTGGCACTGACCCATGCGTCAGCACATAGCCTGACCCTCCCACGTTTCCGTACCCTCACCTGTGCCCTAAGCCTTGCCGTTCCCTAACCCTAACCCTAGCCCGGAATGGAAACCCGCCACCAGCCCTAAACGTTACCCTATGCTGTACCCTACTCCTGGCCCACATTCCAGCACTGACCCATGAGTCAGCACATAGCCTGACCCTTCCCCGTTTCCGTACCCTCACCTGTGCCCTATGCCTTGCCGTTCCCTAACCCTAAACCTAGCCTGGAACAGAAACCCGCCACCAGCCCTAAAACTTACCCTACGCTGTACCCTACTCCTGGCTCGTATGCCACCACTGATCCGTGCGTCAGAACATAGCCTGAACCTCCCACATTTCCGTAACCTCACCTGTGCCCTAAGCCTTGCCATTCCCTAACCCTAACCCTAGCCTGGAACGTAAACCCGCCAGCAGCCCAACGCCTTACCCTACGCCGCACCCTACTCCTGGCCTGTACGCTGGCACTGACCCGTGCGTCAGCACGTAGCCTGACCCTCCCACGTTTCCGTATCCTCACCTGTGCCCTAAGCCTTGCCGTTCCCTAACCCTAACCCTAGCCCGGAACGGAAACCCGCCACCAGCCCTAATCCTTACCCTACGCTGTACCGTACACCTGGCCTGTATACCGTCACTGACCCGTGCGTTTGCACATAGCCTGACCCTTCCACGTTTCATTACCCTCACCTGTGCCCTAAGCCCTGCCGTTCCCTAACCCTAACCGTAGCCCGGAACGGAAACCCGCCACCAGCCCTACGCCTTACCCTACGCCGTACCCTACTCCTGGCCCATACGCTGGCACTGAACCGTGCGTCAGCACGTAGCCTGACCCTCCCACGTTTCCGTACCCTCACCTGTGCCCTAAGCCTTGCCGTTCCCTAACCCTAACTCTAGCCCAGATCGGAAACCAGCCACCAGCCCTACGCCTTACCCTACGCTGTACCATACTCCTGGCCCGTACGCCGGCACTGACCCGTGCGTCAGCACGTAGCGTGACCGTCCCACGTTTCCGTATCCTCACCTGTGCCCTAACCTTGCCGTTCCCTAACCCTAACCATAGCCCGGTACGGAAACGCGCCACCAGCCCTAAACCTTACCCTACGCTGTACCCTACACCTGGCCACTATGCCGTCACTGACCCGTGCGTCAGCACATAGCCTGACCCTTCCAAGTTTCCGTACCCTCACCTGTGCCCTAAGCCCTGCCGTTCCCTAACCCTAACCCTAGCCCGGAACGGAAACCCGCCACCAGCCCTACTCCTTACCCTACGCCGTACCCTACTCTTGGCCCGTACGCTGGCACTGACCCGTGCGTCAGCACGTAGCCTGACCCTCGCATGTTTCTGTAACCTCACCTGTGCCCTAAGCTTTGCTGTTCCCTAACCCTAAACCTAGCCCGGAACGGAAACCCGCCACCAGCCCTAAACCTTACCCTACGCTGTACCCTACTCCTGGCCCATATGCCAGCACTGACCCGTGCGTCAGCACATAGCCTGACCCTCCCACGTTTCCATACCCTCACCTGTGCCCTAGGCCTTGCCGTTCCCTAACCCTAGCCCAGAACAGAAACCCGCCACCAGCCCTAAAACTTACCCTACGCTATACCCTACTCCTGGCCCGTATGCCACCACTGACCCGTGCGTCAGCACATAGCCTGACCCTCCCACGTTTCCGTACCCTCACCTGTGCACTAAGCCTTGCCGTTCCCTAACCCTAACCCTAGCCCGGAACAGAAACCCGCAACCAGCCCTACGCCTTACCCTACGCCGTACCCTAATTCTGGCCCGTACGCTGGCACTGACCCATGCGTCCGCACATAGCCTGACCCTCCCACGTTTCCGTACCCTCCCCTGTGCCCTAAGCCTTGCTGTTCTCTAACCCTTACCCTAGCCCAGAACGGAAACCCTCCACCAGCCCTACGACTTAACCTATGCCGTACCCTACTCATGGCCCATACGCCGGCACTGACCCGTGCGTCAGCACGTAGCCTGACACTCCCACGTTTCCGTAACCTCACCTGTTCCCTAAGCCTTGCCGTTCCCTAACCATAACCCTAGCCCAGAAAGGAAACCTGCCACCAGCCCTAAATCTTACCCTACACTGTACCCTACTCCTGGCCCATATGCCAGCACTGACCCGTGCGTCAGCACATAGCCTGACCCTCCCACGTTTCCATAACCTCAACTGTGCCCTAAGCCTTGCCGTTACCTAACCCTAACCCTAGCCAAGAGCAGAAAACTGCCACCAGCCCTAAAACTTACCCTACGCTGAACGCTACTCCTGGCCCGTATGCCAGCACTGACCCGTGCTTCAGCACATAGCCTGACCCTCCCACATTTCTGTACCCTCACCTGTACCCTAAGCACATAGCCTGACCCCTCCCACATTTCTGTACCCTCACCTGTACCCTAAGCCTTTCCGTTCGCTAACCCTAACCCTAGCCCGGAACAGAAACCCGCAACCAGCCCTACACCTTACCCTACGCCGTACCCTACTCCTGGCCCATACGCTGGCACTGACCCATGCGTCAGCACATAGCCTGACCCTCCCACGTTTCCGTACCCTCACCTGTGCCCTAAGCCTTGCCGTTCCCTAACCCTAACCCTAGCCCGGAACGGAAACCCGCCACCAGCCCTAAACGTTACCCTATGCTGTACCCTACTCCTGGCCCACATTCCAGCACTGACCCATGAGTCAGCACATAGCCTGACCCTTCCACGTTTCCGTACCCTCACCTGTGCCCTAAGCCTTGCCGTTCCCTAACCCTAACCGTAGCCCGGAACAGAAACCCGCCACCAGCCCTACGCCTTACCCTACGCCGTACCCTACTCCTAGCCCGTACGCTGGCACTTACCCGTGCGTCCTCACATAGCCTGACCCTCCCACGTTTCCGTACCCTCACCAGTGCCCTAAACCTTGCCGGTCCCTAACCCTAACCATAGACCAGAACGGAAACCCGCCACCAGCCCTATACATTACCCTACGCCATACCCTACTCCTGGCCCGTACGCTGGCACTGACCCGTGCGTCAGCACGTAGACTGAACCTCCCACGTCTCCGTACCCTCACCTGTGCCCTAAGCCTTGCCGTTCCCTAACCCTAACCGGGAACGGAAACCCGCCACCAGCCCTAAACCTTACCCTACGCTGTACCCTACTCCTGGCCCATATGCCGGCACTGACCCGTGCATCAGCACGTAGCCTGACCCTTCCACGTTTCCGTACCCTCACCTGTGCCCTAAGCCTTGTCGTTCCCTAACCCTAACCCTAGCCCGGAACAGAAACCCGCCACCTGCCCTGCGCCTTACCCTACGCCGTACCCTACTCCTAGCCCGTATGCTGGCACTGACCCGTGCGTCAGCACGTAGCCTGACCCTCCCACGTTTCCGTACCCTCACTTGTGCCCTAAGCCGTGCTGTTCCCTAACCCTAACCCTAGCCCAGAACGGAAACCCGCCACCAGCCCTACGCCTTACCCTACGCCGTACCCTACTCCTGGCCCATACGTTGGCACTGACCCATGCGTCAGCATGTAGCCTGACCCTCCCACGTTTCCTTACCCTCACCTGTGCCCTAAGCCTTGCCGTTCTCTAACCCTAACCCTAGCCTGGAACGGAAACCCTCCACCAGCCCTACGCTTTAACCTATGCCATACCCTACTCGTTTCCCATACGACGGCACTGACCCGTGCGTCAGCACGTAGCCTGACCCTCCCACGTTTCCGTAACCTCACCTGTGCCCTAAGCCTTGCCGTTCCCTAACACTAACCCTAGCCCGGAATGGAAACCCGCCACCAGCCCTAAACCTTACCCTACGCTGTACCCTACTCCTGGCCCATATGCCAGCACTGACCCGTGCGTCAGCACATAGCCTGACCCTCCCACGTTTCCGTACCCTCACCTGTGCCCTAAGCCTTGCCGTTACCTAACCCTAACCCTAGCCCGGAGCAGAAACCTGCCACCAGCCCTAAAACTTACCCTACGCTGTACCCTACTCCTGGCCCGTATGCCAGCACTGACACGTGTGTCAGCACATAGCCTTACCCTCCCACATTTCTGTACCCTCACCTGTACTCTAAGCCTTTCCGTTCGCTAACCCTAACCCTAGCCCGGAACAGAAACCCGCAATCAGCCCTACGCCTTACCCTACGCCGTCCCCTACTCCTGGCCCATACGCTGGCACTGACCCATGCGTCAGCACATAGCCTGACCCTCCCACGTTTCCGTACCCTCACCTGTGCCCTAAGCCTTGCCGTTCCCTAACCCTAACCCTAGCCCGGAACGGAAACCCGCCACCAGCCCTAAACGTTACCCTATGCTGTACCCTACACCTGGCCCACATTCCAGCACTGACCCATGAGTCAGCACATAGCCTGACCCTTCCACGATTCCGTACCCTCACCTGTGCCCTATGCCTTGCCGTTCCCTAACCCTAACCCTAGCCTGGAACAGAAACCCGCCACCAGCCCTAAAACTTACCCTACGCTGTACCCTACTCCTGGCCCGTATGCCACCACTGACCCGTGCGTCAGAACATAGCCTGAACCTCCCACATTTCCGTACCCTCACCTGTGCCCTAAGCCTTGCCATTCCCTAACCCTAACCCTAACCCGGAATGGAAACCCGCCACAAGCCCTACGCCTTACATTACCCCGTATCCTACACCTGGCCCATACGCCAGCACTGACCCGTGCGTCAGCACCTAGCCTGACCCTCCCACGTTTCCGTACCCTCACCTGTGCCCTAAGCCTTGCCATTTCCTAACCCTAACCCTAGCCCGGAACAGAAACCCGCCACTAGCCCTAAAACTTGCCCTACGCTGTACCCTACTCCTGGCCCGTATGCCAGCACTGACCCGTGCATCAGCACATAGCCTGACCCTCCCACATTACCGTACCCTCACCTGTGCCCTATTCCTTGCCGTTCCATAACCCTTTCCCTAGCCCGGAACAGAAACCCGCAACCAGCCCTACGCCTTACCCTACGCCGTACCCTACTCCTGGCCCATACGCTGGCACTGACCCGTGCGTCAGCACGTAGCCTGACCCTCCCACGTTTCCGTACCCTCACCTGTGCCCTAAGCCTTGCCGTTCCCTAACCCTAACCCTAGCCCAGAAAGGAAACCCGCCACCAGCCGTACGCCTTACCCTACGCTGTACCTTACTCCTGGCCCGTACGCCAGCACTGACCCGTGCGTCAGCACGTAGCCTGACCCTTCCACGTTTCCGTACCCTCACCTGTGCCCTATGCCTTGCCGTTTTCTAACCCTAACCCTAGCCTGGAACAGAAACCCGCCACGAGCCCTAAAACTTACCCTACGCTGTACCCTACTACTGGCCCGTATGCCACCACTGCTCCATGCGTCAGAACATAGCCTGAACCTCTGACATTTCCGTACCCTCACCTGTGCCCTAAGGCTTGCCGTTCCCTAACCCTAACCCTAACCCGGAACGGAAACCCGCCACGAGCCCTACGCCTTACCCTACGCCGTATCCTACTCCTGGCCCGTACGCCAGCACTGACCCGTGCGTCAGCACCTAGCCTGACCCTCCCACGTTTCCGTACCCTCACCTGTGCCCTAAGCCTTGCCATTCCCTAACCCTAACCCTAGCCCGGAACGTAAACCCGCCAGCAGCCCAACGCCTTACCCTACGCCGTACCCTACTCCTGGCCTGTACGCTGGCACTGACCCGTGCGTTAGCACGTAGCCTGACCCTACCACGTTTCCGTATCCTCACCTGTGCCCTAAGCCTTGCCGTTCCCTAACCCTAAACCTAGCCCTGAACGGAATCCCGCCACCAGCCCTAATCCTTACACTACGCTGTACCGTACACCTGGCCTGTATACCGTCACTCACACGTGCGTTTGCACACAGCCTGACCCTTCCACGTTTCCGTACCCTCACCTGTGCCCTAAGCCCTGCCATTCCCTAACCCTAACCGTAGCCCGGAACGGAAACCTGCCACCAGCCCTACGCCTTACCCTACGCCGTACCCTACTCCTAGCCCGTACGCTGGCACTTACCCGTGCGTCCTCACGTAGCCTGACCCTCCCACGTTTCCGTACCCTCACCAGTGCCCTAAACCTTGCCGGTCCCTAACCCTAACCCTAGCCCGGAACAGAAACCCGCCACTAGCCCTAAAACTTACCCTACGCTGTACCCTACTCCTGGCCCGTATGCCAGCACTGACCCGTGCATCAGCACATAGCCTGACCCTCCCACATTTCCGTACCCTCACCTGTGCCCTATTCCTTGCCGTTCCATAACCCTTTCCCTAGCCCGGAACAGAAACCCGCAACCAGCCCTACGCCTTACCCTACGCCGTACCCTACTCCTGGCCCATACGCTGGCACTGACCCGTGCGTCAGCACGTAGCCTGACCCTCCCACGTTTCCGTACCCTCACCTGTGCCCTAAGCCTTGCCGTTCCCTAACCCTAACCCTAGCCCAGAAAGGAAACCCGCCACCAGCCCTACGCCTTACCCTATGCTGTACCTTACTCCTGGCCCGTACGCCGGCACTGACCCGTGCGTCAGCACGTAGCCTGACCCTTCCACGTTTCCGTACCCTCACCTGTGCCCTATGCCTTCCCGTTCCCTAACCCTAACCCTAGACTGGAACAGAAACCCGCCACCAGCCCTAAAACTTACCCTACGCTCTACCCTACTCCTGGCCCGTATGCCACCACTGATCCGTGCGTCAGAACATAGCCTGAACCTCCCACATTTCCGTACCCTCACCTGTGCCCTAAGGCTTGCCGTTCCCTAACCCTAACCCTAACCCGGAACGGAAACCCGCCACAATCCCTACGCCTTACCCTACGCCGTATCCTACTCCTGGCCCGTACGCCAGCACTGACCCGTTCGTCAGCACCTAGCCTGACCCTCCCACGTTTCCGTACCCTCACCTGTGCCCTAAGCCTTGCCATTCCCTAACCCTAAACCTAGCCCGGAACGTAAACCCGCCAGCAGCCCAACGCCTTACCCTACGCCGTACCCTACTCCTGGCCTGTACGCTGGCACTGACCCGTGCGTTAGCACGTAGCCTGACCCTACCACGTTTCCGTATCCTCACCTGTGCCCTAAGCCTTGCCGTTCCCTAACCCTAAACCTAGCCCTGAACGGAATCCCGCCACCAGCCCTAATCCTTACACTACGCTGTACCGTACACCTGGCCTGTATACCGTCACTGACCCGTGCGTTTGCACACAGCCTGACCCTTCCACGTTTCCGTACCCTCACCTGTGCCCTAAGCCCTGCCATTCCCTAACCCTAACCGTAGCCCGGAACGGAAACCTGCCACCAGCCCTACGCCTTACCCTACGCCGTACCCTACTCCTAGCCCGTACGCTGGCACTTACCCGTGCGTCCTCACGTAGCCTGACCCTCCCACGTTTCCGTACCCTCACCAGTGCCCTAAACCTTGCCGGTCCCTAACCCTAACCATAGACCAGAACGGAAACCCGCCACCAGCCCTATACATTACCCTACGCCATACCCTACTCCTGGCCCGTACGCTGGCACTGACCCGTGCGTCAGCACATAGACTGAACCTCCCACGTTTCCGTACCCTCACCTGTTCCCTAAGCCTTGCCGTTCCCTAACCCTAACCCGGAACGGAAACCCGCCACCAGCCCTAAACCTTACCCTACGCTGTACCCTACTCCTGGCCCATATGCCAGCACTGACCCGTGCATCAGCACGTAGCCTTACCCTCCCACGTTTCCGTATCCTCACCTGTGCCCTAAGCCTTGCCGTTCCCTAACCCTAAACCTAGCCCGGAACGGAAACCCGCCACCAGCCCTAATCCTTACCCTACGCTGTACCCTACACCTGGCCTGTATGCCGTCACTGACCCGTACATCAGCACATAGCCTGACCCTTCCACGTTTCCGTACCCTCACCTGGGCCCTAAGCCCTGCCGTTCCCTAACCCTAGCCTGGAACAGAAACCCGCCACCTGCCCTGCGCCTTACCCTACGCCGTACCCTACTCCTAGCCCGTATGCTGGCACTGACCCGTGCGTCAGCACGTAGCCTGACCCTCCCACGTTTCCGTACCCTCACTTGTGCCCTAAGCCGTGCTGTTCCCTAACCCTAACCCTAGCCCAGAACGGAAACCCGCCACCAGCCCTAGGCCTTACCCTACGCCGTACCCTACTCCTGGCCCGTACGTTGGCACTGACCCATGCGTCAGCATGTAGCCTGACCCTCCCACGTTTCCGTACCCTCACCTGTGCACTAAGCCTTGCCGTTCTCTAACCCTAACCCTAGCCCGGAACGGAAACCCTCCACCAGCCCTACGCTTTAACCTATGCCGTACCCTACTCGTGGCCCATACGCCGGCACTGACCCGTGCGTCAGCACGTAGCCTGACCCTCCCACGTTTCCGTAACCTCACCTGTGCCCTAAGCCTTGCCGTTCCATAACACTAACCCTAGCCCGGAATGGAAACCCGCCACCAGCCCTAAACCTTACCCTATGCTGTACCCTACTCCTGGCCCATATGCCAGCACTGACCCGTGCGTCAGCACATAGCCTGACCCTCCCACGTTTCCGTACACTCACCTGTGCCCTAAGGCTTGCCGTTACCTAACACTAACCCTAGCCCGGAGCAGAAACCTGCCACCAGCCCTAAAACTTACCCTACGCTGTACCCTACTCCTGGCCCGTATGCCAGCACTGACCCGTGCGTCAGCACATAGCCTTACCCTCCCACATTTCTGTACCCTCACCTGTACTCTAAGCCTTTCCGTTCGCTAACCCTAACCCTAGCCCGGAACAGAAACCCGCAATCAGCCCTACGCCTTACCCTACGCCGTACCCTACTCCTGGCCCATACGCTGGCACTGACCCGTGCGTCAGCACATAGCCTGACCCTCCCACGTTTCCGTACCCTCACCTGTGCCCTAAGCCTTGCCGTTCCCTAACCCTAACCCTAGCCCGGAACGGAAACCCGCCACCAGCCCTAAACGTTACCCTATGCTCTACCCTACACCTGGCCCACATTCCAGCACTGACCCATGAGTCAGCACATAGCCTGACCCTTCCACGTTTCCGTACCCTCACCTGTGCCCTATGCCTTGCCGTTCCCTAACCCTAACCCTAGCCTGGAAC
Source organism: Mesoplodon densirostris (assembly GCF_025265405.1). Classification (NCBI taxonomy): domain Eukaryota; kingdom Metazoa; phylum Chordata; class Mammalia; order Artiodactyla; family Ziphiidae; genus Mesoplodon; species Mesoplodon densirostris. Next base: position 138,792,324 of record NC_082681.1, on the reverse strand, counting down.
AGAAACCCGCCACCAGCCCTAAAACTTACCCTACGCTGTACCCTACTCCTGGCCCGTATGCCACCACTGACCGTGCGTCAGAACATAGCCTGAACCTCCCACATTTCCGTACCCTCACCTGTGCCCTAAGCCTTGCCGTTCCCTAACCCTAACCCTAACCCGGAATGGAAACCCGCCACAAGCCCTACGCCTTACCTTACGCCGTATCCTACTCCTGGCCCGTACGCCAGCACTGACCCGTGCGTCAGCACCTAGCCTGACCCTCCCACGTTTCCGTACCCTCACCTGTGCCCTGAGCCTTGCCATTCTCTAACCATAACCCTAGCCCGGAACGTAAACCCGCCAGCAGCCCAACGCCTGACCCTATGCCGTACCCTACTCCTGGCCTGTACGCTGGCACTGACCCGTGCCTCAGCACGTAGCCTGACCCTCCCACGTTTCCGTATCCTCACCTGTGCCCTAAGCCTTGCCGTTCCCTAACCCTTACCCTAGCCCGGAACGGAAACCCGCCACCAGCCCTAATCCTTACCCTACGCTGTACCGTACACCTGGCCTGTATACCGTCACTGACCCGTGCGTTTGCACATAGCCTGACCCTTCCACGTTTCCGTACCCTCACCTGTGCCCTAAGCCCTGCCGTTCCCTTACCCTAACCGTAGCCCGGAACGGAAACCCGCCGCCAGCCCTACGCCTTACCCTACGCCGTACCCTACTCCTAGCCCGTACGCTGGCACTTACCCGTGCGTCCTCACGTAGCCTTACCATCCCACGTTTCCGTACCCTCACAAGTGCCCTAAACCTTGCCGGTCCCTAACCCTAACCCTAGCCCGGAACAGAAACCCGCCACTAGCCCTAAAACTTACCCTACGCTGTACCCTACTCCTGGCCCGTTTGCCAGCACTGACCCGTGCATCAGCACATAGCCTGACCCTCCCACGTTTCCGTACCCTCACCTGTGCCCTAAGCCTTGCCGTTCCCTAACCCTAACCCTAGCCCAGAACGGAAACCCGCCACCAGCCCTACGCCTTACCCTACGCTGTACCTTACTCCTGGCCCGTACGCCGGCACTGACCCGTGCGTCAGCACGTAGCGTGACCGTCCCACGTTTCCGTATCCTCACCTGTGCCCTAACCTTGCCGTTTCCTAACCTTAACCATAGCCCGGAACGGAAACCCCCCACCAGCCCTAAACCTTACCCTACGCTGTACCTTACACCTGGCCAGTATGCCGTCACTGACCCGTGCGTCAGCACATAGCCTGACCCTTCCAAGTTTCCGTACCCTCACCTGTGCCCTAAGCCCTGCCGTTCCCTAACCCTAACCCTAGCCCGGAACGGAAACCCACCACAAGCCCTCCGCCTTACCCTATGCCGTACCCTACTCCTAGCCCGTACGATGGCACTGACCCATGCGTCAGCACGTAGCCTGACCCTCCCACGTTTCCGTACCCTCACCTGTGCCCTAAGCCTTGCTGTTACCTAACCCTAACCCTAGCCCGGAACGGAAACCCGCCACCAGCCATACTCCTTACCCTACGCCGTACCCTACTCTTGGCCCGTACGCTGGCACTGACCCGTGCGTGAGCACGTAGCCTGACCCTCGCATGTTTCTGTAACCTCACCTGTGCCCTAAGCTTTGCTCTTCCCTAACCCTAACCCTAGCCCGGAACAGAAACCCGCCACCAGCCCTAAACCTTACCCTACGCTGTACCCTACTCCTGGCCCATATGCCAGCACTGACCCGTGCGTCAGCACATAGCCTGACCCTCCCACGTCTCCATACCCTCACCTGTGCCCTAAGCCTTGCCGTTCCCTAACCCTAGCCCGGAACAGAAACCCGCCACCAGCCCTAAAACTTACCCTACGCTGTACCCTACTCCTGGCCCGTATGCCAGCACTGACCCGTGCGTCAGCACATAGCCTGACCCTCCCACGTTTCCGTACCCTCACCTGTGCACTAAGCCTTGCCGTTCCCTAACCCTAACCCTAGCCCGGAACAGAAACCCGCAACCAGCCCTACGCCTTACCCTACGCCGTACCCTAATTCTGGCCCGTACGCCGGCACTGACCCGTGCGTCAGCACATAGCATGACCCTCCCACGTTTCCGTACCCTCCCCTGTGCCCTAAGCCTTGCTGTTCTCTAACCCTAACCCTAGCCCGGAACGGAAACCCTCCACCAGCCCTACGACTTAACCTATGCCGTACCCTACTCATGGCCCATACGCCGGCACTGACCCGTGCGTCAGCACGTAGCCTGACACTCCCACGTTTCCGTAACCTCACCTGTTCCCTAAGCCTTGCCGTTCCCTAACCATAACCCTAGCCCGGAAAGGAAACCTGCCACCAGCCCTAAACCTTACCCTACACTGTACCCTACTCCTGGCCCATATGCCAGCACTGACCCGTGCGTCAGCACATAGCCTGACCCTCCCACGTTTCCATACCCTCACCTGTGCTCTAAGCCTTGCCGTTCCCTAACCCTAAGCCTAGCCCAGAGCAGAAAACTGCCACCAGCCCTAAAACTTACCCTACGCTGAACGGTACTCGTGGCCCATATGCTGGCACTGACCCGTGCGTCAGCACGTAGCCTGACCCTCCCACGTTTCCGTACCCTCACCTGTACCCTAAGCCTTTCCGTTCCCTAACCCTAACCCTAACCCGGAATGGAAACCCGCCACAAGCCCTACGCCTTACATTACCCCGTATCCTACGCCTGGCCTGTACGCCAGCACTGACCCGTGCGTCAGCACCTAGCCTGACCCTCCCACGTTTCCGTACCCTCACCTGTGCCCTAAGCCTTGCCATTCCCTAACCCTAACCCTAGCCCGGAACAGAAACCCCCCACTAGCCCTAAAACTTACCCTACGCTGTACCCTACTCCTGGCCCGTATGCCAGCACTGACCCGTGCATCAGCACATAGCCTGACCCTCCCACATTTCCGTACCCTCACCTGTGCCCTATTCCTTGCCGTTCCATAACCCTTTCCCTAGCCCGGAACAGAAACCCGCAACCAGCCCTACGCCTTACCCTACGCCGTACCCTACTCCTGGCCCATACGCTGGCACTGACCCGTGCGTCAGCACGTAGCCTGACCCTCCCACGTTTCCGTACCCTCACCTGTGCCCTAAGCCTTGCCGTTCCCTAACCCTAACCCTAGCCCAGAAAGGAAACCCGCCACCAGCCGTACGCCTTACCCTACGCTGTACCTTACTCCTGGCCCGTACGCCGGCACTGACCCGTGCGTCAGCACGTAGCCTGACCCTTCCACGTTTCCGTACCCTCACCTGTGCCCTATGCCTTGCCGTTCCCTAACCCTAACCCTAGCCTGGAACAGAAACCCGCCACCAACCCTAAAACTTACCCTACGCTGTACCCTACTACTGGCCCGTATGCCACCACTGCTCCGTGCGTCAGAACATAGCCTGAACCTCTGACATTTCCGTACCCTCACCTGTGCCCTAAGGCTTGCCGTTCCCTAACCCTAACCCTAACCCGGAACGGAAACCCGCCACAAGCCCTACGCCTTACCCTACGCCGTATACTACTCCTGGCCCGTACGCCAGCACTGACCCGTGCGTCAGCACCTAGCCTGACCCTCCCACGTTTCCGTACCCTCACCTGTGCCCTAAGCCTTGCCATTCCCTAACCCTAACCCTAGCCCGGAACGTAAACCCGCCAGCAGCCCAACGCCTTACCCTACGCCGTACCCTACTCCTGGCCTGTACGCTGGCACTGACCCGTGCGTTAGCACGTAGCCTGACCCTACCACGTTTCCGTATCCTCACCTGTGCCCTAAGCCTTGCCGTTCCCTAACCCTAAACCTAGCCCTGAACGGAATCCCGCCACCAGCCCTAATCCTTACACTACGCTGTACCGTACACCTGGCCTGTATACCGTCACTGACACGTGCGTTTGCACACAGCCTGACCCTTCCACGTTTCCGTACCCTCACCTGTGCCCTAAGCCCTGCCGTTCCCTAACCCTAACCGTAGCCCGGAACGGAAACCTGCCACCAGCCCTACGCCTTACCCTACGCCGTACCCTACTCCTAGCCCGTACGCTGGCACTTACCCGTGCGTCCTCACGTAGCCTGACCCTCCCACGTTTCCGTACCCTCACCAGTGCCCTAAACCTTGCCGGTCCCTAACCCTAACCCTAGCCCGGAACAGAAACCCGCCACTAGCCCTAAAACTTACCCTACGCTGTACCCTACTCCTGGCCCGTATGCCAGCACTGACCCGTGCATCAGCACATAGCCTGACCCTCCCACATTTCCGTACCCTCACCTGTGCCCTATTCCTTGCCGTTCCATAACCCTTTCCCTAGCCCGGAACAGAAACCCGCAACCAGCCCTACGCCTTACCCTGCGCCGTACCCTACTCCTGGCCCATACGCTGGCACTGACCCGTGCGTCAGCACGTAGCCTGACCCTCCCACGTTTCCGTACCCTCACCTATGCCCTAAGCCTTGCCGTTCCCTAACCCTAACCCTAGCCCAGAAAGGAAACCCGCCACCAGCCCTACGCCTTACCCTATGCTGTACCTTACTCCTGGCCCGTACGCCGGCACTGACCCGTGCGTCAGCACGTAGCCTGACCCTTCCACGTTTCCGTACCCTCACCTGTGCCCTATGCCTTCCCGTTCCCTAACCCTAACCCTAGACTGGAACAGAAACCCGCCACTAGCCCTAAAACTTACCCTACGCTGTACCCTACTCCTGGCCCGTATGCCAGCACTGACCCGTGCATCAGCACATAGCCTGACCCTCCCACATTTCCGTACCCTCACCTGTGCCCTAAGGCTTGCCGTTCCCTAACCCTAACCCTAACCCGGAACGGAAACCCGCCACAAGCCCTACGCCTTACCCTACGCCGTATCCTACTCCTGGCCCGTACGCCAGCACTGACCCGTGCGTCAGCACCTAGCCTGACCCTCCCACGTTTCCGTACCCTCACCTGTGCCCTAAGCCTTGCCATTCCCTAACCCTAACCCTAGCCCGGAACGTAAACCCGCCAGCAGCCCAACGCCTTACCCTACGCCGTACCCTACTCCTGGCCTGTACGCTGGCACTGACCCGTGCGTTAGCACGTAGCCTGACCCTACCACGTTTCCGTATCCTCACCTGTGCCCTAAGCCTTGCCGTTCCCTAACCCTAAACCTAGCCCTGAACGGAATCCCGCCACCAGCCCTAATCCTTACACTACGCTGTACCGTACACCTGGCCTGTATACCGTCACTGACACATGCGTTTGCACACAGCCTGACCCTTCCACGTTTCCGTACCCTCACCTGTGCCCTAAGCCCTGCCATTCCCTAACCCTAACCGTAGCCCGGAACGGAAACCTGCCACCAGCCCTACGCCTTACCCTACGCCGTACCCTACTCCTAGCCCGTACGCTGGCACTTACCCGTGCGTCCTCACGTAGCCTGACCCACCCAAGTTTCCGTACCCTCACCAGTGCCCTAAACCTTGCCGGTCCCTAACCCTAACCATAGACCAGAACGGAAACCCGCCACCAGCCCTATACATTACCCTACGCCATACCCTACTCCTGGCCCGTACGCTGGCACTGACCCGTGCGTCAGCACATAGACTGAACCTCCCACGTTTCCGTACCCTCACCTGTTCCCTAAGCCTTGCCGTTCCCTAACCCTAACCCGGAACGGAAACCCGCCACCAGCCCTAAACCTTACCCTACGCTGTACCCTACTCCTGGCCCATATGCCAGCACTGACCCGTGCATCAGCACGTAGCCTGACCCTCCCACGTTTCCGTACCCTCCCCTGTGCCCTAAGCCTTGCTGTTCTCTAACCCTTACCCTAGCCCAGAACGGAAACCCTCCACCAGCCCTACGACTTAACCTATGCCGTACCCTACTCATGGCCCATACGCCGGCACTGACCCGTGCGTCAGCACGTAGCCTGACACTCCCACGTTTCCGTAACCTCACCTGTTCCCTAAGCCTTGCCGTTCCCTAACCATAACCCTAGCCCGGAAAGGAAACCTGCCACCAGCCCTAAATCTTACCCTACACTGTACCCTACTCCTGGCCCATATGCCAGCACTGACCCGTGCGTCAGCACATAGCCTGACCCTCCCACGTTTCCATACCCTCAACTGTGCCCTAAGCCTTGCCGTTACCTAACCCTAACCCTAGCCAAGAGCAGAAAACTGCCACCAGCCCTAAAACTTACCCTACGCTGAACGCTACTCCTGGCCCGTATGCCAGCTCTGACCCGTGCGTCAGCACATAGCCTGACCCTCCCACATTTCTGTACCCTCACCTGTACCCTAAGCCTTTCCGTTCGCTAACCCTAACCCTAGCCCGGAACAGAAACCCGCAACCAGCCCTACACCTTACCCTACGCAGTACCCTACTCCTGGCCCATACGCTGGCACTGACCCATGCGTCAGCACATAGCCTGACCCTCCCACGTTTCCGTACCCTCACCTGTGCCCTAAGCCTTGCCGTTCCCTAACCCTAACCCTAGCCCGGAACGGAAACCCGCCACCAGCCCTAAACGTTACCCTATGCTGTACCCTACTCCTGGCCCACATTCCAGCACTGACCCATGAGTCAGCACATAGCCTGACCCTTCCACGTTTCCGTACCCTCACCTGTGCCCTATGCCTTGCCGTTCCCTAACCCTAACCCTAGCCTGGAACAGAAACCCGCCACCAGCCCTAAAACTTACCCTACGCTGTACCCTACTCCTGGCCCATATGCCACCACTGATCCGTGCGTCAGAACATAGCCTGAACCTCCCACATTTCCGTACCATCACCTGTGCCCTAAGCCTTGCCGTTCCCTAACCCTAACCGTAGCCCGGAACAGAAACCCGCCACCAGCCCTACGCCTTACCCTACGCCGTACCCTACTCCTAGCCCGTACGCTGGCACTTACCCGTGCGTCCTCACGTAGCCTGACCCTCCCACGTTTCCGTACCCTCACCAGTGCCCTAAACCTTGCCGGTCCCTAACCCTAACCATAGACCAGAACGGAAACCCGCCACCAGCCCTATACATTACCCTACGCCATACCCTACTCCTGGCCCGTACGCTGGCACTGACCCGTGCGTCAGCACGTAGACTGAACCTCCCACGTCTCCGTACCCTCACCTGTGCCCTAAGCCTTGCCGTTCCCTAACCCTAACCGGGAACGGAAACCCGCCACCAGCCCTAAACCTTACCCTACGCTGTACCCTACTCCTGGCCCATATGCCGGCACTGACCCGTGCATCAGCACGTAGCCTGACCCTTCCACGTTTCCGTACCCTCACCTGTGCCCTAAGCCTTGTCGTTCCCTAACCCTAACCCTAGCCCGGAACAGAAACCCGCCACCTGCCCTGCGCCTTACCCTACGCCGTACCCTACTCCTAGCCCGTATGCTGGCACTGACCCGTGCGTCAGCACGTAGCCTGACCCTCCCACGTTTCCGTACCCTCACTTGTGCCCTAAGCCATGCTGTTCCCTAACCCTAACCCTAGCCCAGAACGGAAACCCGCCACCAGCCCTACGCCTTACCCTACGCCGTATCCTACTCCTGGCCCGTACGTTGGCACTGACCCATGCGTCAGCATGTAGCCTGACCCTCCCACGTTTCCTTACCCTCACCTGTGCCCTAAGCCTTGCCGTTCTCTATCCCTAACCCTAGCCCGGAACGGAAACCCTCCACCAGCCCTACGCTTTAACCTATGCCATACCCTACTCGTTTCCCATACGCCGGCACTGACCCGTGCGTCAGCACGTAGCCTGACCCTCCCACGTTTCCGTAACCTCACCTGTGCCCTAAGCCTTGCCGTTCCCTAACACTAACCCTAGCCCCGAATGGAAATCCGCCACCAGCCCTAAACCTTACCCTACGCTGTACCCTACTCCTGGCCCATATGCCAGCACTGACCCGTGCGTCAGCACATAGCCTGACCCTCCCACGTTTCCGTACCCTCACCTGTGCCCTAAGCCTTGCCGTTACCTAACCCTAACCCTAGCCCGGAGCAGAAACCTGCCACCAGCCCTAAAACTTACCCTACGCTGTACCCTACTCCTGGCCCGTATGCCAACACTGACACGTGTGTCAGCACATAGCCTTACCCTCCCACATTTCTGTACCCTCACCTGTACTCTAAGCCTTTCCGTTCGCTAACCCTAACCCTAGCCCGGAACAGAAACCCGCAATCAGCCCTACGCCTTACCCTACGCCGTCCCCTACTCCTGGCCCATACGCTGGCACTGACCCATGCGTCAGCACATAGCCTGACCCTCCCACGTTTCCGTACCCTCACCTGTGCCCTAAGCCTTGCCGTTCCCTAACCCTAACCCTAGCCCGGAACGGAAACCCGCCACCAGCCCTAAACGTTACCCTATGCTCTACCCTACACCTGGCCCACATTCCAGCACTGACCCATGAGTCAGCACATAGCCTGACCCTTCCACGATTCCGTACCCTCACCTGTGCCCTATGCCTTGCCGTTCCCTAACCCTAACCCTAGCCTGGAACAGAAACCCGCCACCAGCCCTAAAACTTACCCTACGCTGTACCCTACTCCTGGCCCGTATGCCACCACTGACCCGTGCGTCAGAACATAGCCTGAACCTCCCACATTTCCGTACCCTCACCTGTGCCCTAAGCCTTGCCATTCCCTAACCCTAACCCTAACCCGGAATGGAAACCCGCCACAAGCCCTACGCCTTACATTACCCCGTATCCTACGCCTGGCCCGTACGCCAGCACTGACCCGTGCGTCAGCACCTAGCCTGACCCTCCCACGTTTCCGTACCCTCACCTGTGCCCTAAGCCTTGCCATTCCCTAACCCTAACCCTAGCCCGGAACAGAAACCCGCCACTAGCCCTAAAACTTACCCTACGCTGTACCCTACTCCTGGCCCGTATGCCAGCACTGACCCGTGCATCAGCACATAGCCTGACCCTTCCACGTTTCCGTACCCTCACCTGCGCCCTATGCCTTGCCGTTCCCTAACCCTAACCCTAGCCTGGAACAGAAACCCGCCACCAGCCCTAAAACTTACCCTACGCTGTACCCTACTACTGGCCCGTATGCCACCACTGCTCCGTGCGTCAGAACATAGCCTGAACCTCTGACATTTCCGTACCCTCACCTGTGCCCTAAGGGTTGCCGTTCCCTAACCCTAACCCTAACCCGGAACGGAAACCCGCCACAAGCCCTACGCCTTACCCTACGCCGTATCCTACTCCTGGCCCGTACGCCAGCACTGACCCGTGCGTCAGCACCTAGCCTGACCCTCCCACGTTTCCGTACCCTCACCTGTGCCCTAAGCCTTGCCATTCCCTAACCCTAACCCTAGCCCGGAACGTAAACCCGCCAGCAGCCCAACGCCTTACCCTACGCCGTACCCTACTCCTGGCCTGTACGCTGGCACTGACCCGTGCGTTAGCACGTAGCCTGACCCTACCACGTTTCCGTATCCTCACCTGTGCCCTAAGCCTTGCCGTTCCCTAACCCTAAACCTAGCCCTGAACGGAATCCCGCCACCAGCCCTAATCCTTACACTACGCTGTACCGTACACCTGGCCTGTATACCGTCACTGACACGTGCGTTTGCACACAGCCTGACCCTTCCACGTTTCCGTACCCTCACCTGTGCCCTAAGCCCTGCCATTCCCTAACCCTAACCGTAGCCCGGAACGGAAACCTGCCACCAGCCCTACGCCTTACCCTACGCCGTACCCTACTCCTAGCCCGTACGCTGGCACTTACCCGTGCGTCCTCACGTAGCCTGACCCTCCCACGTTTCCGTACCCTCACAAGTGCCCTAAACCTTGCCGGTCCCTAACCCTAACCATAGACCAGAACGGAAACCCGCCACCAGCCCTATACATTACCCTACGCCATACCCTACTCCTGGCCCGTACGCTGGCACTGACCCGTGCGTCAGCACGTAGACTGAACCTCCCACGTTTCCGTACCCTCACCTGTTCCCTAAGCCTTGCCGTTCCCTAACCCTAACCCGGAACGGAAACCCGCCACCAGCCCTAAACCTTACCCTACGCTGTACCCTACTCCTGGCCCATATGCCAGCACTGACCCGTGCATCAGCACGTAGCCTGACCCTCCCACGTTTCCGTATCCTCACCTGTGCCCTAAGCCTTGCCGTTCCCTAACCCTAAACCTAGCCCGGAACGGAAACCCGCCACCAGCCCTAATCCTTACCCTACGCTGTACCCTACACCTGGCCTGTATGCCGTCACTGACCCGTACATCAGCACATAGCCTGACCCTTCCACGTTTCCGTACCCTCACCTGTGCCCTAAGCGCTGCCGTTCCCTAACCGTAACCCTAGCCCGGAACAGAAACCCACCACCAGCCCTACGCCTTACCCTACGCCGTACCCTACTCCTAGCCCGTATGCTGGCACTGACCCGTGCGTCAGCACGTAGCCTGACCCTCCCACGTTTCCGTACCCTCACTTGTGCCCTAAGCCGTGCTGTTCCCTAACCCTAACCCTAGCCCAGAAGGGAAACCCGCCACCAGCCCTAGGCCTTACCCTACGCCGTACCCTACTCCTGGCCCGTACGTTGGCACTGACCCATGCGTCAGCATGTAGCCTGACCCTCCCACGTTTCCTTACCCTCACCTGTGCCCTAAGCCTTGCCGTTCTCTAACCCTAACCCTAGCCCGGAACGGAAACCCTCCACCAGCCCTAAGCTTTAACCTATGCCGTACCCTACTCGTGGCCCATACGCCGGCACTGACCCGTGCGTCAGCACGTAGCCTGACCCTCCCACGTTTCCGTAACCTCACCTGTGCCCTAAGCCTTGCCGTTCCCTAACACTAACCCTAGCCCGGAATGGAAACCCGCCACCAGCCCTAAACCTTACCCTATGCTGTACCCTACTCCTGGCCCATATGCCAGCACTGACCCGTGCGTCAGCACATAGCCTGACCCTCCCACGTTTCCGTACCCTCACCTGTGCCCTAAGGCTTGCCGTTACCTAACACTAACCCTAGCCCGGAGCAGAAACCTGCCACCAGCCCTAAAACTTACCCTACGCTGTACCCTACTCCTGGCCCGTATGCCAGCACTGACCCGTGCGTCAGCACATAGCCTTACCCTCCCACATTTCTGTACCCTCACCTGTACTCTAAGCCTTTCCGTTCGCTAACCCTAACCCTAGCCCGGAACAGAAACCCGCAATCAGCCCTACGCCTTACCCTACGCCGTACCCTACTCCTGGCCCATACGCTGGCACTGACCCGTGCGTCAGCACATAGCCTGACCCTCCCACGTTTCCGTACCCTCACCTGTGCCCTAAGCCTTGCCGTTCCCTAACCCTAACCCTAGCCCGGAACGGAAACCCGCCACCAGCCCTAAACGTTACCCTATGCTGTACTCTACACCTGGCCCACATTCCAGCACTGACCCATGAGTCAGCACATAGCCTGACACTTCCACGTTTCCGTACCCTCACCTGTGCCCTATGCTTTGCCGTTCCCTAACCCTAACCCTAGCCTGGAACAGAAACCCGCCACCAGCCCTAAAACTTACCCTACGCTGTACCCTACTCCTGGCCCGTATGCCACCACTGACCCGTGCGTCAGAACATAGCCTGAACCTCCCACATTTCCGTACCCTCACCTGTGCCCTAAGCCTTGCCGTTCCCTAACCCTAACCCTAACCCGGAACGGAAACCCGCCACAAGCCCTACGCCTTACCTTACGCCGTATCCTACTCCTGGCCCGTACGCCAGCACTGACCCGTGCGTCAGCACCTAGCCTGACCCTCCCACGTTTCCGTACCCTCACCTGTGCCCTAAGCCTTGCCATTCCCTAACCATAACCCTAGCCCGGAACGTAAACCCGCCAGCAGCCCAACGCCTGACCCTATGCCGTAACCTACTCCTGGCCTGTACGCTGGCACTGACCCGTGCCTCAGCACGTAGCCTGACCCTCCCACGTTTCCGTATCCTCACCTGTGCCCTAAGCCTTGCCGTTCCCTAACCCTAACCCTAGCCCGGAACGGAAACCCGCCACCAGCCCTAATCCTTACCCTACGCTGTACCGTACACCTGGCCTGTATACCGTCACTGACCCGTGCGTTTGCACATAGCCTGACCCTTCCACGTTTCCGTACCCTCACCTGTGCCCTAAGCCCTGCCGTTCCCTTACCCTAACCGTATCCCGGAACGGAAACCCGCCACCAGCCCTACGCCTTACCCTACACCGTACCCTACTCCTAGCCCGTACGCTGGCACTTACCCGTGCGTCCTCACGTAGCCTGACCCTCCCACGTTTCTGTACCCTCACCAGTGCCCTAAACCTTGCCGGTCCCTAACCCTAACCCTAGCCCGGAACAGAAGCCCGCCACTAGCCCTAAAACTTACCCTACGCTGTACCCTACTCCTGGCCCGTTTGCCAGCACTGACCCGTGCATCAGCACATAGCCTGACCCTCCCACATTTCCGTACCCTCACCTGTGCCCTATTCCTTGCCGTTCCCTAACCCTTTCCCTAGCCCGGAACAGAAACCCGCAACCAGCCCTACGCCTTACCCTACGCCGTACCCTACTCCTGGCCCATACACTGGCACTGACCCGTGCGTCAGCACGTAGCCTGACCCTCCCACGTTTCCGTACCCTCACCTGTGCCCTAAGCCTTGCCGTTCCCTAACCCTAACCCTAGCCCAGAATGGAAACCCGCCACCAGCCCTACGCCTTACCCTACGCTGTACCCTACACCTGGCCAGTATGCCGTCACTGACCCGTGCGTCAGCACATAGCCTGACCCTTCCAAGTTTCCGTACCCTCACCTGTGCCCTAAGCCCTGCCGTTCCCTAACCCTAACCCTAGCCCGGAACGGAAACCCACCACAAGCCCTCCGCCTTACCCTATGTCGTACCCTACTCCTAGCCCGTACGCTGGCACTGACCCATGCGCCAGCACGTAGCCTGACCCTCCCACGTTTCCGTACCCTCACCTGTGCCCTAAGCCTTGCTGTTACCGAACCCTAACCCTAGCCCGGAACGGAAACCCGCCACCAGCCCTACTCCTTACCCTACGCCGTACCCTACTCTTGGCCCGTACGCTGGCACTGACCCGTGCGTCAGCACGTAGCCTGACCCTCGCATGTTTCTGTAACCTCACCTGTGCCCTAAGCTTTGCTCTTCCCTAACCCTAACCCTAGCCCGGAACGGAAACCCGCCACCAGCCCTAAACCTTACCCTACGCTGTACCCTACTCCTGGCCCATATGCCAGCACTGACCCGTGCGTCAGCACATAGCCTGACCCTCCCACGTTTCCATACCCTCACCTGTGCCCTAAGCCTTGCCGTTCCCTAACCCTAGCCCGGAACAGAAACCCGCCACCAGCCCTAAAACTTACCCTACGCTGTACCCTACTCCTGGCCCGTATGCCAGCACTGACCCGTGCGTCAGCACATAGCCTGACCCTCCCACGTTTCCGTACCCTCACCTGTGCACTAAGCCTTGCCATTCCCTAACCCTAACCCTAGCCCGGAACAGAAACCCGCAACCAGCCCTACGCCTTACCCTACGCCGTACCCTAATTCTGGCCCGTACGCCGGCACTGACCCGTGCGTCAGCACATAGCATGACCCTCCCACGTTTCCGTACCCTCCCCTGTGCCCTAAGCCTTGCTGTTCTCTAACCCTAACCCTAGCCCGGAACGGAAACCCTCCACCAGCCCTACGACTTAACCTATGCCGTACCCTACTCATGGCCCATACGCCGGCACTGACCCGTGCGTCAGCACGTAGCCTGACACTCCCACGTTTCCGTAACCTCACCTGTTCCCTAAGCCTTGCCGTTCCCTAACCATAACCCTAGCCCGGAAAGGAAACCTGCCACCAGCCCTAAACCTTACCCTACACTGTACCCTACTCCTGGCCCATATGCCAGCACTGACCCATGCGTCAGCACATAGCCTGACCCTCCCACGTTTCCATACCCTCACCTGTGCCCTAAGCCTTGCCGTTACCTAACCCTAACCCTAGCCCAGAGCAGAAAACTGCCACCAGCCCTAAAACTTACCCTACGCTGAACGGTACTCCTGGCCCGTATGCCAGCACTGACCCGAGCGTCAGCACATAGCCTGACCCTCCCACATTTCTGTACCCTCACCTGTACCCTAAGCCTTTCCGTTCGCTAACCCTAACCCTAGCCCGGAACAGAAACCCGCAACCAGCCCTACACCTTACCCTACGCCGTACCCTACTCCAGGCCCATACGCTGGCACTGACCCATGCGTCAGCACATAGCCTGACCCTCCCACGTTTCCGTACCCTCACCTGTGCCCTAAGCCTTGCCGTTCCCTAACCCTAACCCTAGCCCAGAATGGAAACCCGCCACCAGCCCTAAACGTTACCCTATGCTGTACCCTACTCCTGGCCCACATTCCAGCACTGACCCATGAGTCAGCACATAGCCTGACCCTTCCACGTTTCCGTACCCTCACCTGTGCCCTATGCCTTGCCGTTCCCTAACCCTAACCCTAGCCTGGAACAGAAACCCGCCACCAGCCCTAAAACTTACCCTACGCTGTACCCTACTCCTGGCCCATATGCCACCACTGATCCATGCGTCAGCACCTAGCCTGACCCTCCCATGTTTCCGTACCCTCACCTGTGCCCTAAGCCTTGCCATTCCCTAACCATAACCCTAGCCTGGAACGTAAACCCGCCAGCAGCCCAACGCCTGACCCTATGCCGTACCCTACTCCTGGCCTGTACGCTGGCACTGACCCGTGCGTCAGCACGTAGCCTGACCCTCCCACGTTTCCGTATCCTCACCTGTGCCCTAAGCCTTGCCGTTCCCTAACCCTAACCCTAGCCCGGAACGGAAACCCGCCACCAGCCCTAATCCTTACCCTATGCTGTACCGTACACCTGGCCTGTATACCGTCACTGACCCGTGCATTTGCACATAGCCTGACCCTTCCACGTTTCCGTACCCTCACCTGTGCCCTAAGCCCTGCCGTTCCCTAACCCTAACCGTAGTCTGGAACGGAAACCCGCCACCAACCCTACGCCTTACCCTACGCCGTACCTTACTCCTAGCCCGTACGCTGGCACTTACACGTGCGTCCTCACGTAGCCTGACCCTCCCACGTTTCCGTACCCTCACCAGTGCCCTAAACCTTGCCGGTCCCTAACCCTAACCCTAGCCCGGAACAGAAGCCCGCCACTAGCCCTAAAACTTACCCTACGCTGTACCCTACTCCTGGCCCGTTTGCCAGCACTGACCCGTGCGTCAGCACCTAGCCTGACCCTCCCACGTTTCCGTACCCTCACCTGTGCCCTAAGCCTTGCCATTCTCTAACCATAACCCTAGCCCGGAACGTAAACCCGCCAGCAGCCCAACGCCTGACCCTATGCCGTACCCTACTCCTGGCCTGTACGCTGGCACTGACCCGTGCCTCAGCACGTAGCCTGACCCTCCCACGTTTCCGTATCCTCACCTGTGCCCTAAGCCTTGCCGTTCCCTAACCCTTACCCTAGCCCGGAACAGAAACCCGCCACCAGCCCTAATCCTTACCCTACGCTGTACCGTACACCTGGCCTGTATACCGTCACTGACCCGTGCGTTTGCACATAGCCTGACCCTTCCACGTTTCCGTACCCTCACCTGTGCCCTAAGCCCTGCCGTTCCCTTACCCTAACCGTAGCCCGGAACGGAAACCCGCCACCAGCCCTACGCCTTACCCTACGCCGTACCCTACTCCTAGCCCGTACGCTGGCACTTACCCGTGCGTCCTCACGTAGCCTGACCATCCCACGTTTCCGTACCCTCACCAGTGCCCTAAACCTTGCCGGTCCCTAACCCTAACCCTAGCCCGGAACAGAAACCCGCCACTAGCCCTAAAACTTACCCTACGCTGTACCCTACTCCTGGCCCGTTTGCCAGCACTGACCCGTGCATCAGCACATAGCCTGACCCTCCCACATTTCCGTACCCTCACCTGTGCCCTATTCCTTGCCGTTCCCTAACCCTTTCCCTAGCCCGGAACAGAAACCCGCAACCAGCCCTACGCCTTACCCTACGCCGTACCCTACTCCTGGCCCATACGCTGGCACTGACCCGTGCGTCAGCACGTAGCCTGACCCTCCCACGTTTCCGTACCCTCACCTGTGCCCTAAGCCTTGCCGTTCCCTAACCCTAACCCTAGCCCAGAACGGAAACCCGCCACCATCCCTACGCCTTACCCTACGCTGTACCTTACTCCTGGCCCGTACGCCGGCACTGACCCATGCGTCAGCACGTAGCCTGACCCTCCCAAGTTTCCGTACCCTCACCTGTGCCCTAAGCCTTGCTGTTACCTAACCCTAACCCTAGCCCGGAACGGAAACCCGCCACCAGCCCTACTCCTTACCCTACGCCGTACCCTACTCTTGGCCCGTACGCTGGCACTGACCCGTGCGTCAGCACGTAGCCTGACCCTCGCATGTTTCTGTAACCTCACTTGTGCCCTAAGCTTTGCTCTTCCCTAACCCTAACCCTAGCCCGGAACGGAAACCCGCCACCAGCCCTAAACCTTACCCTACGCTGTACCCTACTCCTGGCCCATATGCCAGCACTGACCCGTGCGTCAGCACATAGCCTGACCCTCCCACGTTTCCATACCCTCACCTGTGCCCTAAGCCTTGCCGTTCCCTAACCCTAGCCCGGAACAGAAACCCGCCACCAGCCCTAAAACTTACCCTACGCTGTACCCTACTCCTGGCCCGTATGCCAGCACTGACCCGTGCGTCAGCACATAGCCTGACCCTCCCACGTTTCCGTACCCTCACCTGTGCACTAAGCCTTGCCGTTCCCTAACCCTAACCCTAGCCCGGAACAGAAACCCGCAACCAGCCCTACGCCTTACCCTACGCCGTACCCTAATTCTGGCCCGTACGCCGGCACTGACCCGTGCGTCAGCACATAGCATGACCCTCCCACGTTTCCGTACCCTCCCCTGTGCCCTAAGCCTTGCTGTTCTCTAACCCTAACCCTAGTCCGGAACGGAAACCTGCCACCAGCCCTAATCCTTACCCTACGCTGTACCGTACACCTGGCCTGTATACCGTCACTGACCCGTGCGTTTGCACATAGCCTGACCCTTCCACGTTTCTTTACCCTCACCTGTGCCCTAAGCCCTGCCGTTCCCTAACCCTAACCGTAGCCCGGAACGGAAACCCGCCACCAGCCCTACGCCTTACCCTACGCCGTACCCTACTCCTGGCCCATACGCTGGCACTGAACCGTGCGTCAGCACGTAGCCTGACCCTCCCACGTTTCCGTACCCTCACCTGTGCCCTAAGCCTTGCCGTTCCCTAACCCTAACTCTAGCCCAGATCGGAAACCAGCCACCAGCCCTACGCCTTACCCTACGCTGTACCATACTCCTGGCCCGTACGCCGGCACTGACCCGTGCGTCAGCACGTAGCGTGACTGTCCCACGTTTCCGTATCCTCACCTGTGCCCTAACCTTGCCGTTCCCTAACCCTAACCATAGCCCGGAACGGAAACGCGCCACCAGCCCTAAACCTTACCCTACGCTGTACCCTACACCTGGCCACTATGCCGTCACTGACCCGTGCGTCATCACATAGCCTGACCCTTCCAAGTTTCCGTACCCTCACCTGTGCCCTAAGCCCTGCCGTTCCCTAACCCTAACCCTAGCCCGGAACGGAAACCCACCACCAGCCCTACTCCTTACCCTACGCCGTACCCTACTCTTGGCCCGTACGCTGGCACTGACCCGTGCGTCAGCACGTAGCCGGACCCTCGCATGTTTCTGTAACCTCACCTGTGCCCTAAGCTTTGCTGTTCCCTAACCCTAAACCTAGCCCGGAACGGAAACCCACCACCAGCCCTAAACCTTACCCTATGCTGTACCCTACTCCTGGCCCATATGCCAGCACTGACCCGTGCGTCAGCACATAGCCTGACCCTCCCACGTTTCCATACCCTCACCTGTGCACTAAGCCTTGCCGTTCCCTAACCCTAACCCTAGCCCGGAACAGAAACCCGCAACCAGCCCTACGCCTTACCCTACGCCGTACCCTAATTCTGGCCCGTACGCTGGCACTGACCCATGCGTCAGCACATAGCCTGACCCTCCCACGTTTCCGTACCCTCCCCTGTGCCCTAAGCCTTGCTGTTCTCTAACCCTTACGCTAGCCCAGAACGGAAACCCTCCACCAGCCCTACGACTTAACCTATGCCGTACCCTACTCATGGCCCATACGCCGGCACTGACCCGTGCGTCAGCACGTAGCCTGACACTCCCACGTTTCCGTAACCTCACCTGTTCCCTAAGCCTTGCCGTTCCCTAACCATAACCCTAGCCCGGAAAGGAAACCTGCCACCAGCCCTAAATCTTACCCTACACTGTACCCTACTCCTGGCCCATATGCCAGCACTGACCCGTGCGTCAGCACATAGCCTGACCCTCCCACGTTTCCATACCCTCAACTGTGCCCTAAGCCTTGCCGTTACCTAACCCTAACCCTAGCCAAGAGCAGAAAACTGCCACCAGCCCTAAAACTTACCCTACGCTGAACGCTACTCCTGGCCCGTATGCCAGCACTGACCCGTGCGTCAGCACATAGCCTGACCCTCCCACATTTCCATACCCTCACCTGTGCCCTATTCCTTGCCGTTCCATAACCCTTTCCCTAGCCCGGAACAGAAACCCGCAACCAGCCCTACGCCTTACCCTATGCCGTACCCTACTCCTGGCCCATACGCTGGCACTGACCCGTGCGTCAGCACGTAGCCTGACCCTCCCACGTTTCCGTACCCTCACCTGTGCCCTAAGCCTTGCCGTTCCCTAACCCTAACCCTAGCCCAGAAAGGAAACCCGCCACCAGCCCTACGCCTTACCCTACGCTGTACCTTACTCCTGGCCCGTACGCCGGCACTGACCCGTGCGTCAGCACGTAGCCTGACCCTTCCACGTTTCCGTACCCTCACCTGTGCCCTATGCCTTGCCGTTCCCTAACCCTAACCCTAGCCTGGAACAGAAACCCGCCACCAGCCCTAAAACTTACCCTACGCTGTACCCTACTACTGGCCCGTATGCCACCACTGCTCCGTGCGTCAGAACATAGCCTGAACCTCCGACATTTCCGTACCCTCACCTGTGCCCTAAGGCTTGCCGTTCCCTAACCCTAACCCTAACCCGGAACGGAAACCCGCCACAAGCCCTACGCCTTACCCTACGCCATATCCTACTCCTGGCCCGTACGCCAGCACTGACCCGTGCGTCAGCACCTAGCCTGACCCTCCCACGTTTCCGTACCCTCACCTGTGCCCTAAGCCTTGCCATTCCGTAACCCTAACCCTAGCCCGGAACGTAAACCCGCCAGCAGCCCAACGCCTTACCCTACGCCGTACCCTACTCCTGGCCTGTACGCTGGCACTGACCTGTGCGTTAGCACGTAGCCTGACCCTACCACGTTTCCGTATCCTCACCTGTGCCCTAAGCCTTGCCGTTCCCTAACCCTAAACCTAGCCCTGAACGGAATCCCGCCACCAGCCCTAATCCTTACACTACGCTGTACCGTACACCTGGCCTGTATACCGTCACTGACACGTGCGTTTGCACACAGCCTGACCCTTCCACGTTTCCGTACCCTCACCTGTGCCCTAAGCCCTGCCATTCCCTAACCCTAACCATAGCCCGGAACGGAAACCTGCCAGCAGCCCTACGCCTTACCCTACGCCGTACCCTACTCCTAGCCCGTACGCTGGCACTTACCCGTGCGTCCTCACGTAGCCTGACCCTCCCACGTTTCCGTACCCTCACAAGTGCCCTAAACCTTGCCGGTCCCTAACCCTAACCATAGACCAGAACGGAAACCCGCCACCAGCCCTATACATTACCCTACGCCATACCCTACTCCTGGCCCGTACGCTGGCACTGACCCGTGCGTCAGCACGTAGACTGAACCTCCCACGTTTCCGTACCCTCACCTGTTCCCTAAGCCTTGCCATTCCCTAACCCTAACCCGGAACGGAAACCCGCCACCAGCCCTAAACCTTACCCTACGCTGTACCCTACTCCTGGCCCATATGCCAGCACTGACCCGTGCATCAGCACGTAGCCTGACCCTCCCACGTTTCCGTATCCTCACCTGTGCCCTAAGCCTTGCCGTTCCCTAACCCTAAACCTAGCCCGGAACGGAAACCCGCCACCAGCCCTAATCCTTACCCTACGCTGTACCCTACACCTGGCCTGTATGCCGTCACTGACCCGTACATCAGCACATAGCCTGACCCTTCCACGTTTCCGTACCCTCACCTGTGCCCTAAGCGCTGCCGTTCCCTAACCGTAACCCTAGCCCGGAACAGAAACCCACCACCAGCCCTACGCCTTACCCTACGCCGTACCCTACTCCTAGCCCGTATGCTGGCACTGACCCGTGCGTCAGCACGTAGCCTGACCCTCCCACGTTTCCGTACCCTCACTTGTGCCCTAAGCCGTGCTGTTCCCTAACCCTAACCCTAGCCCAGAAGGGAAACCCGCCACCAGCCCTAGGCCTTACCCTACGCCGTACCCTACTCCTGGCCCGTACGTTGGCACTGACCCATGCGTCAGCATGTAGCCTGACCCTCCCACGTTTCCGTACCCTCACCTGTGCCCTAAGCCTTGCCGTTCTCTAACCCTAACCCTAGCCCGGAACGGAAACCCTCCACCAGCCCTAAGCTTTAACCTATGCCGTACCCTACTCGTGGCCCATACGCCGGCACTGACCCGTGCGTCAGCACGTAGCCTGACCCTCCCACGTTTCGGTAACCTCACCTGTGCCCTAAGCCTTGCCGTTCCCTAACACTAACCCTAGCCCGGAATGGAAACCCGCCACCAGCCCTAAACCTTACCCTATGCTGTACCCTACTCCTGGCCCATATGCCAGCACTGACCCGTGCGTCAGCACATAGCCTGACCCTCCCACGTTTCCGTACCCTCACCTGTGCCCTAAGGCTTGCCGTTACCTAACACTAACCCTAGCCCGGAGCAGAAACCTGCCACCAGCCCTAAAACTTACCCTACGCTGTACCCTACTCCTGGCCCGTATGCCAGCACTGACCCGTGCGTCAGCACATAGCCTTACCCTCCCACATTTCTGTACCCTCACCTGTACTCTAAGCCTTTCCGTTCGCTAACCCTAACCCTAGCCCGGAACAGAAACCCGCAATCAGCCCTACGCCTTACCCTACGCCGTACCCTACTCCTGGCCCATACGCTGGCACTGACCCGTGCGTCAGCACATAGCCTGACCCTCCCACGTTTCCGTACCCTCACCTGTGCCCTAAGCCTTGCCGTTCCCTAACCCTAACCCTAGCCCGGAACGGAAACCCGCCACCAGCCCTAAACGTTACCCTATGCTGTACTCTACACCTGGCCCACATTCCAGCACTGACCCATGAGTCAGCACATAGCCTGACCCTTCCACGTTTCCGTACCCTCACCTGTGCCCTATGCCTTGCCGTTCCCTAACCCTAACCCTAGCCTGGAACAGAAACCCGCCACCAGCCCTAAAACTTACCCTACGCTGTACCCTACTCCTGGCCCGTATGCCACCACTGACCCGTGCGTCAGAACATAGCCTGAACCTCCCACATTTCCGTACCCTCACCTGTGCCCTAAGCCTTGCCGTTCCCTAACCCTAACCCTAACCCGGAACGGAAACCCGCCACAAGCCCTACGCCTTACCTTACGCCGTATCCTACTCCTGGCCCGTACGCCAGCACTGACCCGTGCGTCGGCACCTAGCCTGACCCTCCCACGTTTCCGTACCCTCACCTGTGCCCTAAGCCTTGCCATTCCCTAACCATAACCCTAGCCCGGAACGTAAACCCGCCAGCAGCCCAACGCCTGACCCTATGCCGTACCCTACTCCTGGCCTGTACGCTGGCACTGACCCGTGCCTCAGCACGTAGCCTGACCCTCCCACGTTTCCGTATCCTCACCTGTGCCCTAAGCCTTGCCGTTCCCTAACCCTAACCCTAGCCCGGAACGGAAACCCGCCACCAGCCCTAATCCTTACCCTACGCTGTACCGTACACCTGGCCTGTATACCGTCACTGACCCGTGCGTTTGCACATAGCCTGACCCTTCCACGTTTCCGTACCCTCACCTGTGCCCTAAGCCCTGCCGTTCCCTTACCCTAACCGTAGCCCGGAACGGAAACCCGCCACCAGCCCTACGCCTTACCCTACGCCGTACCCTACTCCTAGCCCGTACGCTGGCACTTACCCGTGCGTCCTCACGTAGCCTGACCATCCCACGTTTCCGTACCCTCACCAGTGCCCTAAACCTTGCCGGTCCCTAACCCTAACCCTAGCCCGGAACAGAAGCCCGCCACTAGCCCTAAAACTTACCCTACGCTGTACCCTACTCCTGGCCCGTTTGCCAGCACTGACCCGTGCATCAGCACATAGCCTGACGCTCCCACATTTCCGTACCCTCACCTGTGCCCTATTCCTTGCCGTTCCCTAACCCTTTCCCTAGCCCGGAACAGAAACCCGCAACCAGCCCTACGCCTTACCCTACGCCGTACCCTACTCCTGGCCCATACGCTGGCACTGACCCGTGCGTCAGCACGTAGCCTGACCCTCCCACGTTTCCGTACCCTCACCTGTGCCCTAAGCCTTGCCGTTCCCTAACCCTAACCCTAGCCCAGAAAGGAAACCCGCCACCAGCCCTACGCCTTACCCTACGCTGTACCTTACTCCTGGCCCGTACGCCGGCACTGACCCGTGCGTCAGCACGTAGCCTGACCCTTCCACGTTTCCATACCCTCACCTGTTCCCTATGCCTTGCCGTTCCCTAACCCTAACCCTAGCCTGGAACAGAAACCCGCCACCAGCCCTAAAACTTACCCTACGCTGTACCCTACTACTGGCCCGTATGCCACCACTGCTCCGTGCGTCAAAACATAGCCTGAACCTCCGACATTTCCGTACCCTCACCTGTGCCCTAAGGCTTGCCGTTCCCTAACCCTAACCCTAACCGGGAACGGAAACCCGCCACAAGCCCTACGCCTTACCCTACGCCATATCCTACTCCTGGCCCGTACGCCAGCACTGACCCGTGCGTCAGCACCTAGCCTGACCCTCCCACGTTTCCGTACCCTCACCTGTGCCCTAAGCCTTGCCATTCCCTAACCCTAACCCTAGCCCGGAACGTAAACCCGCCAGCAGCCCAACGCCTTACCCTACGCC
The DNA here is from genome assembly GCF_025265405.1 of Mesoplodon densirostris. Lineage (NCBI taxonomy): Eukaryota > Metazoa > Chordata > Mammalia > Artiodactyla > Ziphiidae > Mesoplodon > Mesoplodon densirostris. The sequence continues at coordinate 138,769,119 of NC_082681.1, read as the reverse complement.
GTACCCTACTCCTGGCCTGTACGCTGGCACTGACCTGTGCGTTAGCACGTAGCCTGACCCTACCACGTTTCCGTATCCTCACCTGTGCCCTAAGCCTTGCCGTTCCCTAACCCTAAACCTAGCCCTGAACGGAATCCCGCCACCAGCCCTAATCCTTACACTACGCTGTACCGTACACCTGGCCTGTATACCGTCACTGACACGTGCGTTTGCACACAGCCTGACCCTTCCACGTTTCCGTACCCTCACCTGTGCCCTAAGCCCTGCCATTCCCTAACCCTAACCGTAGCCCGGAACGGAAACCTGCCACCAGCCCTACGCCTTACCCTACGCCGTACCCTACTCCTAGACCGTACGCTGGCACTTACCCGTGCGTCCTCACGTAGCCTGACCCTCCCACGTTTCCGTACCCTCACAAGTGCCCTAAACCTTGCCGGTCCCTAACCCTAACCATAGACCAGAACGGAAACCCGCCACCAACCCTATACATTACCCTACGCCATACCCTACTCCTGGCCCGTACGCTGGCACTGACCCGTGCGTCAGCACGTAGACTGAACCTCCCACGTTTCCGTACCCTCACCTGTTCCCTAAGCCTTGCCATTCCCTAACCCTAACCCGGAACGGAAACCCGCCACCAGCCCTAAACCTTACCCTACGCTGTACCCTACTCCTGGCCCATATGCCAGCACTGACCCGTGCATCAGCACGTAGCCTGACCCTCCCACGTTTCCGTATCCTCACCTGTGCCCTAAGCCTTGCCGTTCCCTAACCCTAAACCTAGCCCGGAACGGAAACCCGCCACCAGCCCTAATCCTTACCCTACGCTGTACCCTACACCTGGCCTGTATGCCGTCACTGACCCGTACATCAGCACATAGCCTGACCCTTCCACGTTTCCGTACCCTCACCTGTGCCCTAAGCGCTGCCGTTCCCTAACCGTAACCCTAGCCCGGAACAGAAACCCACCACCAGCCCTACGCCTTACCCTACGCCGTACCCTACTCCTAGCCCGTATGCTGGCACTGACCCGTGCGTCAGCACGTAGCCTGACCCTCCCACGTTTCCGTACCCTCACTTGTGCCCTAAGCCGTGCTGTTCCCTAACCCTAACCCTAGCCCAGAAGGGAAACCCGCCACCAGCCCTAGGCCATACCCTACGCCGTACCCTACTCCTGGCCCATACGTTGGCACTGACCCATGCGTCAGCATGTAGCCTGACCCTCCCACGTTTCCGTACCCTCACCTGTGCCCTAAGCCTTGCCGTTCTCTAACCCTAACCCTAGCCCGGAACGGAAACCCTCCACCAGCCCTAAGCTTTAACCTATGCCGTACCCTACTCGTGGCCCATACGCCGGCACTGACCCGTGCGTCAGCACGTAGCCTGACCCTCCCACGTTTCCGTAACCTCACCTGTGCCCTAAGCCTTGCCGTTCCCTAACACTAACCCTAGCCCGGAATGGAAACCCGCCACCAGCCCTAAACCTTACCCTATGCTGTACCCTACTCCTGGCCCATATGCCAGCACTGACCCGTGCGTCAGCACATAGCCTGACCCTCCCACGTTTCCGTACCCTCACCTGTGCCCTAAGGCTTGCCGTTACCTAACACTAACCCTAGCCCGGAGCAGAAACCTGCCACCAGCCCTAAAACTTACCCTACGCTGTACCCTACTCCTGGCCCGTATGCCAGCACTGACCCGTGCGTCAGCACATAGCCTTACCCTCCCACATTTCTGTACCCTCACCTGTACTCTAAGCCTTTCCGTTCGCTAACCCTAACCCTAGCCCGGAACAGAAACCCGCAATCAGCCCTACGCCTTACCCTACGCCGTACCCTACTCCTGGCCCATACGCTGGCACTGACCCGTGCGTCAGCACATAGCCTGACCCTCCCACGTTTCCGTACCCTCACCTGTGCCCTAAGCCTTGCCGTTCCCTAACCCTAACCCTAGCCCGGAACGGAAACCCGCCACCAGCCCTAAACGTTACCCTATGCTGTACTCTACACCTGGCCCACATTCCAGCACTGACCCATGAGTCAGCACATAGCCTGACCCTTCCACGTTTCCGTACCCTCACCTGTGCCCTATGCCTTGCCGTTCCCTAACCCTAACCCTAGCCTGGAACAGAAACCCGCCACCAGCCCTAAAACTTACCCTACGCTGTACCCTACTCCTGGCCCGTATGCCACCACTGACCCGTGCGTCAGAACATAGCCTGAACCTCCCACATTTCCGTACCCTCACCTGTGCCCTAAGCCTTGCCGTTCCCTAACCCTAACCCTAACCCGGAACGGAAACCCGCCACAAGCCCTACGCCTTACCTTACGCCGTATCCTACTCCTGGCCCGTACGCCAGCACTGACCCGTGCGTCGGCACCTAGCCTGACCCTCCCACGTTTCCGTACCCTCACCTGTGCCCTAAGCCTTGCCATTCCCTAACCATAACCCTAGCCCGGAACGTAAACCCGCCAGCAGCCCAACGCCTGACCCTATGCCGTACCCTACTCCTGGCCTGTACGCTGGCACTGACCCGTGCCTCAGCACGTAGCCTGACCCTCCCACGTTTCCGTATCCTCACCTGTGCCCTAAGCCTTGCCGTTCCCTAACCCTAACCCTAGCCCGGAACGGAAACCCGCCACCAGCCCTAATCCTTACCCTACGCTGTACCGTACACCTGGCCTGTATACCGTCACTGACCCGTGCGTTTGCACATAGCCTGACCCTTCCACGTTTCCGTACCCTCACCTGTGCCCTAAGCCCTGCCGTTCCCTTACCCTAACCGTAGCCCGGAACGGAAACCCGCCACCAGCCCTACGCCTTACCCTACGCCGTACCCTACTCCTAGCCCGTACGCTGGCACTTACACGTGCGTCCTCACGTAGCCTGACCCTCCCACGTTTCCGTACCCTCACCAGTGCCCTAAACCTTGCCGGTCCCTAACCCTAACCATAGCCCAGAACGGAAACCTGCCACCAGCCCTATACATTACCCTACGCCATACCCTACTCCTGGCCCGTACGCTGGCACTGACCCGTGCTTCAGCACGTAGACTGAACCTCCCACGTTTCCGTACCCTCACTTGTGCCCTAAGCCGTGCCGTTCCCTAACCCTAACCCTAGCCCGGAACAGAAACCCGCCACTAGCCCTAAAACTTACCCTACGCTGTACCCTACTCCTGGCCCGTATGCCAGCACTGACCCGTGCATCAGCACATAGCCTGACCCTCCCACATTTCCGTACCCTCACCTGTGCCCTAAGCCTTGCCGTTCCCTAACCCTATCCCTAGCCCGGAACAGAAACCCGCAACCAGCCCTACGCCTTACCCTACGCCGTACCCTACTCGTGGCCCATACGCTGGCACTGACCCGTGCGTCAGCACGTAGCCTGACCCTCCCACGTTTCCGTACCCTCACATGTGCCCTAAGCCTTGCCGTTCCCTAACCCTAACCCTAGCCCAGAACGGAAACCCGCCACCAGGCCTACGCCTTACCCTACGCTGTACCTTACTCCTGGCCCGTACGCCGGCACTGACCCGTGCGTCAGCACGTAGCGTGACCGTCCCACGTTTCCGTCTCCTCACCTGTGCCCTAACCTTGCCGTTCCCTAACCCTAACCATAGCCCGGAACGGAAACCCGCCACCAGCCCTAAACCTTACCCTACGCTGTACCCTACACCTGGCCAGTATGCCATCACTGACCCGTGCGTCAGCACATAGCCTGACCCTTCCAAGTTTCCGTACCCTCACCTGTGCCCTAATCCCTGCCGTTCCCTAACCCTAACCCTAGCCCGGAACGGAAAACCACCACAAGCCCTACGCCTTACCCTATACCGTACCCTACTCCTAGCCCGTACGCTGGCACTGACCCGTGCGTCAGCACGTAGCCTGACCCTCCCACGTTTCCGTACCCTCACCTGTGCCCTAAGCCTTGCTGTTACCGAACCCTAACCCTAGCCCGGAACGGAAACCCGCCACCAGCCCTACTCCTTACCCTACGCCGTACCCAACTCTTGGCCCGTACGCTGGCATTGACCCGTGCGTCAGCACGTAGCCTGACCCTCGCATGTTTCTGTAACCTCACCTGTGCCCTAAGATTTGCTGTTCCCTAACCCTAACCCTAGCCCGGAACGGAAACCCGCCACCAGCCCTAAACCTTACCCTACGCTGTACCCTACTCCTGGCCCATATGCCAGCACTGACCCGTGCGTCAGCACATAGCCTGACGCTCCCACGTTTCCATACCCTCACCTGTGCCCTAAGCCTTGCCGTTCCCTAACCCTAGCCCGGAACAGAAACCCGCCACCAGCCCTAAAACTTACCCTACGCTGTACCCTACCCCTGGCCCGTATGCCAGCACTGACCCGTGCGTCAGCACATAGCCTGACCCTCCCACGTTTCTGTACCCTCACCTGTGCACTAAGCCTTGCCGTTCCCTAACCCTAACCCTAGCCCGGAACAGAAACCCGCAACCAGCCCTACGCCTTACCCTACGCCGTACCCTAATTCTGGCCCGTACGCTGGCACTGACCCGTGCGTCATCACATAGCCTGACCCTCCCACGTTTCCGTACCCTCCCCTGTGCCCTAAGCCTTGCTGTTCTCTAACCCTAACCCTAGCCCGGAACGGAAACCCTCCACCAGCCCTACGACTTAACCTATGCCGTACCCTACTCATGGCCCATACGCCGGCACTGACCCGTGCGTCAGCACGTAGCCTGACACTCCCACGTTTCCGTAACCTCACCTGTTCCCTAAGCCTTGCCGTTCCCTTACCATAACCCTAGCCCGGAAAGGAAACCTGCCACCAGCCCTATGCCTAACCCTACGCCATACCCTACTCTTGGCCCATACGCTGGCACTGACCCGTGCGTCAGCACGTAGCCTGACCCTCACATGTTTCCTTAACCTCACCTGTGCCCTAAGCTTTGCCGTTCCCTAACCCTAACCCTAGCCCGGAACGGAAACGCGCCACCAGCCCTAAACTTTACCCTACGCTGTACCCTACTCCTGAACCACATTCCAGCAATGACCCATGAGTCAGCACATAGCCTGACCCTTCCACGTTTCCGTACCCTCACCTGTGCCCTAAGCCTTGCCGTTCCCTAACCCTAACCCTAGCCCGGAAGAGAAACCCGCCACCAGCCCTAAAACTTACGCAACGCTGTACCCTACTCCTGGCCCGTATGCCACCACTGACCTGTGCGTCAGAACATAGCCTGAACCTCCCACATTTCCATACCCTCACCTGTGCCCTAAGCCTTGCCGTTCCCTAACCCTAACCCTAGCCCGGAACAGAAACCCGCAAGCAGCCCTATGCCTTACACTACGCCGTACCCTACTCCTGGCCCATACGCTAGCACTGACCCGTGCGTCAGCACGTAGCCTGACCCTCCCACATTTCCGTACCCTCACCTGTGCCCTAAGCCTTGCCGTTCCCTAACCTTAACCCTAGCCCGGAACGGAAACCCACCACCAGCCCTACGCCTTACTGTACGCCGTACCCTACTCCTGGCCTGTACGCCGGCACTGACCCGTGCGACAGCACCTAGCATGTCCCTCCCACGTGTCCGTACCATCACCTGTGCCCTAAGCCTTGCCATTCCCTAACCCTAACGCTAGCCCGGAACGTAAACCCGCCACCAGCCCTAGGCCTTACCCTACGCCGTACCCTACTCCTGGCCTGTACCCTGGCAATGACCCGTGGTCAGCACGTAGCCTGACCCTCCCACGTTTCCGTATCCTCACCTGTGCCCTAAGCCTTGCCGTTCCCTAACCCTAACCCTAGCCCGGGACAGAAACCCGCCACAAGCCCTAATCCTTACCCTACGCTGTACCGTACACCTGGCCTGTATACCGTCACTGACCCGTGCGTTTGCACATAGCCTGACCCTTCCACGTTTCCGTACCCTCACCTGTGCCCTAAGCCTTGCCGTTCCCTAACCCTAACCCTAGCCTGGAACAGAAACCCGCCACCAGCCCTACACCTTACCCTACGCCGTACCCTACTCCTAGCCCGTACGCTGGCACTGACCCGTGCGTCAGCACGTAGCCTGACCCTCCCACGTTTCCGTACCCTCACTTGTGCCCTAAGCCGTGCTGTTCCCTAACCCTAACCCTAGCCCGGAACGGAAACCCGCCACCAGCCCTACGCCTTACCCTACGCCGTACCCTACTCCTGGCCCGTACGTTGGCACTGACCCATGCGTCAGCATGTAGCCTGACCCTCCCACGTTTCCGTACCCTCACCTGTGCCCTAAGCCTTGCCGTTACCTAACCCTAACCCTAGCCCGGAACGGAAACCCGCCACCAGCCCTAAACCTTACCCTGTGCTGTACCCTACTCCTGGCCCATATGGCAGCACTGAACCGTGCGTCAGCACATAGCCTGACCCTCCCACGTTTCCGTACCCTCACCTGTGCCCTAAGCCTTGCCGTTCCCTAACCCTAGCCAGGAACACAAATCCGCCACCAACCCGAAAACTTACCCTACGCTGTACCCTACACCTGGCCCGTATGCCAGCACTGACCCGTGCGTCAGCACATAGCCTGAACCTCCCACGTTTCTGTACCCTCACCTGTGCCCTAAGCCTTGCCGTTCCCTAACCCTAACCCTAGCCCGGAACAGAAACCCGCAACCAGCCCTACGCCTTACCCTACGCCGTACCCTACTTCTGGCCCATACGCTAGCACTGACCCGTGCGTCAGCACATAGCCTGACCCTCCCACGTTTCCATACCCTCACCTGTGCCCTAAGCCTTGCCGTTCCCTAACCCTAACCCTAGCCCGGAACGGAAACCCGCCACCAGCCCTAAACCTTACCCTACGCTGTACCCTACTCCTGGCCCGTATGCCACTACTGACCCGTGTGTCAGAACATAGCCTGAACCTCCCACATTTCCATGCCCTCACCTGTGCCCTAAGCCTTGCCATTCCCTAACCCTAACCCTAGCCCGGAACAGAAACCCGCAACCAGCTCTATGCCTTACACTACGCCGTACCCTACTCCTGGCCCATACGCTGGCACTGACCCGTGAGTCACCACGTAGCCTGACCCTCCCACATTTCCGTACCCTCACCTTGCCCTAAGCCTTGCCGTTCCCTAACCCTAACCCTATCCGGAAACGGAAACCTGCCACCAGCCCTACGCCTAAACGTACGCCGTATCCTACTCCTGGCCCATACGCCGGCACTGACCCGTGCGTCAGCACCTAGCCTGACCCTCCCACGTTTCCGTACCCTCACCTGTGCCCTAAGCCTTGCCATTCCCTAACCCTAACCCTAGCCCGGAACGTAAACCCGCCAGCAGCCCAACGCCTTACCCTACGCCGTACCCTACTCCTGGCCTGTACGCTGGCACTGACCCGTGCATCAGCCCGTAGCCTGACCCTCCCACGTTTCCGTATCCTCACCTGTGCCCTAAGTCTTGCCGTTCCCTAACCCTAACCCTAGCCCTGAACGGAAACCCGCCACCAGCCCTAATCCTTACCCTACGCTGTACCGTACACCTGGCCTGTATTCCGTCACTGACCCGTGCGTTTGCACATAGCCTGACCCGTCCACGTTTCCGTACACTCACCTGTGCCCTAAGCCCTGCCGTTCCCTAACCCTAACCGTAGCCCGGAACGGAAACCCACCAACAGCCCTACGACTTACCCTACGCCGTAACCTACTCCTTGCCCGTACGCTGGCACTGACCCGTTCGTCAGCACATAGCCTGACCTACACATGTTTCCGTAACCTCACCTGTGCCCTAAGCTTTGCCGTTCCCTAACCCTAACCCTAGCCCGGAACGGAAACCCGCCACCAGCCCTAAACTTTACCATACGCTGTACCCTACACCTGGCCCACATTCCAAAACTGACCCGTGAGTCAGCATATAGCCTGACCCTTCCACGTTTCCGTACCCTCACCTGTGCCCTAAGCCTTGCCGTTCCCTAACCCTAAACCTAGCCCGGAACAGAAACCCGCCACCAGCCCTAAAACTTACCCTACGCTGTACCCTACTACTGGCCCGTATGCCACCACTGACCCGTGCGTCAGAACATAGCCTGAACCTCCCACATTTCCGTACCCTGACCTGTGCCCTAAGCCTTGCCGTTCCCTAACCCTAACCCTAGCCCGGAAGAGAAACCCGCAACCAGCCCTATGCCTTACACTACGCCGTACCCTAATCCTGGCCCGTACGCCGGCAGTGACCCGTGCGTCAGCACATAGCCTGACCCTCCCACGTTTCCGTACCCTCACCCCTGCCCTAAGCCTTGCCGTTCCCTAACCCTAACCCTACCCCGGAACGGAAACCCGCCACAAGCTGTAATAAAAAATAAAAAAAATTAAATGAAAAACATGAACAAGAAGTAGTGAGACTAACTTGATGGGCTTTCTCCTGGCACATTCCATTCTAAATTCCAATCTAGAACACGACTTCCATTGAGGCTCTGTTGCCCTAGTAACCAGATTTGGTAAGGGAGAACTGCTGCCACCTTGTGGCCGTTTCACGCAACAGCAGCTTTAATCCCAGCGCTAATGGTCAGTTGATATTCAAAATCATTGCAGGCCTGTAAATGACACCTGCCCTGAAATCTAATCCTGGGATCACATATGGACCAAAAAATTCAAAGGACATCCACATTTCAAAACGACCGTTTCAAAAGGCATATTTTACGCACATTAGTGTTCTGCTTCTTTTTCTTTCTTTCCTTTTTTGTTAAAAAAACGGGAATGGAAAAAGACATCCCTCAGAATGGGCGAAAATCGTTGCAAACGAATCAATGGACAAAGGTTTAATCTCCAATATATATAAACAGCTCATGCACTTAATATTAAAAAAACAAACAACCCAATACAAAAATGGGCAGAAGATCTAAAGAGACCTTTCTTCAAAGAAGACACAGAGATGGCCAAGACGCACATGAAAAGCTGCTCAACAGCACTAATTATTAGAGAAATGCAAATCAAAACTAAATTGAGGTATCACCTCACAACTGTTAGAATCGGCATCCTCAGAAACTCTACAAACAACAAATTCTGGGGAGGGTGTGGACAAAAGGAGCTCTCTTCCACTATTGGTGGGAATGTAAATTGATACAGACACTATAGAGAACAGTATGGAGTTTCCTTAAAAAAACTAGAAATAGAATTACCATCTGATCCAGCAATCCCACTTCTGGGCATATACCCAGAGAAAACCGTAAATCAAAAAGGCACATTCACCACAATGTTCATTGCAGCACTATTTAAAATAGACAGGTAATGGAAGCAACCTAAATGCCCACAGACAGATGAATGGATAAAGATGTGGTACATATATAAAATGGAATATTACTCAGCCATAAAAAGGAATGAAACTGGGTCATTTGTAGAGACATTGATGGATCTAGAGACTGTCATACAGAATGAAGTAAGTCAGAAAGAGGAAAACAAATATTGTATATAAATGCATATATGTGGAACCTAAAAAATGGTACAGATGAACTGCTTTGCAGGGAAGAAATAGAGACACAGAGGTAGAGAACAAACGTATGGACACCAAGTGTGGGAAGCCATGGGGTGGTGGTGGTGGGATGAGTTGGGAGATGGGGATTGACCTGTATACATGTATATGCATAAAATACATAAATAATAATAACCTGCTGTATAAGAAAATAAATAAAATTAAAATTCAAAATTTTAAAAAATAAAATTTAAAAATAAAACAGAAAAAAGTTCTTCCCTTCACACAGATGTATTTATAGGAATGAATTATTTCCATGCTTATATCTATAAATACATAAAAGAGGAATGAAATCAAACTTGAACCATAAAAGAAAAAAAAACCTGAACCCACCAGTTATACAGAGGGAAACCCTATCAGGGCACTTGCTCCAGCAGTAAACAATTCTGAAATTGGTCAGAGGTGGGGAATCATCTCCCATACAGCCAGCAACCCACCCCCATGCAAGGAGCATCCTCATTGCAAAGCTGGGGGACCGTTCTGAGGCATCTGTGAGTAAACGTGAGCTAAGCCCCAGGGCAGCTGCTGCTGAACTGTCCCCACCCTTCCCAGGTAAAACACCTGAATATGTACAAGGGCTTGAAAGCCTAGAGGAAGGGCCGCGGAGCCACACCAGTGACAGCACGCAGGCCAACTTGGTGCCTGAAGGCCAGCCAGGATGGTCCTGGCCCCGGGCGCTCTTCTGGAAGCTTTCCATTGCCCTGCCTGAGAGACTCCTCCTGTCCCGGACCCCACTGCTTTTTTCATTCCTCACTTCTGGCCGGAGAGAAATTCCAGCGGAAGGTGTGGGTGACACATCCTCTTCTTTACAGGTGGCAGCCTGGCAACTCCTGCAGAAAGGCCAGCAGATCCCCACTCACACCGGGACACCCACAAAGCCGTGGCCCCTCACTCCCTCCCACCAGCAGAGCCCCGAGACTGCTGACAGGGCAGAGAATATGGAGTCAGGCACAGCTTCAGGGGCTATTGCTGCCTGGAGTGCTGTTTATATTGACCTCAACCAGGCACACCTGGGGAGGGCCGGCCGGCAGGGTAAGGCTGCCCAGGTCAGTTAATCCACAACCCTCAGGGAATCACATTGTTGAAAATGGACCTCGCTAAGGCAGAATAGAAGCCAAGGAAAAAAAGGACACAATGCCATTTGCAGCCCCGTAGATGAGTCTAGAGGTAATCACGTGACTTGGAGTAAGTCAGAAAGTGAAAGACACATATCGTATCATATCACTTATAGGTGTTACCTAAAAATGGATACCAGGGCAGATATTTCCACGGAGAAGGGCAATCACAGATTCATTAAACAAACTTATGGTTCACCAATGGAAAGGTGTGAGGATTGGTTTCATTACGATATCGGGGTTAACAGACATACACAAACACAGGTGACATATATAATCACCAAAGACCTACGGAATACCAAGAGAAGACTACTCAACATTCTGTCCTAACGTACATGGGAAAAGGATCCCAGGAAGAACAGACTTCTGTATATGTGTAAAAGAACCACATCTTCCACACCTACAACAAGCCAAACATTGTAACCAAACTTGCTGTAATAAAACATAAAAAATTAAATTAAAAACACGAACAAGAAGTAGTGAGACAAACTTGAGGGGCTTTCTCCTGGCACATTCCATTCTACATTCCAATCTAGAACACGACTTCCATTGAGGCTCTGTTGCCATAGTAACCAGATTTGGTAAGGGAGAACTGCTGCCACCTTGTGGCCGTTTCACACAACAGCAGCTTTAATCCCAGCGCTAACGGTCCGTTGATATTCAAAATCATTGCAGGCCTGTAAATGACACTTGCCCTGAAAACAAATCCTGGGGTCACATATCGACCAAAAAATTCAAAGACGTCCATATTTTAAAACGACCGTTTCAAAAGGCATATTTTATGCACATTAGTGTTCTGCTTCTTTTTCTTTCTTTCTTTTTTTGTTAAAAAAATGGGAATGGAAAAAGGCATCCCTCAGAATGGGCGAAAATAATTGCAAACGAATCAATGGACAAAGGTTTAATCTCCAATATATATAAACAGCTCATGCAACTTAATATTAAAAAAACAAACAACCCAATAAAAAATGAGCAGAAGATCTAAAGAGACGTTTCTTCAAAGAAGACACAGAGATGGCCAAGACACACATGAAAAGCTGCTCAACAGCACTAATTATTAGAGAAATGCAAATCAAAACTACAATGAGGTATCACCTCACAACTGTTAGAATCGGCATCATCAGAAAATCTACAAACAACAAATTCTGGGGAGGGTGTGGACAAAAGGAACCCTCTTCCACTATTGGTGGGGATGTAAATTGATACAGTCACTATGGAGAACAGTATGGAGTTTCCTTAAAAAAACGAGAAATAGAATTAACATCTGATCCAGCAATCCCACTTCTGGGCATATACCCAGAGAAAACCATAGATCAAAAAGGCACATTCACCACAATGTTCATTGCAGCACTATTTACAATAGCCAGGTAATGGAAGCAACCTAAATGCCCACAGACAGATGAATGGATAAAGATGTGGTACATATATAAAATGGAATATTACTCAGCCATAAAAAGGAATGAAACTGGGTCATTTGTAGAGACATCGATGGATCTAGAGACTGTCATACAGAATGAAGTAAGTCAGAAAGAGGAAAACAAATATTGTATATTAATGCATATATGTGGAACCTAAAAAATGGTACAGATGAACTGGTTTGCAGGGAAGAAATAGAGACACAGAGGTAGAGAACAAACGTATGGACACCAAGTGTGGGAAGCCATGGGGTGGTGGTGGTGGGATGAGTTGGGAGATTGGGATTGACCTGAATACATGTATATGCATAAAATACATAACTAATAATAACCTGCTGTATAAAAAAATAAATAAAATTAAATTTCAAAATTTTCAAAAATAAAATTTAAAAATAAAACAGAAAATATTTCTTCCCTTCAACAGATGTATTTATAGGAATGAATTATTTCCAGGCTTATATCTATAAATACATAAAAGAGGAATAAAATCAAACTTGAACCATAAAAGAAAAAAAAACCTGAACCCACCAGTTATACAGAGGGAAACCCTATCAGGGAACATGCTCCAGCGGTAAACAATTCTGAAATTGGTCAGAGGTGGGGAATCACCTCCCATACAGCCAGCAACCCACCCCCCACGCAAGGAGCGTCCTCATTGCAAAGCTGGGGGACCGTGCTGAGGCATCTGTGAGTAAACGTGAGCTGAGCCCCAGGCCAGCTGCTGCTGAACTGTTCCCACCCTTCCCAGGTAAAACACCTGAATATGTACAAGGGCTTGAAAGCCTAGAGGAAGGGCCGTGGAGCCACAACAGTGACAGCACGCAGGCCAACTTGGTGCCTGCAGGCCAGCCAGGATGGTCCTGGCCCCGGGCGCTCTTCTGGAAGCTTTCTATTGCCATACCTGAGATACCCATCCTGTCCCGGCCCCCACTGCTTATTTCCTTCCTCACCTCTGTCCAGAGAGAAATTCCATCGGAAGGTATGGGTGACACATCCTCTTCTTTACAGGTGGCAGCCTGGCAACTCCTGCAGAAAGGCCAGCAGAGCCCCACTCACACCGGGCCACCAACAAAGCTTTGGCCCCTCACTCCCTCCCACCAGCACAGCCCCAAGACTGCTGACGGGGCAGAGAATATGGAGTCAGGCACAACTTCAGGGGCTCTTGCTGCCTGGAGTGCTGTTTATATTGACCTCAACCAGGCACACCTGGGGAGGGCCGGCCGGCAGGGTAAGGCTGCCCAGGTCAGCTAATCCACAACCCTCAGGGAATCACATTGTTGAAAATGGACCTCGCTAAGGCAGAATAGAAGCCAAGGAAAAAAAGGACACAATGCCATTTGCAGCCCCGTAGATGAGTCTAGAGGTAATCACGTGACTTGGAGTAAGTCAGAAAGTGAAAGACACATATCGTATCATATCACTTATAGGTGTTACCTAAAAATGGATACCAGGGCAGATATTTCCACGGAGAAGGGCAATCACACATTCATTAAACAAACTTATGGTTCACCAATGGAAAGGTGTGAGGATTGGTTTCATTACGATATCGGGGTTAACAGACATACACAAACACAGGTGACATATATAATCACCAAAGACCTACGGAATACGAAGAGAAGACGACTCAACATTCTGTCCTAACGTACATGGGAAAAGGATCCCAGGAAGAACAGACTTCTGTATATGTGTAAAAGAACCACATCTTCCACACCTACAACAAGCCAAACATTGTAATCAAACTTGCTGTAATAGAAAATAAAAGAAAAAATTAAAAACACGAACAAGAAGTAGTGAGACAAACTTGAGGGGCTTTCTCCTGGCACATTCCATTCTACATTCCAATCTAGAACACGACTTCCATTGAGGCTCTGTTGCCCTAGTAACCAGATTTGGTAAGGGAGAACTGCTGCCACCTTGTGGCCGTTTCACGCAACAGCAGCTTTAATCCCAGCGCTAATGGTCAGTTGATATTCAAAATCATTGCAGGCCGGTAAATGACACCTGCCCTGAAAACAAATCCTGGGATCACATATCGACCAAAATATTCAAAGGACATCCATATTTCAAAACGACAGTCAAAAGACATATTTTACACACATTAGTGTTCTTCTTCTTTTTCTTTCTTTCTTTTTTTGTTAAAAAATCGGGAATGGAAAAAGGATTCCCTCCGAATGGGCGAAAATAGTTGCAAACTAATCAATGGACAAAGGTTTAATCTCCAATATATATAAACAGCTCATGCAGCTTAATATTAAAAAAACAAACAACCCAATACAAAAATGCGCAGAAGATCTAAACAGACGTTTCTTCAAAGAAGACACAGAGATGGCCAAGACGCACATGAAATGCTGCTCAACATCACTAATTATTAGAGAAATGCAAATCAAAATTACAATGACGTATCACCTCACACCTGTTAGAATCGGCATCATCAGAAAATCTACAAACAACAAATTCTGGGGAGGGTGTGGACCAAAGGATCCCTCTTCCACTATTGGTGGGAACGTAAATTGATACAGACACTATGGAGAACAGTATGGAGTTTCCTTAAAAAAGCTAGAAATAGAATTACCATCTGATCCAGCAATCCCACTTCTGGGCATATACCCAGAGAAAACAATAAATCAAAAAGGCACATTCACGACCATGGTCATTACAGCACTATTTACAATAGCCAGGTAATGGAAGCAACCTAAATGCCCACAGACAGATGAATGGATAAAGACGTGGTACATATATAAAATGGAATATTACTCAGCAATAAGAAGGAATGAAACTGGGTCATTTGTAGAGATGTCGATGGAAGTAGAGACTGTCATACAGAGTGAAGTAAGTCAGAAAGCGTAAAACAAATATTGTATATTAATGCATATATGTGGAACCTAGAAAAATGGTACAGATGAACTGGTTTGCAGGGAAGAAATAGAGACACAGAGGTAGAGAACAAACGTATGGACACCAAGTGTGGGAAGCCATGGGGTGGTGGTGGTGGGATGAGTTGGGAGATTGGGATTGACCTGTATACATGTATATGCATATAATACATAACTAATAATAACGTGCTATATAAAAACATATAGAAAATAAAATTTCAAATTTTCAAAAATAAAATTTAAAAATAAAACAGAATAAACTTCTTCCCTTTACACAGATGTATTTATATGAATGAATTATTTCCATGCTTATATCTATAAATACATAAAAGAGGAATAAAATCTAACTTGAACCAGAAAAGAAAAAAAAACCTGAACCCACCAGTTATACAGAGGAAAACCCTATCAGGGCACTTGCTCCAGCGGTCAACAATTCTGAAATTGGTCAGAGGTGGGTAATCATCTCCCATACAGCCAGCAGCCCACCGCCCTCGCAAGGAGGGTCCTCATTGCAAAGCTGGGGGACCGTGCCGAGGTATCTGTGAGTAAACGTGAGCTGAGCCCCAGGCCAGCTGCTGCTGAACTGTTCCCACCCGTCCCAGGTAAAACACCTGAATATGTACAAGGGCTTGAAAGCCTAGAGGAAGGGCCCTGGAGCCACACCAGCGACAGCACGCAGTCCAACTTGGTGCCTGCAGGCCAGCCAGGATGGTCCTGGCCCCAGGCG
Source organism: Mesoplodon densirostris (assembly GCF_025265405.1). Lineage (NCBI taxonomy): Eukaryota > Metazoa > Chordata > Mammalia > Artiodactyla > Ziphiidae > Mesoplodon > Mesoplodon densirostris. Next base: position 138,753,499 of record NC_082681.1, on the reverse strand, counting down.
CTCTTCTGGAAGCTTGCTATTGCCCTGCCTGAGAAACCCCTCCTGTCCCGGCCCCCACTGCTTTTTTCCTTCCTCACCTCTGTCCGGAGAGAAATTCCATCGGAAGGTATGGGTGACACATCCTCTTCTTTACAGGTGGCAGCCTGGCAACTCCTGCAGAAAGTCCAGCAGAGCCCCACTCACACCGGGCCACCCACAAAGCCGTGGCCCCTCACTCCCTCCCACCAGCACAGCCCCGAGACTGCTGACGGGGCAGAGAATATGGAGTCAGGCACAGCTTCAGGGGCTATTGCTGCCTGGAGCGCTCTTTATATTGACTTCAACCCAGGCACACCTGGGGAGGGCCGGCAGGCAGGGTAAGGCTGCCCAAATCAGCCAATCCTCACCCCTCAGGGGCTCACAGTTGCAGAAAATGAACCTTGCTAAACGGGCCACGCCCAAGGAACAGGTGTGGGCTCTTGAGAGTCAGGATAGACAAGGGGCTGCAGCTGTGGCTTGTTTTCTTATCATTTTATCTGGTCCATGAGTGGAAAACAAATTCAAGAAGACCCTATCCTAATGAGAGGAACCCAGGAGTCAGGGAGAGGAGTGATGGTGGGTGGAGACAGAGGCCTGGTGCCCTGGCTGCAGTGGAAGTGTCTGGAAGACCAGGCAGAGAGAGGCTGCACAGAGTGATAGCCAGGGTCACAGACCTGTCAGAGCTGCTGTTTGTTAGTTCAAGTCTTGCTCTGAGGTGTTCTGTGTCAGCTGTGAGCAACAGCTGAGCTGGGGGTTCTCTGCAAGTTGGGCTATGTGCACGGTTCCTGTGTGTCCAGCCCTGCCTGGTTACCTGCCCAGGGGAGCTCCGTATCCTGGGAAGGGCCTGACTATGAGAGCCCCATGGGCTGCTGGGTAACTGCACAGGTGAGCTCCATACACTGGGAGGGACTTGACCACGAGAGCCCCATGGGCTGTGGGGTAGGGGGTGCAGCCCAGGTGAGCTCCATATCCTGGGATTGGCCTGACCACGAGAGCCCCATGGGCTGCTGGAGACCTGGTAAAGGATATCAGGACAGTCAGTGAAGCCACCAAGGATATACAGCCAGTAGCTCCTATTTCCTACACACTGCTGGTCATTCTACCATCCACCAGGCCATGGCATTCTGTATTAGACTTCAATGATGCCTTCTTCTGTATTCCATTCATCTCAGAGTCACAAGAATTTTTGGCTTGTGACTGGCAGGCCACAACATGCAACCAAAGCAATAATGCTGGGCCGTCCTGCCCCAATGGTTCAAAAATCCCCACACCATCATTGGGGAAATGTTCTCTAAAGACCTAAAAGTTCTACCTCTGTAAAAGGGAACCCTCCTTCAATATGCAGATGACATTCTGATCGCCAGGCCTACTAAAGACGCCTCTGAACTACCTAGCCAAGAAAGGATAGAAGGTGTCCAAGAAAAAGGCTCAAATATCCCAGGCTAAGGTGACATGCCTGGGCTTCATTCTCACAGATATTCAGAGAAACACATCCCAGGATAGGGAAGAAGCCATTTGCAGCCTTACCTCTTCTAAAACTAGAAGACAGTTTAGGGGTTCCTGGGGAGGCCAAGGTTTTCTGCATCTGGATCCCTAACTACAGTCTAATAGCTGGGCCTCTACATGAAACACTGACACGAAAAGATGATGATCCTTTTGAATAGAATCCAGAAGCAGCCTTTCAAGAATGGAAAGAGCAGTCAATTCAGACCCTTGCCCAGGAACTCCCTAATTTAGCTAAACCCTTTGACCTTTACATACCCGGTCAAAGGTTAATCGCCCTGGGAGCCTTAGTGCAAAACCTGGAACCACTTGAAATGGAGCAACACAAGAATGCCCTTCAGGTATGATAAACTATGGTCACCAAGGGCTTTGCCCACCGCCCCATCAGGCCAGGATACTGGGGTATCTAAAAAGCTGGAAATCAGCAGCCCGCAAGGCCAGCTCCCTCCTAAGGGAAAAGGACCCCACGTGGTGATCCTAACCACCCATCATGCCCTGACATTGCAGGGGTCACTCTGTGGACACACTGACCTCGAGTGAGGAGGCCCTCCAACTCCAACCTCCAGGGACACAAACGGAGGCAATGGGCCCCCAAGATGACTCGTGTGACCATCACTTGACCTGGAGTTTCTCTCAGAAAACAACAAGACTGTGCCCCGAAAGAGCAGACTACTGCTTGCAGGACTTACTGCACGCAGAGGGGAGCTAATAAGCTTGGCGGGGGAAATGTATATCACGCTTTCTCCATAGAAAACCCTACAGACACCGCGGTGATGGTGGCCAATATGACCGGCTGGACTGCTGGCTACTTCAAAAGGCCGTTGACTCAGTGGACGTCATGGTCCTGGATCACCACCAACCCTGGACTGTCTGGGAGTTGAGCGGAAAGGGCTCTGACACATGGTGCTGTTTGTACATTAATTCAGGGACCTAATTAAAGAAAGCACAGACTACTGGTCAGAGCATCTAGGCTGGCAAAAAACGTCAGCCTAAGGTCGCCAAAAAAAATGTGGGGTGGGGTGAAACCTGCCACTGCAGCATCTCTGTGCATCTCTCTCCTGGACCCTTAAAGGTCATTAGAATCTATAACTCTTCCAATGCTGGTGCTCAGGCGGACGAGCAATGAGGCAGGAGGCCTTGGGACAATCAACCGCACCTGGAGGGTGCTCGGGAGAAATTTTGCCCCTCCCCCCGGGTATGAGGGCTCCCAACTCAGCATGAAGCAGTTACAAAAGAGGGGTCTGCACTCTCAGCACCCCAAGAATGAGGTACGGGACAAAAGGCAGAGGAGGTGTTCGTCTCCGGCAATGTTCATTAAAAATTCCTGGGAGATAAAAAGAGAATCTGGGCAATAAAATAAAGTCTAACCTGTTTTTCCTTTGTGCTTTGTCTAATATCACGTGCTCCTGGGGTTCCGCATGCAGAGGTCCCACACCCGGCCCTTCAGACCCGATTTCCTAGTGCAGAATGGCTGGGTCGACACCTCAGCTAGCGGGGTCCCATGTAGACTCCGTGACATAGAGCCTGAGCTGCAGCCAACCCAGCCCTCGAGAGCTCCATCCCCTCCCTCCCACTGACGCTGCCGGGATCCCTACACAGCAGCCCAGCCCACAGCCCGTGGGGCAGTGCACGCTCTCACCTCTCCATTCTGTTTTCAAAATATAAAGTTTCCTTTGCTTCTGAACCAAACTCAGTCTTGATCTGTTGGCTCCAATGACACTGGGCACGGGGACTCCTGTTGGGGTCCACTCTGGAGGATCAGTAACAGAAATTGAGAACATTGTAACTTCAATGAACAGGTGTGTGAGCCAAACTGTAGTTAACATAGAGCAGTGTATAAGGCTCGGGTAAAGTAAGATGTTTCTAAGACTTACATTTGATATTTCCATCACTTTATTATAAGCAAGTTCAGTGAAGAAGTCTGTCTTATTTGTCAGGTCAACATTAGAGAAATGAAGTGATTTATTTCCAAGGATGTACATCGAATACTCTTGGCTGAAGCTTCAATCTTGTTTTGAATGCTTTTCCATTGAAAAGGATACCTCTCTTTCAGCTCCCCCATTTCTGAGAAGTATAAAATCTTATAATTTATTATTACCAAAAGGGATAGGTAGGAGAAGGGATAAATTAACAGTCTGGGATTAACACATACACACTGCTATGTATGAAATAGATCATCAACAAGGAACTACTGTATAGCACAGGGAACTACACTGAATATTTTGCAATAACCTATAAGGGGAAATAATCTGGAAAAGAATAGATATTTTATCGACATCATCTATCAATGACAGATAAAATGTAACCTAAGCAAGGCCGATGGTGAGCGCTTCTGACCCTGAAGATTTCAACCATCTAAAGTTTGGACTCTGCCTATTTCCCAAGGCCCTTAATGGACATATGTGTAGCCGTAGCTTAAAAATTCCCCAGTTTGGGGTTCGGGGAGGCACTGATTTGGAAAAATCCCTGGTGTTCTCCTTACATGCACCGGACCCTTCCTACTGCTAAAACATGCCTGTCACACCTAGAGGATGGTACACCGTTTGATCAGAAAGAGTTTGGAAAAGGCACCTCATCTCCTCATCGCCTGGTGCTCAGGTTCACCCCTCCAGCATCTTTCCTAACAATCTCCTCACTTGGGGATATCAGCACCGTCAACATTCTGTTGCACACAGTTTGGAATTTGTCCAGAGGATGAAGCGGAAGGATTTGAAAAAGTTGGAGACAAGTCCTAGGTGTTCGGACAGGCACATGCCACTCTAATTTACGATCCGGAAGACAAATTCATCAAAGGCTAGAATTGCCCACAGAAACAGAATAGGGCTAGAGGAAATCCAGCTGTTTTGTGTCCAGTTTCCAAAAACACAAGTTGAAAAATGGAACTCAGGGGCACTAAAATTCATGAAACTGCAGAGTTGAAAATATCTATCGTCAAAAAATGTCTTGAGGTAAGTCACAGAAAAGGACTTGTAAGCAAGGGAGTGTGGCAGGAAACAGATTTGAAGAGGTAGAAAAGACTCCCCATTAAAGCACAAGAAAAGGGGCTGAACATCGCCAATGATGCAGTTGGACAAAAAGGGCGTATGCATTTTTTCTGAATATATTCAAGTAAAGGCCATACACACTTTTTATCCAACCAAACAGGTGGGCACTGGAAATCAATACTACAAAATGTATCACTTCACAACAGTCAGAAGGGCCATCCACATAAAGTGTAAACACCAGAAATGCAGGACAGGGCGAGGAGAAAAGGGAGCCCTGTGAGGCTGATAGTGGAAATGTAATTTGCCAACGGCCACTCTGGAGAAGTGTATTGTGTTTGCTAAAACATCTAAAAAATGAGCTACAGAGCATAGGGCACTTGCACTCATGGGCGTATACCTTGGGAAAAACAAAAATCGACAGAAAACAGGCACCCCAACGTTTACCACCTCTCTGTTAAAAAGAGCCTCAACTTGGATATAACCTAAATGTCCCTGGAAGGATAAAATGGATGAAAGAGATGGGGTACTTATGTAGAGTGGAATATTACTCATCCAGAAATCAATGAAATAAGGCCAGTTGTAACAACTCTGGAGGAGTTACATACGATCATTCTAAGTGACATATGTCAGAAAGAAAAAGACACATATCATAAGATGTCACTTAAAGGTGGAATCAAAAATGGCTACACATGAAATAAATTACAAAACAGAAACATAGTCAAATATGTAGAAAACAGACATAAGGCTGCTAAATGGGAAAGGTGGGGAAGGGTGAGGTATTATCCAGGAGGTTGAAATTAGCAAAGATACCATTCCAAGTACCAAATTGAATAATTGACAAGGCCTACACGGTACCTCAAAGAACTGCACTCAGTACACTCAAGTCACTGGAAAATAATACATATGACTGGTAAGAATCTGTAAAAGAATTTATTGATGTCTCACAGTACATGAATCAAGTGGATGTACAGCAGCAAAAAACAGAGCTTTGAAAATCAGCTGTAACCAATATAATAATAAATTTAAAAATATTTAGAAAATAAGTGAGACAGACAAAAATTCTTACAACTTTTGTTGAAGGGCTACGATGTAACATGGATTGAACACATCTAGACCCACAGCAGGATGATATATAAGGCTGGAAGCTATGCACGCTAAGAGATGTTAGAGAGGCTGGGTGAGGAAATGCAGACCTTTTAAAGTAATACTGCCTGGTACCCATTCCATGGGTCCCAAATCTGCAGGTTCAAGGGAATCTTCCTACAGCAAAAACATGCTTGGGAAACCGAGATGAATGTACACCGTGTGCTCAGGAAAGGTGTCTAAAATGCACCTCATTTTTGATCTCCTGGTGCTGGGGTTCGCCATTCCAGCCACATTACTAACAATCTCCCCACTTGGAGAATCAGCACCTTTAACCTCCTGTTTCACACAGTTTGCAATTTGGGCAGAGGATAAACGGGAAGAGGGGGAACCAATGAGAGACTAGCTGTAGGAGTTTGGACAGGCACAGGTCACTCTAATTTCCCATTAGGAAGAAGAGTTAACCAAAGGCTCAGCCTGCCTCCCCAGAACCAGAATAGGGCCAGAAGCAATCCAATGGTTTGGCGGCCAGCTCACAAAAAAAAAGCGAGTTGAAAAATGGAGCTCCCACGTTTCCATACCCTCACCTGTGCCCTAAGCCTTGCCGTTCCCTAACCCTAACCCTAGCCCGGAACGGAAACCCGCCACCAGCCCTAAACCTTACCCTACGCTGTACCCTACTCCTGGCCCATATGCCAGCACTGACCCGTGCGTCAGCACATAGCCTGACCCTCCCACGTTTCCGTCCCCTCACCTGTGCCCTAAGCCTTGCCGTTCCCTAACCCTAGCCCGGAACAGAAACCCGCCACCAGCCCTAAAACTTACCCTACGCTGTACCCTACTCCTGGCCCGTATGCCAGCACTGACCCGTGCGTAAGCACATAGCCTGACCCTCCCACGTTTCCGTACCCTCACCTGTGCACTAAGCCTTGCCGTTCCCTAACCCTAACCCTAGCCCGGAACAGAAACCCGCAACCAGCCCTACGCCTTACCTTACGCCGTACCCCACTCCTGGCCCGTATGCTGGCACTGACCCGTGCGTCAGCACATAGCCTGAGCCTCCCACGTTTCCGTACCCTCACCTGTGCCCTAAGCCTTGCCGTTCTCTAACCCTAACCGTGGCCCGGAACAGAAACCGTCCACCAGCCCTACGCTTTAACCTATGCCGTACCATACACGTGGCCCATACGGCGGCACTGACCCATGCGCCAGCACGTAGCCTGACGCTCCCACGTTTCCGTAACCTCACCTGTGCCCTAAGCCTTGCCGTTCCCTAACCCTAACCCTAGCCCGGAATGGAAACCCGCCACCAGCCCTAAACCTTACCCTACGCTGTACCCTACTCCTGGCCCATATGCCAGCACTGATCCATGCGTCAGCACATAGCCTGACCCTCCCACGTTTCCATACCCTCACCTGTGCCCTAAGCCTTGCCGTTACCTAACCCTAACCCTAGCCCAGAGCAGAAACCTGCTACCAGCCCTAAAACTTACCCTACACTGAACGCTACTCCTGGCCCGTATGCCAGCACTGACCCGTGCGTCAGCCAATAGCCTGACCCTCCCACATTTCTGTACCCTCACCTGTACCCTAAGCCTTTCCGTTCGCTAACCCTAACACTAGCCCGGAACAGAAACCCGCAACCAGCCCTACGCCTTACCCTACGCCGTACCCTACTCCTGGCCCATACGCTGGCACTGACCCGTGCGTCAGCACATAGCCTGACCCTCCCACGTTTCCGTACCCTCACCTGTGCCCTAAGCCTTGCCGTTCCCTAACCCTAGCCAGGAACACAAATCCGCCACCAACCCGAAAACTTACCCTACGCTGTACCCTACACCTGGCCCGTATGCCAGCACTGACCCGTGCGTCAGCACATAGCCTGAACCTCCCACGTTTCTGTACCCTCACCTGTGCCCTAAGCCTTGCCGTTCCCTAACCCTAACCCTAGCCCGGAACAGAAACCCGCAACCAGCCCTACGCCTTACCCTACGCCGTACCCTACTTCTGGCCCATACGCTAGCACTGACCCGTGCGTCAGCACATAGCCTGACCCTCCCACGTTTCCATACCCTCACCTGTGCCCTAAGCCTTGCCGTTCCCTAACCCTAGCCCGGAACGGAAACCCGCCACCAGCCCTAAACCTTACCCTACGCTGTACCCTACTCCTGGCCCGTATGCCACTACTGACCCGTGTGTCAGAACATAGCCTGAACCTCCCACATTTCCATGCCCTCACCTGTGCCCTAAGCCTTGCCATTCCCTAACCCTAACCCTAGCCCGGAACAGAAACCCGCAACCAGCTCTATGCCTTACACTACGCCGTACCCTACTCCTGGCCCATACGCTGGCACTGACCCGTGCGTCACCACGTAGCCTGACCCTCCCACATTTCCGTACCCTCACCTTGCCCTAAGCCTTGCCGTTCCCTAACCCTAACCCTATCCGGAAACGGAAACCTGCCACCAGCCCTACGCCTAAACGTACGCCGTATCCTACTCCTGGCCCATACGCCGGCACTGACCCGTGCGTCAGCACCTAGCCTGACCCTCCCACGTTTCCGTACCCTCACCTGTGCCCTAAGCCTTGCCATTCCCTAACCCTAACCCTAGCCCGGAACGGAAAACCACCACAAGCCCTACGCCTTACCCTATACCGTACCCTACTCCTAGCCCGTACGCTGGCACTGACCCGTGCGTCAGCACGTAGCCTGACCCTCCCACGTTTCCGTACCCTCACCTGTGCCCTAAGCCTTGCTGTTCCCTAACCCTAACCCTAGCCCGGAACGGAAACCCGCCACCAGCCCTACTCCTTACCCTACGCCGTACCCAACTCTTGGCCCGTACGCTGGCATTGACCCGTGCGTCAGCACGTAGCCTGACCCTCGCATGTTTCTGTAACCTCACCTGTGCCCTAAGATTTGCTGTTCCCTAACCCTAACCCTAGCCCGGAACGGAAACCCGCCACCAGCCCTAAACCTTACCCTACGCTGTACCCTACTCCTGGCCCATATGCCAGCACTGACCCGTGCGTCAGCACATAGCCTGACGCTCCCACGTTTCCATACCCTCACCTGTGCCCTAAGCCTTGCCGTTCCCTAACCCTAACCCGGAACAGAAACCCGCCACCAGCCCTAAAACTTACCCTACGCTGTACCCTACCCCTGGCCCGTATGCCAGCACTGACCCGTGCGTCAGCACATAGCCTGACCCTCCCACGTTTCTGTACCCTCACCTGTGCACTAAGCCTTGCCGTTCCCTAACCCTAACCCTAGCCCGGAACAGAAACCCGCAACCAGCCCTACGCCTTACCCTACGCCGTACCCTAATTCTGGCCCGTACGCTGGCACTGACCCGTGCGTCATCACATAGCCTGACCCTCCCACGTTTCCGTACCCTCCCCTGTGCCCTAAGCCTTGCTGTTCTCTAACCCTAACCCTAGCCCGGAACGGAAACCCTCCACCAGCCCTACGACTTAACCTATGCCGTACCCTACTCATGGCCCATACGCCGGCACTGACCCGTGCGTCAGCACGTAGCCTGACACTCCCACGTTTCCGTAACCTCACCTGTTCCCTAAGCCTTGCCGTTCCCTTACCATAACCCTAGCCCGGAAAGGAAACCTGCCACCAGCCCTATGCCTAACCCTACGCCATACCCTACTCTTGGCCCATACGCTGGCACTGACCCGTGCGTCAGCACGTAGCCTGACCCTCACATGTTTCCGTAACCTCACCTGTGCCCTAAGCTTTGCCGTTCCCTAACCCTAACCCTAGCCCGGAACGGAAACGCGCCACCAGCCCTAAACTTTACCCTACGCTGTACCCTACTCCTGAACCACATTCCAGCAATGACCCATGAGTCAGCACATAGCCTGACCCTTCCACGTTTCCGTACCCTCACCTGTGCCCTAAGCCTTGCCGTTCCCTAACCCTAACCCTAGCCCGGAAGAGAAACCCGCCACCAGCCCTAAAACTTACGCTACGCTGTACCCTACTCCTGGCCCGTATGCCACCACTGACCTGTGCGTCAGAACATAGCCTGAACCTCCCACATTTCCATACCCTCACCTGTGCCCTAAGCCTTGCCGTTCCCTAACCCTAACCCTAGCCCGGAACAGAAACCCGCAAGCAGCCCTATGCCTTACACTACGCCGTACCCTACTCCTGGCCCATACGCTAGCACTGACCCGTGCGTCAGCACGTAGCCTGACCCTCCCACATTTCCGTACCCTCACCTGTGCCCTAAGCCTTGCCGTTCCCTAACCTTAACCCTAGCCCGGAACGGAAACCCACCACCAGCCCTACGCCTTACTGTACGCCGTACCCTACTCCTGGCCCGTACGCCGGCACTGACCCGTGCGACAGCACCTAGCATGTCCCTCCCACGTGTCCGTACCATCACCTGTGCCCTAAGCCTTGCCATTCCCTAACCCTAACGCTAGCCCGGAACGTAAACCCGCCACCAGCCCTAGGCCTTACCCTACGCCGTACCCTACTCCTGGCCTGAACCCTGGCAATGACCCGTGGTCAGCACGTAGCCTGACCCTCCCACGTTTCCGTATCCTCACCTGTGCCCTAAGCCTTGCCGTTCCCTAACCCTAACCCTAGCCCGGGACAGAAACCCGCCACAAGCCCTAATCCTTACCCTACGCTGTACCGTACACCTGGCCTGTATACCGTCACTGACCCGTGCGTTTGCACATAGCCTGACCCTTCCACGTTTCCGTACCCTCACCTGTGCCCTAAGCCTTGCCGTTCCCTAACCCTAACCCTAGCCTGGAACAGAAAACCGCCACCAGCCCTACGCCTTACCCTACGCCGTACCCTACTCCTAGCCCGTACGCTGGCACTGACCCGTGCGTCAGCACGTAGCCTGACCCTCCCACGTTTCCGTACCCTCACTTGTGCCCTAAGCCGTGCTGTTCCCTAACCCTAACCCTAGCCCGGAACGGAAACCCGCCACCAGCCCTACGCCTTACCCTACGCCGTACCCTACTCCTGGCCCGTACGTTGGCACTGACCCATGCGTCAGCATGTAGCCTGACCCTCCCACGTTTCCGTACCCTCACCTGTGCCCTAAGCCTTGCCGTTACCTAACCCTAACCCTAGCCCGGAACGGAAACCCGCCACCAGCCCTAAACCTTACCCTGTGCTGTACCCTACTCCTGGCCCATATGGCAGCACTGAACCGTGCGTCAGCACATAGCCTGACCCTCCCACGTTTCCGTACCCTCACCTGTGCCCTAAGCCTTGCCGTTCCCTAACCCTAGCCAGGAACACAAATCCGCCACCAACCCGAAAACTTACCCTACGCTGTACCCTACACCTGGCCCGTATGCCAGCACTGACCCGTGCGTCAGCACATAGCCTGAACCTCCCACGTTTCTGTACCCTCACCTGTGCCCTAAGCCTTGCCGTTCCCTAACCCTAACCCTAGCCCGGAACAGAAACCCGCAACCAGCCCTACGCCTTACCCTACGCCGTACCCTACTTCTGGCCCATACGCTAGCACTGACCCGTGCGTCAGCACATAGCCTGACCCTCCCACGTTTCCATACCCTCACCTGTGCCCTAAGCCTTGCCGTTCCCTAACCCTAACCCTAGCCCGGAACGGAAACCCGCCACCAGCCCTAAACCTTACCCTACGCTGTACCCTACTCCTGGCCCGTATGCCACTACTGACCCGTGTGTCAGAACATAGCCTGAACCTCCCACATTTCCATGCCCTCACCTGTGCCCTAAGCCTTGCCATTCCCTAACCCTAACCCTAGCCCGGAACAGAAACCCGCAACCAGCTCTATGCCTTACACTACGCTGTACCCTACTCCTGGCCCATACGCTGGCACTGACCCGTGCGTCACCACGTAGCCTGACCCTCCCACATTTCCGTACCCTCACCTTGCCCTAAGCCTTGCCGTTCCCTAACCCTAACCCTATCCGGAAACGGAAACCTGCCACCAGCCCTACGCCTAAACGTACGCCGTATCCTACTCCTGGCCCATACGCCGGCACTGACCCGTGCGTCAGCACCTAGCCTGACCCTCCCACGTTTCCGTACCCTCACCTGTGCCCTAAGCCTTGCCATTCCCTAACCCTAACCCTAGCCCGGAACGGAAAACCACCACAAGCCCTACGCCTTACCCTATACCGTACCCTACTCCTAGCCCGTACGCTGGCACTGACCCATGCGTCAGCACGTAGCCTGACCCTCCCACGTTTCCGTACCCTCACCTGTGCCCTAAGCCTTGCTGTTCCCTAACCCTAACCCTAGCCCGGAACGGAAACCCGCCACCAGCCCTACTCCTTACCCTACGCCGTACCCAACTCTTGGCCCGTACGCTGGCATTGACCCGTGCGTCAGCACGTAGCCTGACCCTCGCATGTTTCTGTAACCTCACCTGTGCCCTAAGATTTGCTGTTCCCTAACCCTAACCCTAGCCCGGAACGGAAACCCGCCACCAGCCCTAAACCTTACCCTACGCTGTACCCTACTCCTGGCCCATATGCCAGCACTGACCCGTGCGTCAGCACATAGCCTGACGCTCCCACGTTTCCATACCCTCACCTGTGCCCTAAGCCTTGCCGTTCCCTAACCCTAGCCCGGAACAGAAACCCGCCACCAGCCCTAAAACTTACCCTACGCTGTACCCTACCCCTGGCCCGTATGCCAGCACTGACCCGTGCGTCAGCACATAGCCTGACCCTCCCACGTTTCTGTACCCTCACCTGTGCACTAAGCCTTGCCGTTCCCTAACCCTAACCCTAGCCCGGAACAGAAACCCGCAACCAGCCCTACGCCTTACCCTACGCCGTACCCTAATTCTGGCCCGTACGCTGGCACTGACCCGTGCGTCATCACATAGCCTGACCCTCCCACGTTTCCGTACCCTCCCCTGTGCCCTAAGCCTTGCTGTTCTCTAACCCTAACCCTAGCCCGGAACGGAAACCCTCCACCAGCCCTACGACTTAACCTATGCCGTACCCTACTCATGGCCCATACGCCGGCACTGACCCGTGCGTCAGCACGTAGCCTGACACTCCCACGTTTCCGTAACCTCACCTGTTCCCTAAGCCTTGCCGTTCCCTTACCATAACCCTAGCCCGGAAAGGAAACCTGCCACCAGCCCTATGCCTAACCCTACGCCATACCCTACTCTTGGCCCATACGCTGGCACTGACCCGTGCGTCAGCACGTAGCCTGACCCTCACATGTTTCCGTAACCTCACCTGTGCCCTAAGCTTTGCCGTTCCCTAACCCTAACCCTAGCCCGGAACGGAAACGCGCCACCAGCCCTAAACTTTACCCTACGCTGTACCCTACTCCTGAACCACATTCCAGCAATGACCCATGAGTCAGCACATAGCCTGACCCTTCCACGTTTCCGTACCCTCACCTGTGCCCTAAGCCTTGCCGTTCCCTAACCCTAACCCTAGCCCGGAAGAGAAACCCGCCACCAGCCCTAAAACTTACGCTACGCTGTACCCTACTCCTGGCCCGTATGCCACCACTGACCTGTGCGTCAGAACATAGCCTGAACCTCCCACATTTCCATACCCTCACCTGTGCCCTAAGCCTTGCCGTTCCCTAACCCTAACCCTAGCCCGGAACAGAAACCCGCAAGCAGCCCTATGCCTTACACTACGCCGTACCCTACTCCTGGCCCATACGCTAGCACTGACCCGTGCGTCAGCACGTAGCCTGACCCTCCCACATTTCCGTACCCTCACCTGTGCCCTAAGCCTTGCCGTTCCCTAACCTTAACCCTAGCCCGGAACGGAAACCCACCACCAGCCCTACGCCTTACTGTACGCCGTACCCTACTCCTGGCCCGTACGCCGGCACTGACCCGTGCGACAGCACCTAGCATGTCCCTCCCACGTGTCCGTACCATCACCTGTGCCCTAAGCCTTGCCATTCCCTAACCCTAACGCTAGCCCGGAACGTAAACCCGCCACCAGCCCTAGGCCTTACCCTACGCCGTACCCTACTCCTGGCCTGAACCCTGGCAATGACCCGTGGTCAGCACGTAGCCTGACCCTCCCACGTTTCCGTATCCTCACCTGTGCCCTAAGCCTTGCCGTTCCCTAACCCTAACCCTAGCCCGGGACAGAAACCCGCCACAAGCCCTAATCCTTACCCTACGCTGTACCGTACACCTGGCCTGTATACCGTCACTGACCCGTGCGTTTGCACATAGCCTGACCCTTCCACGTTTCCGTACCCTCACCTGTGCCCTAAGCCTTGCCGTTCCCTAACCCTAACCCTAGCCTGGAACAGAAAACCGCCACCAGCCCTACGCCTTACCCTACGCCGTACCCTACTCCTAGCCCGTACGCTGGCACTGACCCGTGCGTCAGCACGTAGCCTGACCCTCCCACGTTTCCGTACCCTCACTTGTGCCCTAAGCCGTGCTGTTCCCTAACCCTAACCCTAGCCCGGAACGGAAACCCGCCACCAGCCCTACGCCTTACCCTACGCCGTACCCTACTCCTGGCCCGTACGTTGGCACTGACCCATGCGTCAGCATGTAGCCTGACCCTCCCACGTTTCCGTACCCTCACCTGTGCCCTAAGCCTTGCCGTTACCTAACCCTAACCCTAGCCCGGAACGGAAACCCGCCACCAGCCCTAAACCTTACCCTGTGCTGTACCCTACTCCTGGCCCATATGGCAGCACTGAACCGTGCGTCAGCACATAGCCTGACCCTCCCACGTTTCCGTACCCTCACCTGTGCCCTAAGCCTTGCCGTTCCCTAACCCTAGCCAGGAACACAAATCCGCCACCAACCCGAAAACTTACCCTACGCTGTACCCTACACCTGGCCCGTATGCCAGCACTGACCCGTGCGTCAGCACATAGCCTGAACCTCCCACGTTTCTGTACCCTCACCTGTGCCCTAAGCCTTGCCGTTCCCTAACCCTAACCCTAGCCCGGAACAGAAACCCGCAACCAGCCCTACGCCTTACCCTACGCCGTACCCTACTTCTGGCCCATACGCTAGCACTGACCCGTGCGTCAGCACATAGCCTGACCCTCCCACGTTTCCATACCCTCACCTGTGCCCTAAGCCTTGCCGTTCCCTAACCCTAACCCTAGCCCGGAACGGAAACCCGCCACCAGCCCTAAACCTTACCCTACGCTGTACCCTACTCCTGGCCCGTATGCCACTACTGACCCGTGTGTCAGAACATAGCCTGAACCTCCCACATTTCCATGCCCTCACCTGTGCCCTAAGCCTTGCCATTCCCTAACCCTAACCCTAGCCCGGAACAGAAACCCGCAACCAGCTCTATGCCTTACACTACGCTGTACCCTACTCCTGGCCCATACGCTGGCACTGACCCGTGCGTCACCACGTAGCCTGACCCTCCCACATTTCCGTACCCTCACCTTGCCCTAAGCCTTGCCGTTCCCTAACCCTAACCCTATCCGGAAACGGAAACCTGCCACCAGCCCTACGCCTAAACGTACGCCGTATCCTACTCCTGGCCCATACGCCGGCACTGACCCGTGCGTCAGCACCTAGCCTGACCCTCCCACGTTTCCGTACCCTCACCTGTGCCCTAAGCCTTGCCATTCCCTAACCCTAACCCTAGCCCGGAACGGAAAACCACCACAAGCCCTACGCCTTACCCTATACCGTACCCTACTCCTAGCCCGTACGCTGGCACTGACCCATGCGTCAGCACGTAGCCTGACCCTCCCACGTTTCCGTACCCTCACCTGTGCCCTAAGCCTTGCTGTTCCCTAACCCTAACCCTAGCCCGGAACGGAAACCCGCCACCAGCCCTACTCCTTACCCTACGCCGTACCCAACTCTTGGCCCGTACGCTGGCATTGACCCGTGCGTCAGCACGTAGCCTGACCCTCGCATGTTTCTGTAACCTCACCTGTGCCCTAAGATTTGCTGTTCCCTAACCCTAACCCTAGCCCGGAACGGAAACCCGCCACCAGCCCTAAACCTTACCCTACGCTGTACCCTACTCCTGGCCCATATGCCAGCACTGACCCGTGCGTCAGCACATAGCCTGACGCTCCCACGTTTCCATACCCTCACCTGTGCCCTAAGCCTTGCCGTTCCCTAACCCTAGCCCGGAACAGAAACCCGCCACCAGCCCTAAAACTTACCCTACGCTGTACCCTACCCCTGGCCCGTATGCCAGCACTGACCCGTGCGTCAGCACATAGCCTGACCCTCCCACGTTTCTGTACCCTCACCTGTGCACTAAGCCTTGCCGTTCCCTAACCCTAACCCTAGCCCGGAACAGAAACCCGCAACCAGCCCTACGCCTTACCCTACGCCGTACCCTAATTCTGGCCCGTACGCTGGCACTGACCCGTGCGTCATCACATAGCCTGACCCTCCCACGTTTCCGTACCCTCCCCTGTGCCCTAAGCCTTGCTGTTCTCTAACCCTAACCCTAGCCCGGAACGGAAACCCTCCACCAGCCCTACGACTTAACCTATGCCGTACCCTACTCATGGCCCATACGCCGGCACTGACCCGTGCGTCAGCACGTAGCCTGACACTCCCACGTTTCCGTAACCTCACCTGTTCCCTAAGCCTTGCCGTTCCCTTACCATAACCCTAGCCCGGAAAGGAAACCTGCCACCAGCCCTATGCCTAACCCTACGCCATACCCTACTCTTGGCCCATACGCTGGCACTGACCCGTGCGTCAGCACGTAGCCTGACCCTCACATGTTTCCGTAACCTCACCTGTGCCCTAAGCTTTGCCGTTCCCTAACCCTAACCCTAGCCCGGAACGGAAACGCGCCACCAGCCCTAAACTTTACCCTACGCTGTACCCTACTCCTGAACCACATTCCAGCAATGACCCATGAGTCAGCACATAGCCTGACCCTTCCACGTTTCCGTACCCTCACCTGTGCCCTAAGCCTTGCCGTTCCCTAACCCTAACCCTAGCCCGGAAGAGAAACCCGCCACCAGCCCTAAAACTTACGCTACGCTGTACCCTACTCCTGGCCCGTATGCCACCACTGACCTGTGCGTCAGAACATAGCCTGAACCTCCCACATTTCCATACCCTCACCTGTGCCCTAAGCCTTGCCGTTCCCTAACCCTAACCCTAGCCCGGAACAGAAACCCGCAAGCAGCCCTATGCCTTACACTACGCCGTACCCTACTCCTGGCCCATACGCTAGCACTGACCCGTGCGTCAGCACGTAGCCTGACCCTCCCACATTTCCGTACCCTCACCTGTGCCCTAAGCCTTGCCGTTCCCTAACCTTAACCCTAGCCCGGAACGGAAACCCACCACCAGCCCTACGCCTTACTGTACGCCGTACCCTACTCCTGGCCCGTACGCCGGCACTGACCCGTGCGACAGCACCTAGCATGTCCCTCCCACGTGTCCGTACCATCACCTGTGCCCTAAGCCTTGCCATTCCCTAACCCTAACGCTAGCCCGGAACGTAAACCCGCCACCAGCCCTAGGCCTTACCCTACGCCGTACCCTACTCCTGGCCTGTACCCTGGCAATGACCCGTGGTCAGCACGTAGCCTGACCCTCCCACGTTTCCGTATCCTCACCTGTGCCCTAAGCCTTGCCGTTCCCTAACCCTAACCCTAGCCCGGGACAGAAACCCGCCACAAGCCCTAATCCTTACCCTACGCTGTACCGTACACCTGGCCTGTATACCGTCACTGACCCGTGCGTTTGCACATAGCCTGACCCTTCCACGTTTCCGTACCCTCACCTGTGCCCTAAGCCTTGCCGTTCCCTAACCCTAACCCTAGCCTGGAACAGAAACCCGCCACCAGCCCTACGCCTTACCCTACGCCGTACCCTACTCCTAGCCCGTACGCTGGCACTGACCCGTGCGTCAGCACGTAGCCTGACCCTCCCACGTTTCCGTACCCTCACTTGTGCCCTAAGCCGTGCTGTTCCCTAACCCTAACCCTAGCCCGGAACGGAAACCCGCCACCAGCCCTACGCCTTACCCTACGCCGTACCCTACTCCTGGCCCGTACGTTGGCACTGACCCATGCGTCAGCATGTAGCCTGACCCTCCCACGTTTCCGTACCCTCACCTGTGCCCTAAGCCTTGCCGTTACCTAACCCTAACCCTAGCCCGGAACGGAAACCCGCCACCAGCCCTAAACCTTACCCTGTGCTGTACCCTACTCCTGGCCCATATGGCAGCACTGAACCGTGCGTCAGCACATAGCCTGACCCTCCCACGTTTCCGTACCCTCACCTGTGCCCTAAGCCTTGCCGTTCCCTAACCCTAGCCAGGAACACAAATCCGCCACCAACCCGAAAACTTACCCTACGCTGTACCCTACACCTGGCCCGTATGCCAGCACTGACCCGTGCGTCAGCACATAGCCTGAACCTCCCACGTTTCTGTACCCTCACCTGTGCCCTAAGCCTTGCCGTTCCCTAACCCTAACCCTAGCCCGGAACAGAAACCCGCAACCAGCCCTACGCCTTACCCTACGCCGTACCCTACTTCTGGCCCATACGCTAGCACTGACCCGTGCGTCAGCACATAGCCTGACCCTCCCACGTTTCCATACCCTCACCTGTGCCCTAAGCCTTGCCGTTCCCTAACCCTAACCCTAGCCCGGAACGGAAACCCGCCACCAGCCCTAAACCTTACCCTACGCTGTACCCTACTCCTGGCCCGTATGCCACTACTGACCCGTGTGTCAGAACATAGCCTGAACCTCCCACATTTCCATGCCCTCACCTGTGCCCTAAGCCTTGCCATTCCCTAACCCTAACCCTAGCCCGGAACAGAAACCCGCAACCAGCTCTATGCCTTACACTACGCCGTACCCTACTCCTGGCCCATACGCTGGCACTGACCCGTGCGTCACCACGTAGCCTGACCCTCCCACATTTCCGTACCCTCACCTTGCCCTAAGCCTTGCCGTTCCCTAACCCTAACCCTATCCGGAAACGGAAACCTGCCACCAGCCCTACGCCTAAACGTACGCCGTATCCTACTCCTGGCCCATACGCCGGCACTGACCCGTGCGTCAGCACCTAGCCTGACCCTCCCACGTTTCCGTACCCTCACCTGTGCCCTAAGCCTTGCCATTCCCTAACCCTAACCCTAGCCCGGAACGTAAACCCGCCAGCAGCCCAACGCCTTACCCTACGCCGTACCCTACTCCTGGCCTGTACGCTGGCACTGACCCGTGCATCATCCCGTAGCCTGACCCTCCCACGTTTCCGTATCCTCACCTGTGCCCTAAGTCTTGCCGTTCCCTAACCCTAACCCTAGCCCTGAACGGAAACCCGCCACCAGCCCTAATCCTTACCCTACGCTGTACCGTACACCTGGCCTGTATTCCGTCACTGACCCGTGCGTTTGCACATAGCCTGACCCGTCCACGTTTCCGTACACTCACCTGTGCCCTAAGCCCTGCCGTTCCCTAACCCTAACCGTAGCCCGGAACGGAAACCCACCAACAGCCCTACGACTTACCCTACGCCGTAACCTACTCCTTGCCCGTACGCTGGCACTGACCCGTTCGTCAGCACATAGCCTGACCTACACATGTTTCCGTAACCTCACCTGTGCCCTAAGCTTTGCCGTTCCCTAACCCTAACCCTAGCCCGGAACGGAAACCCGCCACCAGCCCTAAACTTTACCATACGCTGTACCCTACACCTGGCCCACATTCCAAAACTGACCCGTGAGTCAGCATATAGCCTGACCCTTCCACGTTTCCGTACCCTCACCTGTGCCCTAAGCCTTGCCGTTCCCTAACCCTAAACCTAGCCCGGAACAGAAACCCGCCACCAGCCCTAAAACTTACCCTACGCTGTACCCTACTACTGGCCCGTATGCCACCACTGACCCGTGCGTCAGAACATAGCCTGAACCTCCCACATTTCCGTACCCTGACCTGTGCCCTAAGCCTTGCCGTTCCCTAACCCTAACCCTAGCCCGGAAGAGAAACCCGCAACCAGCCCTATGCCTTACACTACGCCGTACCCTAATCCTGGCCCGTACGCCGGCAGTGACCCGTGCGTCAGCACATAGCCTGACCCTCCCACGTTTCCGTACCCTCACCCCTGCCCTAAGCCTTGCCGTTCCCTAACCCTAACCCTACCCCGGAACGGAAACCCGCCACAAGCTGTAATAAAAAATAAAAAAAATTAAATGAAAAACATGAACAAGAAGTAGTGAGACTAACTTGATGGGCTTTCTCCTGGCACATTCCATTCTAAATTCCAATCTAGAACACGACTTCCATTGAGGCTCTGTTGCCCTAGTAACCAGATTTGGTAAGGGAGAACTGCTGCCACCTTGTGGCCGTTTCACGCAACAGCAGCTTTAATCCCAGCGCTAATGGTCAGTTGATATTCAAAATCATTGCAGGCCTGTAAATGACACCTGCCCTGAAATCTAATCCTGGGATCACATATGGACCAAAAAATTCAAAGGACATCCACATTTCAAAACGACCGTTTCAAAAGGCATATTTTACGCACATTAGTGTTCTGCTTCTTTTTCTTTCTTTCCTTTTTTGTTAAAAAAACGGGAATGGAAAAAGACATCCCTCAGAATGGGCGAAAATCGTTGCAAACGAATCAATGGACAAAGGTTTAATCTCCAATATATATAAACAGCTCATGCACTTAATATTAAAAAAACAAACAACCCAATACAAAAATGGGCAGAAGATCTAAAGAGACCTTTCTTCAAAGAAGACACAGAGATGGCCAAGACGCACATGAAAAGCTGCTCAACAGCACTAATTATTAGAGAAATGCAAATCAAAACTAAATTGAGGTATCACCTCACAACTGTTAGAATCGGCATCCTCAGAAACTCTACAAACAACAAATTCTGGGGAGGGTGTGGACAAAAGGAGCCCTCTTCCACTATTGGTGGGAATGTAAATTGATACAGACACTATAGAGAACAGTATGGAGTTTCCTTAAAAAAACTAGAAATAGAATTACCATCTGATCCAGCAATCCCACTTCTGGGCATATACCCAGAGAAAACCGTAAATCAAAAAGGCACATTCACCACAATGTTCATTGCAGCACTATTTAAAATAGACAGGTAATGGAAGCAACCTAAATGCCCACAGACAGATGAATGGATAAAGATGTGGTACATATATAAAATGGAATATTACTCAGCCATAAAAAGGAATGAAACTGGGTCATTTGTAGAGACATTGATGGATCTAGAGACTGTCATACAGAATGAAGTAAGTCAGAAAGAGGAAAACAAATATTGTATATAAATGCATATATGTGGAACCTAAAAAATGGTACAGATGAACTGCTTTGCAGGGAAGAAATAGAGACACAGAGGTAGAGAACAAACGTATGGACACCAAGTGTGGGAAGCCATGGGGTGGTGGTGGTGGGATGAGTTGGGAGATGGGGATTGACCTGTATACATGTATATGCATAAAATACATAAATAATAATAACCTGCTGTATAAGAAAATAAATAAAATTAAAATTCAAAATTTTAAAAAATAAAATTTAAAAATAAAACAGAAAAAAGTTCTTCCCTTCACACAGATGTATTTATAGGAATGAATTATTTCCATGCTTATATCTATAAATACATAAAAGAGGAATGAAATCAAACTTGAACCATAAAAGAAAAAAAAACCTGAACCCACCAGTTATACAGAGGGAAACCCTATCAGGGCACTTGCTCCAGCAGTAAACAATTCTGAAATTGGTCAGAGGTGGGGAATCATCTCCCATACAGCCAGCAACCCACCCCCATGCAAGGAGCATCCTCATTGCAAAGCTGGGGGACCGTTCTGAGGCATCTGTGAGTAAACGTGAGCTAAGCCCCAGGGCAGCTGCTGCTGAACTGTCCCCACCCTTCCCAGGTAAAACACCTGAATATGTACAAGGGCTTGAAAGCCTAGAGGAAGGGCCGCGGAGCCACACCAGTGACAGCACGCAGGCCAACTTGGTGCCTGAAGGCCAGCCAGGATGGTCCTGGCCCCGGGCGCTCTTCTGGAAGCTTTCCATTGCCCTGCCTGAGAGACTCCTCCTGTCCCGGACCCCACTGCTTTTTTCATTCCTCACTTCTGGCCGGAGAGAAATTCCAGCGGAAGGTGTGGGTGACACATCCTCTTCTTTACAGGTGGCAGCCTGGCAACTCCTGCAGAAAGGCCAGCAGATCCCCACTCACACCGGGACACCCACAAAGCCGTGGCCCCTCACTCCCTCCCACCAGCAGAGCCCCGAGACTGCTGACAGGGCAGAGAATATGGAGTCAGGCACAGCTTCAGGGGCTATTGCTGCCTGGAGTGCTGTTTATATTGACCTCAACCAGGCACACCTGGGGAGGGCCGGCCGGCAGGGTAAGGCTGCCCAGGTCAGTTAATCCACAACCCTCAGGGAATCACATTGTTGAAAATGGACCTCGCTAAGGCAGAATAGAAGCCAAGGAAAAAAAGGACACAATGCCATTTGCAGCCCCGTAGATGAGTCTAGAGGTAATCACGTGACTTGGAGTAAGTCAGAAAGTGAAAGACACATATCGTATCATATCACTTATAGGTGTTACCTAAAAATGGATACCAGGGCAGATATTTCCACGGAGAAGGGCAATCACAGATTCATTAAACAAACTTATGGTTCACCAATGGAAAGGTGTGAGGATTGGTTTCATTACGATATCGGGGTTAACAGACATACACAAACACAGGTGACATATATAATCACCAAAGACCTACGGAATACCAAGAGAAGACTACTCAACATTCTGTCCTAACGTACATGGGAAAAGGATCCCAGGAAGAACAGACTTCTGTATATGTGTAAAAGAACCACATCTTCCACACCTACAACAAGCCAAACATTGTAACCAAACTTGCTGTAATAAAACATAAAAAATTAAATTAAAAACACGAACAAGAAGTAGTGAGACAAACTTGAGGGGCTTTCTCCTGGCACATTCCATTCTACATTCCAATCTAGAACACGACTTCCATTGAGGCTCTGTTGCCATAGTAACCAGATTTGGTAAGGGAGAACTGCTGCCACCTTGTGGCCGTTTCACACAACAGCAGCTTTAATCCCAGCGCTAACGGTCCGTTGATATTCAAAATCATTGCAGGCCTGTAAATGACACTTGCCCTGAAAACAAATCCTGGGGTCACATATCGACCAAAAAATTCAAAGACGTCCATATTTTAAAACGACCGTTTCAAAAGGCATATTTTATGCACATTAGTGTTCTGCTTCTTTTTCTTTCTTTCTTTTTTTGTTAAAAAAATGGGAATGGAAAAAGGCATCCCTCAGAATGGGCGAAAATAATTGCAAACGAATCAATGGACAAAGGTTTAATCTCCAATATATATAAACAGCTCATGCAACTTAATATTAAAAAAACAAACAACCCAATAAAAAATGAGCAGAAGATCTAAAGAGACGTTTCTTCAAAGAAGACACAGAGATGGCCAAGACACACATGAAAAGCTGCTCAACAGCACTAATTATTAGAGAAATGCAAATCAAAACTACAATGAGGTATCACCTCACAACTGTTAGAATCGGCATCATCAGAAAATCTACAAACAACAAATTCTGGGGAGGGTGTGGACAAAAGGAACCCTCTTCCACTATTGGTGGGGATGTAAATTGATACAGTCACTATGGAGAACAGTATGGAGTTTCCTTAAAAAAACGAGAAATAGAATTAACATCTGATCCAGCAATCCCACTTCTGGGCATATACCCAGAGAAAACCATAGATCAAAAAGGCACATTCACCACAATGTTCATTGCAGCACTATTTACAATAGCCAGGTAATGGAAGCAACCTAAATGCCCACAGACAGATGAATGGATAAAGATGTGGTACATATATAAAATGGAATATTACTCAGCCATAAAAAGGAATGAAACTGGGTCATTTGTAGAGACATCGATGGATCTAGAGACTGTCATACAGAATGAAGTAAGTCAGAAAGAGGAAAACAAATATTGTATATTAATGCATATATGTGGAACCTAAAAAATGGTACAGATGAACTGGTTTGCAGGGAAGAAATAGAGACACAGAGGTAGAGAACAAACGTATGGACACCAAGTGTGGGAAGCCATGGGGTGGTGGTGGTGGGATGAGTTGGGAGATTGGGATTGACCTGAATACATGTATATGCATAAAATACATAACTAATAATAACCTGCTGTATAAAAAAATAAATAAAATTAAATTTCAAAATTTTCAAAAATAAAATTTAAAAATAAAACAGAAAATATTTCTTCCCTTCAACAGATGTATTTATAGGAATGAATTATTTCCAGGCTTATATCTATAAATACATAAAAGAGGAATAAAATCAAACTTGAACCATAAAAGAAAAAAAAACCTGAACCCACCAGTTATACAGAGGGAAACCCTATCAGGGAACATGCTCCAGCGGTAAACAATTCTGAAATTGGTCAGAGGTGGGGAATCACCTCCCATACAGCCAGCAACCCACCCCCCACGCAAGGAGCGTCCTCATTGCAAAGCTGGGGGACCGTGCTGAGGCATCTGTGAGTAAACGTGAGCTGAGCCCCAGGCCAGCTGCTGCTGAACTGTTCCCACCCTTCCCAGGTAAAACACCTGAATATGTACAAGGGCTTGAAAGCCTAGAGGAAGGGCCGTGGAGCCACAACAGTGACAGCACGCAGGCCAACTTGGTGCCTGCAGGCCAGCCAGGATGGTCCTGGCCCCGGGCGCTCTTCTGGAAGCTTTCTATTGCCATACCTGAGATACCCATCCTGTCCCGGCCCCCACTGCTTATTTCCTTCCTCACCTCTGTCCAGAGAGAAATTCCATCGGAAGGTATGGGTGACACATCCTCTTCTTTACAGGTGGCAGCCTGGCAACTCCTGCAGAAAGGCCAGCAGAGCCCCACTCACACCGGGCCACCAACAAAGCTTTGGCCCCTCACTCCCTCCCACCAGCACAGCCCCAAGACTGCTGACGGGGCAGAGAATATGGAGTCAGGCACAACTTCAGGGGCTCTTGCTGCCTGGAGTGCTGTTTATATTGACCTCAACCAGGCACACCTGGGGAGGGCCGGCCGGCAGGGTAAGGCTGCCCAGGTCAGCTAATCCACAACCCTCAGGGAATCACATTGTTGAAAATGGACCTCGCTAAGGCAGAATAGAAGCCAAGGAAAAAAAGGACACAATGCCATTTGCAGCCCCGTAGATGAGTCTAGAGGTAATCACGTGACTTGGAGTAAGTCAGAAAGTGAAAGACACATATCGTATCATATCACTTATAGGTGTTACCTAAAAATGGATACCAGGGCAGATATTTCCACGGAGAAGGGCAATCACACATTCATTAAACAAACTTATGGTTCACCAATGGAAAGGTGTGAGGATTGGTTTCATTACGATATCGGGGTTAACAGACATACACAAACACAGGTGACATATATAATCACCAAAGACCTACGGAATACGAAGAGAAGACGACTCAACATTCTGTCCTAACGTACATGGGAAAAGGATCCCAGGAAGAACAGACTTCTGTATATGTGTAAAAGAACCACATCTTCCACACCTACAACAAGCCAAACATTGTAATCAAACTTGCTGTAATAGAAAATAAAAGAAAAAATTAAAAACACGAACAAGAAGTAGTGAGACAAACTTGAGGGGCTTTCTCCTGGCACATTCCATTCTACATTCCAATCTAGAACACGACTTCCATTGAGGCTCTGTTGCCCTAGTAACCAGATTTGGTAAGGGAGAACTGCTGCCACCTTGTGGCCGTTTCACGCAACAGCAGCTTTAATCCCAGCGCTAATGGTCAGTTGATATTCAAAATCATTGCAGGCCGGTAAATGACACCTGCCCTGAAAACAAATCCTGGGATCACATATCGACCAAAATATTCAAAGGACATCCATATTTCAAAACGACAGTCAAAAGACATATTTTACACACATTAGTGTTCTTCTTCTTTTTCTTTCTTTCTTTTTTTGTTAAAAAATCGGGAATGGAAAAAGGATTCCCTCCGAATGGGCGAAAATAGTTGCAAACTAATCAATGGACAAAGGTTTAATCTCCAATATATATAAACAGCTCATGCAGCTTAATATTAAAAAAACAAACAACCCAATACAAAAATGCGCAGAAGATCTAAACAGACGTTTCTTCAAAGAAGACACAGAGATGGCCAAGACGCACATGAAATGCTGCTCAACATCACTAATTATTAGAGAAATGCAAATCAAAATTACAATGACGTATCACCTCACACCTGTTAGAATCGGCATCATCAGAAAATCTACAAACAACAAATTCTGGGGAGGGTGTGGACCAAAGGATCCCTCTTCCACTATTGGTGGGAACGTAAATTGATACAGACACTATGGAGAACAGTATGGAGTTTCCTTAAAAAAGCTAGAAATAGAATTACCATCTGATCCAGCAATCCCACTTCTGGGCATATACCCAGAGAAAACAATAAATCAAAAAGGCACATTCACGACCATGGTCATTACAGCACTATTTACAATAGCCAGGTAATGGAAGCAACCTAAATGCCCACAGACAGATGAATGGATAAAGACGTGGTACATATATAAAATGGAATATTACTCAGCAATAAGAAGGAATGAAACTGGGTCATTTGTAGAGATGTCGATGGAAGTAGAGACTGTCATACAGAGTGAAGTAAGTCAGAAAGCGTAAAACAAATATTGTATATTAATGCATATATGTGGAACCTAGAAAAATGGTACAGATGAACTGGTTTGCAGGGAAGAAATAGAGACACAGAGGTAGAGAACAAACGTATGGACACCAAGTGTGGGAAGCCATGGGGTGGTGGTGGTGGGATGAGTTGGGAGATTGGGATTGACCTGTATACATGTATATGCATATAATACATAACTAATAATAACGTGCTATATAAAAACATATAGAAAATAAAATTTCAAATTTTCAAAAATAAAATTTAAAAATAAAACAGAATAAACTTCTTCCCTTTACACAGATGTATTTATATGAATGAATTATTTCCATGCTTATATCTATAAATACATAAAAGAGGAATAAAATCTAACTTGAACCAGAAAAGAAAAAAAAACCTGAACCCACCAGTTATACAGAGGAAAACCCTATCAGGGCACTTGCTCCAGCGGTCAACAATTCTGAAATTGGTCAGAGGTGGGTAATCATCTCCCATACAGCCAGCAGCCCACCGCCCTCGCAAGGAGGGTCCTCATTGCAAAGCTGGGGGACCGTGCCGAGGTATCTGTGAGTAAACGTGAGCTGAGCCCCAGGCCAGCTGCTGCTGAACTGTTCCCACCCGTCCCAGGTAAAACACCTGAATATGTACAAGGGCTTGAAAGCCTAGAGGAAGGGCCCTGGAGCCACACCAGCGACAGCACGCAGTCCAACTTGGTGCCTGCAGGCCAGCCAGGATGGTCCTGGCCCCAGGCGCTCTTCTGGAAGCTTGCTATTGCCCTGCCTGAGAAACCCCTCCTGTCCCGGCCCCCACTGCTTTTTTCCTTCCTCACCTCTGTCCGGAGAGAAATTCCATCGGAAGGTATGGGTGACACATCCTCTTCTTTACAGGTGGCAGCCTGGCAACTCCTGCAGAAAGTCCAGCAGAGCCCCACTCACACCGGGCCACCCACAAAGCCGTGGCCCCTCACTCCCTCCCACCAGCACAGCCCCGAGACTGCTGACGGGGCAGAGAATATGGAGTCAGGCACAGCTTCAGGGGCTATTGCTGCCTGGAGCGCTCTTTATATTGACTTCAACCCAGGCACACCTGGGGAGGGCCGGCAGGCAGGGTAAGGCTGCCCAAATCAGCCAATCCTCACCCCTCAGGGGCTCACAGTTGCAGAAAATGAACCTTGCTAAACGGGCCACGCCCAAGGAACAGGTGTGGGCTCTTGAGAGTCAGGATAGACAAGGGGCTGCAGCTGTGGCTTGTTTTCTTATCATTTTATCTGGTCCATGAGTGGAAAACAAATTCAAGAAGACCCTATCCTAATGAGAGGAACCCAGGAGTCAGGGAGAGGAGTGATGGTGGGTGGAGACAGAGGCCTGGTGCCCTGGCTGCAGTGGAAGTGTCTGGAAGACCAGGCAGAGAGAGGCTGCACAGAGTGATAGCCAGGGTCACAGACCTGTCAGAGCTGCTGTTTGTTAGTTCAAGTCTTGCTCTGAGGTGTTCTGTGTCAGCTGTGAGCAACAGCTGAGCTGGGGGTTCTCTGCAAGTTGGGCTATGTGCACGGTTCCTGTGTGTCCAGCCCTGCCTGGTTACCTGCCCAGGGGAGCTCCGTATCCTGGGAAGGGCCTGACTATGAGAGCCCCATGGGCTGCTGGGTAACTGCACAGGTGAGCTCCATACACTGGGAGGGACTTGACCACGAGAGCCCCATGGGCTGTGGGGTAGGGGGTGCAGCCCAGGTGAGCTCCATATCCTGGGATTGGCCTGACCACGAGAGCCCCATGGGCTGCTGGAGACCTGGTAAAGGATATCAGGACAGTCAGTGAAGCCACCAAGGATATACAGCCAGTAGCTCCTATTTCCTACACACTGCTGGTCATTCTACCATCCACCAGGCCATGGCATTCTGTATTAGACTTCAATGATGCCTTCTTCTGTATTCCATTCATCTCAGAGTCACAAGAATTTTTGGCTTGTGACTGGCAGGCCACAACATGCAACCAAAGCAATAATGCTGGGCCGTCCTGCCCCAATGGTTCAAAAATCCCCACACCATCATTGGGGAAATGTTCTCTAAAGACCTAAAAGTTCTACCTCTGTAAAAGGGAACCCTCCTTCAATATGCAGATGACATTCTGATCGCCAGGCCTACTAAAGACGCCTCTGAACTACCTAGCCAAGAAAGGATAGAAGGTGTCCAAGAAAAAGGCTCAAATATCCCAGGCTAAGGTGACATGCCTGGGCTTCATTCTCACAGATATTCAGAGAAACACATCCCAGGATAGGGAAGAAGCCATTTGCAGCCTTACCTCTTCTAAAACTAGAAGACAGTTTAGGGGTTCCTGGGGAGGCCAAGGTTTTCTGCATCTGGATCCCTAACTACAGTCTAATAGCTGGGCCTCTACATGAAACACTGACACGAAAAGATGATGATCCTTTTGAATAGAATCCAGAAGCAGCCTTTCAAGAATGGAAAGAGCAGTCAATTCAGACCCTTGCCCAGGAACTCCCTAATTTAGCTAAACCCTTTGACCTTTACATACCCGGTCAAAGGTTAATCGCCCTGGGAGCCTTAGTGCAAAACCTGGAACCACTTGAAATGGAGCAACACAAGAATGCCCTTCAGGTATGATAAACTATGGTCACCAAGGGCTTTGCCCACCGCCCCATCAGGCCAGGATACTGGGGTATCTAAAAAGCTGGAAATCAGCAGCCCGCAAGGCCAGCTCCCTCCTAAGGGAAAAGGACCCCACGTGGTGATCCTAACCACCCATCATGCCCTGACATTGCAGGGGTCACTCTGTGGACACACTGACCTCGAGTGAGGAGGCCCTCCAACTCCAACCTCCAGGGACACAAACGGAGGCAATGGGCCCCCAAGATGACTCGTGTGACCATCACTTGACCTGGAGTTTCTCTCAGAAAACAACAAGACTGTGCCCCGAAAGAGCAGACTACTGCTTGCAGGACTTACTGCACGCAGAGGGGAGCTAATAAGCTTGGCGGGGGAAATGTATATCACGCTTTCTCCATAGAAAACCCTACAGACACCGCGGTGATGGTGGCCAATATGACCGGCTGGACTGCTGGCTACTTCAAAAGGCCGTTGACTCAGTGGACGTCATGGTCCTGGATCACCACCAACCCTGGACTGTCTGGGAGTTGAGCGGAAAGGGCTCTGACACATGGTGCTGTTTGTACATTAATTCAGGGACCTAATTAAAGAAAGCACAGACTACTGGTCAGAGCATCTAGGCTGGCAAAAAACGTCAGCCTAAGGTCGCCAAAAAAAATGTGGGGTGGGGTGAAACCTGCCACTGCAGCATCTCTGTGCATCTCTCTCCTGGACCCTTAAAGGTCATTAGAATCTATAACTCTTCCAATGCTGGTGCTCAGGCGGACGAGCAATGAGGCAGGAGGCCTTGGGACAATCAACCGCACCTGGAGGGTGCTCGGGAGAAATTTTGCCCCTCCCCCCGGGTATGAGGGCTCCCAACTCAGCATGAAGCAGTTACAAAAGAGGGGTCTGCACTCTCAGCACCCCAAGAATGAGGTACGGGACAAAAGGCAGAGGAGGTGTTCGTCTCCGGCAATGTTCATTAAAAATTCCTGGGAGATAAAAAGAGAATCTGGGCAATAAAATAAAGTCTAACCTGTTTTTCCTTTGTGCTTTGTCTAATATCACGTGCTCCTGGGGTTCCGCATGCAGAGGTCCCACACCCGGCCCTTCAGACCCGATTTCCTAGTGCAGAATGGCTGGGTCGACACCTCAGCTAGCGGGGTCCCATGTAGACTCCGTGACATAGAGCCTGAGCTGCAGCCAACCCAGCCCTCGAGAGCTCCATCCCCTCCCTCCCACTGACGCTGCCGGGATCCCTACACAGCAGCCCAGCCCACAGCCCGTGGGGCAGTGCACGCTCTCACCTCTCCATTCTGTTTTCAAAATATAAAGTTTCCTTTGCTTCTGAACCAAACTCAGTCTTGATCTGTTGGCTCCAATGACACTGGGCACGGGGACTCCTGTTGGGGTCCACTCTGGAGGATCAGTAACAGAAATTGAGAACATTGTAACTTCAATGAACAGGTGTGTGAGCCAAACTGTAGTTAACATAGAGCAGTGTATAAGGCTCGGGTAAAGTAAGATGTTTCTAAGACTTACATTTGATATTTCCATCACTTTATTATAAGCAAGTTCAGTGAAGAAGTCTGTCTTATTTGTCAGGTCAACATTAGAGAAATGAAGTGATTTATTTCCAAGGATGTACATCGAATACTCTTGGCTGAAGCTTCAATCTTGTTTTGAATGCTTTTCCATTGAAAAGGATACCTCTCTTTCAGCTCCCCCATTTCTGAGAAGTATAAAATCTTATAATTTATTATTACCAAAAGGGATAGGTAGGAGAAGGGATAAATTAACAGTCTGGGATTAACACATACACACTGCTATGTATGAAATAGATCATCAACAAGGAACTACTGTATAGCACAGGGAACTACACTGAATATTTTGCAATAACCTATAAGGGGAAATAATCTGGAAAAGAATAGATATTTTATCGACATCATCTATCAATGACAGATAAAATGTAACCTAAGCAAGGCCGATGGTGAGCGCTTCTGACCCTGAAGATTTCAACCATCTAAAGTTTGGACTCTGCCTATTTCCCAAGGCCCTTAATGGACATATGTGTAGCCGTAGCTTAAAAATTCCCCAGTTTGGGGTTCGGGGAGGCACTGATTTGGAAAAATCCCTGGTGTTCTCCTTACATGCACCGGACCCTTCCTACTGCTAAAACATGCCTGTCACACCTAGAGGATGGTACACCGTTTGATCAGAAAGAGTTTGGAAAAGGCACCTCATCTCCTCATCGCCTGGTGCTCAGGTTCACCCCTCCAGCATCTTTCCTAACAATCTCCTCACTTGGGGATATCAGCACCGTCAACATTCTGTTGCACACAGTTTGGAATTTGTCCAGAGGATGAAGCGGAAGGATTTGAAAAAGTTGGAGACAAGTCCTAGGTGTTCGGACAGGCACATGCCACTCTAATTTACGATCCGGAAGACAAATTCATCAAAGGCTAGAATTGCCCACAGAAACAGAATAGGGCTAGAGGAAATCCAGCTGTTTTGTGTCCAGTTTCCAAAAACACAAGTTGAAAAATGGAACTCAGGGGCACTAAAATTCATGAAACTGCAGAGTTGAAAATATCTATCGTCAAAAAATGTCTTGAGGTAAGTCACAGAAAAGGACTTGTAAGCAAGGGAGTGTGGCAGGAAACAGATTTGAAGAGGTAGAAAAGACTCCCCATTAAAGCACAAGAAAAGGGGCTGAACATCGCCAATGATGCAGTTGGACAAAAAGGGCGTATGCATTTTTTCTGAATATATTCAAGTAAAGGCCATACACACTTTTTATCCAACCAAACAGGTGGGCACTGGAAATCAATACTACAAAATGTATCACTTCACAACAGTCAGAAGGGCCATCCACATAAAGTGTAAACACCAGAAATGCAGGACAGGGCGAGGAGAAAAGGGAGCCCTGTGAGGCTGATAGTGGAAATGTAATTTGCCAACGGCCACTCTGGAGAAGTGTATTGTGTTTGCTAAAACATCTAAAAAATGAGCTACAGAGCATAGGGCACTTGCACTCATGGGCGTATACCTTGGGAAAAACAAAAATCGACAGAAAACAGGCACCCCAACGTTTACCACCTCTCTGTTAAAAAGAGCCTCAACTTGGATATAACCTAAATGTCCCTGGAAGGATAAAATGGATGAAAGAGATGGGGTACTTATGTAGAGTGGAATATTACTCATCCAGAAATCAATGAAATAAGGCCAGTTGTAACAACTCTGGAGGAGTTACATACGATCATTCTAAGTGACATATGTCAGAAAGAAAAAGACACATATCATAAGATGTCACTTAAAGGTGGAATCAAAAATGGCTACACATGAAATAAATTACAAAACAGAAACATAGTCAAATATGTAGAAAACAGACATAAGGCTGCTAAATGGGAAAGGTGGGGAAGGGTGAGGTATTATCCAGGAGGTTGAAATTAGCAAAGATACCATTCCAAGTACCAAATTGAATAATTGACAAGGCCTACACGGTACCTCAAAGAACTGCACTCAGTACACTCAAGTCACTGGAAAATAATACATATGACTGGTAAGAATCTGTAAAAGAATTTATTGATGTCTCACAGTACATGAATCAAGTGGATGTACAGCAGCAAAAAACAGAGCTTTGAAAATCAGCTGTAACCAATATAATAATAAATTTAAAAATATTTAGAAAATAAGTGAGACAGACAAAAATTCTTACAACTTTTGTTGAAGGGCTACGATGTAACATGGATTGAACACATCTAGACCCACAGCAGGATGATATATAAGGCTGGAAGCTATGCACGCTAAGAGATGTTAGAGAGGCTGGGTGAGGAAATGCAGACCTTTTAAAGTAATACTGCCTGGTACCCATTCCATGGGTCCCAAATCTGCAGGTTCAAGGGAATCTTCCTACAGCAAAAACATGCTTGGGAAACCGAGATGAATGTACACCGTGTGCTCAGGAAAGGTGTCTAAAATGCACCTCATTTTTGATCTCCTGGTGCTGGGGTTCGCCATTCCAGCCACATTACTAACAATCTCCCCACTTGGAGAATCAGCACCTTTAACCTCCTGTTTCACACAGTTTGCAATTTGGGCAGAGGATAAACGGGAAGAGGGGGAACCAATGAGAGACTAGCTGTAGGAGTTTGGACAGGCACAGGTCACTCTAATTTCCCATTAGGAAGAAGAGTTAACCAAAGGCTCAGCCTGCCTCCCCAGAACCAGAATAGGGCCAGAAGCAATCCAATGGTTTGGCGGCCAGCTCACAAAAAAAAAGCGAGTTGAAAAATGGAGCTCCCACGTTTCCATACCCTCACCTATGCCCTAAGCCTTGCCGTTCCCTAACCCTAACCCTAGCCCGGAACGGAAACCCGCCACCAGCCCTAAACCTTACCCTACGCTGTACCCTACTCCTGGCCCATATGCCAGCACTGACCCGTGCGTCAGCACATAGCCTGACCCTCCCACGTTTCCGTCCCCTCACCTGTGCCCTAAGCCTTGCCGTTCCCTAACCCTAGCCCGGAACAGAAACCCGCCACCAGCCCTAAAACTTACCCTACGCTGTACCCTACTCCTGGCCCGTATGCCAGCACTGACCCGTGCGTAAGCACATAGCCTGACCCTCCCACGTTTCCGTACCCTCACCTGTGCACTAAGCCTTGCCGTTCCCTAACCCTAACCCTAGCCCGGAACAGAAACCCGCAACCAGCCCTACGCCTTACCCTACGCCGTACCCCACTCCTGGCCCGTATGCTGGCACTGACCCGTGCGTCAGCACATAGCCTGAGCCTCCCACGTTTCCGTACCCTCACCTGTGCCCTAAGCCTTGCCGTTCTCTAACCCTAACCGTGGCCCGGAACAGAAACCCTCCACCAGCCCTACGCTTTAACCTATGCCGTACCCTACACGTGGCCCATACGGCGGCACTGACCCATGCGCCAGCACATAGCCTGACGCTCCCACGTTTCCGTAACCTCACCTGTGCCCTAAGCCTTGCCGTTCCCTAACCCTAACCCTAGCCCGGAATGGAAACCCGCCACCAGCCCTAAACCTTACCCTACGCTGTACCCTACTCCTGGCCCATATGCCAGCACTGATCCATGCGTCAGCACATAGCCTGACCCTCCCACGTTTCCATACCCTCACCTGTGCCCTAAGCCTTGCCGTTACCTAACCCTAACCCTAGCCCAGAGCAGAAACCTGCTACCAGCCCTAAAACTTACCCTACACTGAACGCTACTCCTGGCCCGTATGCCAGCACTGACCCGTGCGTCAGCCAATAGCCTGACCCTCCCACATTTCTGTACCCTCACCTGTACCCTAAGCCTTTCCGTTCGCTAACCCTAACACTAGCCCGGAACAGAAACCCGCAACCAGCCCTACGCCTTACCCTACGCCGTACCCTACTCCTGGCCCATACGCTGGCACTGACCCGTGCGTCAGCACATAGCCTGACCCTCCCACGTTTCCGTACCCTCACCTGTGCCCTAAGCCTTGCCGTTCCCTAACCCTAGCCAGGAACACAAATCCGCCACCAACCCGAAAACTTACCCTACGCTGTACCCTACACCTGGCCCGTATGCCAGCACTGACCCGTGCGTCAGCACATAGCCTGAACCTCCCACGTTTCTGTACCCTCACCTGTGCCCTAAGCCTTGCCGTTCCCTAACCCTAACCCTAGCCCGGAACAGAAACCCGCAACCAGCCCTACGCCTTACCCTACGCCGTACCCTACTTCTGGCCCATACGCTAGCACTGACCCGTGCGTCAGCACATAGCCTGACCCTCCCACGTTTCCATACCCTCACCTGTGCCCTAAGCCTTGCCGTTCCCTAACCCTAACCCTAGCCCGGAACGGAAACCCGCCACCAGCCCTAAACCTTACCCTACGCTGTACCCTACTCCTGGCCCGTATGCCACTACTGACCCGTGTGTCAGAACATAGCCTGAACCTCCCACATTTCCATGCCCTCACCTGTGCCCTAAGCCTTGCCATTCCCTAACCCTAACCCTAGCCCGGAACAGAAACCCGCAACCAGCTCTATGCCTTACACTACGCCGTACCCTACTCCTGGCCCATACGCTGGCACTGACCCGTGCGTCACCACGTAGCCTGACCCTCCCACATTTCCGTACCCTCACCTTGCCCTAAGCCTTGCCGTTCCCTAACCCTAACCCTATCCGGAAACGGAAACCTGCCACCAGCCCTACGCCTAAACGTACGCCGTATCCTACTCCTGGCCCATACGCCGGCACTGACCCGTGCGTCAGCACCAAGCCTGACCCTCCCACGTTTCCGTACCCTCACCTGTGCCCTAAGCCTTGCCATTCCCTAACCCTAACCCTAGCCCGGAACGGAAAACCACCACAAGCCCTACGCCTTACCCTATACCGTACCCTACTCCTAGCCCGTACGCTGGCACTGACCCGTGCGTCAGCACGTAGCCTGACCCTCCCACGTTTCCGTACCCTCACCTGTGCCCTAAGCCTTGCTGTTCCCTAACCCTAACCCTAGCCCGGAACGGAAACCCGCCACCAGCCCTACTCCTTACCCTACGCCGTACCCAACTCTTGGCCCGTACGCTGGCATTGACCCGTGCGTCAGCACGTAGCCTGACCCTCGCATGTTTCTGTAACCTCACCTGTGCCCTAAGATTTGCTGTTCCCTAACCCTAACCCTAGCCCGGAACGGAAACCCGCCACCAGCCCTAAACCTTACCCTACGCTGTACCCTACTCCTGGCCCATATGCCAGCACTGACCCGTGCGTCAGCACATAGCCTGACGCTCCCACGTTTCCATACCCTCACCTGTGCCCTAAGCCTTGCCGTTCCCTAACCCTAGCCCGGAACAGAAACCCGCCACCAGCCCTAAAACTTACCCTACGCTGTACCCTACCCCTGGCCCGTATGCCAGCACTGACCCGTGCGTCAGCACATAGCCTGACCCTCCCACGTTTCTGTACCCTCACCTGTGCACTAAGCCTTGCCGTTCCCTAACCCTAACCCTAGCCCGGAACAGAAACCAGCAACCAGCCCTACGCCTTACCCTACGCCGTACCCTAATTCTGGCCCGTACGCTGGCACTGACCCGTGCGTCATCACATAGCCTGACCCTCCCACGTTTCCGTACCCTCCCCTGTGCCCTAAGCCTTGCTGTTCTCTAACCCTAACCCTAGCCCGGAACGGAAACCCTCCACCAGCCCTACGACTTAACCTATGCCGTACCCTACTCATGGCCCATACGCCGGCACTGACCCGTGCGTCAGCACGTAGCCTGACACTCCCACGTTTCCGTAACCTCACCTGTTCCCTAAGCCTTGCCGTTCCCTTACCATAACCCTAGCCCGGAAAGGAAACCTGCCACCAGCCCTATGCCTAACCCTACGCCATACCCTACTCTTGGCCCATACGCTGGCACTGACCCGTGCGTCAGCACGTAGCCTGACCCTCACATGTTTCCGTAACCTCACCTGTGCCCTAAGCTTTGCCGTTCCCTAACCCTAACCCTAGCCCGGAACGGAAACGCGCCACCAGCCCTAAACTTTACCCTACGCTGTACCCTACTCCTGAACCACATTCCAGCAATGACCCATGAGTCAGCACATAGCCTGACCCTTCCACGTTTCCGTACCCTCACCTGTGCCCTAAGACTTGCCGTTCCCTAACCCTAACCCTAGCCCGGAAGAGAAACCCGCCACCAGCCCTAAAACTTACGCTACGCTGTACCCTACTCCTGGCCCGTATGCCACCACTGACCTGTGCGTCAGAACATAGCCTGAACCTCCCACATTTCCATACCCTCACCTGTGCCCTAAGCCTTGCCGTTCCCTAACCCTAACCCTAGCCCGGAACAGAAACCCGCAAGCAGCCCTATGCCTTACACTACGCCGTACCCTACTCCTGGCCCATACGCTAGCACTGACCCGTGCGTCAGCACGTAGCCTGACCCTCCCACATTTCCGTACCCTCACCTGTGCCCTAAGCCTTGCCGTTCCCTAACCTTAACCCTAGCCCGGAACGGAAACCCACCACCAGCCCTACGCCTTACTGTACGCCGTACCCTACTCCTGGCCCGTACGCCGGCACTGACCCGTGCGACAGCACCTAGCATGTCCCTCCCACGTGTCCGTACCATCACCTGTGCCCTAAGCCTTGCCATTCCCTAACCCTAACGCTAGCCCGGAACGTAAACCCGCCACCAGCCCTAGGCCTTACCCTACGCCGTACCCTACTCCTGGCCTGTACCCTGGCAATGACCCGTGGTCAGCACGTAGCCTGACCCTCCCACGTTTCCGTATCCTCACCTGTGCCCTAAGCCTTGCCGTTCCCTAACCCTAACCCTAGCCCGGGACAGAAACCCGCCACAAGCCCTAATCCTTACCCTACGCTGTACCGTACACCTGGCCTGTATACCGTCACTGACCCGTGCGTTTGCACATAGCCTGACCCTTCCACGTTTCCGTACCCTCACCTGTGCCCTAAGCCTTGCTGTTCCCTAACCCTAACCCTAGCCTGGAACAGAAACCCGCCACCAGCCCTACGCCTTACCCTACGCCGTACCCTACTCCTAGCCCGTACGCTGGCACTGACCCGTGCGTCAGCACGTAGCCTGACCCTCCCACGTTTCCGTACCCTCACTTGTGCCCTAAGCCGTGCTGTTCCCTAACCCTAACCCTAGCCCGGAACGGAAACCCGCCACCAGCCCTACGCCTTACCCTACGCCGTACCCTACTCCTGGCCCGTACGTTGGCACTGACCCATGCGTCAGCATGTAGCCTGACCCTCCCACGTTTCCGTACCCTCACCTGTGCCCTAAGCCTTGCCGTTACCTAACCCTAACCCTAGCCCGGAACGGAAACCCGCCACCAGCCCTAAACCTTACCCTGTGCTGTACCCTACTCCTGGCCCATATGGCAGCACTGAACCGTGCGTCAGCACATAGCCTGACCCTCCCACGTTTCCGTACCCTCACCTGTGCCCTAAGCCTTGCCGTTCCCTAACCCTAGCCAGGAACACAAATCCGCCACCAACCCGAAAACTTACCCTACGCTGTACCCTACACCTGGCCCGTATGCCAGCACTGACCCGTGCGTGAGCACATAGCCTGAACCTCCCACGTTTCTGTACCCTCACCTGTGCCCTAAGCCTTGCCGTTCCCTAACCCTAACCCTAGCCCGGAACAGAAACCCGCAACCAGCCCTACGCCTTACCCTACGCCGTACCCTACTTCTGGCCCATACGCTAGCACTGACCCGTGCGTCAGCACATAGCCTGACCCTCCCACGTTTCCATACGCTCACCTGTGCCCTAAGCCTTGCCGTTCCCTAACCCTAACCCTAGCCCGGAACGGAAACCCGCCACCAGCCCTAAACCTTACCCTACGCTGTACCCTACTCCTGGCCCGTATGCCACTACTGACCCGTGTGTCAGAACATAGCCTGAACCTCCCACATTTCCATGCCCTCACCTGTGCCCTAAGCCTTGCCATTCCCTAACCCTAACCCTAGCCCGGAACAGAAACCCGCAACCAGCTCTATGCCTTACACTACACCGTACCCTACTCCTGGCCCATACGCTGGCACTGACCCGTGCGTCACCACGTAGCCTGACCCTCCCACATTTCCGTACCCTCACCTTGCCCTAAGCCTTGCCGTTCCCTAACCCTAACCCTATCCGGAAACGGAAACCTGCCACCAGCCCTACGCCTAAACGTACGCCGTATCCTACTCCTGGCCCATACGCCGGCACTGACCCGTGCGTCAGCACCTAGCCTGACCCTCCCACGTTTCCGTACCCTCACCTGTGCCCTAAGCCTTGCCATTCCCTAACCCTAACCCTAGCCCGGAACGTAAACCCGCCAGCAGCCCAACGCCTTACCCTACGCCGTACCCTACTCCTGGCCTGTACGCTGGCACTGACCCGTGCATCAGCCCGTAGCCTGACCCTCCCACGTTTCCGTATCCTCACCTGTGCCCTAAGTCTTGCCGTTCCCTAACCCTAACCCTAGCCCTGAACGGAAACCCGCCACCAGCCCTAATCCTTACCCTACGCTGTACCGTACACCTGGCCTGTATTCCGTCACTGACCCGTGCGTTTGCACATAGCCTGACCCGTCCACGTTTCCGTACACTCACCTGTGCCCTAAGCCCTGCCGTTCCCTAACCCTAACCGTAGCCCGGAACGGAAACCCACCAACAGCCCTACGACTTACCCTACGCCGTAACCTACTCCTTGCCCGTACGCTGGCACTGACCCGTTCGTCAGCACATAGCCTGACCTACACATGTTTCCGTAACCTCACCTGTGCCCTAAGCTTTGCCGTTCCCTAACCCTAACCCTAGCCCGGAACGGAAACCCGCCACCAGCCCTAAACTTTACCATACGCTGTACCCTACACCTGGCCCACATTCCAAAACTGACCCGTGAGTCAGCATATAGCCTGACCCTTCCACGTTTCCGTACCCTCACCTGTGCCCTAAGCCTTGCCGTTCCCTAACCCTAAACCTAGCCCGGAACAGAAACCCGCCACCAGCCCTAAAACTTACCCTACGCTGTACCCTACTACTGGCCCGTATGCCACCACTGACCCGTGCGTCAGAACATAGCCTGAACCTCCCACATTTCCGTACCCTGACCTGTGCCCTAAGCCTTGCCGTTCCCTAACCCTAACCCTAGCCCGGAAGAGAAACCCGCAACCAGCCCTATGCCTTACACTACGCCGTACCCTAATCCTGGCCCGTACGCCGGCAGTGACCCGTGCGTCAGCACATAGCCTGACCCTCCCACGTTTCCGTACCCTCACCCCTGCCCTAAGCCTTGCCGTTCCCTAACCCTAACCCTACCCCGGAACGGAAACCCGCCACAAGCTGTAATAAAAAATAAAAAAAATTAAATGAAAAACATGAACAAGAAGTAGTGAGACTAACTTGATGGGCTTTCTCCTGGCACATTCCATTCTAAATTCCAATCTAGAACACGACTTCCATTGAGGCTCTGTTGCCCTAGTAACCAGATTTGGTAAGGGAGAACTGCTGCCACCTTGTGGCCGTTTCACGCAACAGCAGCTTTAATCCCAGCGCTAATGGTCAGTTGATATTCAAAATCATTGCAGGCCTGTAAATGACACCTGCCCTGAAATCTAATCCTGGGATCACATATGGACCAAAAAATTCAAAGGACATCCACATTTCAAAACGACCGTTTCAAAAGGCATATTTTACGCACATTAGTGTTCTGCTTCTTTTTCTTTCTTTCCTTTTTTGTTAAAAAAACGGGAATGGAAAAAGACATCCCTCAGAATGGGCGAAAATCGTTGCAAACGAATCAATGGACAAAGGTTTAATCTCCAATATATATAAACAGCTCATGCACTTAATATTAAAAAAACAAACAACCCAATACAAAAATGGGCAGAAGATCTAAAGAGACCTTTCTTCAAAGAAGACACAGAGATGGCCAAGACGCACATGAAAAGCTGCTCAACAGCACTAATTATTAGAGAAATGCAAATCAAAACTAAATTGAGGTATCACCTCACAACTGTTAGAATCGGCATCCTCAGAAACTCTACAAACAACAAATTCTGGGGAGGGTGTGGACAAAAGGAGCCCTCTTCCACTATTGGTGGGAATGTAAATTGATACAGACACTATAGAGAACAGTATGGAGTTTCCTTAAAAAAACTAGAAATAGAATTACCATCTGATCCAGCAATCCCACTTCTGGGCATATACCCAGAGAAAACCGTAAATCAAAAAGGCACATTCACCACAATGTTCATTGCAGCACTATTTAAAATAGACAGGTAATGGAAGCAACCTAAATGCCCACAGACAGATGAATGGATAAAGATGTGGTACATATATAAAATGGAATATTACTCAGCCATAAAAAGGAATGAAACTGGGTCATTTGTAGAGACATTGATGGATCTAGAGACTGTCATACAGAATGAAGTAAGTCAGAAAGAGGAAAACAAATATTGTATATAAATGCATATATGTGGAACCTAAAAAATGGTACAGATGAACTGCTTTGCAGGGAAGAAATAGAGACACAGAGGTAGAGAACAAACGTATGGACACCAAGTGTGGGAAGCCATGGGGTGGTGGTGGTGGGATGAGTTGGGAGATGGGGATTGACCTGTATACATGTATATGCATAAAATACATAAATAATAATAACCTGCTGTATAAGAAAATAAATAAAATTAAAATTCAAAATTTTAAAAAATAAAATTTAAAAATAAAACAGAAAAAAGTTCTTCCCTTCACACAGATGTATTTATAGGAATGAATTATTTCCATGCTTATATCTATAAATACATAAAAGAGGAATGAAATCAAACTTGAACCATAAAAGAAAAAAAAACCTGAACCCACCAGTTATACAGAGGGAAACCCTATCAGGGCACTTGCTCCAGCAGTAAACAATTCTGAAATTGGTCAGAGGTGGGGAATCATCTCCCATACAGCCAGCAACCCACCCCCATGCAAGGAGCATCCTCATTGCAAAGCTGGGGGACCGTTCTGAGGCATCTGTGAGTAAACGTGAGCTAAGCCCCAGGGCAGCTGCTGCTGAACTGTCCCCACCCTTCCCAGGTAAAACACCTGAATATGTACAAGGGCTTGAAAGCCTAGAGGAAGGGCCGCGGAGCCACACCAGTGACAGCACGCAGGCCAACTTGGTGCCTGAAGGCCAGCCAGGATGGTCCTGGCCCCGGGCGCTCTTCTGGAAGCTTTCCATTGCCCTGCCTGAGAGACTCCTCCTGTCCCGGACCCCACTGCTTTTTTCATTCCTCACTTCTGGCCGGAGAGAAATTCCAGCGGAAGGTGTGGGTGACACATCCTCTTCTTTACAGGTGGCAGCCTGGCAACTCCTGCAGAAAGGCCAGCAGATCCCCACTCACACCGGGACACCCACAAAGCCGTGGCCCCTCACTCCCTCCCACCAGCAGAGCCCCGAGACTGCTGACAGGGCAGAGAATATGGAGTCAGGCACAGCTTCAGGGGCTATTGCTGCCTGGAGTGCTGTTTATATTGACCTCAACCAGGCACACCTGGGGAGGGCCGGCCGGCAGGGTAAGGCTGCCCAGGTCAGTTAATCCACAACCCTCAGGGAATCACATTGTTGAAAATGGACCTCGCTAAGGCAGAATAGAAGCCAAGGAAAAAAAGGACACAATGCCATTTGCAGCCCCGTAGATGAGTCTAGAGGTAATCACGTGACTTGGAGTAAGTCAGAAAGTGAAAGACACATATCGTATCATATCACTTATAGGTGTTACCTAAAAATGGATACCAGGGCAGATATTTCCACGGAGAAGGGCAATCACAGATTCATTAAACAAACTTATGGTTCACCAATGGAAAGGTGTGAGGATTGGTTTCATTACGATATCGGGGTTAACAGACATACACAAACACAGGTGACATATATAATCACCAAAGACCTACGGAATACCAAGAGAAGACTACTCAACATTCTGTCCTAACGTACATGGGAAAAGGATCCCAGGAAGAACAGACTTCTGTATATGTGTAAAAGAACCACATCTTCCACACCTACAACAAGCCAAACATTGTAACCAAACTTGCTGTAATAAAACATAAAAAATTAAATTAAAAACACGAACAAGAAGTAGTGAGACAAACTTGAGGGGCTTTCTCCTGGCACATTCCATTCTACATTCCAATCTAGAACACGACTTCCATTGAGGCTCTGTTGCCATAGTAACCAGATTTGGTAAGGGAGA
This sequence comes from Mesoplodon densirostris, assembly GCF_025265405.1. Taxonomy (NCBI): domain Eukaryota; kingdom Metazoa; phylum Chordata; class Mammalia; order Artiodactyla; family Ziphiidae; genus Mesoplodon; species Mesoplodon densirostris. The sequence goes on along the minus strand of NC_082681.1, from coordinate 138,710,869 downwards.
ACTGCTGCCACCTTGTGGCCGTTTCACACAACAGCAGCTTTAATCCCAGCGCTAATGGTCCGTTGATATTCAAAATCATTGCAGGCCTGTAAATGACACTTGCCCTGAAAACAAATCCTGGGGTCACATATCGACCAAAAAATTCAAAGACGTCCATATTTTAAAACGACCGTTTCAAAAGGCATATTTTATGCACATTAGTGTTCTGCTTCTTTTTCTTTCTTTCTTTTTTTGTTAAAAAAATGGGAATGGAAAAAGGCATCCCTCAGAATGGGCGAAAATAATTGCAAACGAATCAATGGACAAAGGTTTAATCTCCAATATATATAAACAGCTCATGCAACTTAATATTAAAAAAACAAACAACCCAATAAAAAATGAGCAGAAGATCTAAAGAGACGTTTCTTCAAAGAAGACACAGAGATGGCCAAGACACACATGAAAAGCTGCTCAACAGCACTAATTATTAGAGAAATGCAAATCAAAACTACAATGAGGTATCACCTCACAACTGTTAGAATCGGCATCATCAGAAAATCTACAAACAACAAATTCTGGGGAGGGTGTGGACAAAAGGAACCCTCTTCCACTATTGGTGGGGATGTAAATTGATACAGTCACTATGGAGAACAGTATGGAGTTTCCTTAAAAAAACGAGAAATAGAATTAACATCTGATCCAGCAATCCCACTTCTGGGCATATACCCAGAGAAAACCATAGATCAAAAAGGCACACTCACCACAATGTTCATTGCAGCACTATTTACAATAGCCAGGTAATGGAAGCAACCTAAATGCCCACAGACAGATGAATGGATAAAGATGTGGTACATATATAAAATGGAATATTACTCAGCCATAAAAAGGAATGAAACTGGGTCATTTGTAGAGACATCGATGGATCTAGAGACTGTCATACAGAATGAAGTAAGTCAGAAAGAGGAAAACAAATATTGTATATTAATGCATATATGTGGAACCTAAAAAATGGTACAGATGAACTGGTTTGCAGGGAAGAAATAGAGACACAGAGGTAGAGAACAAACGTATGGACACCAAGTGTGGGAAGCCATGGGGTGGTGGTGGTGGGATGAGTTGGGAGATTGGGATTGACCTGAATACATGTATATGCATAAAATACATAACTAATAATAACCTGCTGTATAAAAAAATAAATAAAATTAAATTTCAAAATTTTCAAAAATAAAATTTAAAAATAAAACAGAAAATATTTCTTCCCTTCAACAGATGTATTTATAGGAATGAATTATTTCCAGGCTTATATCTATAAATACATAAAAGAGGAATAAAATCAAACTTGAACCATAAAAGAAAAAAAAACCTGAACCCACCAGTTATACAGAGGGAAACCCTATCAGGGAACATGCTCCAGCGGTAAACAATTCTGAAATTGGTCAGAGGTGGGGAATCACCTCCCATACAGCCAGCAACCCACCCCCCACGCAAGGAGCGTCCTCATTGCAAAGCTGGGGGACCGTGCTGAGGCATCTGTGAGTAAACGTGAGCTGAGCCCCAGGCCAGCTGCTGCTGAACTGTTCCCACCCTTCCCAGGTAAAACACCTGAATATGTACAAGGGCTTGAAAGCCTAGAGGAAGGGCCGTGGAGCCACAACAGTGACAGCACGCAGGCCAACTTGGTGCCTGCAGGCCAGCCAGGATGGTCCTGGCCCCGGGCGCTCTTCTGGAAGCTTTCTATTGCCATACCTGAGATACCCATCCTGTCCCGGCCCCCACTGCTTATTTCCTTCCTCACCTCTGTCCAGAGAGAAATTCCATCGGAAGGTATGGGTGACACATCCTCTTCTTTACAGGTGGCAGCCTGGCAACTCCTGCAGAAAGGCCAGCAGAGCCCCACTCACACCGGGCCACCAACAAAGCCTTGGCCCCTCACTCCCTCCCACCAGCACAGCCCCAAGACTGCTGACGGGGCAGAGAATATGGAGTCAGGCACAACTTCAGGGGCTCTTGCTGCCTGGAGTGCTGTTTATATTGACCTCAACCAGGCACACCTGGGGAGGGCCGGCCGGCAGGGTAAGGCTGCCCAGGTCAGCTAATCCACAACCCTCAGGGAATCACATTGTTGAAAATGGACCTCGCTAAGGCAGAATAGAAGCCAAGGAAAAAAAGGACACAATGCCATTTGCAGCCCCGTAGATGAGTCTAGAGGTAATCACGTGACTTGGAGTAAGTCAGAAAGTGAAAGACACATATCGTATCATATCACTTATAGGTGTTACCTAAAAATGGATACCAGGGCAGATATTTCCACGGAGAAGGGCAATCACACATTCATTAAACAAACTTATGGTTCACCAATGGAAAGGTGTGAGGATTGGTTTCATTACGATATCGGGGTTAACAGACATACACAAACACAGGTGACATATATAATCACCAAAGACCTACGGAATACGAAGAGAAGACGACTCAACATTCTGTCCTAACGTACATGGGAAAAGGATCCCAGGAAGAACAGACTTCTGTATATGTGTAAAAGAACCACATCTTCCACACCTACAACAAGCCAAACATTGTAATCAAACTTGCTGTAATAGAAAATAAAAGAAAAAATTAAAAACACGAACAAGAAGTAGTGAGACAAACTTGAGGGGCTTTCTCCTGGCACATTCCATTCTACATTCCAATCTAGAACACGACTTCCATTGAGGCTCTGTTGCCCTAGTAACCAGATTTGGTAAGGGAGAACTGCTGCCACCTTGTGGCCGTTTCACGCAACAGCAGCTTTAATCCCAGCGCTAATGGTCAGTTGATATTCAAAATCATTGCAGGCCGGTAAATGACACCTGCCCTGAAAACAAATCCTGGGATCACATATCGACCAAAATATTCAAAGGACATCCATATTTCAAAACGACAGTCAAAAGACATATTTTACACACATTAGTGTTCTTCTTCTTTTTCTTTCTTTCTTTTTTTGTTAAAAAATCGGGAATGGAAAAAGGATTCCCTCCGAATGGGCGAAAATAGTTGCAAACTAATCAATGGACAAAGGTTTAATCTCCAATATATATAAACAGCTCATGCAGCTTAATATTAAAAAAACAAACAACCCAATACAAAAATGCGCAGAAGATCTAAACAGACGTTTCTTCAAAGAAGACACAGAGATGGCCAAGACGCACATGAAATGCTGCTCAACATCACTAATTATTAGAGAAATGCAAATCAAAATTACAATGACGTATCACCTCACACCTGTTAGAATCGGCATCATCAGAAAATCTACAAACAACAAATTCTGGGGAGGGTGTGGACCAAAGGATCCCTCTTCCACTATTGGTGGGAACGTAAATTGATACAGACACTATGGAGAACAGTATGGAGTTTCCTTAAAAAAGCTAGAAATAGAATTACCATCTGATCCAGCAATCCCACTTCTGGGCATATACCCAGAGAAAACAATAAATCAAAAAGGCACATTCACGACCATGGTCATTACAGCACTATTTACAATAGCCAGGTAATGGAAGCAACCTAAATGCCCACAGACAGATGAATGGATAAAGACGTGGTACATATATAAAATGGAATATTACTCAGCAATAAGAAGGAATGAAACTGGGTCATTTGTAGAGATGTCGATGGAAGTAGAGACTGTCATACAGAGTGAAGTAAGTCAGAAAGCGTAAAACAAATATTGTATATTAATGCATATATGTGGAACCTAGAAAAATGGTACAGATGAACTGGTTTGCAGGGAAGAAATAGAGACACAGAGGTAGAGAACAAACGTATGGACACCAAGTGTGGGAAGCCATGGGGTGGTGGTGGTGGGATGAGTTGGGAGATTGGGATTGACCTGTATACATGTATATGCATATAATACATAACTAATAATAACGTGCTATATAAAAACATATAGAAAATAAAATTTCAAATTTTCAAAAATAAAATTTAAAAATAAAACAGAATAAACTTCTTCCCTTTACACAGATGTATTTATATGAATGAATTATTTCCATGCTTATATCTATAAATACATAAAAGAGGAATAAAATCTAACTTGAACCAGAAAAGAAAAAAAAACCTGAACCCACCAGTTATACAGAGGAAAACCCTATCAGGGCACTTGCTCCAGCGGTCAACAATTCTGAAATTGGTCAGAGGTGGGTAATCATCTCCCATACAGCCAGCAGCCCACCGCCCTCGCAAGGAGGGTCCTCATTGCAAAGCTGGGGGACCGTGCCGAGGTATCTGTGAGTAAAGGTGAGCTGAGCCCCAGGCCAGCTGCTGCTGAACTGTTCCCACCCGTCCCAGGTAAAACACCTGAATATGTACAAGGGCTTGAAAGCCTAGAGGAAGGGCCCTGGAGCCACACCAGCGACAGCACGCAGTCCAACTTGGTGCCTGCAGGCCAGCCAGGATGGTCCTGGCCCCAGGCGCTCTTCTGGAAGCTTGCTATTGCCCTGCCTGAGAAACCCCTCCTGTCCTGGCCCCCACTGCTTTTTTCCTTCCTCACCTCTGTCCGGAGAGAAATTCCATCGGAAGGTATGGGTGACACATCCTCTTCTTTACAGGTGGCAGCCTGGCAACTCCTGCAGAAAGTCCAGCAGAGCCCCACTCACACCGGGCCACCCACAAAGCCGTGGCCCCTCACTCCCTCCCACCAGCACAGCCCCGAGACTGCTGACGGGGCAGAGAATATGGAGTCAGGCACAGCTTCAGGGGCTATTGCTGCCTGGAGCGCTCTTTATATTGACTTCAACCCAGGCACACCTGGGGAGGGCCGGCAGGCAGGGTAAGGCTGCCCAAATCAGCCAATCCTCACCCCTCAGGGGCTCACAGTTGCAGAAAATGAACCTTGCTAAACGGGCCACGCCCAAGGAACAGGTGTGGGCTCTTGAGAGTCAGGATAGACAAGGGGCTGCAGCTGTGGCTTGTTTTCTTATCATTTTATCTGGTCCATGAGTGGAAAACAAATTCAAGAAGACCCTATCCTAATGAGAGGAACCCAGGAGTCAGGGAGAGGAGTGATGGTGGGTGGAGACAGAGGCCTGGTGCCCTGGCTGCAGTGGAAGTGTCTGGAAGACCAGGCAGAGAGAGGCTGCACAGAGTGATAGCCAGGGTCACAGACCTGTCAGAGCTGCTGTTTGTTAGTTCAAGTCTTGCTCTGAGGTGTTCTGTGTCAGCTGTGAGCAACAGCTGAGCTGGGGGTTCTCTGCAAGTTGGGCTATGTGCACGGTTCCTGTGTGTCCAGCCCTGCCTGGTTACCTGCCCAGGGGAGCTCCGTATCCTGGGAAGGGCCTGACTATGAGAGCCCCATGGGCTGCTGGGTAACTGCACAGGTGAGCTCCATACACTGGGAGGGACTTGACCACGAGAGCCCCATGGGCTGTGGGGTAGGGGGTGCAGCCCAGGTGAGCTCCATATCCTGGGATTGGCCTGACCACGAGAGCCCCATGGGCTGCTGGAGACCTGGTAAAGGATATCAGGACAGTCAGTGAAGCCACCAAGGATATACAGCCAGTAGCTCCTATTTCCTACACACTGCTGGTCATTCTACCATCCACCAGGCCATGGAATTCTGTATTAGACTTCAATGATGCCTTCTTCTGTATTCCATTCATCTCAGAGTCACAAGAATTTTTGGCTTGTGACTGGCAGGCCACAACATGCAACCAAAGCAATAATGCTGGGCCGTCCTGCCCCAATGGTTCAAAAATCCCCACACCATCATTGGGGAAATGTTCTCTAAAGACCTAAAAGTTCTACCTCTGTAAAAGGGAACCCTCCTTCAATATGCAGATGACATTCTGATCGCCAGGCCTACTAAAGACGCCTCTGAACTACCTAGCCAAGAAAGGATAGAAGGTGTCCAAGAAAAAGGCTCAAATATCCCAGGCTAAGGTGACATGCCTGGGCTTCATTCTCACAGATATTCAGAGAAACACATCCCAGGATAGGGAAGAAGCCATTTGCAGCCTTACCTCTTCTAAAACTAGAAGACAGTTTAGGGGTTCCTGGGGAGGCCAAGGTTTTCTGCATCTGGATCCCTAACTACAGTCTAATAGCTGGGCCTCTACATGAAACACTGACACGAAAAGATGATGATCCTTTTGAATAGAATCCAGAAGCAGCCTTTCAAGAATGGAAAGAGCAGTCAATTCAGACCCTTGCCCAGGAACTCCCTAATTTAGCTAAACCCTTTGACCTTTACATACCCGGTCAAAGGTTAATTGCCCTGGGAGCCTTAGTGCAAAACCTGGAACCACTTGAAATGGAGCAACACAAGAATGCCCTTCAGGTATGATAAACTATGGTCACCAAGGGCTTTGCCCACCGCCCCATCAGGCCAGGATACTGGGGTATCTAAAAAGCTGGAAATCAGCAGCCCGCAAGGCCAGCTCCCTCCTAAGGGAAAAGGACCCCACGTGGTGATCCTAACCACCCATCATGCCCTGACATTGCAGGGGTCACTCTGTGGACACACTGACCTCGAGTGAGGAGGCCCTCCAACTCCAACCTCCAGGGACACAAACGGAGGCAATGGGCCCCCAAGATGACTCGTGTGACCATCACTTGACCTGGAGTTTCTCTCAGAAAACAACAAGACTGTGCCCCGAAAGAGCAGACTACTGCTTGCAGGACTTACTGCACGCAGAGGGGAGCTAATAAGCTTGGCGGGGGAAATGTATATCACGCTTTCTCCATAGAAAACCCTACAGACACCGCGGTGATGGTGGCCAATATGACCGGCTGGACTGCTGGCTACTTCAAAAGGCCGTTGACTCAGTGGACGTCATGGTCCTGGATCACCACCAACCCTGGACTGTCTGGGAGTTGAGCGGAAAGGGCTCTGACACATGGTGCTGTTTGTACATTAATTCAGGGACCTAATTAAAGAAAGCACAGACTACTGGTCAGAGCATCTAGGCTGGCAAAAAACGTCAGCCTAAGGTCGCCAAAAAAAATGTGGGGTGGGGTGAAACCTGCCACTGCAGCATCTCTGTGCATCTCTCTCCTGGACCCTTAAAGGTCATTAGAATCTATAACTCTTCCAATGCTGGTGCTCAGGCGGACGAGCAATGAGGCAGGAGGCCTTGGGACAATCAACCGCACCTGGAGGGTGCTCGGGAGAAATTTTGCCCCTCCCCCCGGGTATGAGGGCTCCCAACTCAGCATGAAGCAGTTACAAAAGAGGGGTCTGCACTCTCAGCACCCCAAGAATGAGGTACGGGACAAAAGGCAGAGGAGGTGTTCGTCTCCGGCAATGTTCATTAAAAATTCCTGGGAGATAAAAAGAGAATCTGGGCAATAAAATAAAGTCTAACCTGTTTTTCCTTTGTGCTTTGTCTAATATCACGTGCTCCTGGGGTTCCGCATGCAGAGGTCCCACACCCGGCCCTTCAGACCCGATTTCCTAGTGCAGAATGGCTGGGTCGACACCTCAGCTAGCGGGGTCCCATGTAGACTCCGTGACATAGAGCCTGAGCTGCAGCCAACCCAGCCCTCGAGAGCTCCATCCCCTCCCTCCCACTGACGCTGCCGGGATCCCTACACAGCAGCCCAGCCCACAGCCCGTGGGGCAGTGCACGCTCTCACCTCTCCATTCTGTTTTCAAAATATAAAGTTTCCTTTGCTTCTGAACCAAACTCAGTCTTGATCTGTTGGCTCCAATGACACTGGGCACGGGGACTCCTGTTGGGGTCCACTCTGGAGGATCAGTAACAGAAATTGAGAACATTGTAACTTCAATGAACAGGTGTGTGAGCCAAACTGTAGTTAACATAGAGCAGTGTATAAGGCTCGGGTAAAGTAAGATGTTTCTAAGACTTACATTTGATATTTCCATCACTTTATTATAAGCAAGTTCAGTGAAGAAGTCTGTCTTATTTGTCAGGTCAACATTAGAGAAATGAAGTGATTTATTTCCAAGGATGTACATCGAATACTCTTGGCTGAAGCTTCAATCTTGTTTTGAATGCTTTTCCATTGAAAAGGATACCTCTCTTTCAGCTCCCCCATTTCTGAGAAGTATAAAATCTTATAATTTATTATTACCAAAAGGGATAGGTAGGAGAAGGGATAAATTAACAGTCTGGGATTAACACATACACACTGCTATGTATGAAATAGATCATCAACAAGGAACTACTGTATAGCACAGGGAACTACACTGAATATTTTGCAATAACCTATAAGGGGAAATAATCTGGAAAAGAATAGATATTTTATCGACATCATCTATCAATGACAGATAAAATGTAACCTAAGCAAGGCCGATGGTGAGCGCTTCTGACCCTGAAGATTTCAACCATCTAAAGTTTGGACTCTGCCTATTTCCCAAGGCCCTTAATGGACATATGTGTAGCCGTAGCTTAAAAATTCCCCAGTTTGGGGTTCGGGGAGGCACTGATTTGGAAAAATCCCTGGTGTTCTCCTTACATGCACCGGACCCTTCCTACTGCTAAAACATGCCTGTCACACCTAGAGGATGGTACACCGTTTGATCAGAAAGAGTTTGGAAAAGGCACCTCATCTCCTCATCGCCTGGTGCTCAGGTTCACCCCTCCAGCATCTTTCCTAACAATCTCCTCACTTGGGGATATCAGCACCGTCAACATTCTGTTGCACACAGTTTGGAATTTGTCCAGAGGATGAAGCGGAAGGATTTGAAAAAGTTGGAGACAAGTCCTAGGTGTTCGGACAGGCACATGCCACTCTAATTTACGATCCGGAAGACAAATTCATCAAAGGCTAGAATTGCCCACAGAAACAGAATAGGGCTAGAGGAAATCCAGCTGTTTTGTGTCCAGTTTCCAAAAACACAAGTTGAAAAATGGAACTCAGGGGCACTAAAATTCATGAAACTGCAGAGTTGAAAATATCTATCGTCAAAAAATGTCTTGAGGTAAGTCACAGAAAAGGACTTGTAAGCAAGGGAGTGTGGCAGGAAACAGATTTGAAGAGGTAGAAAAGACTCCCCATTAAAGCACAAGAAAAGGGGCTGAACATCGCCAATGATGCAGTTGGACAAAAAGGGCGTATGCATTTTTTCTGAATATATTCAAGTAAAGGCCATACACACTTTTTATCCAACCAAACAGGTGGGCACTGGAAATCAATACTACAAAATGTATCACTTCACAACAGTCAGAAGGGCCATCCACATAAAGTGTAAACACCAGAAATGCAGGACAGGGCGAGGAGAAAAGGGAGCCCTGTGAGGCTGATAGTGGAAATGTAATTTGCCAACGGCCACTCTGGAGAAGTGTATTGTGTTTGCTAAAACATCTAAAAAATGAGCTACAGAGCATAGGGCACTTGCACTCATGGGCGTATACCTTGGGAAAAACAAAAATCGACAGAAAACAGGCACCCCAACGTTTACCACCTCTCTGTTAAAAAGAGCCTCAACTTGGATATAACCTAAATGTCCCTGGAAGGATAAAATGGATGAAAGAGATGGGGTACTTATGTAGAGTGGAATATTACTCATCCAGAAATCAATGAAATAAGGCCAGTTGTAACAACTCTGGAGGAGTTACATACGATCATTCTAAGTGACATATGTCAGAAAGAAAAAGACACATATCATAAGATGTCACTTAAAGGTGGAATCAAAAATGGCTACACATGAAATAAATTACAAAACAGAAACATAGTCAAATATGTAGAAAACAGACATAAGGCTGCTAAATGGGAAAGGTGGGGAAGGGTGAGGTATTATCCAGGAGGTTGAAATTAGCAAAGATACCATTCCAAGTACCAAATTGAATAATTGACAAGGCCTACACGGTACCTCAAAGAACTGCACTCAGTACACTCAAGTCACTGGAAAATAATACATATGACTGGTAAGAATCTGTAAAAGAATTTATTGATGTCTCACAGTACATGAATCAAGTGGATGTACAGCAGCAAAAAACAGAGCTTTGAAAATCAGCTGTAACCAATATAATAATAAATTTAAAAATATTTAGAAAATAAGTGAGACAGACAAAAATTCTTACAACTTTTGTTGAAGGGCTACGATGTAACATGGATTGAACACATCTAGACCCACAGCAGGATGATATATAAGGCTGGAAGCTATGCACGCTAAGAGATGTTAGAGAGGCTGGGTGAGGAAATGCAGACCTTTTAAAGTAATACTGCCTGGTACCCATTCCATGGGTCCCAAATCTGCAGGTTCAAGGGAATCTTCCTACAGCAAAAACATGCTTGGGAAACCGAGATGAATGTACACCGTGTGCTCAGGAAAGGTGTCTAAAATGCACCTCATTTTTGATCTCCTGGTGCTGGGGTTCGCCATTCCAGCCACATTACTAACAATCTCCCCACTTGGAGAATCAGCACCTTTAACCTCCTGTTTCACACAGTTTGCAATTTGGGCAGAGGATAAACGGGAAGAGGGGGAACCAATGAGAGACTAGCTGTAGGAGTTTGGACAGGCACAGGTCACTCTAATTTCCCATTAGGAAGAAGAGTTAACCAAAGGCTCAGCCTGCCTCCCCAGAACCAGAATAGGGCCAGAAGCAATCCAATGGTTTGGCGGCCAGCTCACAAAAAAAAAGCGAGTTGAAAAATGGAGCTCCCACGTTTCCATACCCTCACCTGTGCCCTAAGCCTTGCCGTTCCCTAACCCTAACCCTAGCCCGGAACGGAAACCCGCCACCAGCCCTAAACCTTACCCTACGCTGTACCCTACTCCTGGCCCATATGCCAGCACTGACCCGTGCGTCAGCACATAGCCTGACCCTCCCACGTTTCCGTCCCCTCACCTGTGCCCTAAGCCTTGCCGTTCCCTAACCCTAGCCCGGAACAGAAACCCGCCACCAGCCCTAAAACTTACCCTACGCTGTACCCTACTCCTGGCCCGTATGCCAGCACTGACCCGTGCGTAAGCACATAGCCTGACCCTCCCACGTTTCCGTACCCTCACCTGTGCACTAAGCCTTGCCGTTCCCTAACCCTAACCCTAGCCCGGAACAGAAACCCGCAACCAGCCCTACGCCTTACCCTACGCCGTACCCCACTCCTGGCCCGTATGCTGGCACTGACCCGTGCGTCAGCACATAGCCTGAGCCTCCCACGTTTCCGTACCCTCACCTGTGCCCTAAGCCTTGCCGTTCTCTAACCCTAACCGTGGCCCGGAACAGAAACCCTCCACCAGCCCTACGCTTTAACCTATGCCGTACCCTACACGTGGCCCATACGGCGGCACTGACCCATGCGCCAGCACGTAGCCTGACGCTCCCACGTTTCCGTAACCTCACCTGTGCCCTAAGCCTTGCCGTTCCCTAACCCTAACCCTAGCCCGGAATGGAAACCCGCCACCAGCCCTAAACCTTACCCTACGCTGTACCCTACTCCTGGCCCATATGCCAGCACTGATCCATGCGTCAGCACATAGCCTGAGCCTCCCACGTTTCCGTATCCACACTTGTGCCCTAAGCCTTGCCGTTACCTAACCCTAACCCTAGCCCAGAGCAGAAACCTGCTACCAGCCCTAAAACTTACCCTACACTGAACGCTACTCCTGGCCCGTATGCCAGCACTGACCCGTGCGTCAGCCAATAGCCTGACCCTCCCACATTTCTGTACCCTCACCTGTACCCTAAGCCTTTCCGTTCGCTAACCCTAACACTAGCCCGGAACAGAAACCCGCAACCAGCCCTACGCCTTACCCTACGCCGTACCCTACTCCTGGCCCATACGCTGGCACTGACCCGTGCGTCAGCACATAGCCTGACCCTCCCACGTTTCCGTACCCTCACCTGTGCCCTAAGCCTTGCCGTTCCCTAACCCTAGCCAGGAACACAAATCCGCCACCAACCCGAAAACTTACCCTACGCTGTACCCTACACCTGGCCCGTATGCCAGCACTGACCCGTGCGTCAGCACATAGCCTGAACCTCCCACGTTTCTGTACCCTCACCTGTGCCCTAAGCCTTGCCGTTCCCTAACCCTAACCCTAGCCCGGAACAGAAACCCGCAACCAGCCCTACGCCTTACCCTACGCCGTACCCTACTTCTGGCCCATACGCTAGCACTGACCCGTGCGTCAGCACATAGCCTGACCCTCCCACGTTTCCATACCCTCACCTGTGCCCTAAGCCTTGCCGTTCCCTAACCCTAACCCTAGCCCGGAACGGAAACCCGCCACCAGCCCTAAACCTTACCCTACGCTGTACCCTACTCCTGGCCCGTATGCCACTACTGACCCGTGTGTCAGAACATAGCCTGAACCTCCCACATTTCCATGCCCTCACCTGTGCCCTAAGCCTTGCCATTCCCTAACCCTAACCCTAGCCCGGAACAGAAACCCGCAACCAGCTCTATGCCTTACACTACGCCGTACCCTACTCCTGGCCCATACGCTGGCACTGACCCGTGCGTCACCACGTAGCCTGACCCTCCCACATTTCCGTACCCTCACCTTGCCCTAAGCCTTGCCGTTCCCTAACCATAACCCTATCCGGAAACGGAAACCTGCCACCAGCCCTACGCCTAAACGTACGCCGTATCCTACTCCTGGCCCATACGCCGGCACTGACCCGTGCGTCAGCACCTAGCCTGACCCTCCCACGTTTCCGTACCCTCACCTGTGCCCTAAGCCTTGCCATTCCCTAACCCTAACCCTAGCCCGGAACGGAAAACCAACACAAGCCCTACGCCTTACCCTATACCGTACCCTACTCCTAGCCCGTACGCTGGCACTGACCCGTGCGTCAGCACGTAGCCTGACCCTCCCACGTTTCCGTACCCTCACCTGTGCCCTAAGCCTTGCTGTTCCCTAACCCTAACCCTAGCCCGGAACGGAAACCCGCCACCAGCCCTACTCCTTACCCTACGCCGTACCCAACTCTTGGCCCGTACGCTGGCATTGACCCGTGCGTCAGCACGTAGCCTGACCCTCGCATGTTTCTGTAACCTCACCTGTGCCCTAAGATTTGCTGTTCCCTAACCCTAACCCTAGCCCGGAACGGAAACCCGCCACCAGCCCTAAACCTTACCCTACGCTGTACCCTACTCCTGGCCCATATGCCAGCACTGACCCGTGCGTCAGCACATAGCCTGACCCTCCCACGTTTCTGTACCCTCACCTGTGCACTAAGCCTTGCCGTTCCCTAACCCTAACCCTAGCCCGGAACAGAAACCCGCAACCAGCCCTACGCCTTACCCTACGCCGTACCCTAATTCTGGCCCGTACGCTGGCACTGACCCGTGCGTCATCACATAGCCTGACCCTCCCACGTTTCCGTACCCTCCCCTGTGCCCTAAGCCTTGCTGTTCTCTAACCCTAACCCTAGCCCGGAACGGAAACCCTCCACCAGCCCTACGACTTAACCTATGCCGTACCCTACTCATGGCCCATACGCCGGCACTGACCCGTGCGTCAGCACGTAGCCTGACACTCCCACGTTTCCGTAACCTCACCTGTTCCCTAAGCCTTGCCGTTCCCTTACCATAACCCTAGCCCGGAAAGGAAACCTGCCACCAGCCCTATGCCTAACCCTACGCCATACCCTACTCTTGGCCCATACGCTGGCACTGACCCGTGTGTCAGCACGTAGCCTGACCCTCACATGTTTCCGTAACCTCACCTGTGCCCTAAGCTTTGCCGTTCCCTAACCCTAACCCTAGCCCGGAACGGAAACGCGCCACCAGCCCTAAACTTTACCCTACGCTGTACCCTACTCCTGAACCACATTCCAGCAATGACCCATGAGTCAGCACATAGCCTGACCCTTCCACGTTTCCGTACCCTCACCTGTGCCCTAAGACTTGCCGTTCCCTAACCCTAACCCTAGCCCGGAAGAGAAACCCGCCACCAGCCCTAAAACTTACGCTACGCTGTACCCTACTCCTGGCCCGTATGCCACCACTGACCTGTGCGTCAGAACATAGCCTGAACCTCCCACATTTCCATACCCTCACCTGTGCCCTAAGCCTTGCCGTTCCCTAACCCTAACCCTAGCCCGGAACAGAAACCCGCAAGCAGCCCTATGCCTTACACTACGCCGTACCCTACTCCTGGCCCATACGCTAGCACTGACCCGTGCGTCAGCACGTAGCCTGACCCTCCCACATTTCCGTACCCTCACCTGTGCCCTAAGCCTTGCCGTTCCCTAACCTTAACCCTAGCCCGGAACGGAAACCCACCACCAGCCCTACGCCTTACTGTACGCCGTACCCTACTCCTGGCCCGTACGCCGGCACTGACCCGTGCGACAGCACCTAGCATGTCCCTCCCACGTGTCCGTACCATCACCTGTGCCCTAAGCCTTGCCATTCCCTAACCCTAACGCTAGCCCGGAACGTAAACCCGCCACCAGCCCTAGGCCTTACCCTACGCCGTACCCTACTCCTGGCCTGTACCCTGGCAATGACCCGTGGTCAGCACGTAGCCTGACCCTCCCACGTTTCCGTATCCTCACCTGTGCCCTAAGCCTTGCCGTTCCCTAACCCTAACCCTAGCCCGGGACAGAAACCCGCCACAAGCCCTAATCCTTACCCTACGCTGTACCGTACACCTGGCCTGTATACCGTCACTGACCCGTGCGTTTGCACATAGCCTGACCCTTCCACGTTTCCGTACCCTCACCTGTGCCCTAAGCCTTGCCGTTCCCTAACCCTAACCCTAGCCTGGAACAGAAACCCGCCACCAGCCCTACGCCTTACCCTACGCCGTACCCTACTCCTAGCCCGTACGCTGGCACTGACCCGTGCGTCAGCACGTAGCCTGACCCTCCCACGTTTCCGTACCCTCACTTGTGCCCTAAGCCGTGCTGTTCCCTAACCCTAACCCTAGCCCGGAACGGAAACCCGCCACCAGCCCTACGCCTTACCCTACGCCGTACCCTACTCCTGGCCCGTACGTTGGCACTGACCCATGCGTCAGCATGTAGCCTGACCCTCCCACGTTTCCGTACCCTCACCTGTGCCCTAAGCCTTGCCGTTACCTAACCCTAACCCTAGCCCGGAACGGAAACCCGCCACCAGCCCTAAACCTTACCCTGTGCTGTACCCTACTCCTGGCCCATATGGCAGCACTGAACCGTGCGTCAGCACATAGCCTGACCCTCCCACGTTTCCGTACCCTCACCTGTGCCCTAAGCCTTGCCGTTCCCTAACCCTAGCCAGGAACACAAATCCGCCACCAACCCGAAAACTTACCCTACGCTGTACCCTACACCTGGCCCGTATGCCAGCACTGACCCGTGCGTCAGCACATAGCCTGAACCTCCCACGTTTCTGTACCCTCACCTGTGCCCTAAGCCTTGCCGTTCCCTAACCCTAACCCTAGCCCGGAACAGAAACCCGCAACCAGCCCTACGCCTTACCCTACGCCGTACCCTACTTCTGGCCCATACGCTAGCACTGACCCGTGCGTCAGCACATAGCCTGACCCTCCCACGTTTCCATACCCTCACCTGTGCCCTAAGCCTTGCCGTTCCCTAACCCTAACCCTAGCCCGGAACGGAAACCCGCCACCAGCCCTAAACCTTACCCTACGCTGTACCCTACTCCTGGCCCGTATGCCACTACTGACCCGTGTGTCAGAACATAGCCTGAACCTCCCACATTTCCATGCCCTCACCTGTGCCCTAAGCCTTGCCATTCCCTAACCCTAACCCTAGCCCGGAACAGAAACCCGCAACCAGCTCTATGCCTTACACTACACCGTACCCTACTCCTGGCCCATACGCTGGCACTGACCCGTGCGTCACCACGTAGCCTGACCCTCCCACATTTCCGTACCCTCACCTTGCCCTAAGCCTTGCCGTTCCCTAACCCTAACCCTATCCGGAAACGGAAACCTGCCACCAGCCCTACGCCTAAACGTACGCCGTATCCTACTCCTGGCCCATACGCCGGCACTGACCCGTGCGTCAGCACCTAGCCTGACCCTCCCACGTTTCCGTACCCTCACCTGTGCCCTAAGCCTTGCCATTCCCTAACCCTAACCCTAGCCCGGAACGTAAACCCGCCAGCAGCCCAACGCCTTACCCTACGCCGTACCCTACTCCTGGCCTGTACGCTGGCACTGACCCGTGCATCAGCCCGTAGCCTGACCCTCCCACGTTTCCGTATCCTCACCTGTGCCCTAAGTCTTGCCGTTCCCTAACCCTAACCCTAGCCCTGAACGGAAACCCGCCACCAGCCCTAATCCTTACCCTACGCTGTACCGTACACCTGGCCTGTATTCCGTCACTGACCCGTGCGTTTGCACATAGCCTGACCCGTCCACGTTTCCGTACACTCACCTGTGCCCTAAGCCCTGCCGTTCCCTAACCCTAACCGTAGCCCGGAACGGAAACCCACCAACAGCCCTACGACTTACCCTACGCCGTAACCTACTCCTTGCCCGTACGCTGGCACTGACCCGTTCGTCAGCACATAGCCTGACCTACACATGTTTCCGTAACCTCACCTGTGCCCTAAGCTTTGCCGTTCCCTAACCCTAACCCTAGCCCGGAACGGAAACCCGCCACCAGCCCTAAACTTTACCATACGCTGTACCCTACACCTGGCCCACATTCCAAAACTGACCCGTGAGTCAGCATATAGCCTGACCCTTCCACGTTTCCGTACCCTCACCTGTGCCCTAAGCCTTGCCGTTCCCTAACCCTAAACCTAGCCCGGAACAGAAACCCGCCACCAGCCCTAAAACTTACCCTACGCTGTACCCTACTACTGGCCCGTATGCCACCACTGACCCGTGCGTCAGAACATAGCCTGAACCTCCCACATTTCCGTACCCTGACCTGTGCCCTAAGCCTTGCCGTTCCCTAACCCTAACCCTAGCCCGGAAGAGAAACCCGCAACCAGCCCTATGCCTTACACTACGCCGTACCCTAATCCTGGCCCGTACGCCGGCAGTGACCCGTGCGTCAGCACATAGCCTGACCCTCCCACGTTTCCGTACCCTCACCCCTGCCCTAAGCCTTGCCGTTCCCTAACCCTAACCCTACCCCGGAACGGAAACCCGCCACAAGCTGTAATAAAAAATAAAAAAAATTAAATGAAAAACATGAACAAGAAGTAGTGAGACTAACTTGATGGGCTTTCTCCTGGCACATTCCATTCTAAATTCCAATCTAGAACACGACTTCCATTGAGGCTCTGTTGCCCTAGTAACCAGATTTGGTAAGGGAGAACTGCTGCCACCTTGTGGCCGTTTCACGCAACAGCAGCTTTAATCCCAGCGCTAATGGTCAGTTGATATTCAAAATCATTGCAGGCCTGTAAATGACACCTGCCCTGAAATCTAATCCTGGGATCACATATGGACCAAAAAATTCAAAGGACATCCACATTTCAAAACGACCGTTTCAAAAGGCATATTTTACGCACATTAGTGTTCTGCTTCTTTTTCTTTCTTTCCTTTTTTGTTAAAAAAACGGGAATGGAAAAAGACATCCCTCAGAATGGGCGAAAATCGTTGCAAACGAATCAATGGACAAAGGTTTAATCTCCAATATATATAAACAGCTCATGCACTTAATATTAAAAAAACAAACAACCCAATACAAAAATGGGCAGAAGATCTAAAGAGACCTTTCTTCAAAGAAGACACAGAGATGGCCAAGACGCACATGAAAAGCTGCTCAACAGCACTAATTATTAGAGAAATGCAAATCAAAACTAAATTGAGGTATCACCTCACAACTGTTAGAATCGGCATCCTCAGAAACTCTACAAACAACAAATTCTGGGGAGGGTGTGGACAAAAGGAGCCCTCTTCCACTATTGGTGGGAATGTAAATTGATACAGACACTATAGAGAACAGTATGGAGTTTCCTTAAAAAAACTAGAAATAGAATTACCATCTGATCCAGCAATCCCACTTCTGGGCATATACCCAGAGAAAACCGTAAATCAAAAAGGCACATTCACCACAATGTTCATTGCAGCACTATTTAAAATAGACAGGTAATGGAAGCAACCTAAATGCCCACAGACAGATGAATGGATAAAGATGTGGTACATATATAAAATGGAATATTACTCAGCCATAAAAAGGAATGAAACTGGGTCATTTGTAGAGACATTGATGGATCTAGAGACTGTCATACAGAATGAAGTAAGTCAGAAAGAGGAAAACAAATATTGTATATAAATGCATATATGTGGAACCTAAAAAATGGTACAGATGAACTGCTTTGCAGGGAAGAAATAGAGACACAGAGGTAGAGAACAAACGTATGGACACCAAGTGTGGGAAGCCATGGGGTGGTGGTGGTGGGATGAGTTGGGAGATGGGGATTGACCTGTATACATGTATATGCATAAAATACATAAATAATAATAACCTGCTGTATAAGAAAATAAATAAAATTAAAATTCAAAATTTTAAAAAATAAAATTTAAAAATAAAACAGAAAAAAGTTCTTCCCTTCACACAGATGTATTTATAGGAATGAATTATTTCCATGCTTATATCTATAAATACATAAAAGAGGAATGAAATCAAACTTGAACCATAAAAGAAAAAAAAACCTGAACCCACCAGTTATACAGAGGGAAACCCTATCAGGGCACTTGCTCCAGCAGTAAACAATTCTGAAATTGGTCAGAGGTGGGGAATCATCTCCCATACAGCCAGCAACCCACCCCCATGCAAGGAGCATCCTCATTGCAAAGCTGGGGGACCGTTCTGAGGCATCTGTGAGTAAACGTGAGCTAAGCCCCAGGGCAGCTGCTGCTGAACTGTCCCCACCCTTCCCAGGTAAAACACCTGAATATGTACAAGGGCTTGAAAGCCTAGAGGAAGGGCCGCGGAGCCACACCAGTGACAGCACGCAGGCCAACTTGGTGCCTGAAGGCCAGCCAGGATGGTCCTGGCCCCGGGCGCTCTTCTGGAAGCTTTCCATTGCCCTGCCTGAGAGACTCCTCCTGTCCCGGACCCCACTGCTTTTTTCATTCCTCACTTCTGGCCGGAGAGAAATTCCAGCGGAAGGTGTGGGTGACACATCCTCTTCTTTACAGGTGGCAGCCTGGCAACTCCTGCAGAAAGGCCAGCAGATCCCCACTCACACCGGGACACCCACAAAGCCGTGGCCCCTCACTCCCTCCCACCAGCAGAGCCCCGAGACTGCTGACAGGGCAGAGAATATGGAGTCAGGCACAGCTTCAGGGGCTATTGCTGCCTGGAGTGCTGTTTATATTGACCTCAACCAGGCACACCTGGGGAGGGCCGGCCGGCAGGGTAAGGCTGCCCAGGTCAGTTAATCCACAACCCTCAGGGAATCACATTGTTGAAAATGGACCTCGCTAAGGCAGAATAGAAGCCAAGGAAAAAAAGGACACAATGCCATTTGCAGCCCCGTAGATGAGTCTAGAGGTAATCACGTGACTTGGAGTAAGTCAGAAAGTGAAAGACACATATCGTATCATATCACTTATAGGTGTTACCTAAAAATGGATACCAGGGCAGATATTTCCACGGAGAAGGGCAATCACAGATTCATTAAACAAACTTATGGTTCACCAATGGAAAGGTGTGAGGATTGGTTTCATTACGATATCGGGGTTAACAGACATACACAAACACAGGTGACATATATAATCACCAAAGACCTACGGAATACCAAGAGAAGACTACTCAACATTCTGTCCTAACGTACATGGGAAAAGGATCCCAGGAAGAACAGACTTCTGTATATGTGTAAAAGAACCACATCTTCCACACCTACAACAAGCCAAACATTGTAACCAAACTTGCTGTAATAAAACATAAAAAATTAAATTAAAAACACGAACAAGAAGTAGTGAGACAAACTTGAGGGGCTTTCTCCTGGCACATTCCATTCTACATTCCAATCTAGAACACGACTTCCATTGAGGCTCTGTTGCCATAGTAACCAGATTTGGTAAGGGAGAACTGCTGCCACCTTGTGGCCGTTTCACACAACAGCAGCTTTAATCCCAGCGCTAATGGTCCGTTGATATTCAAAATCATTGCAGGCCTGTAAATGACACTTGCCCTGAAAACAAATCCTGGGGTCACATATCGACCAAAAAATTCAAAGACGTCCATATTTTAAAACGACCGTTTCAAAAGGCATATTTTATGCACATTAGTGTTCTGCTTCTTTTTCTTTCTTTCTTTTTTTGTTAAAAAAATGGGAATGGAAAAAGGCATCCCTCAGAATGGGCGAAAATAATTGCAAACGAATCAATGGACAAAGGTTTAATCTCCAATATATATAAACAGTTCATGCAACTTAATATTAAAAAAACAAACAACCCAATAAAAAATGAGCAGAAGATCTAAAGAGACGTTTCTTCAAAGAAGACACAGAGATGGCCAAGACACACATGAAAAGCTGCTCAACAGCACTAATTATTAGAGAAATGCAAATCAAAACTACAATGAGGTATCACCTCACAACTGTTAGAATCGGCATCATCAGAAAATCTACAAACAACAAATTCTGGGGAGGGTGTGGACAAAAGGAACCCTCTTCCACTATTGGTGGGGATGTAAATTGATACAGTCACTATGGAGAACAGTATGGAGTTTCCTTAAAAAAACGAGAAATAGAATTAACATCTGATCCAGCAATCCCACTTCTGGGCATATACCCAGAGAAAACCATAGATCAAAAAGGCACACTCACCACAATGTTCATTGCAGCACTATTTACAATAGCCAGGTAATGGAAGCAACCTAAATGCCCACAGACAGATGAATGGATAAAGATGTGGTACATATATAAAATGGAATATTACTCAGCCATAAAAAGGAATGAAACTGGGTCATTTGTAGAGACATCGATGGATCTAGAGACTGTCATACAGAATGAAGTAAGTCAGAAAGAGGAAAACAAATATTGTATATTAATGCATATATGTGGAACCTAAAAAATGGTACAGATGAACTGGTTTGCAGGGAAGAAATAGAGACACAGAGGTAGAGAACAAACGTATGGACACCAAGTGTGGGAAGCCATGGGGTGGTGGTGGTGGGATGAGTTGGGAGATTGGGATTGACCTGAATACATGTATATGCATAAAATACATAACTAATAATAACCTGCTGTATAAAAAAATAAATAAAATTAAATTTCAAAATTTTCAAAAATAAAATTTAAAAATAAAACAGAAAATATTTCTTCCCTTCAACAGATGTATTTATAGGAATGAATTATTTCCAGGCTTATATCTATAAATACATAAAAGAGGAATAAAATCAAACTTGAACCATAAAAGAAAAAAAAACCTGAACCCACCAGTTATACAGAGGGAAACCCTATCAGGGAACATGCTCCAGCGGTAAACAATTCTGAAATTGGTCAGAGGTGGGGAATCACCTCCCATACAGCCAGCAACCCACCCCCCACGCAAGGAGCGTCCTCATTGCAAAGCTGGGGGACCGTGCTGAGGCATCTGTGAGTAAACGTGAGCTGAGCCCCAGGCCAGCTGCTGCTGAACTGTTCCCACCCTTCCCAGGTAAAACACCTGAATATGTACAAGGGCTTGAAAGCCTAGAGGAAGGGCCGTGGAGCCACAACAGTGACAGCACGCAGGCCAACTTGGTGCCTGCAGGCCAGCCAGGATGGTCCTGGCCCCGGGCGCTCTTCTGGAAGCTTTCTATTGCCATACCTGAGATACCCATCCTGTCCCGGCCCCCACTGCTTATTTCCTTCCTCACCTCTGTCCAGAGAGAAATTCCATCGGAAGGTATGGGTGACACATCCTCTTCTTTACAGGTGGCAGCCTGGCAACTCCTGCAGAAAGGCCAGCAGAGCCCCACTCACACCGGGCCACCAACAAAGCCTTGGCCCCTCACTCCCTCCCACCAGCACAGCCCCAAGACTGCTGACGGGGCAGAGAATATGGAGTCAGGCACAACTTCAGGGGCTCTTGCTGCCTGGAGTGCTGTTTATATTGACCTCAACCAGGCACACCTGGGGAGGGCCGGCCGGCAGGGTAAGGCTGCCCAGGTCAGCTAATCCACAACCCTCAGGGAATCACATTGTTGAAAATGGACCTCGCTAAGGCAGAATAGAAGCCAAGGAAAAAAAGGACACAATGCCATTTGCAGCCCCGTAGATGAGTCTAGAGGTAATCACGTGACTTGGAGTAAGTCAGAAAGTGAAAGACACATATCGTATCATATCACTTATAGGTGTTACCTAAAAATGGATACCAGGGCAGATATTTCCACGGAGAAGGGCAATCACACATTCATTAAACAAACTTATGGTTCACCAATGGAAAGGTGTGAGGATTGGTTTCATTACGATATCGGGGTTAACAGACATACACAAACACAGGTGACATATATAATCACCAAAGACCTACGGAATACGAAGAGAAGACGACTCAACATTCTGTCCTAACGTACATGGGAAAAGGATCCCAGGAAGAACAGACTTCTGTATATGTGTAAAAGAACCACATCTTCCACACCTACAACAAGCCAAACATTGTAATCAAACTTGCTGTAATAGAAAATAAAAGAAAAAATTAAAAACACGAACAAGAAGTAGTGAGACAAACTTGAGGGGCTTTCTCCTGGCACATTCCATTCTACATTCCAATCTAGAACACGACTTCCATTGAGGCTCTGTTGCCCTAGTAACCAGATTTGGTAAGGGAGAACTGCTGCCACCTTGTGGCCGTTTCACGCAACAGCAGCTTTAATCCCAGCGCTAATGGTCAGTTGATATTCAAAATCATTGCAGGCCGGTAAATGACACCTGCCCTGAAAACAAATCCTGGGATCACATATCGACCAAAATATTCAAAGGACATCCATATTTCAAAACGACAGTCAAAAGACATATTTTACACACATTAGTGTTCTTCTTCTTTTTCTTTCTTTCTTTTTTTGTTAAAAAATCGGGAATGGAAAAAGGATTCCCTCCGAATGGGCGAAAATAGTTGCAAACTAATCAATGGACAAAGGTTTAATCTCCAATATATATAAACAGCTCATGCAGCTTAATATTAAAAAAACAAACAACCCAATACAAAAATGCGCAGAAGATCTAAACAGACGTTTCTTCAAAGAAGACACAGAGATGGCCAAGACGCACATGAAATGCTGCTCAACATCACTAATTATTAGAGAAATGCAAATCAAAATTACAATGACGTATCACCTCACACCTGTTAGAATCGGCATCATCAGAAAATCTACAAACAACAAATTCTGGGGAGGGTGTGGACCAAAGGATCCCTCTTCCACTATTGGTGGGAACGTAAATTGATACAGACACTATGGAGAACAGTATGGAGTTTCCTTAAAAAAGCTAGAAATAGAATTACCATCTGATCCAGCAATCCCACTTCTGGGCATATACCCAGAGAAAACAATAAATCAAAAAGGCACATTCACGACCATGGTCATTACAGCACTATTTACAATAGCCAGGTAATGGAAGCAACCTAAATGCCCACAGACAGATGAATGGATAAAGACGTGGTACATATATAAAATGGAATATTACTCAGCAATAAGAAGGAATGAAACTGGGTCATTTGTAGAGATGTCGATGGAAGTAGAGACTGTCATACAGAGTGAAGTAAGTCAGAAAGCGTAAAACAAATATTGTATATTAATGCATATATGTGGAACCTAGAAAAATGGTACAGATGAACTGGTTTGCAGGGAAGAAATAGAGACACAGAGGTAGAGAACAAACGTATGGACACCAAGTGTGGGAAGCCATGGGGTGGTGGTGGTGGGATGAGTTGGGAGATTGGGATTGACCTGTATACATGTATATGCATATAATACATAACTAATAATAACGTGCTATATAAAAACATATAGAAAATAAAATTTCAAATTTTCAAAAATAAAATTTAAAAATAAAACAGAATAAACTTCTTCCCTTTACACAGATGTATTTATATGAATGAATTATTTCCATGCTTATATCTATAAATACATAAAAGAGGAATAAAATCTAACTTGAACCAGAAAAGAAAAAAAAACCTGAACCCACCAGTTATACAGAGGAAAACCCTATCAGGGCACTTGCTCCAGCGGTCAACAATTCTGAAATTGGTCAGAGGTGGGTAATCATCTCCCATACAGCCAGCAGCCCACCGCCCTCGCAAGGAGGGTCCTCATTGCAAAGCTGGGGGACCGTGCCGAGGTATCTGTGAGTAAAGGTGAGCTGAGCCCCAGGCCAGCTGCTGCTGAACTGTTCCCACCCGTCCCAGGTAAAACACCTGAATATGTACAAGGGCTTGAAAGCCTAGAGGAAGGGCCCTGGAGCCACACCAGCGACAGCACGCAGTCCAACTTGGTGCCTGCAGGCCAGCCAGGATGGTCCTGGCCCCAGGCGCTCTTCTGGAAGCTTGCTATTGCCCTGCCTGAGAAACCCCTCCTGTCCCGGCCCCCACTGCTTTTTTCCTTCCTCACCTCTGTCCGGAGAGAAATTCCATCGGAAGGTATGGGTGACACATCCTCTTCTTTACAGGTGGCAGCCTGGCAACTCCTGCAGAAAGTCCAGCAGAGCCCCACTCACACCGGGCCACCCACAAAGCCGTGGCCCCTCACTCCCTCCCACCAGCACAGCCCCGAGACTGCTGACGGGGCAGAGAATATGGAGTCAGGCACAGCTTCAGGGGCTATTGCTGCCTGGAGCGCTCTTTATATTGACTTCAACCCAGGCACACCTGGGGAGGGCCGGCAGGCAGGGTAAGGCTGCCCAAATCAGCCAATCCTCACCCCTCAGGGGCTCACAGTTGCAGAAAATGAACCTTGCTAAACGGGCCACGCCCAAGGAACAGGTGTGGGCTCTTGAGAGTCAGGATAGACAAGGGGCTGCAGCTGTGGCTTGTTTTCTTATCATTTTATCTGGTCCATGAGTGGAAAACAAATTCAAGAAGACCCTATCCTAATGAGAGGAACCCAGGAGTCAGGGAGAGGAGTGATGGTGGGTGGAGACAGAGGCCTGGTGCCCTGGCTGCAGTGGAAGTGTCTGGAAGACCAGGCAGAGAGAGGCTGCACAGAGTGATAGCCAGGGTCACAGACCTGTCAGAGCTGCTGTTTGTTAGTTCAAGTCTTGCTCTGAGGTGTTCTGTGTCAGCTGTGAGCAACAGCTGAGCTGGGGGTTCTCTGCAAGTTGGGCTATGTGCACGGTTCCTGTGTGTCCAGCCCTGCCTGGTTACCTGCCCAGGGGAGCTCCGTATCCTGGGAAGGGCCTGACTATGAGAGCCCCATGGGCTGCTGGGTAACTGCACAGGTGAGCTCCATACACTGGGAGGGACTTGACCACGAGAGCCCCATGGGCTGTGGGGTAGGGGGTGCAGCCCAGGTGAGCTCCATATCCTGGGATTGGCCTGACCACGAGAGCCCCATGGGCTGCTGGAGACCTGGTAAAGGATATCAGGACAGTCAGTGAAGCCACCAAGGATATACAGCCAGTAGCTCCTATTTCCTACACACTGCTGGTCATTCTACCATCCACCAGGCCATGGCATTCTGTATTAGACTTCAATGATGCCTTCTTCTGTATTCCATTCATCTCAGAGTCACAAGAATTTTTGGCTTGTGACTGGCAGGCCACAACATGCAACCAAAGCAATAATGCTGGGCCGTCCTGCCCCAATGGTTCAAAAATCCCCACACCATCATTGGGGAAATGTTCTCTAAAGACCTAAAAGTTCTACCTCTGTAAAAGGGAACCCTCCTTCAATATGCAGATGACATTCTGATCGCCAGGCCTACTAAAGACGCCTCTGAACTACCTAGCCAAGAAAGGATAGAAGGTGTCCAAGAAAAAGGCTCAAATATCCCAGGCTAAGGTGACATGCCTGGGCTTCATTCTCACAGATATTCAGAGAAACACATCCCAGGATAGGGAAGAAGCCATTTGCAGCCTTACCTCTTCTAAAACTAGAAGACAGTTTAGGGGTTCCTGGGGAGGCCAAGGTTTTCTGCATCTGGATCCCTAACTACAGTCTAATAGCTGGGCCTCTACATGAAACACTGACACGAAAAGATGATGATCCTTTTGAATAGAATCCAGAAGCAGCCTTTCAAGAATGGAAAGAGCAGTCAATTCAGACCCTTGCCCAGGAACTCCCTAATTTAGCTAAACCCTTTGACCTTTACATACCCGGTCAAAGGTTAATCGCCCTGGGAGCCTTAGTGCAAAACCTGGAACCACTTGAAATGGAGCAACACAAGAATGCCCTTCAGGTATGATAAACTATGGTCACCAAGGGCTTTGCCCACCGCCCCATCAGGCCAGGATACTGGGGTATCTAAAAAGCTGGAAATCAGCAGCCCGCAAGGCCAGCTCCCTCCTAAGGGAAAAGGACCCCACGTGGTGATCCTAACCACCCATCATGCCCTGACATTGCAGGGGTCACTCTGTGGACACACTGACCTCGAGTGAGGAGGCCCTCCAACTCCAACCTCCAGGGACACAAACGGAGGCAATGGGCCCCCAAGATGACTCGTGTGACCATCACTTGACCTGGAGTTTCTCTCAGAAAACAACAAGACTGTGCCCCGAAAGAGCAGACTACTGCTTGCAGGACTTACTGCACGCAGAGGGGAGCTAATAAGCTTGGCGGGGGAAATGTATATCACGCTTTCTCCATAGAAAACCCTACAGACACCGCGGTGATGGTGGCCAATATGACCGGCTGGACTGCTGGCTACTTCAAAAGGCCGTTGACTCAGTGGACGTCATGGTCCTGGATCACCACCAACCCTGGACTGTCTGGGAGTTGAGCGGAAAGGGCTCTGACACATGGTGCTGTTTGTACATTAATTCAGGGACCTAATTAAAGAAAGCACAGACTACTGGTCAGAGCATCTAGGCTGGCAAAAAACGTCAGCCTAAGGTCGCCAAAAAAAATGTGGGGTGGGGTGAAACCTGCCACTGCAGCATCTCTGTGCATCTCTCTCCTGGACCCTTAAAGGTCATTAGAATCTATAACTCTTCCAATGCTGGTGCTCAGGCGGACGAGCAATGAGGCAGGAGGCCTTGGGACAATCAACCGCACCTGGAGGGTGCTCGGGAGAAATTTTGCCCCTCCCCCCGGGTATGAGGGCTCCCAACTCAGCATGAAGCAGTTACAAAAGAGGGGTCTGCACTCTCAGCACCCCAAGAATGAGGTACGGGACAAAAGGCAGAGGAGGTGTTCGTCTCCGGCAATGTTCATTAAAAATTCCTGGGAGATAAAAAGAGAATCTGGGCAATAAAATAAAGTCTAACCTGTTTTTCCTTTGTGCTTTGTCTAATATCACGTGCTCCTGGGGTTCCGCATGCAGAGGTCCCACACCCGGCCCTTCAGACCCGATTTCCTAGTGCAGAATGGCTGGGTCGACACCTCAGCTAGCGGGGTCCCATGTAGACTCCGTGACATAGAGCCTGAGCTGCAGCCAACCCAGCCCTCGAGAGCTCCATCCCCTCCCTCCCACTGACGCTGCCGGGATCCCTACACAGCAGCCCAGCCCACAGCCCGTGGGGCAGTGCACGCTCTCACCTCTCCATTCTGTTTTCAAAATATAAAGTTTCCTTTGCTTCTGAACCAAACTCAGTCTTGATCTGTTGGCTCCAATGACACTGGGCACGGGGACTCCTGTTGGGGTCCACTCTGGAGGATCAGTAACAGAAATTGAGAACATTGTAACTTCAATGAACAGGTGTGTGAGCCAAACTGTAGTTAACATAGAGCAGTGTATAAGGCTCGGGTAAAGTAAGATGTTTCTAAGACTTACATTTGATATTTCCATCACTTTATTATAAGCAAGTTCAGTGAAGAAGTCTGTCTTATTTGTCAGGTCAACATTAGAGAAATGAAGTGATTTATTTCCAAGGATGTACATCGAATACTCTTGGCTGAAGCTTCAATCTTGTTTTGAATGCTTTTCCATTGAAAAGGATACCTCTCTTTCAGCTCCCCCATTTCTGAGAAGTATAAAATCTTATAATTTATTATTACCAAAAGGGATAGGTAGGAGAAGGGATAAATTAACAGTCTGGGATTAACACATACACACTGCTATGTATGAAATAGATCATCAACAAGGAACTACTGTATAGCACAGGGAACTACACTGAATATTTTGCAATAACCTATAAGGGGAAATAATCTGGAAAAGAATAGATATTTTATCGACATCATCTATCAATGACAGATAAAATGTAACCTAAGCAAGGCCGATGGTGAGCGCTTCTGACCCTGAAGATTTCAACCATCTAAAGTTTGGACTCTGCCTATTTCCCAAGGCCCTTAATGGACATATGTGTAGCCGTAGCTTAAAAATTCCCCAGTTTGGGGTTCGGGGAGGCACTGATTTGGAAAAATCCCTGGTGTTCTCCTTACATGCACCGGACCCTTCCTACTGCTAAAACATGCCTGTCACACCTAGAGGATGGTACACCGTTTGATCAGAAAGAGTTTGGAAAAGGCACCTCATCTCCTCATCGCCTGGTGCTCAGGTTCACCCCTCCAGCATCTTTCCTAACAATCTCCTCACTTGGGGATATCAGCACCGTCAACATTCTGTTGCACACAGTTTGGAATTTGTCCAGAGGATGAAGCGGAAGGATTTGAAAAAGTTGGAGACAAGTCCTAGGTGTTCGGACAGGCACATGCCACTCTAATTTACGATCCGGAAGACAAATTCATCAAAGGCTAGAATTGCCCACAGAAACAGAATAGGGCTAGAGGAAATCCAGCTGTTTTGTGTCCAGTTTCCAAAAACACAAGTTGAAAAATGGAACTCAGGGGCACTAAAATTCATGAAACTGCAGAGTTGAAAATATCTATCGTCAAAAAATGTCTTGAGGTAAGTCACAGAAAAGGACTTGTAAGCAAGGGAGTGTGGCAGGAAACAGATTTGAAGAGGTAGAAAAGACTCCCCATTAAAGCACAAGAAAAGGGGCTGAACATCGCCAATGATGCAGTTGGACAAAAAGGGCGTATGCATTTTTTCTGAATATATTCAAGTAAAGGCCATACACACTTTTTATCCAACCAAACA
This sequence comes from Mesoplodon densirostris, assembly GCF_025265405.1. Lineage (NCBI taxonomy): Eukaryota > Metazoa > Chordata > Mammalia > Artiodactyla > Ziphiidae > Mesoplodon > Mesoplodon densirostris. Next base: position 138,681,905 of record NC_082681.1, on the reverse strand, counting down.
GGTGGGCACTGGAAATCAATACTACAAAATGTATCACTTCACAACAGTCAGAAGGGCCATCCACATAAAGTGTAAACACCAGAAATGCAGGACAGGGCGAGGAGAAAAGGGAGCCCTGTGAGGCTGATAGTGGAAATGTAATTTGCCAACGGCCACTCTGGAGAAGTGTATTGTGTTTGCTAAAACATCTAAAAAATGAGCTACAGAGCATAGGGCACTTGCACTCATGGGCGTATACCTTGGGAAAAACAAAAATCGACAGAAAACAGGCACCCCAACGTTTACCACCTCTCTGTTAAAAAGAGCCTCAACTTGGATATAACCTAAATGTCCCTGGAAGGATAAAATGGATGAAAGAGATGGGGTACTTATGTAGAGTGGAATATTACTCATCCAGAAATCAATGAAATAAGGCCAGTTGTAACAACTCTGGAGGAGTTACATACGATCATTCTAAGTGACATATGTCAGAAAGAAAAAGACACATATCATAAGATGTCACTTAAAGGTGGAATCAAAAATGGCTACACATGAAATAAATTACAAAACAGAAACATAGTCAAATATGTAGAAAACAGACATAAGGCTGCTAAATGGGAAAGGTGGGGAAGGGTGAGGTATTATCCAGGAGGTTGAAATTAGCAAAGATACCATTCCAAGTACCAAATTGAATAATTGACAAGGCCTACACGGTACCTCAAAGAACTGCACTCAGTACACTCAAGTCACTGGAAAATAATACATATGACTGGTAAGAATCTGTAAAAGAATTTATTGATGTCTCACAGTACATGAATCAAGTGGATGTACAGCAGCAAAAAACAGAGCTTTGAAAATCAGCTGTAACCAATATAATAATAAATTTAAAAATATTTAGAAAATAAGTGAGACAGACAAAAATTCTTACAACTTTTGTTGAAGGGCTACGATGTAACATGGATTGAACACATCTAGACCCACAGCAGGATGATATATAAGGCTGGAAGCTATGCACGCTAAGAGATGTTAGAGAGGCTGGGTGAGGAAATGCAGACCTTTTAAAGTAATACTGCCTGGTACCCATTCCATGGGTCCCAAATCTGCAGGTTCAAGGGAATCTTCCTACAGCAAAAACATGCTTGGGAAACCGAGATGAATGTACACCGTGTGCTCAGGAAAGGTGTCTAAAATGCACCTCATTTTTGATCTCCTGGTGCTGGGGTTCGCCATTCCAGCCACATTACTAACAATCTCCCCACTTGGAGAATCAGCACCTTTAACCTCCTGTTTCACACAGTTTGCAATTTGGGCAGAGGATAAACGGGAAGAGGGGGAACCAATGAGAGACTAGCTGTAGGAGTTTGGACAGGCACAGGTCACTCTAATTTCCCATTAGGAAGAAGAGTTAACCAAAGGCTCAGCCTGCCTCCCCAGAACCAGAATAGGGCCAGAAGCAATCCAATGGTTTGGCGGCCAGCTCACAAAAAAAAAGCGAGTTGAAAAATGGAGCTCCCACGTTTCCATACCCTCACCTGTGCCCTAAGCCTTGCCGTTCCCTAACCCTAACCCTAGCCCGGAACGGAAACCCGCCACCAGCCCTAAACCTTACCCTACGCTGTACCCTACTCCTGGCCCATATGCCAGCACTGACCCGTGCGTCAGCACATAGCCTGACCCTCCCACGTTTCCGTCCCCTCACCTGTGCCCTAAGCCTTGCCGTTCCCTAACCCTAGCCCGGAACAGAAACCCGCCACCAGCCCTAAAACTTACCCTACGCTGTACCCTACTCCTGGCCCGTATGCCAGCACTGACCCGTGCGTAAGCACATAGCCTGACCCTCCCACGTTTCCGTACCCTCACCTGTGCACTAAGCCTTGCCGTTCCCTAACCCTAACCCTAGCCCGGAACAGAAACCCGCAACCAGCCCTACGCCTTACCCTACGCCGTACCCCACTCCTGGCCCGTATGCTGGCACTGACCCGTGCGTCAGCACATAGCCTGAGCCTCCCACGTTTCCGTACCCTCACCTGTGCCCTAAGCCTTGCCGTTCTCTAACCCTAACCGTGGCCCGGAACAGAAACCCTCCACCAGCCCTACGCTTTAACCTATGCCGTACCCTACACGTGGCCCATACGGCGGCACTGACCCATGCGCCAGCACGTAGCCTGACGCTCCCACGTTTCCGTAACCTCACCTGTGCCCTAAGCCTTGCCGTTCCCTAACCCTAACCCTAGCCCGGAATGGAAACCCGCCACCAGCCCTAAACCTTACCCTACGCTGTACCCTACTCCTGGCCCATATGCCAGCACTGATCCATGCGTCAGCACATAGCCTGACCCTCCCACGTTTCCATACCCTCACCTGTGCCCTAAGCCTTGCCGTTACCTAACCCTAACCCTAGCCCAGAGCAGAAACCTGCTACCAGCCCTAAAACTTACCCTACACTGAACGCTACTCCTGGCCCGTATGCCAGCACTGACCCGTGCGTCAGCCAATAGCCTGACCCTCCCACATTTCTGTACCCTCACCTGTACCCTAAGCCTTTCCGTTCGCTAACCCTAACACTAGCCCGGAACAGAAACCCGCAACCAGCCCTACGCCTTACCCTATGCCGTACCCTACTCCTGGCCCATACGCTGGCACTGACCCATGCGTCAGCACATAGCCTTACCCTCCCACGTTTCCGTACCCTCACCTGTGCCCTAAGCCTTGCCGTTCCCTAACCCTAGCCAGGAACACAAATCCGCCACCAACCCGAAAACTTACCCTACGCTGTACCCTACACCTGGCCCGTATGCCAGCACTGACCCGTGCGTCAGCACATAGCCTGAACCTCCCACGTTTCTGTACCCTCACCTGTGCCCTAAGCCTTGCCGTTCCCTAACCCTAACCCTAGCCCGGAACAGAAACCCGCAACCAGCCCTACGCCTTACCCTACGCCGTACCCTACTTCTGGCCCATACGCTAGCACTGACCCGTGCGTCAGCACATAGCCTGACCCTCCCACGTTTCCATACCCTCACCTGTGCCCTAAGCCTTGCCGTTCCCTAACCCTAACCCTAGCCCGGAACGGAAACCCGCCACCAGCCCTAAACCTTACCCTACGCTGTACCCTACTCCTGGCCCGTATGCCACTACTGACCCGTGTGTCAGAACATAGCCTGAACCTCCCACATTTCCATGCCCTCACCTGTGCCCTAAGCCTTGCCATTCCCTAACCCTAACCCTAGCCCGGAACAGAAACCCGCAACCAGCTCTATGCCTTACACTACGCCGTACCCTACTCCTGGCCCATACGCTGGCACTGACCCGTGCGTCACCACGTAGCCTGACCCTCCCACATTTCCGTACCCTCACCTTGCCCTAAGCCTTGCCGTTCCCTAACCCTAACCCTATCCGGAAACGGAAACCTGCCACCAGCCCTACGCCTAAACGTACGCCGTATCCTACTCCTGGCCCATACGCCGGCACTGACCCGTGCGTCAGCACCTAGCCTGACCCTCCCACGTTTCCGTACCCTCACCTGTGCCCTAAGCCTTGCCATTCCCTAACCCTAACCCTAGCCCGGAACGGAAAACCACCACAAGCCCTACGCCTTACCCTATACCGTACCCTACTCCTAGCCCGTACGCTGGCACTGACCCGTGCGTCAGCACGTAGCCTGACCCTCCCACGTTTCCGTACCCTCACCTGTGCCCTAAGCCTTGCTGTTCCCTAACCCTAACCCAAGCCCGGAACGGAAACCCGCCACCAGCCCTACTCCTTACCCTACGCCGTACCCAACTCTTGGCCCGTACGCTGGCATTGACCCGTGCGTCAGCACGTAGCCTGACCCTCGCATGTTTCTGTAACCTCACCTGTGCCCTAAGATTTGCTGTTCCCTAACCCTAACCCTAGCCCGGAACGGAAACCCGCCACCAGCCCTAAACCTTACCCTACGCTGTACCCTACTCCTGGCCCATATGCCAGCACTGACCCGTGCGTCAGCACATAGCCTGACGCTCCCACGTTTCCATACCCTCACCTGTGCCCTAAGCCTTGCCGTTCCCTAACCCTAGCCCGGAACAGAAACCCGCCACCAGCCCTAAAACTTACCCTACGCTGTACCCTACCCCTGGCCCGTATGCCAGCACTGACCCGTGCGTCATCACATAGCCTGACCCTCCCACGTTTCTGTACCCTCACCTGTGCACTAAGCCTTGCCGTTCCCTAACCCTAACCCTAGCCCGGAACAGAAACCCGCAACCAGCCCTACGCCTTACCCTACGCCGTACCCTAATTCTGGCCCGTACGCTGGCACTGACCCGTGCGTCATCACATAGCCTGACCCTCCCACGTTTCCGTACCCTCCCCTGTGCCCTAAGCCTTGCTGTTCTCTAACCCTAACCCTAGCCCGGAATGGAAACCCTCCACCAGCCCTACGACTTAACCTATGCCGTACCCTACTCATGGCCCATACGCCGGCACTGACCCGTGCGTCAGCACGTAGCCTGACACTCCCACGTTTCCGTAACCTCACCTGTTCCCTAAGCCTTGCCGTTCCCTTACCATAACCCTAGCCCGGAAAGGAAACCTGCCACCAGCCCTATGCCTAACCCTACGCCATACCCTACTCTTGGCCCATACGCTGGCACTGACCCGTGCGTCAGCACGTAGCCTGACCCTCACATGTTTCCGTAACCTCACCTGTGCCCTAAGCTTTGCCGTTCCCTAACCCTAACCCTAGCCCGGAACGGAAACGCGCCACCAGCCCTAAACTTTACCCTACGCTGTACCCTACTCCTGAACCACATTCCAGCAATGACCCATGAGTCAGCACATAGCCTGACCCTTCCACGTTTCCGTACCCTCACCTGTGCCCTAAGCCTTGCCGTTCCCTAACCCTAACCCTAGCCCGGAAGAGAAACCCGCCACCAGCCCTAAAACTTACGCTACGCTGTACCCTACTCCTGGCCCGTATGCCACCACTGACCTGTGCGTCAGAACATAGCCTGAACCTCCCACATTTCCATACCCTCACCTGTGCCCTAAGCCTTGCCGTTCCCTAACCCTAACCCTAGCCCGGAACAGAAACCCGCAAGCAGCCCTATGCCTTACACTACGCCGTACCCTACTCCTGGCCCATACGCTAGCACTGACCCGTGCGTCAGCACGTAGCCTGACCCTCCCACATTTCCGTACCCTCACCTGTGCCCTAAGCCTTGCCGTTCCCTAACCTTAACCCTAGCCCGGAACGGAAACCCACCACCAGCCCTACGCCTTACTGTACGCCGTACCCTACTCCTGGCCCGTACGCCGGCACTGACCCGTGCGACAGCACCTAGCATGTCCCTCCCACGTGTCCGTACCATCACCTGTGCCCTAAGCCTTGCCATTCCCTAACCCTAACGCTAGCCCGGAACGTAAACCCGCCACCAGCCCTAGGCCTTACCCTACGCCGTACCCTACTCCTGGCCTGTACCCTGGCAATGACCCGTGGTCAGCACGTAGCCTGACCCTCCCACGTTTCCGTATCCTCACCTGTGCCCTAAGCCTTGCCGTTCCCTAACCCTAACCCTAGCCCGGGACAGAAACCCGCCACAAGCCCTAATCCTTACCCTACGCTGTACCGTACACCTGGCCTGTATACCGTCACTGACCCGTGCGTTTGCACATAGCCTGACCCTTCCACGTTTCCGTACCCTCACCTGTGCCCTAAGCCTTGCCGTTCCCTAACCCTAACCCTAGCCTGGAACAGAAACCCGCCACCAGCCCTACGCCTTACCCTACGCCGTACCCTACTCCTAGCCCGTACGCTGGCACTGACCCGTGCGTCAGCACGTAGCCTGACCCTCCCACGTTTCCGTACCCTCACTTGTGCCCTAAGCCGTGCTGTTCCCTAACCCTAACCCTAGCCCGGAACGGAAACCCGCCACCAGCCCTACGCCTTACCCTACGCCGTACCCTACTCCTGGCCCGTACGTTGGCACTGACCCATGCGTCAGCATGTAGCCTGACCCTCCCACGTTTCCGTACCCTCACCTGTGCCCTAAGCCTTGCCGTTACCTAACCCTAACCCTAGCCCGGAACGGAAACCCGCCACCAGCCCTACGCATTACCCTACACCGTACCCTACTCTTGGCCCGTACGCTGGCACTGACGCGTGCATCAGCACGTAGCCTGACCCTCCCACGTTTCCGTAACCTCACCTGTGCGCCCTAAGCCTTGCCGTTCCCTAACCCTAACCCTAGCCCGGAACAGAAACCCGCCACCAGCCCTAAACCTTACCCTACGCTGTACCCTACACCTGACCTGTATGCCGTCACTGACGCGTGCGTCAGCACATAGCCTGACCCTTCCACGTTTCCTTACCCTCACCTGTGCCCTAAGCCTTGCCGTACCCTAACCCTAACCCTAGCCCGGAACGCAAACCCGCCACCAGCCCTACGCCTTACCCTACGCCGTAACCTACTCCTAGCCCGTACGCTGGCACTGACCCGTGCGTCATCACGTACCCTGACCCTCCCAAGTTTCCGTACCCTCACCTGTGCCCTAAGCCTTGCCGTTCCCTAACCCTAGCCTGGAACAGAAACCCGCCACAAGCCCTAAAACTTACCCTACGCTGTACCCTACTCCTGGCCCGTATGCCAGCACTGACCCGTGCGTCAGCACATAGCCTGACCCTCCCACGTTTCCGTACCCTCACCTGTGCCCTAAGCCTTGCCATTCTCTAACCCTAACCCTAGCCCGGAACGGAAACCCTCCACCAACCCTACGCCTTAACCTATGCCGTACCCTACTCGTTGCCCATACGCCGGCACTGACGCGTGCGTCAGCACGTAGCCTGACCCTCCCCCGTTTCCGTAACCTCACCTGTGCCCTAAGCATTGCCGTTCCCTAACCCTAACCCTAGCCCGGAACGGAAACCTGCCACCAGCCCTATGCCTTACCCTACGCCGTACCCTACTCTTGGCCCGTACGCTGGCACTGACCCGTGCGTCAGCACGTAGCCTGACCCTCACATGTTTCCGTAACCTCACCTGTGCCCTAAGCTTTGCCGTTCCCTAACCCTAACCCTAGCCCGGAACGGAAACCCGCCACCAGCCCTAAATCTTACGCTACACTGTACCCTACTCCTGGCCCATATGCCAGCACTGACCCGTGCGTCACCACATAGCCTGACCCTCCCACGTTTCCGTACTCTCACCTGTGCCCTAAGCCTTGCCGTTCCCTAACCCTAACCCTAGCCCGGAACGGAAACCCGACACCAGCCCTACGCCTTACCCTACACCGTACCCTACTCCTCGCCCGTACGCTGGCACTGACCCGGGCGTCAGCACGTAGCCTGACCCTCCCACGTTTCCGTACCCTCACCTGTGCCCTAAGCCTTGGCGTTCCCTAACCCTAGCCCAAAACAGAAACCCGCCACCAGCCCTAAAACTTACCCTACGCTGTACCCTACTCCTGGCCCGTATGCCAGCACTGACCCATGCGTCAGCACATAGTCTGACCCTCCCACGTTTCCGTACCCTCACCTGTGCACTAAGCCTTGCCGTTCCCTAACCCTAACCCTAGCCCAGAACAGAAACCCGCAACCAGCCCTACGCCTTACCCTACACCGTACCCTACTTCTGGCACGTACGCTGGCACTGACCCGTGCGTCAGCACATAGCCTGACCCTCCCACGTTTCCGTACCCTCACCTGTGCCCTATGCCTTGCCGTTCTCTAACCCTAACCCTAGCCCGGAACGGAAACCCTCCACCAGCCCTACGCATTAACCTATGCCGTACCATACTCGTGGCCCATATGCTGGCACTGACCCGTGCGTCAGCACGTAGCCTGACCCTCCCACGTTTCCGTAACCTCACCTGTGCCCTAAGCCTTGCCGTTCCCTAACCCTAACCCTAGCCCTGAACAGAAACCTGCCACCAGCCCTAAAACTTACCCTACGCTGTACCCTACTCCTGGCCCGTATTCCAGCACTGACCCGTGCGTCAGCACATAGCCTGACCCTCCCACATTTCCGTACCCTCACCTGTGCCCTAAGCCTTGCCGTTCCCTAACCCTAACCGTAGCCCGAAACAGAAACCCGCAACCAGCCCTACACCTTACCCTACGCCGTACCCTACACCTGGCCCATACGCCGGCACTGACCCGTGCGTCAGCACGTAGCCTGACCCTCCCACGTTTCCGTACCCTCACCTGTGCCCTAAGCCTTGCCGTTCCCTAACCCTAACCCTAGCCCGGAACGGAAACCCGCCACCAGCCCTACGCATTACCCTACGCCGTACCCTACTCCTGGCCCGTACGCTGGCACTGACGCGTGCGTCAGCACGTAGCCTGACCCTCCCACGTTTCCGTATCCTCACCTGTGCCCTAAGCCTTGCCGTTCCCTAACCCTAACCCTAGCATGGAACAGAAACCCGCCACTAGCCCTAAACCTTACCCTACGCTGTACCCTACACCTGACCCGTATGCCGTCACTGACCCGTGCGTCAGCACATAGCCTGACCCTTCCACGTTTCCTTACCCTCACCTGTGCCCTAAGCCTTGCCGTACCCTAACCCTAACCCTAGCCCGGAACGGAAACCCGCCACCAGCACTACGCCTTACCCTACGCCGTATCGTACTCCTAGCCCGTACGCTGGCACTGACCCGAGCGTCAGCACGTAGCCTGACCCTCCCACGTTTCCGTACCCTCACCTGTGCCCTAAGCCTTGCTGTTCCCTAACCCTAACCCTAGCCCGGAACGGAAACCCGCCACCAGCCCTACTCCTTACCCTACGCCGTACCCAACTCTTGGCCCGTACGCTGGCATTGACCCGTGCGTCAGCACGTAGCCTGACCCTCGCATGTTTCTGTAACCTCACCTGTGCCCTAAGCTTTGCTGTTCCCTAACCCTAACCCTAGCCCGGAACGGAAACCCGCCACCAGCCCTAAACCTTACCCTACGCTGTACCCTACTCCTGGCCCATATGCCAGCACTGACCCGTGCGTCAGCACATAGCCTGACGCTCCCACGTTTCCATACCCTCACCTGTGCCCTAAGCCTTGCCGTTCCCTAACCCTAGCCCGGAACAGAAACCCGCCACCAGCCCTAAAACTTACCCTATGCTGTACCCTACTCCTGGCCCGTATGCCAGCACTGACCCGTGCGTCAGCACATAGCCTGACCCTCCCACGTTTCTGTACCCTCACCTGTGCACTAAGCCTTGCCGTTCCCTAACCCTAACCCTAGCCCGGAACAGAAACCCGCAACCAGCCCTACGCCTTACCCTACGCCGTACCCTAATTCTGGCCCGTACGCTGGCACTGACCCGTGCGTCATCACATAGCCTGACCCTCCCACGTTTCCGTACCCTCCCTTGTGCCCTAAGCCTTGCTGTTCTCTAACCCTAACGCTAGCCCGGAACGGAAACCCTCCACCAGCCCTACGACTTAACCTATGCCGTACCCTACTCATGCCCCATACGCCGGCACTGACCCGTGCGTCAGCACGTAGCCTGACACTCCCACGTTTCCGTAACCTCACCTGTTCCCTAAGCCTTGCCGTTCCCTTACCATAACCCTAGCCCGGAAAGGAAACCTGCCACCAGCCCTATGCCTAACCCTACGCCATACCCTACTCTTGGCCCATACGCTGGCACTGACCCGTGCGTCAGCACGTAGCCTGACCCTCACATGTTTCTGTAACCTCACCTGTGCCCTAAGCTTTGCCGTTCCCTAACCCTAACCCTAGCCCGGAACGGAAACGTGCCACCAGCCCTAAACTTTACCCTATGCTGTACCCTACTCCTGGACCACATTCCAGCAATGACCCATGAGTCAGCACATAGCCTGACCCTTCCACGTTTCCGTACCCTCACCTGTGCCCTAAGCCTTGCCGTTCCCTAACCCTAACCCTAGCCCGGAAGAGAAACCCGCCACCAGCCCTAAAACTTACGCTACGCTGTACCCTACTCCTGGCCCGTATGCCACCACTGACCTGTGCGTCAGAACATAGCCTGAACCTCCCACATTTCCATACCCTCACCTGTGCCCTAAGCCTTGCCGTTCCCTAACCCTAACCCTAGCCCGGAACAGAAACCCGCAAGCAGCCCTATGCCTTACACTACGCCGTACCCTACTCCTGGCCCATACGCTAGCACTGACCCGTGCGTCAGCACGTAGCCTGACCCTCCCACATTTCCGTACCCTCACCTGTGCCCTAAGCCTTGCCATTCCCTAACCTTAACCCTAGCCCGGAACGGAAACCCACCACCAGCCCTACGCCTTACTGTACGCCGTACCCTACTCCTGGCCCGTACGCCGGCACTGGCCCGTGCGACAGCACCTAGCATGACCCTCCCACGTGTCCGTACCATCACCTGTGCCCTAAGCCTTGCCATTCCCTAACCCTAACGCTAGCCTGGAACGTAAACCCGCCACCAGCCCTAGGCCTTACCCTACGCCGTACCCTACTCCTGGCCTGTACCCTGGCAATGACCCGTGGTCAGCACGTAGCCTGACCCTCCCACGTTTCCGTATCCTCACCTGTGCCCTAAGCCTTGCCGTTCCCTAACCCTAACCCTAGCCCGGAACGGAAACCCGCCACAAGCCCTAATCCTTACCCTACGCTGTACCATACACCTGGCCTGTATACCGTCACTGACCCGTGCGTTTGCACATAGCCTGACCCTTCCACGTTTCCGTACCCTCACCTGTGCCCTAAGCCTTGCCGTTCCCTAACCCTAACCCTAGCCTGGAACAGAAACCCGCTACCAGCCCTACGCCTTACCCTACACTGTACCCTACTCCTGGCCCATATGCCAGAACTGACCCATGCGTCAGCACATAGCCTGACCCTCCCACGTTTCCGTACCCTCACCTCTGCCCTAAGCCTTGCCGTTCCCTAACCCTAGCCCGGAACAGAAACGCGCCACCAGCCCTCAACCTTACCCTACGCCATACCCTACTCCTGGCCCGTATGCCAGCACTGACCCGTGCGTCAGCACATAGCCTGGCCCTTCCACGTTTCCGTACCCTCACCTGTGCCCTAAGGCTTGCCGTTCCCTAACCCTAACCCTACACCGGAACAGAAACCCGCAACCAGCCCTACGCCTTAACCTACGCCGTACCCTACTCCTGGCCTGTACGCTGGCACTGACCCGTGCGTCAGCACGTAGCCTGACCCTCCCTCGTTTCCGTACCCTCACCTGTGCCCTAAGCCTTGCCGTTCCCTAACCCTAACCCACGCCCGGAACGGAATCCCGCCACCAGCCCTACGCCTTACCCTACGCCGTACCCTACTCCTGGCCCGTAGGCTGGCACTGACGCGTGCGTCAGCACGTAGTCTGACCCTCCCACGTTTCCGTACCCTCACCTGTGCCCTAAGCCTTGCCATTCCCTAACCCTAACCCGGAACGGAAACCCGCCACCAGCCCTACGCCTTACCCTACGCCGTACCCTAGTCCTAGCCCGTACGCTGGCACTGACCCGTGCGTCAGCACGTAGCCTGACCCTCCCACGTTTCCGTACCCTCACCTGTGCCCTAAGCCTTGCCGTACCCTAACCCTAACCCTAGCCTGGAACGGAAACCCACCACGAGCCCTAATTCTTACCCTACGCCGTACCCTACTCTTGGCCCGTACGCTGGCACTGACGCGTGCGTCAGCACGTAGCCTGACCCTCTCATGTTTCCGTAACCTCACCTGTGCCCTAAGCTTTGCTGTTCCCTAACCCTAACCCTAGCCCGGAACGGAAACCCGCCACCAGCCATAAAACCTTACCCTACGCTGTACCCTACTCCTGGCCCATATGCCAGCACTGACCCGTGCGTCAGCACATAGCCTGACCCTCCCAAGTTTCCGTACCCTCACCTGTGCCCTAAGCCTTGCCGTTCCCTAACCCTAGCCAGGAACAGAAACCCGCGACCAACCCTAAAACTTACCCTACACTGTACCATACTCCTTGCCCGTATGCCAGCACTGACCCGTGCGTCAGCACATAGCCTGACCCTCCCACTTTCCGAACCCTCACCTGTGCACTAAGCCTTGCCGTTCCCTATCCCTAACCCTAGCCCGGAACAGAAACCCGCAACCAGCCCTACGCCTTACCCTATGCCGTACCCTACTCCTGGCCCGTACGCTGGCACTGACCCGTGCGTCAGCAACTAGCCTGACCCTCCCACGTATCCGTACCCTCACCTGTGCCCTAAGTCTTGCCGTTCCCTAACCCTAACCCTAGCCCGGAACGGAAACCCGCCACCAGCCCTACGCATTACCCTACGCCGTACCCTACTCCTGGCCCGTACGCTGGCACTGACGCGTGCGTCAGCACGTAGCCTGACCCTCCCACGTTTCCGTAACCTCACCTGTGCGCCCTAAGCCTTGCCGTTCCCTAACCCTAACCCTAGCCAGGAACAGAAACCCGCCACCAGCCCTAAACCTTACCCTACGCTGTACCCTACACCTGACCTGTATGCCGTCACTGACGCGTGCGTCAGCACATAGCCTGACCCTTCCACGTTTCCTTACCCTCACATGTGCCCTAAGCCTTGCCGTACCCTAACCCTAACCCTAGCCCAGAACGCAAACCCGCCAACAGCCCTACGCCTTACCCTACGCCGTAACCTACTCCTAGCCCGTACGCTGGCACTGACCCGTGCGTCATCACGTACCCTGACCCTCCCACGTTTCCGTACCCTCACCTGTGCCCTAGCCTTGCCGTTCCCTAACCCTAGCCAGGAACAGAAAGCCGCCACAAGCCCTAAAACTTACCCTACGCTGTACCCTACTCCTGGCCCGTATGCCAGCACTGACCCGTGCGTCAGCACATAGCCTGACCCTCCCACGTTTCCGTACCCTCACCTGTGCCCTAAGCCTTGCCATTCTCTAACCCTAACCCTAGCCCGGAACGGAAACCCTCCACCAACCCTACGCCTTAACCTATGCCGTACCCTACTCGTTGCCCATACGCCGGCACTGACGCGTGCGTCAGCATGTAGCCTGTCCCTCCCCCGTTTCCGTAACCTCACCTGTGCCCTAAGCCTTGCCGTTCCCTAACCCTAACCCTAGCCCGGAACGGAAACCTGCCACCAGCCCTATGCCTTACCCTACGCCGTACCCTACTCTTGGCCCGTACGCTGGCACTGACCCGTGCGTCAGCACGTAGCCTGACCCTCACATGTTTCCGTAACCTCACCTGTGCCCTAAGCTTTGCCGTTCCCTAACCCTAACCCTAGCCCAGAACGGAAACCCGCCACCAGCCCTAAACCTTACGCTACGCTGTACCCTACTCCTGGCCCATATGCCAGCACTGACCCGTGCGTCACCACATAGCCTGACCCTCCCACGTTTCCGTACTCTCACCTGTGCCCTAAGCCTTGCCGTTCCCTAACCCTAACCCTAGCCCGGAACGGAAACCCGCCACCAGCCCTACGCCTTACCCTACACCGTACCCTACTCCTCGCCCGTACGCTAGCACTGACCCGGGCGTCAGCACGTAGCCTGACCCTCCCACATTTCCGTACCCTCACCTGTGCCCTAAGCCTTGCTGTTCCCTAACCCTAACCCTAGCCCGGAACGGAAACCCGCCACCAGCCCTACGCCTTACCCTACGCCGTACCCTACTCTTGGCCCGTACGCTGGCACTGACCCGTGCGTCAGCACGTAGCCTGACCCTCGGATGTTTCCGTAACCTCACCTGTGCCCTAAGCTTTGCTGTTCCCTAACCCTAACCCTAGCCCGTAAAGGAAACCCGCCAGCAGCCCTAAACCTTACCCTACGCTCTACCCTACTCCTGGCCCATATGCCAGCACTGACCCGTGCGTCAGCACATAGCCTGACCCTCCCACGTTTCCGTACCCTCACCTGTGCCCTAAGCCTTGCCGTTCCCTAACCCTAGCCCAAAACAGAAACCCGCCACCAGCCCTAAAACTTACCCTACGCTGTACCCTACTCCTGGCCCGTATGCCAGCACTGATCCATGCGTCAGCACATAGCCTGACCCTCCCACGTTTCCGTACCCTCACCTGTGCACTAAGCCTTGCCGTTCCCTAACCCTAACCCTAGCCCAGAACAGAAACCCGCAACCAGCCCTACGCCTTACCCTACACCGTACCCTACTTCTGGCACGTACGCTGGCACTGACCCGTGCGTCAGCACATAGCCTGACCCTCCCACGTTTCCGTACCCTCACCTGTGCCCTATGCCTTGCCGTTCGCTAACCCTAACCTTAGACCGGAACGGAAACCCTCCACCAGCCCTACGCGTTAACCTATGCCGTACCATACTCGTGGCCCATATGCTGGCACTGACCCGTGCGTCAGCACGTAGCCTGACCCTCCCACGTTTCCGTAACCTCACCTGTGCCCTAAGCCTTGCCGTTCCCTAACCCTAACCCTAGCCCTGAACAGAAACCTGCCACCAGCCCTAAAACTTTCCCTACGCTGTACCCTACTCCTGGCCCGTATTCCAGCAGTGACCCGTGCGTCAGCACATAGCCTGACCCTCCCACATTTCCGTACCCTCACCTGTGCCCTAAGCCTTGCCGTTCCCTAACCCTAACCGTAGCCCGAAACAGAAACCCGCAACCAGCCCTACACCTTACCCTATGCCGTACCCTACACCTGGCCCATACGCTGGCACTGACCCGTGCGTCAGCACGTAGCCTGACCCTCCCACGTTTCCGTACCCTCACCTGTGCCCTAAGCCTTGCCGTTCCCTAACCCTAACCCAAGCCCGGAACGGAGACCCACCACCAGCCCTACGCCTTACCCTACGCCGTACCCTAATCCTGGCCCGTACGCCAGCACTGACCCGTGCGTCAGCACCTAGCCTGACCCTCCCACGTTTCCGTACCCTCACCTTTGCCCTAAGTCTTGCCGTTCCCTAACCCTAACCCTAGCCCGGAACGGAAACCCGCCACCAGCCCTACGCATTACCCTACGCCGTACCCTACTCCTGGCCCGTACGCTGGCACTGACGCGTGCGTCAGCACGTAGCCTGACCCTCCCACGTTTCCGTATCCTCACCTGTGCCCTAAGCCTTGCCGTTCCCTAACCCTAACCCTAGCATGGAACAGAAACCCGCCACCAGCCCTAAACCTTACCCTACGCAGTACCCTACACCTGACCTGTATGCCGTCACTGACCCGTGCGTCAGCACATAGCCTGACCCTTCCACGTTTCCTTACCCTCACCTGTGCCCTAAGCCTTGCTGTACCCTAACCCTAACCCTAGCCCGGAACGGAAACCCGCCACCAGCGCTATGCCTTACCCTACGCCGTATCGTACTCCTAGCCCGTACGCTGGCACTGACCCGTGCGTCATCATGTACCCTGACCCTCCCACGTTTCCGTACCCTCACCTGTGCCCTTAGTCTTGCCGTTCCCTAACCCTATCCCGGAACAGAAACCCGCCACAAGCCCTAAAACTTACCCTACGCTGTACCGTACTCCTGGCCCTTATGCCAGCACTGACCCGTGCGTCAGCACATAGCCTGACCCTCCCACGTTTCCGTACCCTCACCTGTGCCCTAAGCCTTGCCTTTCTATAACCCTAACCCTAGCCCGGAACGGAAACCCTCCACCAACCCTACGCCTTAACCTATGCCGTACCCTACTCGTTGCCCATACGCCGGCACTGACCCGTGCGTCAGCACGTACCCTGACCCTCCCCCGTTTCCGTAACCTCACCTGTGCCCTAAGCCTTGCCGTTCCCTAACCCTAACCCTAGCCCAGAATGGAAACCCGCCACCAACCCTATGCCTTACCCTACGCCGTACCCTACTCTTGGCCCGTACGCTGGCACTGACACGTGCGTCAGCATGTAGCCTGACCCTCACATGTTTCCGTAACCTCACCTGTGCCCTAAGCTTTGCCGTTGCCTAACCCTAGCCCTAGCCCGGAACGGAAACCCGCCACCAGCCCTAAACCTTACGCTACGCTGTACCCTAATCCTGGCCCATATGCCAGCACTGACCCGTGCGTCAGCACATAGCCTGACACTCCCACGTTTCCGTACTCTCACCTGTGCCCTAAGCCTTGCCGTTCCCTAACCCTAACCCTAGCCCGGAACGGAAACCGGCCACCAGCCCTACGCCTTACCCTACACCGTACCCTACTCCTCGCCCGTACGCTGACGCTGACCCGGGCGTCAACACGTAGCCTGACCCTCCCACGTTTCCGTACCCTCACCTGTGCCCTAAGCCTTGCTGTTCCCTAACCCTAACCCTAGCCCGGAACGGAAACCCGCCACCAGCCCTACGCCTTACCCTACGCCGTACCCTACTCTTGGCCCGTACGCTGGCACTGACCCGTGCGTCAGCACGTAGCATGACCCTCGGATGTTTCCGTAACCTCACCTGTGCCCTAAGCTTTGCTGTTCCATAACCCTAACCCTAGCCCGGAACGGAAACCCGCAGGCAGGCCTAAACCTTACCCTACGCTGTACCCTACTCCTGGCCCATATTCCAGCACTGACCCGTGCGTCAGCACATAGCCTGACCCTCCCACGTTTCCGTACCCTCACCTGTGCCCTAAGCCTTGCCGTTCCCTAACCCTAGCCCAGAACAGAAACCCGCCACCAGCCCTAAAACTTACCCTACGCTGTACCCTACTCCTGGCCCGTATGCCAGCACTGACCCATGCGTCAGCACATAGCCTGACCCTCCCACGTTTCCGTACCCTCACCTGTGCACTAAGCCTTGCCGTTCCCTAACCCTAACCCTAACCCGGAACAGAAACCCGCAACCAGCCCTACGCCTTACCCTACGCCGTACCCTACTTCTGGCCCGTACGCTGGCACTGACCCGTGCGTCAGCACATAGCCTGACACTCCCACGTTTCCGTACCCTCACCTGTGCCCTAAGCCTTGCCGTTCTCTAACCCTAACCCTAGCCCGGAACGGAAACCCTCCACCAGCCCTACGCGTTAACCTATGCCGTACCATACTCGTGGCCCATATGCTGGCACTGACCCGTGCGTCAGCACATAGCCTGACCCTCCCACGTTTCCGTAACCTCACCTGTGCCCTAAGCCTTGCCGTTCCCTAACCCTAACCCTAGCTCTGAACAGAAACCTGCCACCAGCCCTAAAACTTACCCTACGCTGTACCCTACTCCTGGCCCGTATTCCAGCACTGACCCGTGCGTCAGCACATAGCCTGACCCTCCCACATTTCCGTACCCTCACCTGTGCCCTAAGCCTTGCCGTTCCCTAACCCTAACCGTAGCCCGAAACAGAAACCCGCAACCAGCCCTACGCCTTACCCTATGCCGTACCCTACTCCTGGCCCATACGCTGGCACTGACCCGTGCGTCAGCACGTAGCCTGACCCTCCCACGTTTCCGTACCCTCACCTGTGCCCTAAGCCTTGCCGTTCCCTAACCCTAACCCAAGCCCGGAACGGAGACCCACCACCAGCCCTACGCCTTACCCTACGCCGTACCCTAATCCTGGCCCGTACGCCGGCACTGACCCGTGCGTCAGCACCTGGCCTGACCCTCCCACGTTTCCGTACCCTCACCTGTGCCCTAAGCCTTGCCGTTCCCTAACCGTAACCCTAGCCCGGAACGGAAACCCACCACCAGCCCTACGCATTACCCTACGCCGTACCCTACTCCTGGCCCGTACGCTGGCACGGACGCGTGCGTCAGCACGTAGCCTGACCCTCCCACGTTTCCGTATCCACACTTGTGCCCTAAGCCTTGCCGTTCCCTAACCCTAACCCTAGCCCGGAACGGAAACCCGCCACCAGCCCTAATCCTTACCCTCCGCCGTACCCTACTCTTGGCCCGTATGCTGGCACTGACCCGTGCGTCAGCACGTAGCCTGACCCTCGCATGTTTCCGTAACCTCACCTGTGCCCTAAGCTTTGCTGTTCCCTAACCATAACCCTAGCCCGGAACAGAAACGCGCCACCAGCCCTAAACCTTACCCTACACTGTACCCTACTCCTGGCCCGTATGCCAGCACTGACCCGTGCGTCAGCACATAGCCTGACCCTCCCCCGTTTCCGTAACCTCACCTGTGCCCTAAGCCTTGCTGTTCCCTAACCCTAACCGTAGCCCGGAACGGAAACCCGCCACCAGCCCTATGCCTTACCCTACGCCGTACCCTACTCTTGGCCCGTACACTGGCACTGACCCGTGCGTCAGCACGTAGCCTGACCCTCACATGTTTCCGTAACCTCACCTGTGCCCTAAGCTTTGCCGTTCCCTAACCCTAACCCCTAGCCCGGAACGGAAACCCACCACCAGCCCTACGCCTTACCCTACACGGTACCCTACTCCTCGCCCATACGCTGGCACTGACCCGTGCGTCAGCACGTAGCCTGACCCTCCCACGTTTCCGTACCCTCACCTGTGCCCTAAGCCTTGCTGTTCCCTAACTCTAACCCTAGCCCGGAACGGAAACCCGCCACCAGCCCTACGCCTTACCCTACGCCGTACCCTACTCTTGGCCCGTACGCTGGCACTAACCCATGCGTCAGCACGTAGCCTGACCCTCGGATGTTTCCGTAACCTCACCTGTGCCCTAAGCTTTGCTGTTCCCTAACCCTAACCCTAGCCCGGAACGGAAACCCGCCAGCAGCCCTAAACCTTACCCTACGCTGTACCCTACTCCTGGCCCGTATGCCAGCACTGACCCATGCGTCAGCACATAGCCTGACCCTCCCACGTTTCCGTACCCTCACCTGTGCACTAAGCCTTGCCGTTCCCTAACCCTAACCCTAGCCCGGAACAGAAACCCGCAACCAGCCCTACGCCTTACCCTACGCCGTACCCTACTTCTGGCACGTACGCTGGCACTGACCCGTGCGTCAGCACATAGCCTGACACTCCCACGTTTCCGTACCCTCACCTGTGCCCTAAGCCTTGCCGTTCTCTAACCCTAACCCTAGCCCGGAACGGAAACCCTCCACCAGCCCTACGCGTTAACCTATGCCGTACCATACTCGTGGCCCATATGCTGGCACTGACCCGTGCGTCAGCACGTAGCCTGACCCTCCCACGTTTCCGTAACCTCACCTGTGCCCTAAGCCTTGCCGTTCCCTAACCCTAACCCTAGCTCTGAACAGAAACCTGCCACCAGCCCTAAAACTTACCCTACGCTGTACCCTACTCCTGGCCCGTATTCCAGCACTGACCCGTGCGTCAGCACATAGCCTGACCCTCCCACATTTCCGTACCCTCACCTGTGCCCTAAGCCTTGCCGTTCCCTAACCCTAACCGTAGCCCGAAACAGAAACCCGCAACCAGCCCTACGCCTTACCCTATGCCGTACCCTACTCCTGGCCCATACGCTGGCACTGACCCGTGCGTCAGCACGTAGCCTGACCCTCCCACGTTTCCGTACCCTCACCTGTGCCCTAAGCCTTGCCGTTCCCTAACCCTAACCCAAGCCCGGAACGGAGACCCGCCACCAGCCCTACTCCTTACCCTCCGCCGTACCCTACTCTTGGCCCGTATGCTGGCACTGACCCGTGCGTCAGCACGTAGCCTGACCCTCGCATGTTTCCGTAACCTCACCTGTGCCCTAAGCTTTGCTGTTCCCTAACCCTAACCCTAGCCCGGAACAGAAACGCGCCACCAGCCCTAAACCTTACCCTACACTGTACCCTACTCCTGGCCCGTATGCCAGCACTGACCCGTGCGTCAGCACATAGCCTGACACTCCCACGTTTCCGTACCCTCACCTGTGCTCTAAGCCTTGCCGTTCTCTAACTCTAACCCTAGCCCGGAACGGAAACCCTCCACCAACCCTACGCCTTAACCTATGCCGTACCCTACTCGTTGCCCATACACCGGCACTGACCCGTGCGTCAGCACGTAGCCTGACCCTCCCCCGTTTCCGTAACCTCACCTGTGCCCTAAGCCTTGCTGTTCCCTAACCCTAACCGTAGCCCGGAACGGAAACCCGCCACCAGCCCTATGCCTTACCCTACGCCGTACCCTACTCTTGGCCCGTACACTGGCACTGACCCGTGCGTCAGCACGTAGCCTGACCCTCACATGTTTCCATAACCTCACATGTGCCCTAAGCTTTGCCGTTCCCTAACCCTAACCCTAGCCCGGAACTGAAACCCGCCACCAGCCCTAAACCTTACGCTACGCTGTACCCTACTCCTGGCCCATATGCCAGCACTGACCCGTGCGTCAGCACATAGCCTGACCCTCCCACGTTTCCGTACTCTCACCTGTGCCCTAAGCCTTGCCGTTCCCTAACCCTAACCCTAGCCCGGAACGGAAACCCACCACCAGCCCTACGCCTTACCCTACACGGTACCCTACTCCTCGCCCATACGCTGGCACTGACCCGTGCGTCAGCACGTAGCCTGACCCTCCCACGTTTCCGTACCCTCACCTGTGCCCTAAGCCTTGCTGTTCCCTAACCCTAACCCTAGCCCGGAACGGAAACCCGCCACCAGCCCTACGCCTTACCCTACGCCGTACCCTACTCTTGGCCCGTACGCTGGCACTGACCCATGCGTCAGCACGTAGCCTGACCCTCGGATGTTTCCGTAACCTCACCTGTGCCCTAAGCTTTGCTGTTCCCTAACCCTAACCCTAGCCCGGAACGGAAACCCGCCAGCAGCCCTAAACCTTACCCTACGCTGTACCCTACTCCTGGCCCGTATGCCAGCACTGACCCATGCGTCAGCACATAGCCTGACCCTCCCACGTTTCCGTACCCTCACCTGTGCACTAAGCCTTGCCGTTCCCTAACCCTAACCCTAGCCCGGAACAGAAACCCGCAACCAGCCCTACGCCTTAACCTACGCCGTACCCTACTTCTGGCCCGTACGCTGGCACTGACCCGTGCGTCAGCACATAGCCTGACACTCCCACGTTTCCGTACCCTCACCTGTGCCCTAAGCCTTGCCGTTCTCTAACCCTAACCCTAGCCCGGAACGGAAACCCTCCACCAGCCCTACGCGTTAACCTATGCCGTACCATACTCGTGGCCCATATGCTGGCACTGACCCGTGCGTCAGCACGTAGCCTGACCCTCCCACGTTTCCGTAACCTCACCTGTGCCCTAAGCCTTGCCGTTCCCTAACCCTAACCCTAGCTCTGAACAGAAACCTGCCACCAGCCCTAAAACTTACCCTACGCTGTACCCTACTCCTGGCCCGTATTCCAGCACTGACCCGTGCGTCAGCACATAGCCTGACCCTCCCACATTTCCGTACCCTCACCTGTGCCCTAAGCCTTGCCGTTCCCTAACCCTAACCGTAGCCCGAAACAGAAACCCGCAACCAGCCCTACGCCTTACCCTATGCCGTACCCTACTCCTGGCCCATACGCTGGCACTGATCCGTGCGTCAGCACGTAGCCTGACCCTCCCACGTTTCCGTACCCTCACCTGTGCCCTAAGCCTTGCCGTTCCCTAACCCTAACCCAAGCGCGGAACGGAGACCCACCACCAGCCCTACGCCTTACCCTACGCCGTACCCTATTCCTGGCCCGTACGCCGGCACTGACCCGTGCGTCAGCACCTAGCCTGACCCTCCCACGTTTCCGTACCCTCACCTGTGCCCTAAGCCTTGCCGTTCCCTAACCGTAACCCTAGCCCGGAACGGAAACCCGCCACCAGCCCTACGCATTACCCTACGCCGTACCCTACTCCTGGCCCGTACGCTGGCACGGACGCGTGCGTCAGCACGTAGCCTGACCCTCCCACGTTTCCGTATCCACACCTGTGCCCTAAGCCTTGCCATTCCCTAACCCTAACCCTAGCCCGGAACGGAAACCCGCCACCAGCCCTACTCCTTACCCTCCGCCGTACCCTACTCTTGGCCCGTATGCCGGCACTGACCCGTGCGTCAGCACGTAGCCTGACCCTCGCATGTTTCCGTAACCTCACCTGTGCCCTAAGCTTTGCTGTTCCCTAACCCTAACCCTAGCCCGGAACAGAAACGCGCCACCAGCCCTAAACCTTACCCTACACTGTACCCTACTCCTGGCCCGTATGCCAGCACTGACCCGTGCGTCAGCACATAGCCTGACCCTCCCACGTTTCCGTACCCTCACCTGTGCCCTAAGCCTTGCCGTTCTCTAACCCTAACCCTAGCCCGGAACGGAAACCCTCCACCAACCCTACGCCTTAACCTATGCCGTACCCTACTCGTTGCCCATACACCGGCACTGACCCGTGCGTCAGCACGTAGCCTGACCCTCCCCCGTTTCCGTAACCTCACCTGTGCCCTAAGCCTTGCTGTTCCCTAACCCTAACTGTAGCCCGGAACGGAAACCCGCCACCAGCCCTATGCCTTACCCTACGCCGTACCCTACTCTTGGCCCGTACACTGGCACTGACCCGTGCGTCAGCACGTAGCCTGACCCTCACATGTTTCCGTAACCTCACCTGTGCCCTAAGCTTTGCCGTTCCCTAACCCTAACCCTAGCCCGGAACTGAAACCCGCCACCAGCCCTAAACCTTACGCTACGCTGTACCCTACTCCTGGCCCATATGCCAGCACTGACCCGTGCGTCAGCACATAGCCTGACCCTCCCACGTTTCCGTACTCTCACCTGTGCCCTAAGCCTTGCCGTTCCCTAACCCTAACCCTAGCCCGGAACGGAAACCCACCACCAGCCCTACGCCGTACCCTACACGGTACCCTACTCCTCGCCCATACGCTGGCACTGACCCATGCGTCAGCACGTAGCCTGACCCTCCCACGTTTCCGTACCCTCACCTGTGCCCTAAGCCTTGCTGTTCCCTAACCCTAACCCTAGCCCGGAACGGAAACCCGCCACCAGCCCTACGCCTTACCCTACGCCGTACCCTACTCTTGGCCCGTACGCTGGCACTGACCCATGCGTCAGCACGTAGCCTGACCCTCGGATGTTTCCGTAACCTCACCTGTGCCCTAAGCTTTGCTGTTCCCTAACCCTAACCCTAGCCCGGAACGGAAACCCGCCAGCAGCCCTAAACCTTACCCTACGCTGTACCCTACTCCTGGCCCGTATGCCAGCACTGACCCATGCGTCAGCACATAGCCTGACCCTCCCACGTTTCCGTACCCTCACCTGTGCACTAAGCCTTGCCGTTCCCTAACCCTAACCCTAGCTCTGAACAGAAACCTGCCACCAGCCCTAAAACTTACCCTACGCTGTACCCTACTCCTGGCCCGTATTCCAGCACTGACCCGTGCGTCAGCACATAGCCTGACCCTCCCACATTTCCGTACCCTCACCTGTGCCCTAAGCCTTGCCGTTCCCTAACCCTAACCGTAGCCCGAAACAGAAACCCGCAACCAGCCCTACGCCTTACCCTACGCCGTACCCTACTTCTGGCCCGTACGCAGGCACTGACCCGTGCGTCAGCACGTAGCCTGACCCTCCCACGTTTCAGTACCCTCACCTGTGCCCTAAGCCTTGCCGTTCTCTAACCCTAACCCTAGCCCGGAATGGAAACCCTCCACCAGCCCTACGCTTTAACCTATGCCGTACCGTACTCGTGGCCCATACGCTGGCACTGACCCGTGCGTCAGCACGTAGCCTGACCCTCCCACGTTTCCGTAACCTCACCTGTGCCCTAAGCCTTGCCGTTCCCTAACCCTAACCCTAGCCCAGAACAGAAACCTGCCACCAGCCCTAAAACTTACCCTACGCTGTACCCTACTCCTGGCCCGTATTCCAGCACTGACCCGTGCGTCAGCACATAGCCTGACCCTTCCACATTTCCGTACCCTCACCTGTACCCTAAGCCTTGCCGTTCCCTAACCCTAACCCTAGCCCGGAACGGAAACCCGCCACCAGGCCTAAACCTTACCCTACGCTGTACCCTATTCCTGGCCCATATGCCAGCACTGACCCGTGCGTCCGCACATAGCCTGACCCTCCCACGTTTCCGTACCTTCACCTGTGCCCTAAGCCTTGCCGTTCTCTGACCCTAACCCTAGCCCGGAACGGAAACCCTCCACCAGCCCTACGCGTTAACCTATGCCGTACCATACTCGTGGCCCATATGCTGGCACTGACCCGTGCGTCAGCACGTAGCCTGACCCTCCCACGTTTCCGTAACCTCACCTGTGCCCTAAGCCTTGCCGTTCCCTAACCCTAACCCTAGCTCTGAACAGAAACCTGCCACCAGCCCTAAAACTTACCCTACGCTGTACCCTACTCCTGGCCCGTATTCCAGCACTGACCCGTGCGTCAGCACATAGCCTGACCCTCCCACATTTCCGTACCCTCACCTGTGCCCTAAGCCTTGCCGTTCCCTAACCCTAACCGTAGCCCGAAACAGAAACCCGCAACCAGCCCTACGCCTTACCCTATGCCGTACCCTACTCCTGGCCCATACGCTGGCACTGACCCGTGCGTCAGCACGTAGCCTGACCCTCCCACGTTTCCGTACCCTCACCTGTGCCCTAAGCCTTGCCGTTCCCTAACCCTAACCCAAGCCCGGAACGGAGACCCACCACCAGCCCTACGCCTTACCCTACGCCGTACCCTAATCCTGGCCCGTACGCCGGCACTGACCTGTGCGTCAGCACCTAGCCTGACCCTCCCACGTTTCCGTACCCTCACCTGTGCCCTAAGCCTTGCCGTTCCCTAACCGTAACCCTAGCCCGGAACGGAAACCCGCCACCAGCCCAACGCATTACCCTACGCCGTACCCTACTCCTGGCCCGTACGCTGGCACGGACGCGTGCGTCAGCACGTAGCCTGACCCTCCCAAGTTTCCGTATCCACACCTGTGCCCTAAGCCTTGCCGTTCCCTAACCCTAACCCTAGCCCGGAACGGAAACCCGCCACCAGCCCTACTCCTTACCCTCCGCCGTACCCTACTCTTGGCCCATATGCTGGCACTGACCCGTGCGTCAGCACGTAGCCTGACCCTCGCATGTTTCCGTAACCTCACCTGTGCCCTAAGCTTTGCTGTTCCCTAACCCTAACCGTAGCCCGGAACGGAAACCCGCCACCAGCCCTATGCCTTACCCTACGCCGTACCCTATTCTTGGCCCGTACACTGGCACTGACCCGTGCGTCAGCACGTAGCCTGACCCTCACATGTTTCCGTAACCTCACCTGTGCCCTAAGCTTTGCCGTTCCCTAACCCTAACCCTAGCCCGGAACTGAAACCCGCCACCAGCCCTAAACCTTACGCTACGCTGTACCCTACTCCTGGCCCATATGCCAGCACTGACCCGTGCGTCAGCACATAGCCTGACCCTCCCACGTTTCCGTACTCTCACCTGTGCCCTAAGCCTTGCCGTTCCCTAACCCTAACCCTAGCCCGGAACGGAAACCCACCACCAGCCCTACGCCTTACCCTACACGGTACCCTACTCCTTGCCCATACGCTGGCACTGACCCGTGCGTCAGCACGTAGCCTGACCCTCCCACGTTTCCGTAACCTCACCTGTGCCCTAAGCCTTGCCGTTCTCTAACCCTAACCCTAGCCCGGAACGGAAACCCTCCACCAACCCTACGCCTTAAACTA
Source organism: Mesoplodon densirostris (assembly GCF_025265405.1). Taxonomy (NCBI): domain Eukaryota; kingdom Metazoa; phylum Chordata; class Mammalia; order Artiodactyla; family Ziphiidae; genus Mesoplodon; species Mesoplodon densirostris. The sequence continues at coordinate 138,656,509 of NC_082681.1, read as the reverse complement.
TGCCGTACCCTACTCGTTGCCCATACACCGGCACTGACCCGTGCGTCAGCATGTAGCCTGAACCTCCCCCGTTTCCGTAACCTCACCTGTGCCCTAAGCCTTGCTGTTCCCTAACCCTAACCGTAGCCCGGAACGGAAACCCGCCACCAGCCCTATGCCTTACCCTACGCCGTACCCTACTCTTGGCCCGTACACTGGCACTGACCCGTGCGTCAGCACGTAGCCTGACCCTCACATGTTTCCGTAACCTCACCTGTGCCCTAAGCTTTGCCGTTCCCTAACCCTAACCCTAGCCCGGAACTGAAACCCGCCACCAGCCCTAAACCTTACGCTACGCTGTACCCTACTCCTGGCCCATATGCCAGCACTGACCCGTGCGTCAGCACATAGCCTGACCCTCCCACGTTTCCGTACTCTCACCTGTGCCCTAAGCCTTGCCGTTCCCTAACCCTAACCCTAGCCCGGAACGGAAACCCACCACCAGCCCTACGCCTTACCCTACACGGTACCCTACTCCTCGCCCATACGCTGGCACTGACCCGTGCGTCAGCACGTAGCCTGACCCTCCCACGTTTCCGTACCCTCACCTGTGCCCTAAGCCTTGCTGTTCCCTAACCCTAACCCTAGCCCGGAACGGAAACCCGCCACCAGCCCTACGCCTTACCCTACGCCGTACCCTACTCTTGGCCCGTACGCTGGCACTGACCCATGCGTCAGCACGTAGCCTGACCCTCGGATGTTTCCGTAACCTCACCTGTGCCCTAAGCTTTGCTGTTCCCTAACCCTAACCCTAGCCCGGAACGGAAACCCACCAGCAGCCCTAAACCTTACCCTACGCTGTACCCTACTCCTGGCCCGTATGCCAGCACTGACCCATGCGTCAGCACATAGCCTGACCCTCCCACGTTTCCGTACCCTCACCTGTGCACTAAGCCTTGCCGTTCCCTAACCCTAACCCTAGCCCGGAACAGAAACCCGCAACCAGCCCTACGCCTTACCCTACGCCGTACCCTACTTCTGGCCCGTACGCTGGCACTGACCCGTGCGTCAGCACATAGCCTGACACTCCCACGTTTCCGTACCCTCACCTGTGCCCTAAGCCTTGCCGTTCTCTAACCCTAACCCTAGCCCGGAACGGAAACCCTCCACCAGCCCTACGCGTTAACCTATGCCGTACCATACTCGTGGCCCATATGCTGGCACTGACCCGTGCGTCAGCACGTAGCCTGACCCTCCCACGTTTCCGTAACCTCACCTGTGCCCTAAGCCTTGCCGTTCCCTAACCCTAACCCTAGCTCTGAACAGAAACCTGCCACCAGCCCTAAAACTTACCCTACGCTGTACCCTACTCCTGGCCCGTATTCCAGCACTGACCCATGCGTCAGCACATAGCCTGACCCTCCCACATTTCCGTACCCTCACCTGTGCCCTAAGCCTTGCCGTTCCCTAACCCTAACCGTAGCCCGAAACAGAAACCCGCAACCAGCCCTACGCCTTACCCTATGCCGTACCCTACTCCTGGCCCATACGCTGGCACTGACCCGTGCGTCAGCACGTAGCCTGACCCTCCCACGTTTCCGTACCCTCACCTGTGCCCTAAGCCTTGCCGTTCCCTAACCCTAACCCAAGCCCGGAACGGAGACCCACCACCAGCCCTACGCCTTACCCTACGCCGTACCCTAATCCTGGCCCGTACGCCGGCACTGACCCGTGCGTCAGCACCTAGCCTGACCCTCCCACGTTTCCGTACCCTCACCTGTGCCCTAAGCCTTGCCGTTCCCTAACCGTAACCCTAGCCCGGAACGGAAACCCGCCACCAGCCCTACGCATTACCCTACGCCGTACCCTACTCCTGGCCCGTACGCTGGCACGGACGCGTGCGTCAGCACGTAGCCTGACCCTCCCACGTTTCCGTATCCACACCTGTGCCCTAAGCCTTGCCGTTCCCTAACCCTAACCCTAGCCCGGAACGGAAACCCGCCACCAGCCCTACTCCTTACCCTCCGCCGTACCCTACTCTTGGCCCGTATGCTGGCACTGACCCGTGCGTCAGCACGTAGCCTGACCCTCGCATGTTTCCGTAACCTCACCTGTGCCCTAAGCTTTGCTGTTCCCTAACCCTAACCCTAGCCCGGAACAGAAACGCGCCACCAGCCCTAAACCTTACCCTACACTGTACCCTACTCCTGGCCCGTATGCCAGCACTGACCCGTGCGTCAGCACATAGCCTGACCCTCCCACGTTTCCGTACCCTCACCTGTGCCCTAAGCCTTGCCGTTCTCTAACCCTAACCCTAGCCCGGAACGGAAACCCTCCACCAACCCTACGCCTTAACCTATGCCGTAACCTACTCGTTGCCCATACACCGGCACTGACCCGTGCGTCAGCACGTAGCCTGACCCTCCCCCGTTTCCGTAACCTCACCTGTGCCCTAAGCCTTGCTGTTCCCTAACCCTAACTGTAGCCCGGAACGGAAACCCGCCACCAGCCCTATGCCTTACCCTACGCCGTACCCTACTCTTGGCCCGTACACTGGCACTGACCCGTGCATCAGCACGTAGCCTGACCCTCACATGTTTCCGTAACCTCACCTGTGCCCTAAGCTTTGCCGTTCCCTAACCCTAACCCTAGCCCGGAACTGAAACCCGCCACCAGCCCTAAACCTTACGCTACGCTGTACCCTACTCCTGGCCCATATGCCAGCACTGACCCGTGCGTCAGCACATAGCCTGACCCTCCCACGTTTCCGTACTCTCACCTGTGCCCTAAGCCTTGCCGTTCCCTAACCCTAACCCTAGCCCGGAACGGAAAACCACCACCAGCCCTACGCCGTACCCTACACGGTACCCTACTCCTCGCCCATACGCTGGCACTGACCCGTGCGTCAGCACGTAGCCTGACCCTCCCACGTTTCCGTACCCTCACCTGTGCCCTAAGCCTTGCTGTTCCCTAACCCTAACCCTAGCCCGGAACGGAAACCCGCCACCAGCCCTACGCCTTACCCTACGCCGTACCCTACTCTTGGCCCGTACGCTGGCACTGACCCATGCGTCAGCACGTAGCCTGACCCTCGGATGTTTCCGTAACCTCACCTGTGCCCTAAGCTTTGCTGTTCCCTAACCCTAACCCTAGCCCGGAACGGAAACCCGCCAGCAGCCCTAAACCTTACCCTACGCTGTACCCTACTCCTGGCCCGTATGCCAGCACTGACCCATGCGTCAGCACATAGCCTGACCCTCCCACGTTTCCGTACCCTCACCTGTGCACTAAGCCTTGCCGTTCCCTAACCCTAACCCTAGCCCGGAACAGAAACCCGCAACCAGCCCTACGCCTTACCCTACGCCGTACCCTACTTCTGGCCCGTACGCTGGCACTGACCCGTGCGTCAGCACATAGCCTGACACTCCCACGTTTCCGTACCCTCACCTGTGCCCTAAGCCTTGCCGTTCTCTAACCCTAACCCTAGCCCGGAACGGAAACCCTCCACCAGCCCTACGCGTTAACCTATGCCGTACCATACTCGTGGCCCATATGCTGGCACTGACCCGTGCGTCAGCACGTAGCCTGACCCTCCCACGTTTCCGTAACCTCACCTGTGCCCTAAGCCTTGCCGTTCCCTAACCCTAACCCTAGCTCTGAACAGAAACCTGCCACCAGCCCTAAAACTTACCCTACGCTGTACCCTACTCCTGGCCCGTATTCCAGCACTGACCCGTGCGTCAGCACATAGCCTGACCCTCCCACATTTCCGTACCCTCACCTGTGCCCTAAGCCTTGCCGTTCCCTAACCCTAACCGTAGCCCGAAACAGAAACCCGCAACCAGCCCTACGCCTTACCCTACGCCGTACCCTACTTCTGGCCCGTACGCAGGCACTGACCCGTGCGTCAGCACGTAGCCTGACCCTCCCACGTTTCCGTACCCTCACCTGTGCCCTAAGCCTTGCCGTTCTCTAACCCTAACCCTAGCCCGGAATGGAAACCCTCCACCAGCCCTACGCTTTAACCTATGCCGTACCGTACTCGTGGCCCATACGCTGGCACTGACCCGTGCGTCAGCACGTAGCCTGACCCTCCCACGTTTCCGTAACCTCTCCTGTGCCCTAAGCCTTGCCGTTCCCTAACCCTAACCCTAGCCCAGAACAGAAACCTGCCACCAGCCCTAAAACTTACCCTACGCTGTACCCTACTCCTGGCCCGTATTCCAGCACTGACCCGTGCGTCAGCACATAGCCTGACCCTTCCACATTTCCGTACCCTCACCTGTACCCTAAGCCTTGCCGTTCCCTAACCCTAACCCTAGCCCGGAACGGAAACCCGCCACCAGGCCTAAACCTTACCCTACGCTGTACCCTATTCCTGGCCCATATGCCAGCACTGACCCGTGCCTCCGCACATAGCCTGACCCTCCCACGTTTCCGTACCTTCACCTGTGCCCTAAGCCTTGCCGTTCTCTGACCCTAACCCTAGCCCGGAACGGAAACCCTCCACCAGCCCTACGCGTTAACCTATGCCGTACCATACTCGTGGCCCATATGCTGGCACTGACCCGTGCGTCAGCACGTAGCCTGACCCTCCCACGTTTCCGTAACCTCACCTGTGCCCTAAGCCTTGCCGTTCCCTAACCCTAACCCTAGCTCTGAACAGAAACCTGCCACCAGCCCTAAAACTTACCCTACGCTGTACCCTACTCCTGGCCCGTATTCCAGCACTGACCCGTGCGTCAGCACATAGCCTGACCCTCCCACATTTCCGTACCCTCACCTGTGCCCTAAGCCTTGCCGTTCCCTAACCCTAACCGTAGCCCGAAACAGAAACCCGCAACCAGCCCTATGCCTTACCCTATGCCGTACCCTACTCCTGGCCCATACGCTGGCACTGACCCGTGCGTCAGCACGTAGCCTGACCCTCCCACGTTTCCGTACCCTCACCTGTGCCCTAAGCCTTGCCGTTCCCTAACCCTAACCCAAGCCCGGAACGGAGACCCACCACTAGCCCTACGCCTTACCCTACGCCGTAACCTAATCCTGGCCCGTACGCCGGCACTGACCCGTGCGTCAGCACCTAGCCTGACCCTCCCACGTTTCCGTACCCTCACCTGTGCCCTAAGCCTTGCCGTTCCCTAACCGTAACCCTAGCCCGGAACGGAAACCCGCCACCAGCCCTACGCATTACCCTACGCCGTACACTACTCCTGGCCCGTACGCTGGCACGGACGCGTGCGTCAGCACGTAGCCTGACCCTCCCACGTTTCCGTATCCACACCTGTGCCCTAAGCCTTGCCGTTCCCTAACCCTAACCCTAGCCCGGAACGGAAACCCGCCACCAGCCCTACTCCTTACCCTCCGCCGTACCCTACTCTTGGCCCGTATGCTGGCACTGACCCGTGCGTCAGCACGTAGCCTGACCCTCGCATGTTTCCGTAACCTCACCTGTGCCCTAAGCTTTGCTGTTCCCTAACCCTAACCGTAGCCCGGAACGGAAACCCGCCACCAGCCCTATGCCTTACCCTACGCCGTACCCTACTCTTGGCCCGTACACTGGCACTGACCCGTGCGTCAGCACGTAGCCTGACCCTCACATGTTTCCGTAACCTCACCTGTGCCCTAAGCTTTGCCGTTCCCTAACCCTAACCCTAGCCCGGAACTGAAACCCGCCACCAGCCCTAAACCTTACGCTACGCTGTACCCTACTCCTGGCCCATATGCCAGCACTGACCCGTGCGTCAGCACATAGCCTGACCCTCCCACGTTTCCGTACTCTCACCTGTGCCCTAAGCCTTGCCGTTCCCTAACCCTAACCCTAGCTCGGAACGGAAACCCACCACCAGCCCTACGCCTTACCCTACACGGTACGCTAATCCTTGCCCATACGCTGGCACTGACCCGTGCGTCAGCACGTAGCCTGACCCTCCCACGTTTCCGTACCCTCACCTGTGCCCTAAGCCTTGCTGTTCCCTAACCCTAACCCTAGCCCGGAACGGAAACCCGCCACCAGCCCTACGCCTTACCCTACGCCGTACCCTACTCTTGGCCCGTACGCTGGCACTGACCCATGCGTCAGCACGTAGCCTGATCCTCGGATGTTTCCGTAACCTCACCTGTGCCCTAAGCTTTGCTGTTCCCTAACCCTAACCCTAGCCCGGAACGGAAACCCGCCAGCAGCCCTAAACCTTACCCTACGCTGTACCCTACTCCTGGCCCGTATGCCAGCACTGACCCATGCGTCAGCACATAGCCTGACCCTCCCACGTTTCCGTACCCTCACCTGTGCCCTAAGCCTTGCCGTTCTCTAACCCTAACCCTAGCCCGGAACGGAAACCCTCCACCAGCCCTACGCGTTAACCTATGCCGTACCATACTCGTGGCCCATATGCTGGCACTGACCCGTGCGTCAGCACGTAGCCTGACCCTCCCACATTTCCGTAAACTCACCTGTGCCCTAAGCCTTGCCGTTCCCTAACCCTAACCCTAGCTCTGAACAGAAACCTGCCACCAGCCCTAAAACTTACCCTACGCTGTACCCTACTCCTGGCCCGTATTCCAGCACTGACCCGTGCGTCAGCACATAGCCTGACCCTCCCACATTTCCGTACCCTCACCTGTGCCCTAAGCCTTGCCGTTCCCTAACCCTAACCGTAGCCCGAAACAGAAACCCGCAACCAGCCCTACGCCTTACCCTATGCCGTACCCTACTCCTGGCCCATACGCTGGCACTGACCCGTGCGTCAGCACGTAGCCTGACCCTCCCACGTTTCCGTACCCTCACCTGTGCCCTAAGCCTTGCCGTTCCCTAACCCTAACCCAAGCCCGGAACGGAGACCCACCACCAGCCCTACGCCTTACCCTACGCCGTACCGTACTCGTGGCCCATACGCTGTCACTGACCCGTGCGTCAGCACGTAGCCTGACCCTCCCACGTTTCCGTAACCTCACCTGTGCCCTAAGCCTTGCCGTTCCCTAACCCTAACCCTAGCCCAGAACAGAAACCTGCCACCAGCCCTAAAACTTACCCTACGCTGTACCCTACTCCTGGCCCGTATTCCAGCACTGACCCGTGCGTCAGCACATAGCCTGACCCTCCCACATTTCGGTACCCTCACCTGTGCCCTAAGCCTTGCCGTTCCCTAACATTAACCCTAGCCCGAAACAGAAACGCGCAACCAGCCCTACGCCTTACCCTATGCCGTACCCTACTCCTGGCCCATACGCTGGCACTGACCCGTGCGTCAGCACGTAGCCTGAACCTCCCACGTTTCCGTACCCTCACCTGTGCCCTATGCCTTGCCGTTCCCTAACCCTAATCCAAGCCCGGAACGGAGACCCACCACCAGCCCTACGCCTTACCCTACGCCTTACCCTAATCCTGGCCCGTACGCCGGCACTGACCCGTGCGTCAGCACGTAGCCTGACCCTCACGTTTCCGTAACCTCACATGTGCCCTAAGCTTTGCCGTTCCCTAACCCTAACCCTAGCCCGGAACGGAAACCCGCCACCACCCCTAAACCTTACCCTACGCTGTACCCTACTCCTGGCCCATATGCCAGCAGTGACCCGTGCGTCAGCACATAGCCTGACCCTCACGTTTCCGTAACCTCACCTGTGCCCTAAGCTTTGCCGTTCCCTAACCCTAACCCTAGCCCGGAACGGAAACCCGCCACCAGCCCTATGCCTTAACCTACGCCGTACCCTACTCTTGGCCCGTACGCTGGCACTGACCCGTGCGGCAGCACGTAGCCTGACCCTCACATGTTTCCGTAACCTCACCTGTGCCCTAAGCTTTGCCGTTCCCTAACCCTAACCCTAGCCCGGAACGGAAACCCGCCACCAGCCCTAAACCTTACGGTACGCTGTACCCTACTCCTGGCCCATATGCCAGCACTGACCCATGCGTCACCACATAGCCTGACCCTCCCACGTTTCTGTACCCTCACCTGTGCCCTAAGCCTTGCGTTCCCTATCCCTAACCCTAGCCCGGAACAGAAACCCGCAACCAGCCCTACGCCTTACCCTACGCCGTTCCCTACTTCTGGCCCGTACGCTGGCACTGACCCGTGCGTCAGCACATAGCCTGACACTCCCACGTTTCCGTACCCTCACCTGTGCCCTAAGCCTTGCCGTTCTCTAACCCTAACCCTAGCCTGGAACGGAAACCCTCCACCAGCCCTACGCTTTAACCTATGCCGTAAGGTACTCGTGGCCCATACGCTGGCACTGACCCGTGCGTCAGCACGTAGCCTGACCCTCCCACGTTTCCGTAACCTCACCTGTGCCCTAAGCCTTGCCGTTCCCTAACCCTAACCCTAGCCCAGAACAGAAACCTGCCACCAGCCCTAAAACTTACCCTACGCTGTACCCTACTCCTGGCCCGTATTCCAGCACTGACCCGTGCGTCAGCACATAGCCTGACCCTTCCACGTTTCCTTACCCTCACCTGTGCCCTAAGCCTGGCCGTACCCTAACCCTAACCCTAGCCCGGAACGGAAACCCGCCACCAGCCCTACGCCTTACCCTACACCGTAACCTACTCCTAGCCCGTACGCTGGCACTGACCCGTGCGTCATCACGTACCCTGACCCTCCCACGTTTCCGTACCCTCACCTGTGCCCTAAGCCTTGCCGTTCCCTAACCCTAGCCCGGAAAAGAAACCCGCCACAAGCCCTAAAACTTACCCTACGCTGTACCCTACTCCTGGCCCGTATGCCAGCACTGACCCGTGCGTCAGCACATAGCCTGACCCTCCCACGTTTCCGTACCCTCACCTGTGCCCTAAGCCTTGCCGTTCTCTAACCCTAACCATAGCCCGGAACGGAAACCCTCCACCAACCCTACACCTTAACCTATGCCGTACCCTACTCGTTGCCCATACGCCGGCACTGACCCGTGCGTCAGCACGTAGCCTGACCCTCCCCCGTTTCCGTAACCTCACCTGTGCCCTAATCCTTGCCGTTCCCTAACCCTAACCCTAGCCCGGAACGAAAACCCGCCACCAGCCCTATGCCTTACCCTACGCCGTACCCTACTCTTGGCCCGTACGCTGGCACTGACCCGTGCTTCAGCACGTAGCCTAACCCTCACATGTTTCTGTAACCTCACCTGTGCCCTAAGCTTTGCCGTTCCCTAACCCTAACCCTAGCCCGGAACGGAAACCCGCCACCAGCCCTAAACCTTACCCTACGCTGTACGCTACTCCTGGCCCATATGCCAGCACTGACCAGTGCGTCAGCACGTAGCCTGACCCTCCCACGTTTCCGTACTCTCACCTGTGCCCTAAGCCTTGCCGTTCCCTAACCCTAACCCTAGCCCGGAACAGAAACCCGCCACCAGCCCTACGCCTTACCCTACACGGTACCCTACTCCTCGCCCATACGCTGGCACTGACCCATGCGTCAGCACGTAGCCTGACCCTCCCACGTTTCCGTACCCTCACCTGTGCCCTAAGCCTTGCCGTTCCCTAACCCTAGCCCAGAACAAAATCCAGCCACCAGCCCTAAAACTTACCCTACGCTGTACCCTACTCCTGCCCCGTATGCCAGCACTGACCCATGCGTCAGCACATAGCCTGACCCTCCCACGTTTCCGTACCCTCACCTGTGCACTAAGCCTTGCCGTTCCCTAACCCTAACCCTAGCCCGGAACAGAAACCCGCAACCAGCCCTACGCCTTACCCTACGCCGTACCCTACTTCTGGCCCGTACGCTGGCACTGACCCGTGCGTCAGCACATAGCCTGACACTCCCACGTTTCCGTACCCTCACCTGTGCCCTATGCCTTGCCGTTCTCTAACCCTAACCCTAGCCCGGAACGGAAACCCTCCACCAGCCCTACGCGTTAACCTATGCCATACCATACTCGTGGCCCATATGCTGCCACTGACCCGTGCGTCAGCACGTAGCCTGACCCTCCCACGTTTCCGTAACCTCACCTGTGCCCTAAGCCTTGCCGTTCCCTAACCCTAACCCTAGCCCTGAACAGAAACCTGCCACCAGCCCTAAAACTTACCCTACGCTGTACCCTACTCCTGGCCCATATTCCAGCACTGACCCGTGCGTCAGCACATAGCCTGACCCTCCCACATTTCCGTACCCTCACCTGTGCCCTAAGCCTTGCCGTTCCCTAACCCTAACCGTAGCCCAAAACAGAAACCCGCAACCAGCCCTACGCCTTACCCTACGCCGTACCCTACTTCTGGCCCGTACGCTGGCACTGACCCGTGCGTCAGCACATAGCCTGACACTCCCACGTTTCCGTACCCTCACCTGTGCCCTAAGCCTTGCCGTTCTCTAACCCTAACCCTAGCCTGGAACGGAAACCCTCCACCAGCCCTACGCTTGAACCTATGCCGTACCGTACTCGTGGCCCATACGCTGGCACTGACCCGTGCGTCAGCACGTAGCCTGACCCTCCCACGTTTCCGTAACCTCACCTGTGCCCTAAGCCTTGCCGTTCCCTAACCCTAACCCTAGCCCGGAACAGAAACCTGCCACCAGCCCTAAAACTTACCCTACACTGTACCCTACTCCTGGCCCATATTCCAGCTCTGACCCGTGCGTCAGCACATAGCCTGACCCTCCCACGTTTCTGTACCCTCACCTGTGCCCTAAGCCTTGCCGTTCCCTAACCCTAGCCCGGAACAGAAACCCGCCACCAGCCCTCAACCTTACCTTACGCCGTACACTACTCCAGGCCCGTATGCCAGCACTGACCCGTGCGTCAGCACATAGCCTGACCCTTCCACGTTTCCGTACCCTCACCTGTGCCCTAAGCGTTGCCGTTCCCTAACCCTAACCCTAGCCCGGAACGGAAACCCGCCACCAGCCCTACTCCTTACCCTACGCCGTACCCTACTCTTGGCCCGTACGCTGGCACTCACCCGTGCGTCAGCACGTAGCCTGACCCTCGCATGTTTCCGTAACCTCACCTGTGCCCTAACCTTTGCTGTTCCCTAACGCTAACCCTAGCCCGGAACAGAAACCCGCCACCAGCCCTCAACCTTACCCTACGCCGTACCCTACTCCTGGCCCGTAAGCCAGCACTGACCCGTATGCCAGCACTGACCCGTGCATCAGCACATAGCCTGACCCTTCCACGTTTCCGTACCCTCACCTGTGCCCTAAGCCTTGCCGTTCCCTAACCATAACCCTAGCCCAGAACAGAAACCCGCAACCAGCCCTACGCCTTACCCTACGCCGTACCCTACTCCTGGCCCGTACGCGGGCACTGACCCGTGCGACCTCACGTAGCCTGACCCTCCCACGTTTCCGTACCCTCACCTGTGCCCTAAGCCTTGCCGTTCCCTAACCCTAACCCTAGCCCGGAACAGAAACCCGCAAACAGCCCAACGCCTTACCCTACGCCGTACCCTACTCCTGGCCCATACCCTGGCACTGACCCGTGCGTCAGCACATAGCCTGACCCTGCAACGTTTCCGTACCCTCACCTGTGCCCTAAGCCTTGCCGTTCCCTAACCCTAACCCTAGCCCGGAACGGAAACCCGCCACCAGCCCTACGCCTTACCCTACGCCGTACCCTACTCCTGGCCAGTACGCCGGCACTGACACGTGCGTCAGCTCGTAGCCTGACCCTCCCACGTTTCCGTATCCTCACCTTGCCCTAAGGCTTGCCGTTCCCTAACCCTAACCCTAGCCCGGAACGGAAACCCGCCACCAGCCCTACATCTCACCCTACGCTGTACCCTATGCCTGGCCCGTACACCGGCACTGACCCGTGCGTCAGTACATAGCCTGACCCTCCCACGTTTCCGTACCCTCACCTGTGCCCTAAGCCTTGCCGTTCCCTAACCCTAACCCTAGCCCGGAATGGAAACCCGCCACCAGCCCTACGCCTTACCCTACGCCGTACCCTACTCCTGGCCAGTACGCCGGCACTGACCCGTGCGTCAGCACGTAGCCTGACACTCCCACGTTTCCGTAACCTCACCTGTTCCCTAAGCCTTGCCGTTCCCTTACCATAACCCTAGCCCGGAAAGGAAACCTGCCACCAGCCCTATGCCTAACCCTACGCCATACCCTACTCTTGGCCCATACTCTGGCACTGACCCGTGCGTCAGCACGTAGCCTGACCCTCACATGTTTCCGTAACCTCACCTGTGCCCTAAGCTTTGCCGTTCCCTAACCCTAACCCTAGCCCGGAACCGAAACGTGCCACCAGCCCTAAACTTTACCCTACGCTGTACCCTACTCCTGGACCACATTCCAGCAATGACCCATGAGTCAGCACATAGCCTGACCCTTCCACGTTTCCGTACCCTCACCTGTGCCCTAAGCCTTGCCGTTCCCTAACCCTAACCCTAGCCCGGAAGAGAAACCCGCCACCAGCCCTAAAACTTACGCTACGCTGTACCCTACTCCTGGCCCGTATGCCACCACTGACCTGTGCGTCAGCACATAGCCTGACCCTCCCACGTTTCCGTAACCTCACCTGTGCCCTAAGCCTTGCCGTTCCCTAACCCTAACCCTAGCCTTGAACAGAAACCTGCCACCAGCCCTAAAACTTACCCTACGCTGTACCCTACTCCTGGCCCGTATTCCAGCACTGACCCGTGCGTCAGCACATAGCCTGACCCTCCCACATTTCCGTACCCTCACCTGTGCCCTAAGCCTTGCCGTTCCCTAACCCTAACCGTAGCCCGAAACAGAAACCCGCAACCAGCCCTACGCCTTACCCTACGCCGTACCCTACTTCTGGCCCGTACGCAGGCACTGACCCGTGCGTCAGCACGTAGCCTGACCCTCCCACGTTTCCGTACCCTCACCTGTGCCCTAAGCCTTGCCGTTCTCTAACCCTAACCCTAGCCCGGAACGGAAACCCTCCACCAGCCCTACGCTTTAACCTATGCCGTACCGTACTCGTGGCCCATACGCTGGCACTGACCCGTGCGTCAGCACGTAGCCTGACCCTCCCACGTTTCCGTAACCTCACCTGTGCCCTAAGCCTTGCCGTTCCCTAACCCTAACCCTAGCCCGGAACAGAAACCTGCCACCAGCCCTAAAACTTACCCTACGCTGTACCCTACTCCTGGCCCGTATTCCAGCACTGACCCGTGCGTCAGCACATAGCCTGACCCTTCCACATTTCCGTACCCTCACCTGTACCCTAAGCCTTGCCGTTCCCTAACCCTAACCCAAGCCCGGAACGGAGACCCACCACCAGCCCTACGCCTTACCCTACGCCGTACCGTACTCGTGGCCCATACGCTGTCACTGACCCGTGCGTCAGCACGTAGCCTGACCCTCCCACGTTTCCGTAACCTCACCTGTGCCCTAAGCCTTGCCGTTCCCTAACCCTAACCCTAGCCCAGAACAGAAACCTGCCACCAGCCCTAAAACTTACCCTACGCTGTACCCTACTCCTGGCCCGTATTCCAGCACTGACCCGTGCGTCAGCACATAGCCTGACCCTCCCACATTTCGGTACCCTCACCTGTGCCCTAAGCCTTGCCGTTCCCTAACATTAACCCTAGCCCGAAACAGAAACGCGCAACCAGCCCTACGCCTTACCCTATGCCGTACCCTACTCCTGGCCCATACGCTGGCACTGACCCGTGCGTCAGCACGTAGCCTGAACCTCCCACGTTTCCGTACCCTCACCTGTGCCCTATGCCTTGCCGTTCCCTAACCCTAATCCAAGCCCGGAACGGAGACCCACCACCAGCCCTACGCCTTACCCTACGCCTTACCCTAATCCTGGCCCGTACGCCGGCACTGACCCGTGCGTCAGCACGTAGCCTGACCCTCACGTTTCCGTAACCTCACCTGTGCCCTAAGCTTTGCCGTTCCCTAACCCTAACCCTAGCCCGGAACGGAAACCCGCCACCACCCCTAAACCTTACCCTACGCTGTACCCTACTCCTGGCCCATATGCCAGCAGTGACCCGTGCGTCAGCACATAGCCTGACCCTCACGTTTCCGTAACCTCACCTGTGCCCTAAGCTTTGCCGTTCCCTAACCCTAACCCTAGCCCGGAACGGAAACCCGCCACCAGCCCTATGCCTTAACCTACGCCGTACCCTACTCTTGGCCCGTACGCTGGCACTGACCCGTGCGGCAGCACGTAGCCTGACCCTCACATGTTTCCGTAACCTCACCTGTCCCCTAAGCTTTGCTGTTCCCTAACCCTAACCCTAGCCCGGAACGGAAACCCGCCACCAGCCCTAAACCTTACGGTACGCTGTACCCTACTCCTGGCCCATATGCCAGCACTGACCCATGCGTCACCACATAGCCTGACCCTCCCACGTTTCTGTACCCTCACCTGTGCCCTAAGCCTTGCGTTCCCTATCCCTAACCCTAGCCCGGAACAGAAACCCGCAACCAGCCCTACGCCTTACCCTACGCCGTTCCCTACTTCTGGCCCGTACGCTGGCACTGACCCGTGCGTCAGCACATAGCCTGACACTCCCACGTTTCCGTACCCTCACCTGTGCCCTAAGCCTTGCCGTTCTCTAACCCTAACCCTAGCCTGGAACGGAAACCCTCCACCAGCCCTACGCTTTAACCTATGCCGTAAGGTACTCGTGGCCCATACGCTGGCACTGACCCGTGCGTCAGCACGTAGCCTGACCCTCCCACGTTTCCGTAACCTCACCTGTGCCCTAAGCCTTGCCGTTCCCTAACCCTAACCCTAGCCCAGAACAGAAACCTGCCACCAGCCATAAAACTTACCCTACGCTGTACCCTACTCCTGGCCCGTATTCCAGCACTGACCCGTGCGTCAGCACATAGCCTGACCCTTCCACGTTTCCTTACCCTCACCTGTGCCCTAAGCCTGGCCGTACCCTAACCCTAACCCTAGCCCGGAACGGAAACCCGCCACCAGCCCTACGCCTTACCCTACACCGTAACCTACTCCTAGCCCGTACGCTGGCACTGACCCGTGCGTCATCACGTACCCTGACCCTCCCACGTTTCCGTACCCTCACCTGTGCCCTAAGCCTTGCCGTTCCCTAACCCTAGCCCGGAAAAGAAACCCGCCACAAGCCCTAAAACTTACCCTACGCTGTACCCTACTCCTGGCCCGTATGCCAGCACTGACCCGTGCGTCAGCACATAGCCTGACCCTCCCACGTTTCCGTACCCTCACCTGTGCCCTAAGCCTTGCCGTTCTCTAACCCTAACCATAGCCCGGAACGGAAACCCTCCACCAACCCTACACCTTAACCTATGCCGTACCCTACTCGTTGCCCATACGCCGGCACTGACCCGTGCGTCAGCACGTAGCCTGACCCTCCCCCGTTTCCGTAACCTCACCTGTGCCCTAATCCTTGCCGTTCCCTAACCCTAACCCTAGCCCGGAACGAAAACCCGCCACCAGCCCTATGCCTTACCCTACGCCGTACCCTACTCTTGGCCCGTACGCTGGCACTGACCCGTGCTTCAGCACGTAGCCTAACCCTCACATGTTTCTGTAACCTCACCTGTGCCCTAAGCTTTGCCGTTCCCTAACCCTAACCCTAGCCCGGAACGGAAACCCGCCACCAGCCCTAAACCTTACCCTACGCTGTACCCTACTCCTGGCCCATATGCCAGCACTGACCCGTGCGTCAGCACGTAGCCTGACCCTCCCACGTTTCCGTACTCTCACCTGTGCCCTAAGCCTTGCCGTTCCCTAACCCTAACCCTAGCCCGGAACAGAAACCCGCCACCAGCCCTACGCCTTACCCTACACGGTACCCTACTCCTCGCCCATACGCTGGCACTGACCCATGCGTCAGCACGTAGCCTGACCCTCCCACGTTTCCGTACCCTCACCTGTGCCCTAAGCCTTGCCGTTCCCTAACCCTAGCCCAGAACAAAATCCAGCCACCAGCCCTAAAACTTACCCTACGCTGTACCCTACTCCTGCCCCGTATGCCAGCACTGACCCATGCGTCAGCACATAGCCTGACCCTCCCACGTTTCCGTACCCTCACCTGTGCACTAAGCCTTGCCGTTCCCTAACCCTAACCCTAGCCCGGAACAGAAACCCGCAACCAGCCCTACGCCTTACCCTACGCCGTACCCTACTTCTGGCCCGTACGCTGGCACTGACCCGTGCGTCAGCACATAGCCTGACACTCCCACGTTTCCGTACCCTCACCTGTGCCCTATGCCTTGCCGTTCTCTAACCCTAACCCTAGCCCGGAACGGAAACCCTCCACCAGCCCTACGCGTTAACCTATGCCATACCATACTCGTGGCCCATATGCTGCCACTGACCCGTGCGTCAGCACGTAGCCTGACCCTCCCACGTTTCCGTAACCTCACCTGTGCCCTAAGCCTTGCCGTTCCCTAACCCTAACCCTAGCCCTGAACAGAAACCTGCCACCAGCCCTAAAACTTACCCTACGCTGTACCCTACTCCTGGCCCATATTCCAGCACTGACCCGTGCGTCAGCACATAGCCTGACCCTCCCACATTTCCGTACCCTCACCTGTGCCCTAAGCCTTGCCGTTCCCTAACCCTAACCGTAGCCCAAAACAGAAACCCGCAACCAGCCCTACGCCTTACCCTACGCCGTACCCTACTTCTGGCCCGTACGCTGGCACTGACCCGTGCGTCAGCACATAGCCTGACACTCCCACGTTTCCGTACCCTCACCTGTGCCCTAAGCCTTGCCGTTCTCTAACCCTAACCCTAGCCTGGAACGGAAACCCTCCACCAGCCCTACGCTTGAACCTATGCCGTACCGTACTCGTGGCCCATACGCTGGCACTGACCCGTGCGTCAGCACGTAGCCTGACCCTCCCACGTTTCCGTAACCTCACCTGTGCCCTAAGCCTTGCCGTTCCCTAACCCTAACCCTAGCCCGGAACAGAAACCTGCCACCAGCCCTAAAACTTACCCTACACTGTACCCTACTCCTGGCCCATATTCCAGCTCTGACCCGTGCGTCAGCACATAGCCTGACCCTCCCACGTTTCTGTACCCTCACCTGTGCCCTAAGCCTTGCCGTTCCCTAACCCTAGCCCGGAACAGAAACCCGCCACCAGCCCTCAACCTTACCTTACGCCGTACACTACTCCAGGCCCGTATGCCAGCACTGACCCGTGCGTCAGCACATAGCCTGACCCTTCCACGTTTCCGTACCCTCACCTGTGCCCTAAGCGTTGCCGTTCCCTAACCCTAACCCTAGCCCGGAACGGAAACCCGCCACCAGCCCTACTCCTTACCCTACGCCGTACCCTACTCTTGGCCCGTACGCTGGCACTCACCCGTGCGTCAGCACGTAGCCTGACCCTCGCATGTTTCCGTAACCTCACCTGTGCCCTAAGCTTTGCTGTTCCCTAACGCTAACCCTAGCCCGGAACAGAAACCCGCCACCAGCCCTCAACCTTACCCTACGCCGTACCCTACTCCTGGCCCGTAAGCCAGCACTGACCCGTATGCCAGCACTGACCCGTGCATCAGCACATAGCCTGACCCTTCCACGTTTCCGTACCCTCACCTGTGCCCTAAGCCTTGCCGTTCCCTAACCATAACCCTAGCCCAGAACAGAAACCCGCAACCAGCCCTACGCCTTACCCTACGCCGTACCCTACTCCTGGCCCGTACGCGGGCACTGACCCGTGCGACCTCACGTAGCCTGACCCTCCCACGTTTCCGTACCCTCACCTGTGCCCTAAGCCTTGCCGTTCCCTAACCCTAACCCTAGCCCGGAACAGAAACCCGCAAACAGCCCAACGCCTTACCCTACGCCGTACCCTACTCCTGGCCCATACCCTGGCACTGACCCGTGCGTCAGCACATAGCCTGACCCTGCAACGTTTCCGTACCCTCACCTGTGCCCTAAGCCTTGCCGTTCCCTAACCCTAACCCTAGCCCGGAACGGAAACCCGCCACCAGCCCTACGCCTTACCCTACGCCGTACCCTACTCCTGGCCAGTACGCCGGCACTGACACGTGCGTCAGCTCGTAGCCTGACCCTCCCACGTTTCCGTATCCTCACCTTGCCCTAAGGCTTGCCGTTCCCTAACCCTAACCCTAGCCCGGAACGGAAACCCGCCACCAGCCCTACATCTCACCCTACGCTGTACCCTATGCCTGGCCCGTACACCGGCACTGACCCGTGCGTCAGTACATAGCCTGACCCTCCCACGTTTCCGTACCCTCACCTGTGCCCTAAGCCTTGCCGTTCCCTAACCCTAACCCTAGCCCGGAATGGAAACCCGCCACCAGCCCTACGCCTTACCCTACGCCGTACCCTACTCCTGGCCAGTACGCCGGCACTGACCCGTGCGTCAGCACGTAGCCTGACACTCCCACGTTTCCGTAACCTCACCTGTTCCCTAAGCCTTGCCGTTCCCTTACCATAACCCTAGCCCGGAAAGGAAACCTGCCACCAGCCCTATGCCTAACCCTACGCCATACCCTACTCTTGGCCCATACTCTGGCACTGACCCGTGCGTCAGCACGTAGCCTGACCCTCACATGTTTCCGTAACCTCACCTGTGCCCTAAGCTTTGCCGTTCCCTAACCCTAACCCTAGCCCGCAACCGAAACGTGCCACCAGCCCTAAACTTTACCCTACGCTGTACCCTACTCCTGGACCACATTCCAGCAATGACCCATGAGTCAGCACATAGCCTGACCCTTCCACGTTTCCGTACCCTCACCTGTGCCCTAAGCCTTGCCGTTCCCTAACCCTAACCCTAGCCCGGAAGAGAAACCCGCCACAAGCCCTAAAACTTACGCTACGCTGTACCCTACTCCTGGCCCGTATGCCACCACTGACCTGTGCGTCAGAACATAGCCTGAACCTCCCACATTTCCATACCCTCACCTGTGCCCTAAGCCTTGCCGTTCCCTAACCCTAACCCTAGCCCGGAACAGAAACCCGCAAGCAGCCCTATGCCTTACACTACGCCGTACCCTACTCCTGGCCCATACGCTAGCACTGACCCGTGCGTCAGCACGTAGCCTGACCCTCCCACATTTCCGTACCCTCACCTGTGCCCTAAGCCTTGCCGTTCCCTAACCTTAACCCTAGCCCGGAACGGAAACCCACCACCAGCCCTACGCCTTACTGTACGCCGTACCCTACTCCTGGCCCGTACGCCGGCACTGGCCCGTGCGACAGCACCTAGCATGACCCTCCCACGTGTCCGTACCATCACCTGTGCCCTAAGCCTTGCCATTCCCTAACCCTAACGCTAGCCCGGAACGGAAACCCGCCACCAGCCCTACGCCTTACCCTACGCCGTACCCTACTCCTGGCCCGTAGGCTGGCACTGACGCGTGCGTCAGCACGTAGCCTGACCCTCCCACGTTTCCGTACCCTCACCTGTGCCCTAAGCCTTGCCATTCCCTAACCCTAACCCTAGCCCGGAACGGAAACCCGCTACCAGCCCTACGCCTTACCCTACGCCGTACCCTAGTCCTAGCCCGTACGCTGGCACTGACCCGTGCGTCAGCACGTAGCCTGACCCTCCCACATTTCCGTACCCTCACCTGTGCCCTAAGCCTTGCCGTACCCTAACCCTAACCCTAGCCTGGAACGGAAACCCACCACGAGCCCTAATTCTTACCCTACGCCGTACCCTACTCTTGGCCCGTACGCTGGCACTGACGCGTGCGTCAGCACGTAGCCTGATCCTCTCATGTTTCCGTAACCTCACCTGTGCCCTAAGCTTTGCTGTTCCCTAACCCTAACCCTAGCCCGGAACGGAAACCCGCCACCAGCCATAAAACCTTACCCTACGCTGTACCCTACTCCTGGCCCATATGCCAGCACTGACCCGTGCGTCAGCACATAGCCTGACCCTCCCAAGTTTCCGTACCCTCACCTGTGCCCTAAGCCTTGCCGTTCCCTAACCCTAGCCAGGAACAGAAACCCGCCACCAACCCTAAAACTTACCCTACACTGTACCATACTCCTTGCCCGTATGCCAGCACTGACCCGTGCGTCAGCACATAGCCTGACCCTCCCACTTTCCGTACCCTCACCTGTGCACTAAGCCTTGCCGTTCCCTATCCCTAACCCTAGCCCGGAACCGAAACCCGCAACCAGCCCTACGCCTTACCCTATGCCGTACCCTACTCCTGGCCCGTACGCTGGCACTGACCCGTGCGTCAGCACCTAGCCTGACCCTCCCATGTATCCGTACCCACACCTGTGCCCTAAGTCTTGCCGTTCCCTAACCCTAACCCTAGCCCGGAACGGAAACCCGCCACCAGCCCTACGCATTACCCTACGCCGTACCCTACTCCTGGCCCGTATGCTGGCACTGACGCGTGCGTCAGCACGTAGCCTGACCCTCCCACGTTTCTGTAACCTCACCTGTGCGCCCTAAGCCTTGCCGTTCCCTAACCCTAACCCTAGCCAGGTACAGAAACCCGCCACCAGCCCTAAACCTTACCCTACGCTGTACCCTACACCTGACCTGTATGCCGTCACTGACGCGTGCGTCAGCACATAGCCTGACCCTTCCACGTTTCCTTACCCTCACATGTGCCCTAAGCCTTGCCGTACCCTTACCCTAACCCTAGCCCGGAACGCAAACCCGCCACCAGCCCTACGCCTTACCCTACGCCGTAACCTACTCCTAGCCCGTACGCTGGCACTGACCCGTGCGTCATCACGTACCCTGACCCTCCCACGTTTCCGTACCCTCACCTGTGCCCTAGCCTTGCCATTCCCTAACCCTAGCCTGGAACAGAAACCCGCCACAAGCCCTAAAATTTACCCTACGCTGTACCCTACTCCTGGCCCGTATGCCAGCACTGACCCGTGCGTCAGCACATAGCCTGACCCTCCCACGTTTCCGTACCCTCACCTGTGCC
The DNA here is from genome assembly GCF_025265405.1 of Mesoplodon densirostris. Classification (NCBI taxonomy): domain Eukaryota; kingdom Metazoa; phylum Chordata; class Mammalia; order Artiodactyla; family Ziphiidae; genus Mesoplodon; species Mesoplodon densirostris. The sequence continues at coordinate 138,635,731 of NC_082681.1, read as the reverse complement.
CTAAGCCTTGCCGTTCTCTAACCCTAACCCTAGCCCGGAACGGAAACCCTCCACCAACCCTACGCCTTAACCTATGCCGTACCCTACTCGTTGCCCATACGCCGGCACTGACGCGTGCGTCAGCACGTAGCCTGACCCTCCCCCGTTTCCGTAACCTCACCTGTGCCCTAAGCCTTGCCGTTCCCTAACCCTAACCCTAGCCCGGAACGGAAACCTGCCACCAGCCCTATGCCTTACCCTACGCCGTACCCTACTCTTGGCCCGTACGCTGGCACTGACCCGTGCGTCAGCACGTAGCCTGACCCTCACATGTTTCCGTAACCTCACCTGTGCCCTAAGCTTTGCCGTTCCCTAACCCTAACCCTAGCCCGGAACGGAAACCCACCACCAGCCCTAAACCTTACGCTACGCTGTACCCTACTCCTGGCCCATATGCCAGCACTGACCCGTGCGTCACCACATAGCCTGACCCTCCCACGTTTCCGTACTCTCACCTGTGCCCTAAGCTTTGCCGTTCCCTAACCCTAACCCTAGCCCGGAACGGAAACCCTCCACCAACCCTACGCCTTAACCTATGCCGTACCCTACTCGTTGCCCATACGCCGGCACTGACGCGTGCGTCAGCACGTAGCCTGACCCTCCCCCGTTTCCGTAACCTCACCTGTGCCCTAAGCCTTGCCGTTCCCTAACCCTAACCCTAGCCCGGAACGGAAACCTGCCACCAGCCCTATGCCTTACCCTACGCCGTACCCTACTCTTGGCCCGTACGCTGGCACTGACCCGTGCGTCAGCACGTAGCCTGACCCTCGGATGTTTCCGTAACCTCACCTGTGCCCTAAGCTTTGCTGTTCCCTAACCCTAACCCTAGCCCGGAACGGAAACCCGCCAGCAGCCCTAAACCTTACCCTACGCTCTACCCTACTCCTGGCCCATATGCCAGCACTGACCCGTGCGTCAGCACATAGCCTGACCCTCCCACGTTTCCGTACCCTCACCTGTGCCCTAAGCCTTGCCGTTCCCTAACCCTAACCCTAGCCCAGAACAGAAACCCGCAACCAGCCCTACGTCTTACCCTACACCGTACCCTACTTCTGGCACGTACGCTGGCACTGACCCGTGCGTCAGCACATAGCCTGACCCTCCCACGTTTCCGTACCCTCACCTGTGCCCTATGCCTTGCCGTTCTCTAACCCTAACCCTAGCCCGGAACGGAAACCCTCCACCAGCCCTACGCGTTAACCTATGCCGTACCATACTTGTGGCCCATATGCTGGCACTGACCCGTGCGTCAGCACGTAGCCTGACCCTCCCACGTTTCCGTAACCTCACCTGTGCCCTAAGCCTTGCCGTTCCCTAACCCTAACCCTAGCCCTGAACAGAAACCTGCCACCAGCCCTAAAACTTACCCTACGCTGTACCCTACTCCTGGCCCGTATTCCAGCACTGACCCGTGCGTCAGCACATAGCCTGACCCTCCCACATTTCCGTACCCTCACCTGTGCCCTAAGCCTTGCCGTTCCCTAACCCTAACCGTAGCCCGAAACAGAAACCCGCAACCAGCCCTACGCCTTACCCTATGCCGTACCCTACACCTGGCCCATACGCTGGCACTGACCCGTGCGTCAGCACGTAGCCTGACCCTCCCACGTTTCCGTACCCTCACCTGTGCCCTAAGCCTTGCCGTTCCCTAACCCTAACCCAAGCCCGGAACGGAGACCCACCACCAGCCCTACGCCTTACCCTACGCCGTACCCTAATCCTGGCCCGTACGCCAGCACTGACCCGTGCGTCAGCACCTAGCCTGACCCTCCCACGTTTCCGTACCCTCACCTTTGCCCTAAGCCTTGCCGTTCCCTAACCCTAACCCTAGCCCGGAACGGAAACCCGCCACCAGCCCTACGCATTACCCTACGCCGTACCCTACTCCTGGCCCGTACGCTGGCACTGACGCGTGCATCAGCACGTAGCCTGACCCTCCCACGTTTCCGTATCCTCACCTGTGCCCTAAGCCTTGCCGTTCCCTAACCCTAACCCTAGCATGGAACAGAAACCCGCCACCAGCCCTAAACCTTACCCTACGATGTACCCTACACCTGACCTGTATGCCGTCACTGACCCGTGCGTCAGCACATAGCCTGACCCTTCCACGTTTCCTTACCCTCACCTGTGCCCTAAGCCTTGCTGTACCCTAACCCTAACCCTAGCCCGGAACGGAAACCCGCCACCAGCGCTACGCCTTACCCTACGCCGTATCGTACTCCTAGCCCGTACGCTGGCACTGACCCGTGCGTCATCATGTACCCTGACCCTCCCACGTTTCCGTACCCTCACCTGTGCCCTAAGCCTTGCCGTTCCCTAACCCTATCCCGGAACAAAAACCCGCCTCAATCCCTAAAACTTACCCTACGCTGTACCGTACTCCTGGCCCTTATGCCAGCACTGACCCGTGCGTCAGCACATAGCCTGACCCTCCCACGTTTCCGTACCCTCACCTGTGCCCTAAGCCTTGCCTTTCTATAACCCTAACCCTAGCCCGGAACGGAAACCCTCCACCAACCCTACGCCTTAACCTATGCCGTACCCTACTCGTTGCCCATACGCCGGCACTGACCCGTGCGTCAGCACGTACCCTGACCCTCCCCCGTTTCCGTAACCTCACCTGTGCCCTAAGCCTTGCCGTTCCCTAACCCTAACCCTAGCCCGGAACGGAAACCCGCCACCAGCCCTAAACCTTACGCTACGCTGTACCCTAATCCTGGCCCATATGCGAGCACTGACCCGTGCGTCAGCACATAGCCTGACACTCCCACGTTTCCGTACTCTCACCTGTGCCCTAAGCCTTGCCGTTCCCTAACCCTAACCCTAGCCCGGAACGGAAACCCGCCACCAGCCCTACGCCTTACCCTACGCCGTACCCTACTCCTCGCCCGTACGCTGACGCTGACCCGGGCGTCAGCACATAGCCTGACCCTCCCAAGTTTCCGTACCCTCACCTGTGCCCTAAGCCTTGCCGTTCCCTAACCCTAGCCAGGAACAGAAACCCGCCACCAACCCTAAAACTTACCCTACGCTGTACCATACTCCTTGCCCGTATGCCAGCACTGACCCGTGCGTCAGCACATAGCCTGACCCTCCCACTTTCCGTACCCTCACCTGTGCACTAAGCCTTGCCGTTCCCTATCCCTAACCCTAGCCCGGAACAGAAACACGCAACCAGCCCTACGCCTTACCCTATGCCGTACCCTACTCCTGGCCCGTACGCTGGCACTGACCCGTGCGTCAGGACCTAGCCTGACCCTCCCATGTATCCGTACCCACACCTGTGCCCTAAGTCTTGCCGTTCCCTAACCCTAACCCTAGCCCGGAACGGAAACCCTCCACCAACCCTACGCCTTAACCTATGCCGTACCCTACTCGTTGCCCATACGCCGGCACTGACGCGTGCGTCAGCACGTAGCCTGACCCTCCCCCGTTTCCGTAACCTCACCTGTGCCCTAAGCCTTGCCGTTCCCTAACCCTAACCCTAGCCCGGAACGGAAACCTGCCACCAGCCCTATGCCTTACCCTACGCCGTACCCTACTCTTGGCCCGTACGCTGGCACTGACCCGTGCGTCAGCACGTAGCCTGACCCTCGGATGTTTCCGTAACCTCACCTGTGCCCTAAGCTTTGCTGTTCCCTAACCCTAACCCTAGCCCGGAACGGAAACCCGCCAGCAGCCCTAAACCTTACCCTACGCTCTACCCTACTCCTGGCCCATATGCCAGCACTGACCCGTGCGTCAGCACATAGCCTGACCCTCCCACGTTTCCGTACCCTCACCTGTGCCCTAAGCCTTGCCGTTCCCTAACCCTAGCCCAAAACAGAAACCCGCCACCAGCCCTAAAACTTACCCTACGCTGTACCCTACTCCTGGCCCATATGCCAGCACTGACCCATGCGTCAGCACATAGCCTGACCCTCCCACGTTTCCGTACCCTCACCTGTGCCCTAATCCTTGCCGTTCCCTAACCCTAACCCTAGCCCGGAACGAAAACCCGCCACCAGCCCTATGCCTTACCCTACGCCGTACCCTACTCTTGGCCCGTACGCTGGCACTGACCCGTGCTTCAGCACGTAGCCTAACCCTCACATGTTTCTGTAACCTCACCTGTGCCCTAAGCTTTGCCGTTCCCTAACCCTAACCCTAGCCCGGAACGGAAACCCGCCACCAGCCCTAAACCTTACCCTACGCTGTACCCTACTCCTGGCCCATATGCCAGCACTGACCCGTGCGTCAGCACGTAGCCTGACCCTCCCACGTTTCCGTACTCTCACCTGTGCCCTAAGCCTTGCCGTTCCCTAACCCTAACCCTAGCCCGGAACAGAAACCCGCCACCAGCCCTACGCCTTACCCTACACGGTACCCTACTCCTCGCCCATACGCTGGCACTGACCCATGCGTCAGCACGTAGCCTGACCCTCCCACGTTTCCGTACCCTCACCTGTGCCCTAAGCCTTGCCGTTCCCTAACCCTAGCCCAGAACAAAATCCAGCCACCAGCCCTAAAACTTACCCTACGCTGTACCCTACTCCTGCCCCGTATGCCAGCACTGACCCATGCGTCAGCACATAGCCTGACCCTCCCACGTTTCCGTACCCTCACCTGTGCACTAAGCCTTGCCGTTCCCTAACCCTAACCCTAGCCCGGAACAGAAACCCGCAACCAGCCCTACGCCTTACCCTACGCCGTACCCTACTTCTGGCCCGTACGCTGGCACTGACCCGTGCGTCAGCACATAGCCTGACACTCCCACGTTTCCGTACCCTCACCTGTGCCCTATGCCTTGCCGTTCTCTAACCCTAACCCTAGCCCGGAACGGAAACCCTCCACCAGCCCTACGCGTTAACCTATGCCATACCATACTCGTGGCCCATATGCTGCCACTGACCCGTGCGTCAGCACGTAGCCTGACCCTCCCACGTTTCCGTAACCTCACCTGTGCCCTAAGCCTTGCCGTTCCCTAACCCTAACCCTAGCCCTGAACAGAAACCTGCCACCAGCCCTAAAACTTACCCTACGCTGTACCCTACTCCTGGCCCATATTCCAGCACTGACCCGTGCGTCAGCACATAGCCTGACCCTCCCACATTTCCGTACCCTCACCTGTGCCCTAAGCCTTGCCATTCCCTAACCCTAACCGTAGCCCAAAACAGAAACCCGCAACCAGCCCTACGCCTTACCCTACGCCGTACCCTACTTCTGGCCCGTACGCTGGCACTGACCCGTGCGTCAGCACATAGCCTGACACTCCCACGTTTCCGTACCCTCACCTGTGCCCTAAGCCTTGCCGTTCTCTAACCCTAACCCTAGCCTGGAACGGAAACCCTCCACCAGCCCTACGCTTGAACCTATGCCGTACCGTACTCGTGGCCCATACGCTGGCACTGACCCGTGCGTCAGCACGTAGCCTGACCCTCCCACGTTTCCGTAACCTCACCTGTGCCCTAAGCCTTGCCGTTCCCTAACCCTAACCCTAGCCCGGAACAGAAACCTGCCACCAGCCCTAAAACTTACCCTACACTGTACCCTACTCCTGGCCCATATTCCAGCTCTGACCCGTGCGTCAGCACATAGCCTGACCCTCCCACGTTTCTGTACCCTCACCTGTGCCCTAAGCCTTGCCGTTCCCTAACCCTAGCCCGGAACAGAAACCCGCCACCAGCCCTCAACCTTACCTTACGCCGTACACTACTCCAGGCCCGTATGCCAGCACTGACCCGTGCGTCAGCACATAGCCTGACCCTTCCACGTTTCCGTACCCTCACCTGTGCCCTAAGCGTTGCCGTTCCCTAACCCTAACCCTAGCCCGGAACGGAAACCCGCCACCAGCCCTACTCCTTACCCTACGCCGTACCCTACTCTTGGCCCGTACGCTGGCACTCACCCGTGCGTCAGCACGTAGCCTGACCCTCGCATGTTTCCGTAACCTCACCTGTGCCCTAAGCTTTGCTGTTCCCTAACGCTAACCCTAGCCCGGAACAGAAACCCGCCACCAGCCCTCAACCTTACCCTACGCCGTACCCTACTCCTGGCCCGTAAGCCAGCACTGACCCGTATGCCAGCACTGACCCGTGCATCAGCACATAGCCTGACCCTTCCACGTTTCCGTACCCTCACCTGTGCCCTAAGCCTTGCCGTTCCCTAACCATAACCCTAGCCCAGAACAGAAACCCGCAACCAGCCCTACGCCTTACCCTACGCCGTACCCTACTCCTGGCCCGTACGCGGGCACTGACCCGTGCGACCTCACGTAGCCTGACCCTCCCAGGTTTCCGTACCCTCACCTGTGCCCTAAGCCTTGCCGTTCCCTAACCCTAACCCTAGCCCGGAACAGAAACCCGCAAACAGCCCAACGCCTTACCCTACGCCGTACCCTACTCCTGGCCCATACCCTGGCACTGACCCGTGCGTCAGCACATAGCCTGACCCTGCAACGTTTCCGTACCCTCACCTGTGCCCTAAGCCTTACCGTTCCCTAACCCTAACCCTAGCCCGGAACGGAAACCCGCCACCAGCCCTACGCCTTACCCTACGCCGTACCCTACTCCTGGCCAGTACGCCGGCACTGACACGTGCGTCAGCTCGTAGCCTGACCCTCCCACGTTTCCGTATCCTCACCTTGCCCTAAGGCTTGCCGTTCCCTAACCCTAACCCTAGCCCGGAACGGAAACCCGCCACCAGCCCTACATCTCACCCTACGCTGTACCCTATGCCTGGCCCGTACACCGGCACTGACCCGTGCGTCAGTACATAGCCTGACCCTCCCACGTTTCCGTACCCTCACCTGTGCCCTAAGCCTTGCCGTTCCCTAACCCTAACCCTAGCCCGGAATGGAAACCCGCCACCAGCCCTACGCCTTACCCTACGCCGTACCCTACTCCTGGCCAGTACGCCGGCACTGACCCGTGCGTCAGCACGTAGCCTGACACTCCCACGTTTCCGTAACCTCACCTGTTCCCTAAGCCTTGCCGTTCCCTTACCATAACCCTAGCCCGGAAAGGAAACCTGCCACCAGCCCTATGCCTAACCCTACGCCATACCCTACTCTTGGCCCATACTCTGGCACTGACCCGTGCGTCAGCACGTAGCCTGACCCTCACATGTTTCCGTAACCTCACCTGTGCCCTAAGCTTTGCCGTTCCCTAACCCTAACCCTAGCCCGCAACCGAAACGTGCCACCAGCCCTAAACTTTACCCTACGCTGTACCCTACTCCTGGACCACATTCCAGCAATGACCCATGAGTCAGCACATAGCCTGACCCTTCCACGTTTCCGTACCCTCACCTGTGCCCTAAGCCTTGCCGTTCCCTAACCCTAACCCTAGCCCGGAAGAGAAACCCGCCACAAGCCCTAAAACTTACGCTACGCTGTACCCTACTCCTGGCCCGTATGCCACCACTGACCTGTGCGTCAGAACATAGCCTGAACCTCCCACATTTCCATACCCTCACCTGTGCCCTAAGCCTTGCCGTTCCCTAACCCTAACCCTAGCCCGGAACAGAAACCCGCAAGCAGCCCTATGCCTTACACTACGCCGTACCCTACTCCTGGCCCATACGCTAGCACTGACCCGTGCGTCAGCACGTAGCCTGACCCTCCCACATTTCCGTACCCTCACCTGTGCCCTAAGCCTTGCCGTTCCCTAACCTTAACCCTAGCCCGGAACGGAAACCCACCACCAGCCCTACGCCTTACTGTACGCCGTACCCTACTCCTGGCCCGTACGCCGGCACTGGCCCGTGCGACAGCACCTAGCATGACCCTCCCACGTGTCCGTACCATCACCTGTGCCCTAAGCCTTGCCATTCCCTAACCCTAACGCTAGCCCGGAACGGAAACCCGCCACCAGCCCTACGCCTTACCCTACGCCGTACCCTACTCCTGGCCCGTAGGCTGGCACTGACGCGTGCGTCAGCACGTAGCCTGACCCTCCCACGTTTCCGTACCCTCACCTGTGCCCTAAGCCTTGCCATTCCCTAACCCTAACCCTAGCCCGGAACGGAAACCCGCTACCAGCCCTACGCCTTACCCTACGCCGTACCCTAGTCCTAGCCCGTACGCTGGCACTGACCCGTGCGTCAGCACGTAGCCTGACCCTCCCACATTTCCGTACCCTCACCTGTGCCCTAAGCCTTGCCGTACCCTAACCCTAACCCTAGCCTGGAACGGAAACCCACCACGAGCCCTAATTCTTACCCTACGCCGTACCCTACTCTTGGCCCGTACGCTGGCACTGACGCGTGCGTCAGCACGTAGCCTGATCCTCTCATGTTTCCGTAACCTCACCTGTGCCCTAAGCTTTGCTGTTCCCTAACCCTAACCCTAGCCCGGAACGGAAACCCGCCACCAGCCATAAAACCTTACCCTACGCTGTACCCTACTCCTGGCCCATATGCCAGCACTGACCCGTGCGTCAGCACATAGCCTGACCCTCCCAAGTTTCCGTACCCTCACCTGTGCCCTAAGCCTTGCCGTTCCCTAACCCTAGCCAGGAACAGAAACCCGCCACCAACCCTAAAACTTACCCTACACTGTACCATACTCCTTGCCCGTATGCCAGCACTGACCCGTGCGTCAGCACATAGCCTGACCCTCCCACTTTCCGTACCCTCACCTGTGCACTAAGCCTTGCCGTTCCCTATCCCTAACCCTAGCCCGGAACCGAAACCCGCAACCAGCCCTACGCCTTACCCTATGCCGTACCCTACTCCTGGCCCGTACGCTGGCACTGACCCGTGCGTCAGCACCTAGCCTGACCCTCCCATGTATCCGTACCCACACCTGTGCCCTAAGTCTTGCCGTTCCCTAACCCTAACCCTAGCCCGGAACGGAAACCCGCCACCAGCCCTACGCATTACCCTACGCCGTACCCTACTCCTGGCCCGTATGCTGGCACTGACGCGTGCGTCAGCATGTAGCCTGACCCTCCCACGTTTCCGTAACCTCACCTGTGCGCCCTAAGCCTTGCCGTTCCCTAACCCTAACCCTAGCCAGGTACAGAAACCCGCCACCAGCCCTAAACCTTACCCTACGCTGTACCCTACACCTGACCTGTATGCCGTCACTGACGCGTGCGTCAGCACATAGCCTGACCCTTCCACGTTTCCTTACCCTCACATGTGCCCTAAGCCTTGCCGTACCCTTACCCTAACCCTAGCCCGGAACGCAAACCCGCCACCAGCCCTACGCCTTACCCTACGCCGTAACCTACTCCTAGCCCGTACGCTGGCACTGACCCGTGCGTCATCACGTACCCTGACCCTCCCACGTTTCCGTACCCTCACCTGTGCCCTAGCCTTGCCATTCCCTAACCCTAGCCTGGAACAGAAACCCGCCACAAGCCCTAAAACTTACCCTACGCTGTACCCTACTCCTGGCCCGTATGCCAGCACTGACCCGTGCGTCAGCACATAGCCTGACCCTCCCACGTTTCCGTACCCTCACCTGTGCCCTAAGCCTTGCCGTTCTCTAACCCTAACCCTAGCCCGGAACGGAAACCCTCCACCAACCCTACGCCTTAACCTATGCCGTACCCTACTCGTTGCCCATACGCCGGCACTGACGCGTGCGTCAGCACGTAGCCTGACCCTCCCCCGTTTCCGTAACCTCACCTGTGCCCTAAGCCTTGCCGTTCCCTAACCCTAACCCTAGCCCGGAACGGAAACCTGCCACCAGCCCTATGCCTTACCCTACGCCGTACCCTACTCTTGGCCCGTACGCTGGCACTGACCCGTGCGTCAGCACGTAGCCTGACCCTCACATGTTTCCGTAACCTCACCTGTGCCCTAAGCTTTGCCGTTCCCTAACCCTAACCCTAGCCCGGAACGGAAACCCACCACCAGCCCTAAACCTTACGCTACGCTGTACCCTACTCCTGGCCCATATGCCAGCACTGACCCGTGCGTCACCACATAGCCTGACCCTCCCACGTTTCCGTACTCTCACCTGTGCCCTAAGCTTTGCCGTTCCCTAACCCTAACCCTAGCCCGGAACGGAAACCCTCCACCAACCCTACGCCTTAACCTATGCCGTACCCTACTCGTTGCCCATACGCCGGCACTGACGCGTGCGTCAGCACGTAGCCTGACCCTCCCCCGTTTCCGTAACCTCACCTGTGCCCTAAGCCTTGCCGTTCCCTAACCCTAACCCTAGCCCGGAACGGAAACCTGCCACCAGCCCTATGCCTTACCCTACGCCGTACCCTACTCTTGGCCCGTACGCTGGCACTGACCCGTGCGTCAGCACGTAGCCTGACCCTCGGATGTTTCCGTAACCTCACCTGTGCCCTAAGCTTTGCTGTTCCCTAACCCTAACCCTAGCCCGGAACGGAAACCCGCCAGCAGCCCTAAACCTTACCCTACGCTCTACCCTACTCCTGGCCCATATGCCAGCACTGACCCGTGCGTCAGCACATAGCCTGACCCTCCCACGTTTCCGTACCCTCACCTGTGCCCTAAGCCTTGCCGTTCCCTAACCCTAACCCTAGCCCAGAACAGAAACCCGCAACCAGCCCTACGCCTTACCCTACACCGTACCCTACTTCTGGCACGTACGCTGGCACTGACCCGTGCGTCAGCACATAGCCTGACCCTCCCACGTTTCCGTACCCTCACCTGTGCCCTATGCCTTGCCGTTCTCTAACCCTAACCCTAGCCCGGAACGGAAACCCTCCACCAGCCCTACGCGTTAACCTATGCCGTACCATACTTGTGGCCCATATGCTGGCACTGACCCGTGCGTCAGCACGTAGCCTGACCCTCCCACGTTTCCGTAACCTCACCTGTGCCCTAAGCCTTGCCGTTCCCTAACCCTAACCCTAGCCCTGAACAGAAACCTGCCACCAGCCCTAAAACTTACCCTACGCTGTACCCTACTCCTGGCCCGTATTCCAGCACTGACCCGTGCGTCAGCACATAGCCTGACCCTCCCACATTTCCGTACCCTCACCTGTGCCCTAAGCCTTGCCGTTCCCTAACCCTAACCGTAGCCCGAAACAGAAACCCGCAACCAGCCCTACGCCTTACCCTATGCCGTACCCTACACCTGGCCCATACGCTGGCACTGACCCGTGCGTCAGCACGTAGCCTGACCCTCCCACGTTTCCGTACCCTCACCTGTGCCCTAAGCCTTGCCGTTCCCTAACCCTAACCCAAGCCCGGAACGGAGACCCACCACCAGCCCTACGCCTTACCCTACGCCGTACCCTAATCCTGGCCCGTACGCCAGCACTGACCCGTGCGTCAGCACCTAGCCTGACCCTCCCACGTTTCCGTACCCTCACCTTTGCCCTAAGCCTTGCCGTTCCCTAACCCTAACCCTAGCCCGGAACGGAAACCCGCCACCAGCCCTACGCATTACCCTACGCCGTACCCTACTCCTGGCCCGTACGCTGGCACTGACGCGTGCATCAGCACGTAGCCTGACCCTCCCACGTTTCCGTATCCTCACCTGTGCCCTAAGCCTTGCCGTTCCCTAACCCTAACCCTAGCATGGAACAGAAACCCGCCACCAGCCCTAAACCTTACCCTACGATGTACCCTACAACTGACCTGTATGCCGTCACTGACCCGTGCGTCAGCACATAGCCTGACCCTTCCACGTTTCCTTACCCTCACCTGTGCCCTAAGCCTTGCTGTACCCTAACCCTAACCCTAGCCCGGAACGGAAACCCGCCACCAGCGCTACGCCTTACCCTACGCCGTATCGTACTCCTAGCCCGTACGCTGGCACTGACCCGTGCGTCATCATGTACCCTGACCCTCCCACGTTTCCGTACCCTCACCTGTGCCCTAAGCCTTGCCGTTCCCTAACCCTATCCCGGAACAAAAACCCGCCTCAATCCCTAAAACTTACCCTACGCTGTACCGTACTCCTGGCCCTTATGCCAGCACTGACCCGTGCGTCAGCACATAGCCTGACCCTCCCACGTTTCCGTACCCTCACCTGTGCCCTAAGCCTTGCCTTTCTATAACCCTAACCCTAGCCCGGAACGGAAACCCTCCACCAACCCTACGCCTTAACCTATGCCGTACCCTACTCGTTGCCCATACGCCGGCACTGACCCGTGCGTCAGCACGTACCCTGACCCTCCCCCGTTTCCGTAACCTCACCTGTGCCCTAAGCCTTGCCGTTCCCTAACCCTAACCCTAGCCCGGAACGGAAACCCGCCACCAGCCCTAAACCTTACGCTACGCTGTACCCTAATCCTGGCCCATATGCGAGCACTGACCCGTGCGTCAGCACATAGCCTGACACTCCCACGTTTCCGTACTCTCACCTGTGCCCTAAGCCTTGCCGTTCCCTAACCCTAACCCTAGCCCGGAACGGAAACCCGCCACCAGCCCTACGCCTTACCCTACGCCGTACCCTACTCCTCGCCCGTACGCTGACGCTGACCCGGGCGTCAGCACATAGCCTGACCCTCCCAAGTTTCCGTACCCTCACCTGTGCCCTAAGCCTTGCCGTTCCCTAACCCTAGCCAGGAACAGAAACCCGCCACCAACCCTAAAACTTACCCTACGCTGTACCATACTCCTTGCCCGTATGCCAGCACTGACCCGTGCGTCAGCACATAGCCTGACCCTCCCACTTTCCGTACCCTCACCTGTGCACTAAGCCTTGCCGTTCCCTATCCCTAACCCTAGCCCGGAACAGAAACACGCAACCAGCCCTACGCCTTACCCTATGCCGTACCCTACTCCTGGCCCGTACGCTGGCACTGACCCGTGCGTCAGGACCTAGCCTGACCCTCCCATGTATCCGTACCCACACCTGTGCCCTAAGTCTTGCCGTTCCCTAACCCTAACCCTAGCCCGGAACGGAAACCCTCCACCAACCCTACGCCTTAACCTATGCCGTACCCTACTCGTTGCCCATACGCCGGCACTGACGCGTGCGTCAGCACGTAGCCTGACCCTCCCCCGTTTCCGTAACCTCACCTGTGCCCTAAGCCTTGCCGTTCCCTAACCCTAACCCTAGCCCGGAACGGAAACCTGCCACCAGCCCTATGCCTTACCCTACGCCGTACCCTACTCTTGGCCCGTACGCTGGCACTGACCCGTGCGTCAGCACGTAGCCTGACCCTCGGATGTTTCCGTAACCTCACCTGTGCCCTAAGCTTTGCTGTTCCCTAACCCTAACCCTAGCCCGGAACGGAAACCCGCCAGCAGCCCTAAACCTTACCCTACGCTCTACCCTACTCCTGGCCCATATGCCAACACTGACCCGTGCGTCAGCACATAGCCTGACCCTCCCACGTTTCCGTACCCTCACCTGTGCCCTAAGCCTTGCCGTTCCCTAACCCTAGCCCAAAACAGAAACCCGCCACCAGCCCTAAAACTTACCCTACGCTGTACCCTACTCCTGGCCCATATGCCAGCACTGACCCATGCGTCAGCACATAGCCTGACCCTCCCACGTTTCCGTACCCTCACCTGTGCACTAAGCCTTGCCGTTCCCTAACCCTAACCCTAGCCCAGAACAGAAACCCGCAACCAGCCCTACGCCTTACCCTACACCGTACCCTACTTCTGGCACGTACGCTGGCACTGACCCGTGCGTCAGCACATAGCCTGACCCTCCCACGTTTCCGTACCCTCACCTGTGCCCTATGCCTTGCCGTTCTCTAACCCTAACCCTAGCCCGGAACGGAAACCCTCCACCAGCCCTACGCGTTAACCTATGCCGTACCATACTTGTGGCCCATATGCTGGCACTGACCCGTGCGTCAGCACGTAGCCTGACCCTCCCACGTTTCCGTAACCTCACCTGTGCCCTAAGCCTTGCCGTTCCCTAACCCTAACCCTAGCCCTGAACAGAAACCTGCCACCAGCCCTAAAACTTACCCTACGCTGTACCCTACTCCTGGCCCGTATTCCAGCACTGACCCGTGCGTCAGCACATAGCCTGACCCTCCCACATTTCCGTACCCTCACCTGTGCCCTAAGCCTTGCCGTTCCCTAACCCTAACCCAAGCCCGGAACGGAGACCCACCACCAGCCCTACGCCTTACCCTACGCCGTACCCTAATCCTGGCCCGTACGCCAGCACTGACCCGTGCGTCAGCACCTAGCCTGACCCTCCCACGTTTCCGTACCCTCACCTTTGCCCTAAGCCTTGCCGTTCCCTAACCCTAACCCTAGCCCGGAACGGAAACCCGCCACCAGCCCTACGCATTACCCTACGCCGTACCCTACTCCTGGCCCGTACGCTGGCACTGACGCGTGCGTCAGCACGTAGCCTGACCCTCCCACGTTTCCGTATCCTCACCTGTGCCCTAAGCCTTGCCGTTCCCTAACCCTAACCCTAGCATGGAACAGAAACCCGCCACCAGCCCTAAACCTTACCCTACGATGTACCCTACACCTGACCTGTATGCCGTCACTGACCCGTGCGTCAGCACATAGCCTGACCCTTCCACGTTTCCTTACCCTCACCTGTGCCCTAAGCCTTGCTGTACCCTAACCCTAACCCTAGCCCGGAACGGAAACCCGCCACCAGCGCTACGCCTTACCCTACGCCGTATCGTACTCCTAGCCCGTACGCTGGCACTGACCCGTGCGTCATCATGTACCCTGACCCTCCCACGTTTCCGTACCCTCACCTGTGCCCTAAGCCTTGCCGTTCCCTAACCCTATCCCGGAACAAAAACCCGCCTCAATCCCTAAAACTTACCCTACGCTGTACCGTACTCCTGGCCCTTATGCCAGCACTGACCCGTGCGTCAGCACATAGCCTGACTCTCCCACGTTTCCGTATGCTCACCTGTGCCCTAAGCCTTGCCTTTCTATAACCCTAACCCTAGCCCGGAACGGAAACCCTCCACCAACCCTACGCCTTAACCTATGCCGTACCCTACTCGTTGCCCATACGCCGGCACTGACCCGTGCGTCAGCACGTACCCTGACCCTCCCCCGTTTCCGTAACCTCACCTGTGCCCTAAGCCTTGCCGTTCCCTAACCCTAACCCTAGCCCGGAACGGAAACCCGCCACCAGCCCTAAACCTTACGCTACGCTGTACCCTAATCCTGGCCCATATGCGAGCACTGACCCGTGCGTCAGCACATAGCCTGACACTCCCACGTTTCCGTACTCTCACCTGTGCCCTAAGCCTTGCCGTTCCCTAACCCTAACCCTAGCCCGGAACAGAAACCCGCCACCAGCCCTACGCCTTACCCTACACCGTACCCTACTCCTCGCCCGTACGCTGACGCTGACCCGGGCGTCAGCACATAGCCTGACCCTCCCAAGTTTCCGTACCCTCACCTGTGCCCTAAGCCTTGCCGTTCCCTAACCCTAGCCAGGAACAGAAACCCGCCACCAACCCTAAATCTTACCCTACACTGTACCATACTCCTTGCCCGTATGCCAGCACTGACCCGTGCGTCAGCACATAGCCTGACCCTCCCACTTTCCGTACCCTCACCTGTGCACTAAGCCTTGCCGTTCCCTATCCCTAACCCTAGCCCGGAACAGAAACCCGCAACCAGCCCTACGCCTTACCCTATGCCGTACCCTACTCCTGGCCCGTACGCTGGCACTGACCCGTGCGTCAGCACCTAGCCTGACCCTCCCATGTATCCGTACCCACACCTGTGCCCTAAGTCTTGCCGTTCCCTAACCCTAACCCTAGCCCGGAACGGAAACCCGCCACCAGCCCTACGCATTACCCTACGCCGTACCCTACTCCTGGCCCGTATGCTGGCACTGACGCGTGCGTCAGCACGTAGCCTGACCCTCCCACGTTTCCGTAACCTCACCTGTGCGCCCTAAGCCTTGCCGTTCCCTAACCCTAACCCTAGCCAGGAACAGAAACCCGCCACCAGCCCTAAACCTTACCCTACGCTGTACCCTACACCTGACCTGTATGCCGTCACTGACGCGTGCGTCAGCACATAGCCTGACCCTTCCACGTTTCCTTACCCTCACATGTGCCCTAAGCCTTGCCGTACCCTAACCATAACCCTAGCCCGGAACGCAAACCCGCCACCAGCCCTACGCCTTACCCTACGCCGTAACCTACTCCTAGCCCGTACGCTGGCACTGACCCGTGCGTCATCACGTACCCTGACCCTCCCACGTTTCCGTACCCTCACCTGTGCCCTAGCCTTGCCGTTCCCTAACCCTAGCCTGGAACAGAAACCCGCCACAAGCCCTAAAACTTACCCTACGCTGTACCCTACTCCTGGCCCGTATGCCAGCACTGACCCGTGCGTCAGCACATAGCCTGACCCTCCCACGTTTCCGTACCCTCACCTGTGCCCTAAGCCTTGCCGTTCTCTAACCCTAACCCTAGCCCGGAACGGAAACCCTCCACCAACCCTACGCCTTAACCTATGCCGTACCCTACTCGTTGCCCATACGCCGGCACTGACGCGTGCGTCAGCACGTAGCCTGACCCTCCCCCGTTTCCGTAACCTCACCTGTGCCCTAAGCCTTGCCGTTCCCTAACCCTAACCCTAGCCCGGAACGGAAACCTGCCACCAGCCCTATGCCTTACCCTACGCCGTACCCTACTCTTGGCCCGTACGCTGGCACTGACCCGTGCGTCAGCACGTAGCCTGACCCTCACATGTTTCCGTAACCTCACCTGTGCCCTAAGCTTTGCCGTTCCCTAACCCTAACCCTAGCCCGGAACGGAAACCCACCACCAGCCCTAAACCTTACGCTACGCTGTACCCTACTCCTGGCCCATATGCCAGCACTGACCCGTGCGTCACCACATAGCCTGACCCTCCCACGTTTCCGTACTCTCACCTGTGCCCTAAGCTTTGCCGTTCCCTAACCCTAACCCTAGCCCGGAACGGAAACCCTCCACCAAGCCTACGCCTTAACCTATGCCGTACCCTACTCGTTGCCCATACGCCGGCACTGACGCGTGCGTCAGCACGTAGCCTGACCCTCCCCCGTTTCCGTAACCTCACCTGTGCCCTAAGCCTTGCCGTTCCCTAACCCTAACCCTAGCCCGGAACGGAAACCTGCCACCAGCCCTATGCCTTACCCTACGCCGTACCCTACTCTTGGCCCGTACGCTGGCACTGACCCGTGCGTCAGCACGTAGCCTGACCCTCGGATGTTTCCGTAACCTCACCTGTGCCCTAAGCTTTGCTGTTCCCTAACCCTAACCCTAGCCCGGAACGGAAACCCGCCAGCAGCCCTAAACCTTACCCTACGCTCTACCCTACTCCTGGCCCATATGCCAGCACTGACCCGTGCGTCAGCACATAGCCTGACCCTCCCACGTTTCCGTACCCTCACCTGTGCCCTAAGCCTTGCCGTTCCCTAACCCTAGCCCAAAACAGAAACCCGCCACCAGCCCTAAAACTTACCCTACGCTGTACCCTACTCCTGGCCCGTATGCCAGCACTGACCCATGCGTCAGCACATAGCCTGACCCTCCCACGTTTCCGTACCCTCACCTGTGCACTAAGCCTTGCCGTTCCCTAACCCTAACCCTAGCCCAGAACAGAAACCCGCAACCAGCCCTACGCCTTACCCTACACCGTACCCTACTTCTGGCACGTACGCTGGCACTGACCCGTGCGTCAGCACATAGCCTGACCCTCCCACGTTTCCGTACCCTCACCTGTGCCCTATGCCTTGCCGTTCTCTAACCCTAACCCTAGCCCGGAACAGAAACCCTCCACCAGCCCTACGCGTTAACCTATGCCGTACCATACTCGTGGCCCATATGCTGGCACTGACCCGTGCGTCAGCACGTAGCCTGACCCTCCCACGTTTCCGTAACCTCACCTGTGCCCTAAGCCTTGCCGTTCCCTAACCCTAACCCTAGCCCTGAACAGAAACCTGCCACCAGCCCTAAAACTTACCCTACGCTGTACCCTACTCCTGGCCCGTATTCCAGCACTGACCCGTGCGTCAGCACATAGCCTGACCCTCCCACATTTCCGTACCCTCACCTGTGCCCTAAGCCTTGCCGTTCCCTAACCCTAACCGTAGCCCGAAACAGAAACCCGCAACCAGCCCTACACCTTACCCTATGCCGTACCCTACACCTGGCCCATACGCTGGCACTGACCCGTGCGTCAGCACGTAGCCTGACCCTCCCACGTTTCCGTACCCTCACCTGTGCCCTAAGCCTTGCCGTTCCCTAACCCTAACCCAAGCCCGGAACGGAGACCCACCACCAGCCCTACGCCTTACCCTATGCCGTACCCTAATCCTGGCCCGTACGCCAGCACTGACCCGTGCGTCAGCACCTAGCCTGACCCTCCCACGTTTCCGTACCCTCACCTTTGCCCTAAGCCTTGCCGTTCCCTAACCCTAACCCTAGCCCGGAACGGAAACCCGCCACCAGCCCTACGCATTACCCTACGCCGTACCCTACTCCTGGCCCGTACGCTGGCACTGACGCGTGCGTCAGCACGTAGCCTGACCCTCCCCCGTTTCCGTATCCTCACCTGTGCCCTAAGCCTTGCCGTTCCCTAACCCTAACCCTAGCATGGAACAGAAACCCGCCACCAGCCCTAAACCTTACCCTACGATGTACCCTACACCTGACCTGTATGCCGTCACTGACCCGTGCGTCAGCACATAGCCTGACCCTTCCACGTTTCCTTACCCTCACCTGTGCCCTAAGCCTTGCTGTACCCTAACCGTAACCCTAGCCCGGAACGGAAACCCGCCACCAGCGCTACGCCTTACCCTACGCCGTATCGTACTCCTAGCCCGTACGCTGGCACTGACCCGTGCGTCATCATGTACCCTGACCCTCCCACGTTTCCGTACCCTCACCTGTGCCCTAAGCCTTGCCGTTCCCTAACCCTATCCCGGAACAAAAACCCGCCTCAATCCCTAAAACTTACCCTACGCTGTACCGTACTCCTGGCCCTTATGCCAGCACTGACCCGTGCGTCAGCACATAGCCTGACCCTCCCACGTTTCCGTACCCTCACCTGTGCCCTAAGCCTTGCCTTTCTATAACCCTAACCCTAGCCCGGAACGGAAACCCTCCACCAACCCTACGCCTTAACCTATGCCGTACCCTACTCGTTGCCCATACGCCGGCACTGACCCGTGCGTCAGCACGTACCCTGACCCTCCCCCGTTTCCGTAACCTCACCTGTGCCCTAAGCCTTGCCGTTCCCTAACCCTAACCCTAGCCCGGAACGGAAACCCGCCACCAGCCCTAAACCTTACGCAACGCTGTACCCTAATCCTGGCCCATATGCGAGCACTGACCCGTGCGTCAGCACATAGCCTGACACTCCCACGTTTCCGTACTCTCACCTGTGCCCTAAGCCTTGCCGTTCCCTAACCCTAACCCTAGCCCGGAACGGAATCCCGCCACCAGCCCTACGCCTTACCCAACACCGTACCCTACTCCTCGCCCGTACGCTGACGCTGACCCGGGCGTCAGCACGTAGCCTGACCCTCCCACGTTTCCGTACCCTCACCTGTGCCCTAAGCCTTGCTGTTCCCTAACCCTAACCCTAGCCCGGAACGGAATCCCGCCACTAGCCCTACGCCTTACCCTACGCCGTACCCTACTCTTGGCCCGTACGCTGGCACTGACCCGTGCGTCAGCACGTAGCATGACCCTCGGATGTTTCCGTAACCTCACCTGTGCCCTAAGCTTTGCTGTTCCATAACCCTAACCCTAGCCCGGAACGGAAACCCGCAGGCAGCCCTAAACCTTACCCTACGCTGTACCCTACTCCTGGCCCATATTCCAGCACTGACCCGTGCGTCAGCACATAGCCTGACCCTCCCACGTTTCCGTACCCTCACCTGTGCCCTAAGCCTTGCCGTTCCCTAACCCTAGCCCAGAACAGAAACCCGCCACCAGCCCTAAAACTTACCCTACGCTGTACCCTACTCCTGGCCCGTATGCCAGCACTGACCCATGCGTCAGCACATAGCCTGACCCTCCCACGTTTCCGTACCCTCACCTGTGCACTAAGCCTTGCCGTTCCCTAACCCTAACCCTAGCCCGGAACAGAAACCCACAACCAGCCCTACGCCTTACCCTACGCCGTACCCTACTTCTGGCCCGTACGCTGGCACTGACCCGTGCGTCAGCACATAGCCTGACACTCCCACGTTTCCGTACCCTCACCTGTGCCCTAAGCCTTGCCGTTCTCTAACCCTAACCCTAGCCCGGAACGGAAACCCTCCACCAGCCCTACGCGTTAACCTATGCCGTACCATACTCGTGGCCCATATGCTGGCACTGACCCGTGCGTCAGCACGTAGCCTGACCCTCCCACGTTTCCGTAACCTCACCTGTGCCCTAAGCCTTGCCGTTCCCTATCCCTAACCCTAGCTCTGAACAGAAACCTGCCACCAGCCCTAAAACTTACCCTACGCTGTACCCTACTCCTGGCCCGTATTCCAGCACTGACCCGTGCGTCAGCACATAGCCTGACCCTCCCACATTTCCGTACCCTCACCTGTGCCCTAAGCCTTGCCGTTCACTAACCCTAACCGTAGCCCGAAACAGAAACCCGCAACCAGCCCTACGCCTTACCCTATGCCGTACCCTACTCCTGGCCCATACGCTGGCACTGACCCGTGCGTCAGCACGTAGCCTGACCCTCCCACGTTTCCGTACCCTCACCTGTGCCCTAAGCCTTGCCGTTCCCTAACCCTAACCCAAGCCCGGAACGGAGACCCACCACCAGCCCTACGCCTTACCCTACGCCGTACCCTAATCCTGGCCCGTACGCCGGCACTGACCCGTGCGTCAGCACCTAGCCTGACCCTCCCACGTTTCCGTACCCTCACCTGTGCCCTAAGCCTTGCCGTTCCCTAACCGTAACCCTAGCCCGGAACGGAAACCCGCCACCAGCCCTACGCATTACCCTACGCCGTACCCTACTCCTGGCCCGTACGCTGGCACGGACGCGTGCGTCAGCACGTAGCCTGACCCTCCCACGTTTCCGTATCCACACCTGTGCCCTAAGCCTTGCCGTTCCCTAACCCTAACCCTAGCCCGGAACGGAAACCCGCCACCAGCCCTACTCCTTACCCTCCGCCGTACCCTACTCTTGGCCCGTATGCTGGCACTGACCCGTGCGTCAGCACGTAGCCTGACCCTCGCATGTTTCCGTAACCTCACCTGTGCCCTAAGCTTTGCTGTTCCCTAACCCTAACCCTAGCCCGGAACAGAAACGCGCCACCAGCCCTAATCCTTACCTTACACTGTACCCTACTCCTGTCCCGTATGCCAGCACTGACCCGTGCGTCATCACATAGCCTGACCCTCCCACGTTTCCTTACCCTCACCTGTGCCCTAAGCCTTGCCGTTCTCTAACCCTAACCCTAGCCCGGAACGGAAACCCTCCACCAACCCTACGCCTTAACGTATGCCGTACCCTACTCGTTGCCCATACACCGGCACTGACCCGTGCGTCAGCACGTAGCCTGACCCTCCCCCGTTTCCGTAACCTCACCTGTGCCCTAAGCCTTGCTGTTCCCTAACCCTAACCGTAGCCCGGAACGGAAACCCGCCACCAGCCCTATGCCTTACCCTACGCCGTACCCTACTCTTGGCCCGTACACTGGCACTGACCCGTGCGTCAGCACGTAGCCTGACCCTCACATGTTTCCGTAACCTCACCTGTGCCCTAAGCTTTGCCGTTCCCTAACCCTAACCCTAGCCCGGAAATGAAACCCACCACCAGCCCTAAACCTTACGCTACGCTGTACCCTACTCCTGGCCCATATGCCAGCACTGACCCGTGCGTCAGCACATAGCCTGACCCTCCCACGTTTCCGTACTCTCACCTGTGCCCTAAGCCTTGCCGTTCCCTAACCCTAACCCTAGCCCGGAACGGAAACCCACCACCAGCCCTACGCCTTACCCTACACGGTACCCTACTCCTCGCCCATACGCTGGCACTGACCCATGCGTCAGCACGTAGCCTGACCCTCCCACGTTTCCGTACCCTCACCTGTGTCCTAAGCCTTGCTGTTCCCTAACCCTAACCCTAGCCCAGAACGGAAACCCGCCACCAGCCCTACGCCTTACCCTACGCCGTACCCTACTCTTGGCCCGTACGCTGGCACTGACCCATGCGTCAGCACGTAGCCTGACCCTCGGATGTTTCCGTAACCTCACCTGTGCCCTAAGCTTTGCTGTTCCCTAACCCTAACCCTAGCCCGGAACGGAAACCCGCCAGCAGCCCTAAACCTTACCCTACGCTGTACCCTACTCCTGGCCCGTATGCCAGCACTGACCCATGCGTCAGCACATAGCCTGACCCTCCCACGTTTCCGTACCCTCACCTGTGCACTAAGCCTTGCCGTTCCCTAACCCTAACCCTAGCCCGGAACAGGAACCCGCAACCAGCCCTACGCCTTACCCTACGCCGTACCCTACTCCTGGCCCATACGCTGGCACTGACCCGTGCGTCAGCACGTAGCCTGACCCTCCCACGTTTCCGTACCCTCACCTGTGCCCTAAGCCTTGCCGTTCCCTAACCCTAACCCAAGCCCGGAACGGAGACCCACCACCAGCCCTACGCCTTACCCTACGCCGTACCCTAATCCTGGCCCGTACGCCGGCACTGACCCGTGCGTCAGCACCTGGCCTGACCCTCCCACGTTTCCGTAACCTCACCTGTGCCCTAAGCCTTGCCGTTCCCTAACCGTAACCCTAGCCCGGAACGGAAACCCGCCACCAGCCCTACGCATTACCCTACGCCGTACCCTACTCCTGGCCCGTACGCTGGCACGGACACGTGCGTCAGCACGTAGCCTGACCCTCCCACGTTTCCGTATCCACACCTGTGCCCTAAGCCTTGCCGTTCCCTAACCCTAACCCTAGCCCGGAATGGAAACCCGCCACCAGCCCTACTCCTTACCCTCCGCCGTACCCTACTCTTGGCCCGTATGCTGGCACTGACCCGTGCGTCAGCACGTAGCCTGACCCTCGCATGTTTCCGTAACCTCACCTGTGCCCTAAGCTTTGCTGTTCCCTAACCCTAACCCTAGCCCGGAACAGAAACGCGCCACCAGCCCTAAACCTTACCCTACAATGTACCCTACTCCTGGCCCGTATGCCAGCACTGACCCGTGCGTCAGCATATAGCCTGACCCTCCCACGTTTCCGTACCCTCACCTGTGCCCTAAGCCTTGCCGTTCTCTAACCCTAACCCTAGCACGGAACGGAAACCCTCCACCAACCCTACGCCTTAACCTATGCCGTACCCTACTCGTTGCCCATACACCGGCACTGACCCGTGCGTCAGCATGTAGCCTGACCCTCCCCCGTTTCCGTAACCTCACCTGTGCCCTAAGCCTTGCTGTTCCCTAACCCTAACCGTAGCCCGGAACGGAAACCCGCCACCAGCCCTATGCCTTACCCTACGCCGTACCCTACTCTTGGCCCGTACACTGGCACTGACCCGTGCGTCAGCACGTAGCCTGACCCTCACATGTTTCCGTAACCTCACCTGTGCCCTAAGCTTTGCCGTTCCCTAACCCTAACCCTAGCCCAGAACTGAAACCCGCCACCAGCCCTAAACCTTACGCTACGCTGTACCCTACTCCTGGCCCATATGCCAGCACTGACCCGTGCGTCAGCACATAGCCTGACCCTCCCACGTTTCCGTACTCTCACCTGTGCCCTAAGCCTTGCCGTTCCCTAACCCTAACAATAGCCCGGAACGGAAACCCACCACCAGCCCTACGCCTTACCCTACACGGTACCCTACTCCTCGCCCATACGCTGGCACTGACCCGTGCGTCAGCACGTAGCCTGACCCTCCCACGTTTCCGTACCCTCACCTGTGCCCTAAGCCTTGCTGTTCCCTAACCCTAACCCTAGCCCGGAACGGAAACCCGCCACCAGCCCTACGCCTTACCCTACGCCGTACCCTACTCTTGGCCCGTACGCTGGCACTGACCCATGCGTCAGCACGTAGCCTGACCCTCGGATGTTTCCGTAACCTCACCTGTGCCCTAAGCTTTGCTGTTCCCTAACCCTAACCCTAGCCCGGAACAGAAACCCGCCAGCAGCCCTAAACCTTACCCTACGCTGTACCCTACTCCTGGCCCGTATGCCAGCACTGACCCATGCGTCAGCACATAGCCTGACCCTCCCACGTTTCCGTACCCTCACCTGTGCACTAAGCCTTGCCGTTCCCTAACCCTAACCCTAGCCCGGAACAGAAACCCGCAACCAGCCCTACGCCTTACCCTACGCCGTACCCTACTTCTGGCCCGTACGCTGGCACTGACCCGTGCGTCAGCACATAGCCTGACACTCCCACGTTTCCGTACCCTCACCTGTGCCCTAAGCCTTGCCGTTCTCTAACCCTAACCCTAGCCCGGAACGGAAACCCTCCACCAGCCCTACGTGTTAACCTATGCCGTACCATACTCGTGGCCCATATGCTGGCACTGACCCGTGCGTCAGCACGTAGCCTGACCCTCCCACGTTTCCGTAACCTCACCTGTGCCCTAAGCCTTGCCGTTCCCTAACCCTAACCCTAGCTCTGAACAGAAACCTGCCACCAGCCCTAAAACTTACCCTACGCTGTACCCTACTCCTGGCCCGTATTCCAGCACTGACCCGTGCGTCAGCACATAGCCTGACCCTCCCACATTTCCGTACCCTCACCTGTGCCCTAAGCCTTGCCGTTCACTAACCCTAACCGTAGCCCGAAACAGAAACCCGCAACCAGCCCTATGCCTTACCCTATGCCGTACCCTACTCCTGGCCCATACGCTGGCACTGACCCGTGCGTCAGCACGTAGCCTGACCCTCCCACGTTTCCGTACCCTCACCTGTGCCCTAAGCCTTGCCGTTCCCTAACCCTAACCCAAGCCCGGAATGGAGACCCACCACCAGCCCTACGCCTTACCCTACGCCGTACCCTAATCCTGGCCCGTACGCCGGCACTGACCCGTGCGTCAGCACCTAGCCTGACCCTCCCACGTTTCCGTACCCTCACCTGTGCCCTAAGCCTTGCCGTTCCCTAACCGTAACCCTAGCCCGGAACGGAAACCCGCCACCAGCCCTACGCATTACCCTACGCCGTACCCTACTCCTGGCCCGTACGCTGGCACGGACGCGTGCGTCAGCACGTAGCCTGACCCTCCCACGTTTCCGTATCCACACCTGTGCCCTAAGCCTTGCCGTTCCCTAACCCTAACCCTAGCCCGGAACGGAAACCCGCCACCAGCCCTACTCCTTACCCTCCGCCGTACCCTACTCTTGGCCCGTATGCTGGCACTGACCCGTGCGTCAGCACGTAGCCTGACCCTCGCATGTTTCCGTAACCTCACCTGTGCCCTAAGCTTTGCTGTTCCCTAACCCTAACCCTAGCCCGGAACAGAAACGCGCCACCAGCCCTAAACCTTACCCTACACTGTACCCTACTCCTGGCCCGTATGCCAGCACTGACCCGTGCGTCAGCACATAGCCTGACCCTCCCACGTTTCCGTACCCTCACCTGTGCCCTAAGCCTTGCCGTTCTCTAACCCTAACCCTAGCCCGGAACGGAAACCCTCCACCAACCCTACGCCTTAACCTATGCCGTACCCTACTCGTTGCCCATACACCGGCACTGACCCGTGCGTCAGCATGTAGCCTGACCCTCCCCCGTTTCCGTAACCTCACCTGTGCCCTAAGCCTTGCTGTTCCCTAACCCTAACCGTAGCCCGGAACGGAAACCCGCCACCAGCCCTATGCCTTACCCTACGCCGTACCCTACTCTTGGCCCGTACACTGGCACTGACCCGTGCGTCAGCACGTAGCCTGACCCTCACATGTTTCCGTAACCTCACCTGTGCCCTAAGCTTTGCCGTTCCCTAACCCTAACCCTAGCCCGGAACTGAAACCCGCCACCAGCCCTAAACCTTACGCTACGCTGTACCCTACTCCTGGCCCATATGCCAGCACTGACCCGTGCGTCAGCACATAGCCTGACCCTCCCACGTTTCCGTACTCTCACCTGTGCCCTAAGCCTTGCCGTTCCCTAACCCTAACCCTAGCCCGGAACGGAAACCCACCACCAGCCCTACGCCGTACCCTACACGGTACCCTACTCCTCGCCCATACGCTGGCACTGACCCGTGCGTCAGCACGTAGCCTGACCCTCCCACGTTTCCGTACCCTCACCTGTGCCCTAAGCCTTGCTGTTCCCTAACCCTAACCCTAGCCCGGAACGGAAACCCGCCACCAGCCCTACGCCTTACCCTACGCCGTACCCTACTCTTGGCCCGTACGCTGGCACTGACCCATGCGTCAGCACGTAGCCTGACCCTCGGATGTTTCCGTAACCTCACCTGTGCCCTAAGCTTTGCTGTTCCCTAACCCTAACCCTAGCCCGGAACAGAAACCCGCCAGCAGCCCTAAACCTTACCCTACGCTGTACCCTACTCCTGGCCCGTATGCCAGCACTGACCCATGCGTCAGCACATAGCCTGACCCTCCCACGTTTCCGTACCCTCACCTGTGCACTAAGCCTTGCCGTTCCCTAACCCTAACCCTAGCCCGGAACAGAAACCCGCAACCAGCCCTACGCCTTACCCTACGCCGTACCCTACTTCTGGCCCGTACGCTGGCACTGACCCGTGCGTCAGCACATAGCCTGACACTCCCACGTTTCCGTACCCTCACCTGTGCCCTAAGCCTTGCCGTTCTCTAACCCTAACCCTAGCCCGGAACGGAAACCCTCCACCAGCCCTACGCGTTAACCTATGCCGTACCATACTCGTGGCCCATATGCTGGCACTGACCCGTGCGTCAGCACGTAGCCTGACCCTCCCACGTTTCCGTAACCTCACCTGTGCCCTAAGCCTTGCCGTTCCCTAACCCTAACCCTAGCTCTGAACAGAAACCTGCCACCAGCCCTAAAACTTACCCTACGCTGTACCCTACTCCTGGCCCGTATTCCAGCACTGACCCGTGCGTCAGCACATAGCCTGACCCTCCCACATTTCCGTACCCTCACCTGTGCCCTAAGCCTTGCCGTTCCCTAACCCTAACCGTAGCCCGAAACAGAAACCCGCAACCAGCCCTACGCCTTACCCTATGCCGTACCCTACTCCTGGCCCATACGCTGGCACTGACCCGTGCGTCAGCACGTAGCCTGACCCTCCCACGTTTCCGTACCCTCACCTGTGCCCTAAGCCTTGCCGTTCCCTAACACTAACCCAAGCCCGGAACGGAGACCCACCACCAGCCCTACTCCTTACCCTACGCCGTACCCTAATCCTGGCCCGTACGCCGGCACTGACCCGTGCGTCAGCACCTAGCCTGACCCTCCCACGTTTCCGTACACTCACCTGTGCCCTAAGCCTTGCCGTTCCCTAACCGTAACCCTAGCCCGGAACGGAAACCCGCCACCAGCCCTACGCATTACCCTACGCCGTACCCTACTCCTGGCCCGTACGCTGGCACGGACGCGTGCGTCAGCACGTAGCCTGACCCTCCCACGTTTCCGTATCCACACCTGTGCCCTAAGCCTTGCCGTTCCCTAACCCTAACCCTAGCCCGGAACGGAAACCCGCCACCAGCCCTACTCCTTACCCTCCGCCGTACCCTACTCTTGGCCCGTATGCTGGCACTGACCCGTGCGTCAGCACGTAGCCTGACCCTCGCATGTTTCCGTAACCTCACCTGTGCCCTAAGCTTTGCTGTTCCCTAACCCTAACCCTAGCCCGGAACAGAAACGCGCCACCAGCCCTAAACCTTACCCTACACTGTACCCTACTCCTGGCCCGTATGCCAGCACTGACCCGTGCGTCAGCACATAGCCTGACCCTCCCACGTTTCCGTACCCTCACCTGTGCCCTAAGCCTTGCCGTTCTCTAACCCTAACCCTAGCCCGGAACGGAAACCCTCCACCAACCCTACGCCTTAACCTATGCCGTACCCTACTCGTTGCCCATACACCGGCACTGACCCGTGCGTCAGCACGTAGCCTGACCCTCCCCCGTTTCCGTAACCTCACCTGTGCCCTAAGCCTTGCTGTTCCCTAACCCTAACCGTAGCCCGGAACGGAAACCCGCCACCAGCCCTATGCCTTACCCTACGCCGTACCCTACTCTTGGCCCGTACACTGGCACTGACCCGTGCGTCAGCACGTAGCCTGACCCTCACATGTTTCCGTAACCTCACCTGTGCCCTAAGCTTTGCCGTTCCCTAACCCTAACCCTAGCCCGGAACTGAAACCCACCACCAGCCCTAAACCTTACGCTACGCTGTACCCTACTCCTGGCCCATATGCCAGCACTGACCCGTGCGTCAGCACATAGCCTGACCCTCCCACGTTTCCGTACTCTCACCTGTGCCCTAAGCCTTGCCGTTCCCTAACCCTAACCCTAGCCCGGAACGGAAACCCACCACCAGCCCTACGCCGTACCCTACACGGTACCCTACTCCTCGCCCATACGCTGGCACTGACCCGTGCGTCAGCACGTAGCCTGACCCTCCCACGTTTCCGTACCCTCACCTGTGCCCTAAGCCTTGCTGTTCCCTAACCCTAACCCTAGCCCGGAACGGAAACCCGCCACCAGCCCTACGCCTTACCCTACGCCGTACCCTACTCTTGGCCCGTACGCTGGCACTGACCCATGCGTCAGCACGTAGCCTGACCCTCGGATGTTTCCGTAACCTCACCTGTGCCCTAAGCTTTGCTGTTCCCTAACCCTAACCCTAGCCCGGAACGGAAACCCGCCAGCAGCCCTAAACCTTACCCTACGCTGTACCCTACTCCTGGCCCGTATGCCAGCACTGACCCATGCGTCAGCACATAGCCTGACCCTCCCACGTTTCCGTACCCTCACCTGTGCACTAAGCCTTGCCGTTCCCTAACCCTAACCCTAGCCCGGAACAGAAACCCGCAACCAGCCCTACGCCTTACCCTACGCCGTACCCTACTTCTGGCCCGTACGCTGGCACTGACCCGTGCGTCAGCACATAGCCTGACACTCCCACGTTTCCGTACCCTCACCTGTGCCCTAAGCCTTGCCGTTCTCTAACCCTAACCCTAGCCCGGAACGGAAACCCTCCACCAGCCCTACGTGTTAACCTATGCCGTACCATACTCGTGGCCCATATGCTGGCACTGACCCGTGCGTCAGCACGTAGCCTGACCCTCCCACGTTTCCGTAACCTCACCTGTGCCCTAAGCCTTGCCGTTCCCTAACCCTAACCCTAGCTCTGAACAGAAACCTGCCACCAGCCCTAAAACTTACCCTACGCTGTACCCTACTCCTGGCCCGTATTCCAGCACTGACCCGTGCGTCAGCACATAGCCTGACCCTCCCACATTTCCGTACCCTCACCTGTGCCCTAAGCCTTGCCGTTCCCTAACCCTAACCGTAGCCCGAAACAGAAACCCGCAACCAGCCCTATGCCTTACCCTATGCCGTACCCTACTCCTGGCCCATACGCTGGCACTGACCCGTGCGTCAGCACGTAGCCTGACCCTCCCACGTTTCCGTACCCTCACCTGTGCCCTAAGCCTTGCCGTTCCCTAACCCTAACCCAAGCCCGGAATGGAGACCCACCACCAGCCCTACGCCTTACCCTACGCCGTACCCTAATCCTGGCCCGTACGCCGGCACTGACCCGTGCGTCAGCACCTAGCCTGACCCTCCCACGTTTCCGTACCCTCACCTGTGCCCTAAGCCTTGCCGTTCCCTAACCGTAACCCTAGCCCGGAACGGAAACCCGCCACCAGCCCTACGCATTACCCTACGCCGTACCCTACTCCTGGCCCGTACGCTGGCACGGACGCGTGCGTCAGCACGTAGCCTGACCCTCCCACGTTTCCGTATCCACACCTGTGCCCTAAGCCTTGCCGTTCCCTAACCCTAACCCTAACCCGGAACGGAAACCCGCCACCAGCCCTACTCCTTACCCTCCGCCGTACCCTACTCTTGGCCCGTATGCTGGCACTGACCCGTGCGTCAGCACGTAGCCTGACCCTCGCATGTTTCCGTAACCTCACCTGTGCCCTAAGCTTTGCTGTTCCCTAACCCTAACCCTAGCCCGGAACAGAAACGCGCCACCAGCCCTAAACCTTACCCTACACTGTACCCTACTCCTGGCCCGTATGCCAGCACTGACCCGTGCGTCAGCACATAGCCTGACCCTCCCACGTTTCCGTACCCTCACCTGTGCCCTAAGCCTTGCCGTTCTCTAACCCTAACCATAGCCCGGAACGGAAACCCTCCACCAACCCTACGCCTTAACCTATGCCGTACCCTACTCGTTGCCCATACACCGGCACTGACCCGTGCGTCAGCATGTAGCC
The DNA here is from genome assembly GCF_025265405.1 of Mesoplodon densirostris. Classification (NCBI taxonomy): domain Eukaryota; kingdom Metazoa; phylum Chordata; class Mammalia; order Artiodactyla; family Ziphiidae; genus Mesoplodon; species Mesoplodon densirostris. Next base: position 138,605,452 of record NC_082681.1, on the reverse strand, counting down.
TGACCCTCCCCCGTTTCCGTAACCTCACCTGTGCCCTAAGCCTTGCTGTTCCCTAACCCTAACCGTAGCCCGGAACGGAAACCCGCCACCAGCCCTATGCCTTACCCTACGCCGTACCCTACTCTTGGCCCGTACACTGGCACTGACCCGTGCGTCAGCACGTAGCCTGACCCTCACATGTTTCCGTAACCTGACCTGTGCCCTAAGCTTTGCCGTTCCCTAACCCTAACCCTAGCCCGGAACTGAAACCCGCCACCAGCCCTAAACCTTACGCTACGCTGCACCCTACTCCTGGCCCATATGCCAGCACTGACCCGTGCGTCAGCACATAGCCTGACCCTCCCACGTTTCCGTACTCTCACCTGTGCCCTAAGCCTTGCCGTTCCCTAACCCTAACCCTAGCCCGGAACGGAAACCCACCACCAGCCCTACGCCGTACCCTACACGGTACCCTACTCCTCGCCCATACGCTGGCACTGACCCGTGCGTCAGCACGTAGCCTGACCCTCCCACGTTTCCGTACCCTCACCTGTGCCCTAAGCCTTGCTGTTCCCTAACCCTAACCCTAGCCCGGAACGGAAACCCGCCACCAGCCCTACGCCTTACCCTACGCCGTACCCTACTCTTGGCCCGTACGCTGGCACTGACCCATGCGTCAGCACGTAGCCTGACCCTCGGATGTTTCCGTAACCTCACCTGTGCCCTAAGCTTTGCTGTTCCCTAACCCTAACCCTAGCCCGGAACAGAAACCCGCCAGCAGCCCTAAACCTTACCCTACGCTGTACCCTACTCCTGGCCCGTATGCCAGCACTGACCCATGCGTCAGCACATAGCCTGACCCTCCCACGTTTCCGTACCCTCACCTGTGCACTAAGCCTTGCCGTTCCCTAACCCTAACCCTAGCCCGGAACAGAAACCCGCAACCAGCCCTACGCCTTACCCTACGCCGTACCCTACTTCTGGCCCGTACGCTGGCACTGACCCGTGCGTCAGCACATAGCCTGACACTCCCACGTTTCCGTACCCTCACCTGTGCCCTAAGCCTTGCCGTTCTCTAACCCTAACCCTAGCCCGGAACGGAAACCCTCCACCAGCCCTACGCGTTAACCTATGCCGTACCATACTCGTGGCCCATATGCTGGCACTGACCCGTGCGTCAGCACGTAGCCTGACCCTCCCACGTTTCCGTAACCTCACCTGTGCCCTAAGCCTTGCCGTTCCCTAACCCTAACCCTAGCTCTGAACAGAAACCTGCCACCAGCCCTAAAACTTACCCTACGCTGTACCCTACTCCTGGCCCGTATTCCAGCACTGACCCGTGCGTCAGCACATAGCCTGACCCTCCCACATTTCCGTACCCTCACCTGTGCCCTAAGCCTTGCCGTTCCCTAACCCTAACCGTAGCCCGAAACAGAAACCCGCAACCAGCCCTACGCCTTACCCTATGCCGTACCCTACTCCTGGCCCATACGCTGGCACTGACCCGTGCGTCAGCACGTAGCCTGACCCTCCCACGTTTCCGTACCCTCACCTGTGCCCTAAGCCTTGCCGTTCCCTAACACTAACCCAAGCCCGGAACGGAGACCCACCACCAGCCCTACTCCTTACCCTACGCCGTACCCTAATCCTGGCCCGTACGCCGGCACTGACCCGTGCGTCAGCACCTAGCCTGACCCTCCCACGTTTCCGTACCCTCACCTGTGCCCTAAGCCTTGCCGTTCCCTAACCGTAACCCTAGCCCGGAACGGAAACCCGCCACCAGCCCTACGCATTACCCTACGCCGTACCCTACTCCTGGCCCGTACGCTGGCACGGACGCGTGCGTCAGCACGTAGCCTGACCCTCCCACGTTTCCGTATCCACACCTGTGCCCTAAGCCTTGCCGTTCCCTAACCCTAACCCTAGCCCGGAACGGAAACCCGCCACCAGCCCTACTCCTTACCCTCCGCCGTACCCTACTCTTGGCCCGTATGCTGGCACTGACCCGTGCGTCAGCACGTAGCCTGACCCTCGCATGTTTCCGTAACCTCACCTGTGCCCTAAGCTTTGCTGTTCCCTAACCCTAACCCTAGCCCGGAACAGAAACGCGCCACCAGCCCTAAACCTTACCCTACACTGTACCCTACTCCTGGCCCGTATGCCAGCACTGACCCGTGCGTCAGCACATAGCCTGACCCTCCCACGTTTCCGTACCCTCACCTGTGCCCTAAGCCTTGCCGTTCTCTAACCCTAACCCTAGCCCGGAACGGAAACCCTCCACCAACCCTACGCCTTAACCTATGCCGTACCCTACTCGTTGCCCATACACCGGCACTGACCCGTGCGTCAGCACGTAGCCTGACCCTCCCCCGTTTCCATAACCTCACCTGTGCCCTAAGCCTTGCTGTTCCCTAACCCTAACCGTAGCCTGGAACGGAAACCCGCCACCAGCCCTATGCCTTACCCTACGCCGTACCCTACTCTTGGCCCGTACACTGGCACTGACCCGTGCGTCAGCACGTAGCCTGACCCTCACATGTTTCCGTAACCTCACCTGTGCCCTAAGCTTTGCCGTTCCCTAACCCTAACCCTAGCCCGGAACTGAAACCCGCCACCAGCCCTAAACCTTACGCTACGCTGTACCCTACTCCTGGCCCATATGCCAGCACTGACCCGTGCGTCAGCACATAGCCTGACCCTCCCACGTTTCCGTACTCTCACCTGTGCCCTAAGCCTTGCCGTTCCCTAACCCTAACCCTAGCCCGGAACGGAAACCCACCACCAGCCCTACGCCGTACCCTACACGGTACCCTACTCCTCGCCCATACGCTGGCACTGACCCGTGCGTCAGCACGTAGCCTGACCCTCCCACGTTTCCGTACCCTCACCTGTGCCCTAAGCCTTGCTGTTCCCTAACCCTAACCCTAGCCCGGAACGGAAACCCGCCACCAGCCCTACGCCTTACCCTACGCCGTACCCTACTCTTGGCCCGTACGCTGGCACTGACCCATGCGTCAGCACGTAGCCTGACCCTCGGATGTTTCCGTAACCTCACCTGTGCCCTAAGCTTTGCTGTTCCCTAACCCTAACCCTAGCCCGGAACGGAAACCCGCCAGCAGCCCTAAACCTTACCCTACGCTGTACCCTACTCCTGGCCCGTATGCCAGCACTGACCCATGCGTCAGCACATAGCCTGACCCTCCCACGTTTCCGTACCCTCACCTGTGCACTAAGCCTTGCCGTTCCCTAACCCTAACCCTAGCCCGGAACAGAAACCCGCAACCAGCCCTACGCCTTACCCTACGCCGTACCCTACTTCTGGCCCGTACGCTGGCACTGACCCGTGCGTCAGCACATAGCCTGACACTCCCACGTTTCCGTACCCTCACCTGTGCCCTAAGCCTTGCCGTTCTCTAACCCTAACCCTAGCCCGGAACGGAAACCCTCCACCAGCCCTACGCGTTAACCTATGCCGTACCATACTCGTGGCCCATATGCTGCCACTGACCCGTGCGTCAGCACGTAGCCTGACCCTCCCACGTTTCCGTAACCTCACCTGTGCCCTAAGCCTTGCCGTTCCCTAACCCTAACCCTATCCCTAGCTCTGAACAGAAACCTGCCACCAGCCCTAAAACTTACCCTACGCTGTACCCTACTCCTGGCCATATTTCCAGCACTGACCCGTGCGTCAGCACATAGCCTGACCCTCCCACATTTCCGTACCCTCACCTGTGCCCTAAGCCTTGCCGTTCCCTAACCCTAACCGTAGCTCGAAACAGAAACCCGCAACCAGCCCTACGCCTTACCCTACACCGTACCCTACTTCTGGCCCGTACGCAGGCACTGACCCGTGCGTCAGCACGTAGCCTGACCCTCCCACGTTTCCGTACCCTCACCTGTGCCCTAAGCCTTGCCGTTCTCTAACCCTAACCCTAGCCCGGAACAGAAACCTGCCACCAGCCCTAAAACTTAACCTACGCTGTACCCTACTCCTGGCCCGTATTCCAGCACTGACCCGTGCGTCAGCACATAGCCTGACCCTTCCACATTTCCGTACCCTCACCTGTACCCTAAGCCTTGCCGTTCCCTAACCCTAACCCTAGCCTGGAACGGAAACCCGCCACCAGGCCTAAACCTTACCCTACGCTGTACCCTATTCCTGGCCCATATGCCAGCACTGACCCGTGCGTCCGCACATAGCCTGACCCTCCCACGTTTCCGTACCTTCACCTGTGCCCTAAGCCTTGCCGTTCTCTGACCCTAACCCTAGCCCGGAACGGAAACCCTCCACCAGCCCTACGCGTTAACCTATGCCGTACCATACTCGTGGCCCATATGCTGGCACTGACCCGTGCGTCAGCACGTAGCCTGACCCTCCCACGTTTCCGTAACCTCACCTGTGCCCTAAGCCTTGCCGTTCCCTAACCCTAACCCTAGCTCTGAACAGAAACCTGCCACCAGCCCTAAAACTTACCCTACGCTGTACCCTACTCCTGGCCCGTATTCCAGCACTGACCCGTGCGTCAGCACATAGCCTGACCCTCCCACATTTCCGTACCCTCACCTGTGCCCTAAGCCTTGCCGTTCCCTAACCCTAACCGTAGCCCGAAACAGAAACCCGCAACCAGCCCTACGCCTTACCCTATGCCGTACCCTACTCCTGGCCCATACGCTGGCACTGACCCGTGCGTCAGCACGTAGCCTGACCCTCCCACGTTTACGTACCCTCACCTGTGCCCTAAGCCTTGCCGTTCCCTAACCCTAACCCAAGCCCGGAACGGAGACCCACCACCAGCCCTACGCCTTACCCTACGCCGTACCCTAATCCTGGCCCGTACGCCGGCACTGACCCGTGCGTCAGCACCTAGCCTGACCCTCCCACGTTTCCGTACCCTCACCTGTGCCCTAAGCCTTGCCGTTCCCTAACCGTAACCCTAGCCCGGAACGGAAACCCGCCACCAGCCCTACGCATTACCCTACGCCGTACCCTACTCCTGGCCCGTACGCTGGCACGGACGCGTGCGTCAGCACGTAGCCTGACCCTCCCACGTTTCCGTACCTTCACCTGTGCCCTAAGCCTTGCCGTTCTCTGACCATAACCCTAGCCCGGAACGGAAACCCTCCACCAGCCCTATGCTTTAACCTATGCCGTACCCTACTCGTGGCCCATACGTAGGCACTTACCCGTGCGTCAGCACGTAGCCTGACCCTCCCACGTTTCCGTAACCTCACCTGTGCCCTAAGCCTTGCCGTTCCTTAATCCTAACCCTAGCCCGGAACGGACACCCACCAACAGCCCTAAAACTTACCCTACGCTGTATCCTACTCCTGGCCCGTATGCCAGCACTGACTCGTGCATCAGCACATAGCCTGACCCTCCCACGTTTCTGTACCCTCACCTGTGCACTAAGCCTTGCCGTTCCCTATCCCTAACCCTAGCCCAGAACAGAAACCCGCAACCAGCCCTACGCCTTACCCTACGCCGTACCCTAATCCTGGCCCGTACGCCGGCACTGACCCGTGCGTCAGCACGTAGCCTGACCCTCACGTTTCCGTAACCTCACCTGTGCCCTAAGCTTTGCCGTTCCCTAACCCTAACCCTAGCCCGGAACGGAAACCCGCCACCACCCCTAAACCTTACCCTACGCTGTACCCTACTCCTGGCCCATATGCCAGCAGTGACCCGTGCGTCAGCACATAGCCTGACCCTCACGTTTCCGTAACCTCACCTGTGCCCTAAGCTTTGCCGTTCCCTAACCCTAACCCTAGCCCGGAACGGAAACCCGCCACCAGCCCTAAACGTTACCCTACGCTGTACCCTATTCCTGGCCCATATGCCAGCACTGACCCGTGCGTCAGCACATAGCCTGACCCTCCCACGTTTCTGTACCTTCACCTGTGCCCTATGCCTTGCAGTTCTCTGACCCTAACCCTAGCCCGGAACGGAAACCCGCCACCAGCCCTATGCCTTAACCTACGCCGTACCCTACTCTTGGCCCGTACGCTGGCACTGACCCGTGCGGCAGCACGTAGCCTGACCCTCACATGTTTCCGTAACCTCACCTGTGCCCTAAGCTTTGCCGTTCCCTAACCCTAACCCTAGCTCGGAACGGAAACCCGCCACCAGCCCTAAACCTTACGGTACGCTGTACCCTACTCCTGGCCCATATGCCAGCACTGACCCATGCGTCACCACATAGCCTGACCCTCCCACGTTTCTGTACCCTCACCTGTGCCCTAAGCCTTGCGTTCCCTATCCCTAACCCTAGCCCGGAACAGAAACCCGCAACCAGCCCTACGCCTTACCCTACGCCGTTCCCTACTTCTGGCCCGTACGCTGGCACTGACCCGTGCGTCAGCACATAGCCTGACACTCCCACGTTTCCGTACCCTCACCTGTGCCCTAAGCCTTGCCGTTCTCTAACCCTAACCCTAGCCTGGAACGGAAACCCTCCACCAGCCCTACGCTTTAACCTATGCCGTAAGGTACTCGTGGCCCATACGCTGGCACTGACCCGTGCGTCAGCACGTAGCCTGACCCTCCTACGTTTCCGTAACCTCACCTGTGCCCTAAGCCTTGCCGTTCCCTAACCCTAACCCTAGCCCAGAACAGAAACCTGCCACCAGCCCTAAAACTTACCCTACGCTGTACCCTACTCCTGGCCCGTATTCCAGCACTGACCCGTGCGTCAGCACATAGCCTGACCCTTCCACGTTTCCTTACCCTCACCTGTGCCCTAAGCCTTGCCGTACCCTAACCCTAACCCTAGCCCGGAACGGAAACCCGCCACCAGCCCTACGCCTTACCCTACACCGTAACCTACTCCTAGCCCGTACGCTGGCACTGACCCGTGCGTCATCACGTACCCTGACCCTCCCACGTTTCCGTACCCTCACCTGTGCCCTAAGCCTTGCCGTTCCCTAACCCTAGCCCGGAACAGAAACCCGCCACAAGCCCTAAAACTTACCCTACGCTGTACCCTACTCCTGGCCCGTATGCCAGCACTGACCCGTGCGTCAGCACATAGCCTGACCCTCCCACGTTTCCGTACCCTCACCTGTGCCCTAAGCCTTGCCGTTCTCAACCCTAACCATAGCCCGGAACGGAAACCCTCCACCAACCCTACACCTTAACCTATGCCGTACCCTACTCGTTGCCCATACGCCGGCACTGACCCGTGCGTCAGCACGTAGCCTCACCCTCCCCCGTTTCCATAACCTCACCTGTGCCCTAATCCTTGCCGTTCCCTAACCCTAACCCTAGCCCGGAACGAAAACCCGCCACCAGCCCTATGCCTTACCCTACGCCATACCCTACTCTTGGCCCGTACGCTGGCACTGACCCGTGCTTCAGAACGTAGCCTAACCCTCACATGTTTCCGTAACCTCACCTGTGCCCTAAGCTTTGCCGTTCCCTAACCCTAACCCTAGCCCGGAACGGAAACCCGCCACCAGCCCTAAACCTTACCCTACGCTGTACCCTACTCCTGGCCCATATGCCAGCACTGACCCGTGCGTCAGCACGTAGCCTGACCCTCCCACGTTTCCGTACTCTCACCTGTGCCCTAAGCCTTGCCGTTCCCTAACCCTAACCCTAGCCCGGAACAGAAACCCGCCACCAGCCCTACGCCTTACCCTACACGGTACCCTACTCCTCGCCCATACGCTGGCACTGACCCGTGCGTCAGCACGTAGCCTGACCCTCCCACGTTTCCGTACCCTCACCTGTGCCCTAAGCCTTGCCGTTCCCTAACCCTAGCCCTGAACAAAATCCAGCCACCAGCCCTAAAACTTACCCTACGCTGTACCCTACTCCTGGCCCGTATGCCAGCACTGACCCATGCGTCAGCACATAGCCTGACCCTCCCACGTTTCCGTACCCTCACCTGTGCACTAAGCCTTGCCGTTCCCTAACCCTAACCCTAGCCCGGAACAGAAACCCGCAACCAGCCCTACGCCTTACCCTACGCCGTACCCTACTTCTGGCCCGTACGCTGGCACTGACCCGTGCGTCAGCACATAGCCTGACACTCCCACGTTTCCGTACCCTCACCTGTGCCCTAAGCCTTGCCGTTCTCTAACCCTAACCCTAGCCCGGAACGGAAACCCTCCACCAGCCCTACGCGTTAACCTATGCCGTACCATACTCGTGGCCCATATGCTGCCACTGACCCGTGCGTCAGCACGTAGCCTGACCCTCCCACGTTTCCGTAACCTCACCTGTGCCCTAAGCCTTGCCGTTCCCTAACCCTAACCCTAGCCCTGAACAGAAACCTGCCACCAGCCCTAAAACTTACCCTACGCTGTACCCTACTCCTGGCCCATATTCCAGCACTGACCCGTGCGTCAGCACATAGCCTGACCCTCCCACATTTCCGTACCCTCACCTGTGCCCTAAGCCTTGTCGTTCCCTAACCCTAACCGTAGCCCGAAACAGAAACCCGCAACCAGCCCTACGCCTTACCCTACGCCGTACCCTACTTCTGGCCCGTACGCTGGCACTGACCCGTGCGTCAGCACATAGCCTGACACTCCCACGTTTCCGTACCCTCACATGTGCCCTAAGCCTTGCCGTTCTCTAACCCTAACCCTAGCCTGGAACGGAAACCCTCCACCAGCCCAACGCTTGAACCTATGCCGTACCGTACTCGTGGCCCATACGCTGGCACTGACCCGTGCGTCAGCACGTAGCCTGACCCTCCCACGTTTCCGTAAACTCACCTGTGCCCTAAGCCTTGCCGTTCCCTAACCCTAACCCTAGCCCGGAACAGAAACCTGCCAACAGCCCTAAAACTTACCCTACACTGTACCCTACTCCTGGCCCATATTCCAGCACTGACCCATGCGTCAGCACATAGCCTGACCCTCCCACATTTCCATACCCTCACCTGTACCCTAAGCCTTGCCGTTCCCTAACCCTAACCCTAGCCCCGAAGAGAAACCCGCAACCAGCCCTACGCTTTACCCTACGCCGTACCCAACTCCTGGCCCGTACGCTGGCACTGACCCGTGCGTCAGCACCTAGCCTGACCCTCCCACGTTTCCGTACCCTCACCTGTGCCCTAAGCCTTGCCGTTCTCTAACCCTAACCCTAGCCCGGAAAGGAAACCCTCCACCAGCCCTACGCCTTAACCTATGGTGTACCATACTCGTGGCCCATACGCCGGCACTGACCCATGCGTCAGCACATAGCCTGACCCTCCCACGTTTCCATACCCACACCTGTGCCCTAATCTTTGCTGTTCCCTAACCCTAACCCTAGCCCGGAACGGAAACCCGCCACCAGCCCTACGCCTTACCCTACGCCGTACCCTACTCTTGGCCCGTACGCTGGCACTGACCCGTGCGTCAGCACGTAGCCTGACCCTCGCATGTTTCCGTAATCTCACCTGTGCCCTAAGCCTTGCCGTTCTCTAACCCTAACCCTAGCCCGGAAGGGAAACCCTCCACCAGCCCTACGCCTTAACCTATGCCGTACCCTAATCGTGGCCCATTCGCCGGCACTGACCCGTGCGTCAGCACGGAGCCTGACCCTCCCACGTTTCCATAACCTCACCTGTGCCCTAAGCCTTGCGGTTCCCTAACCCTAACCCTAGCCCGGAACGGAAACCCGCCACCAGCCCTACGCCTTACCCTATGTCGTACCCTACTCTTGGCCCGTACGCTGGCACTGACCCGTGCGCCAGCACGTAGCCTGACCCTCACATGTTTCCGTAACCTCACCTGTGCCCTAAGCTTTGCCGTTCCCTAACCCTAACCCTAGCCCGGAACGGAAACCCGCCACCAGCCCTAAACCTTACCCTACGCTGTACCCTACTCCTGGCCCATATGCCAGCACTGACCCATGCGTCAGCACATAGCCTGACCCTCCCACGTTTCCGTACCCTCACCTGTGCCATACGCCTTGCCGTTCCCTAACCGTAAACCTAGTCCGGAATGGAAACCCGCCACCAGCCCTACGCCTTACCCTACGCCGTTCCCTACTCCTAGCCTGTACGCTGGCACTGACCCGTGCGTCAGCACGTAGCCTGACCCTCGCATGTTTACGAAACCTCACCTGTGCCCTAAGCTTTGCTGTTCCCTAATCCTAAGCCTAGCCCGGAATGGAAAACCGCCACCAGCCCTAAACCTTACCCTACGCTGTACCTTACTCCTGGCCCATATGCCAGCACTGACCCGTGCGTCAGCACATAGCCTGACCCTCCCACGTTTCTGTACCCTCACCTGTGCCCTAAGCCTTGCCGTTCCCTAACCCTAGCCCGGAACAGAAACCCGCCACCAGCCCTCAACCTTACCTTACGCCGTACACTACTCCTGGCCCGTATGCCAGCACTGACCCGTACGTCAGCACATAGCCTGACCCTTCCACGTTTCCGTACCCTCACCTGTGCCCTAAGCGTTGCCGTTCCCTAACCCTAACCCTAGCCCGGAACGGAAAGCCGCCACCAGCCCTAATCCTTACCCTATACCGTACCCTACTCTTGGCCCGTACGCTGGCACTCACCCGTGCGTCAGCACGTAGCCTGACCCTCGCATGTTTCCGTAACCTCACCTGTGCCCTAAGCTTTGCTGTTCCCTAACGCTAACCCTAGCCCGGAACAGAAACCCGCCACCAGCCCTCAACCTTACCCTACGCCGTACCCTACTCCTGGCCCGTAAGCCAGCACTGACCCGTATGCCAGCACTGACCCGTGCATCAGCACATAGCCTGACCCTTCCACGTTTCCGTACCCTCACCTGTGCCCTAAGCCTTGCCGTTCCCTAACCATAACCCTAGCCCAGAACAGAAACCCGCAACCAGCCGTACGCCTTACCCTACGCCGTACCCTACTCCTGGCCCGTACGCGGGCACTGACCCGTGCGACCTCACGTAGCCTGACCCTCCCACGTTTCCGTACCCTCACCTGTGCCCTAAGCCTTGCCGTTCCCTAACCCTAACCCTAGCCCGGAACAGAAACCCGCAAACAGCCCAACGCCTTACCCTACGCCGTACCCTACTCCTGGCCCATACCCTGGCACTGACCCGTGCGTCAGCACATAGCCTGACCCTCCAACGTTTCCGTACCCTCACCTGTGCCCTAAGCCTTGCCGTTCCCTAACCCTAACCCTAGCCCGGAACGGAAACCCGCCACCAGCCCTACGCCTTACCCTACGCCGTACCCTACTCCTGGCCAGTACGCCGGCACTGACACGTGCGTCAGCTCGTAGCCTGACCCTCCCACGTTTCCGTATCCTCACCTTGCCCTAAGGCTTGCCGTTCCCTAACCCTAACCCTAGCCCGGAACGGAAACCTGCCACCAGCCCTACATCTCACCCTACGCTGTACCCTATGCCTGGCCCGTACACCGGCACTGACCCGTGCGTCAGCACATAGCCTGACCCTCCCACGTTTCCGTACCCTCACCTCTGCCCTAAGCCTTGCCGTTCCCTAACCCTAACCCTAGCCCGGAATGGAAACCCGCCACCAGCCCTACGCCTTACCCTACGCCGTACCCTAATCCTGGCCAGTACGCCGGCACTGACACGTGCGTCAGCTCGTAGCCTGACCCTCCCACGTTTCCGTATCCTCACCTTGCCCTAAGGCTTGCCGTTCCCTAACCCTAACCCTAGCCCGGAACGGAAACCCGCCACCAGCCCTACATCTCACCCTACGCTGTACCCTATGCCTGGCCCGTACACCGGCACTGACCCGTGCGTCAGCACATAGCCTGACCCTCCCACGTTTCCGTACCCTCACCTGTGCCCTAAGCCTTGCCGTTCCCTAACCCTAACCCTAGCCCGGAATGGAAACCCGCCACCAGCCCTACACATTACCCTCCGCTGTACCCTACTCCTGGCCCATACGCTGGCACTGATCCGTGCGTCAGCACGTAGCCTGACCCTCCCACGTTTCCGTAACCTCACCTGTGCCCTAAGCTTTGCCGTTCCCTAACCCTAACCCTAGCCCGGAACGGAAACCCGCCACCAGCCCTAAACGTTACCCTACGCTGTACCCTATTCCTGGCCCATATGCCAGCACTGACCCGTGCGTCAGCACATAGCCTGACCCTCCCACGTTTCTGTACCTTCACCTGTGCCCTATGCCTTGCAGTTCTCTGACCCTAACCCTAGCCCGGAACGGAAACCCGCCACCAGCCCTATGCCTTAACCTACGCCGTACCCTACTCTTGGCCCGTACGCTGGCACTGACCCGTGCGGCAGCACGTAGCCTGACCCTCACATGTTTCAGTAACCTCACCTGTTCCCTAAGCTTTGCCGTTCCCTAACCCTAACCCTAGCCCGGAACGGAAACCCGCCACCAGCCCTAAACCTTACGGTACGCTGTACCCTACTCCTGGCCGATATGCCAGCACTGACCCATGCGTCACCACATAGCCTGACCCTCCCACGTTTCCGTACCCTCACCTGTGCCCTAAGCCTTGCGTTCCCTATCCCTAACCCTAGCCCGGAACAGAAACCCGCAACCAGCCCTACGCCTTACCCTACGCCGTTCCCTACTTCTGGCCCGTACGCTGGCACTGACCCGTGCGTCAGCACATAGCCTGACACTCCCACGTTTCCGTACCCTCACCTGTGCCCTAAGCCTTGCCGTTCTCTAACCCTAACCCTAGCCTGGAACGGAAACCCTCCACCAGCCCTACGCTTTAACCTATGCCGTAAGGTACTCGTGGCCCATACGCTGGCACTGACCCGTGCGTCAGCACGTAGCCTGACCCTCGCATGTTTCCGTAACCTCACCTGTGCCCTAAGCTTTGCTGTTCCCTAACCCTAACCCTAGCCCGGAACAGAAACGCGCCACCAGCCCTAAACCTTACCCTACAATGTACCCTACTCCTGGCCCGTATGCCAGCACTGACCCGTGCGTCAGCATATAGCCTGACCCTCCCACGTTTCCGTACCCTCACCTGTGCCCTAAGCCTTGCCGTTCTCTAACCCTAACCCTAGCCCGGAACGGAAACCCTCCACCAACCCTACGCCTTAACCTATGCCGTACCCTACTCGTTGCCCATACACCGGCACTGACCCGTGCGTCAGCATGTAGCCTGACCCTCCCCCGTTTCCGTAACCTCACCTGTGCCCTAAGCCTTGCTGTTCCCTAACCCTAACCGTAGCCCGGAACGGAAACCCGCCACCAGCCCTATGCCTTACCCTACGCCGTACCCTACTCTTGGCCCGTACACTGGCACTGACCCGTGCGTCATCACGTAGCCTGACCCTCACATGTTTCCGTAACCTCACCTGTGCCCTAAGCTTTGCCGTTCCCTAAACCTAACCCTAGCCCGGAAATGAAACCCGCCACCAGCCCTAAACCTTACGCTACGCTGTACCCTACTCCTGGCCCATATGCCAGCACTGACCCGTGCGTCAGCACATAGCCTGACCCTCCCACGTTTCCGTACTCTCACCTGTGCCCTAAGCCTTGCCGTTCCCTAACCCTAACCCTAGCCCGGAACGGAAACCCACCACCAGCCCTACGCCGTACCCTACACGGTACCCTACTCCTCGCCCATACGCTGGCACTGACCCGTGCGTCAGCACGTAGCCTGACCCTCCCACGTTTCCGTACCCTCACCTGTGCCCTAAGCCTTGCTGTTCCCTAACCCTAACCCTAGCCCGGAACGGAAACCCGCCACCAGCCCTACGCCTTACCCTACGCCGTACCCTACTCTTGGCCCGTACGCTGGCACTGACCCAGGCGTCAGCACGTAGCCTGACCCTCGGATGTTTCCGTAACCTCACCTGTGCCCTAAGCTTTGCTGTTCCCTAACCCTAACCCTAGCCCGGAACGGAAACCCGCCAGCAGCCCTAAACCTTACCCTACGCTGTACCCTACTCCTGGCCCGTATGCCAGCACTGACCCATGCGTCAGCACATAGCCTGACCCTCCCACGTTTCCGTACCCTCACCTGTGCACTAAGCCTTGCCGTTCCCTAACCCTAACCCTAGCCCGGAACAGAAACCCGCAACCAGCCCTACGCCTTACCCTACGCCGTACCCTACTTCTGGCCCGTACGCTGGCACTGACCCGTGCGTCAGCACATAGCCTGACACTCCCACGTTTCCGTACCCTCACCTGTGCCCTAAGCCTTGCCGTTCTCTAACCCTAACCCTAGCCCGGAACGGAAACCCTCCACCAGCCCTACGTGTTAACCTATGCCGTACCATACTCGTGGCCCATATGCTGGCACTGACCCGTGCGTCAGCACGTAGCCTGACCCTCCCACGTTTCCGTAACCTCACCTGTGCCCTAAGCCTTGCCGTTCCCTAACCCTAACCCTAGCTCTGAACAGAAACCTGCCACCAGCCCTAAAACTTACCCTACGCTGTACCCTACTCCTGGCCCGTATTCCAGCACTGACCCGTGCGTCAGCACATAGCCTGACCCTCCCACATTTCCGTACCCTCACCTGTGCCCTAAGCCTTGCCGTTCCCTAACCCTAACCGTAGCCCGAAACAGAAACCCGCAACCAGCCCTACGCCTTACCCTATGCCGTACCCTACTCCTGGCCCATACGCTGGCACTGACCCGTGCGTCAGCACGTAGCCTGACCCTCCCACGTTTCCGTACCCTCACCTGTGCCCTAAGCCTTGCCGTTCCCTAACACTAACCCAAGCCCGGAACGGAGACCCACCACCAGCCCTACTCCTTACCCTACGCCGTACCCTAATCCTGGCCCGTACGCCGGCACTGACCCGTGCGTCAGCACCTAGCCTGACCCTCCCACGTTTCCGTACCCTCACCTGTGCCCTAAGCCTTGCCGTTCCCTAACCGTAACCCTAGCCCGGAACGGAAACCCGCCACCAGCCCTACGCATTACCCTACGCCGTACCCTACTCCTGGCCCGTACGCTGGCACGGACGCGTGCGTCAGCACGTAGCCTGACCCTCCCACGTTTCCGTATCCACACCTGTGCCCTAAGCCTTGCCGTTCCCTAACCCTAACCCTAGCCCGGAACGGAAACCCGCCACCAGCCCTACTCCTTACCCTCCGCCGTACCCTACTCTTGGCCCGTATGCTGGCACTGACCCGTGCGTCAGCACGTAGCCTGACCCTCGCATGTTTCCGTAACCTCACCTGTGCCCTAAGCTTTGCTGTTCCCTAACCCTAACCCTAGCCCGGAACAGAAACGCGCCACCAGCCCTAAACCTTACCCTACACTGTACCCTACTCCTGGCCCGTATGCCAGCACTGACCCGTGCGTCAGCACATAGCCTGACCCTCCCACGTTTCCGTACCCTCACCTGTGCCCTAAGCCTTGCCGTTCTCTAACCCTAACCCTAGCCCGGAACGGAAACCCTCCACCAACCCTACGCCTTAACCTATGCCGTACCCTACTCATTGCCCATACACCGGCACTGACCCGTGCGTCAGCACGTAGCCTGACCCTCCCCCGTTTCCGTAACCTCACCTGTGCCCTAAGCCTTGCTGTTCCCTAACCCTAACCGTAGCCCGGAACGGAAACCCGCCACCAGCCCTATGCCTTACCCTACGCCGTACCCTACTCTTGGCCCGTACACTGGCACTGACCCGTGCGTCAGCACGTAGCCTGACCCTCACATGTTTCCGTAACCTCACCTGTGCCCTAAGCTTTGCCGTTCCCTAACCCAAACCCTAGCCCGGAACTGAAACCCGCCACCAGCCCTAAACCTTACGCTACGCTGTACCCTACTCCTGGCCCATATGCCAGCACTGACCCGTGCGTCAGCACATAGCCTGACCCTCCCACGTTTCCGTACTCTCACCTGTGCCCTAAGCCTTGCCGTTCCCTAACCCTAACCCTAGCCCGGAACGGAAACCCACCACCAGCCCTACGCCGTACCCTACACGGTACCCTACTCCTCGCCCATACGCTGGCACTGACCCGTGCGTCAGCACGTAGCCTGACCCTCCCACGTTTCCGTACCCTCACCTGTGCCCTAAGCCTTGCTGTTCCCTAACCCTAACCCTAGCCCGGAACGGAAACCCGCCACCAGCCCTACGCCTTACCCTACGCCGTACCCTACTCTTGGCCCGTACGCTGGCACTGACCCATGCGTCAGCACGTAGCCTGACCCTCGGATGTTTCCGTAACCTCACCTGTGCCCTAAGCTTTGCTGTTCCCTAACCCTAACCCTAGCCCGGAACGGAAACCCGCCAGCAGCCCTAAACCTTACCCTACGCTGTACCCTACTCCTGGCCCGTATGCCAGCACTGACCCATGCGTCAGCACATAGCCTGACCCTCCCACGTTTCCGTACCCTCACCTGTGCACTAAGCCTTGCCGTTCCCTAACCCTAACCCTAGCCCGGAACAGAAACCCGCAACCAGCCCTACGCCTTACCCTACGCCGTACCCTACTTCTGGCCCGTACGCTGGCACTGACCCGTGCGTCAGCACATAGCCTGACACTCCCACGTTTCCGTACCCTCACCTGTGCCCTAAGCCTTGCCGTTCTCTAACCCTAACCCTAGCCCGGAACGGAAACCCTCCACCAGCCCTACGCGTTAACCTATGCCGTACCATACTCGTGGCCCATATGCTGGCACTGACCCGTGCGTCAGCACGTAGCCTGACCCTCCCACGTTTCCGTAACCTCACCTGTGCCCTAAGCCTTGCCGTTCCATAACCCTAACCCTAGCTCTGAACAGAAACCTGCCACCAGCCCTAAAACTTACCCTACGCTGTACCCTACTCCTGGCCCGTATTCCAGCACTGACCCGTGCGTCAGCACATAGCCTGACCCTCCCACATTTCCGTACCCTCACCTGTGCCCTAAGCCTTGCCGTTCCCTAACCCTAACCGTAGCCCGAAACAGAAACCCGCAACCAGCCCTACGCCTTACCCTACACCGTACCCTACTTCTGGCCCGTACGCAGGCACTGACCCGTGCGTCAGCACGTAGCCTGACCCTCCCACGTTTCCGTACCCTCACCTGTGCCCTAAGCCTTGCCGTTCTCTAACCCTAACCCTAGCCCGGAACAGAAACCTGCCACCAGCCCTAAAACTTACCCTACGCTGTACCCTACTCCTGGCCCGTATTCCAGCACTGACCCGTGCGTCAGCACATAGCCTGACCCTTCCACATTTCCGTACCCTCACCTGTACCCTAAGCCTTGCCGTTCCCTAACCCTAACCCTAGCCTGGAACGGAAACCCGCCACCAGGCCTAAACCTTACCCTACGCTGTACCCTATTCCTGGCCCATATGCCAGCACTGACCCGTGCGTCCGCACATAGCCTGACCCTCCCACGTTTCCGTACCTTCACCTGTGCCCTAAGCCTTGCCGTTCTCTGACCCTAACCCTAGCCCGGAACGGAAACCCTCCACCAGCCCTACGCGTTAACCTATGCCGTACCATACTCGTGGCCCATATGCTGGCACTGACCCGTGCGTCAGCACGTAGCCTGACCCTCCCACGTTTCCGTAACCTCACCTGTGCCCTAAGCCTTGCCGTTCCCTAACCCTAACCCTAGCTCTGAACAGAAACCTGCCACCAGCCCTAAAACTTACCCTACGCTGTACCCTACTCCTGGCCCGTATTCCAGCACTGACCCGTGCGTCAGCACATAGCCTGACCCTCCCACATTTCCGTACCCTCACCTGTGCCCTAAGCCTTGCCGTTCCCTAACCCTAACCGTAGCCCGAAACAGAAACCCGCAACCAGCCCTACGCCTTACCCTATGCCGTACCCTACTCCTGGCCCATACGCTGGCACTGACCCGTGCGTCAGCACGTAGCCTGACCCTCCCACGTTTCCGTACCCTCACCTGTGCCCTAAGCCTTGCCGTTCCCTAACACTAACCCAAGCCCGGAACGGAGACCCACCACCAGCCCTACTCCTTACCCTACGCCGTACCCTAATCCTGGCCCGTACGCCGGCACTGACCCGTGCGTCAGCACCTAGCCTGACCCTCCCACGTTTCCGTACCCTCACCTGTGCCCTAAGCCTTGCCGTTCCCTAACCGTAACCCTAGCCCGGAACGGAAACCCGCCACCAGCCCTACGCATTACCCTACGCCGTACCCTACTCCTGGCCCGTACGCTGGCACGGACGCGTGCGTCAGCACGTAGCCTGACCCTCCCACGTTTCCGTATCCACACCTGTGCCCTAAGCCTTGCCGTTCCCTAACCCTAACCCTAGCCCGGAACGGAAACCCGCCACCAGCCCTACTCCTTACCCTCCGCCGTACCCTACTCTTGGCCCGTATGCTGGCACTGACCCGTGCGTCAGCACGTAGCCTGACCCTCGCATGTTTCCGTAACCTCACCTGTGCCCTAAGCTTTGCTGTTCCCTAACCCTAACCCTAGCCCGGAACAGAAACGCGCCACCAGCCCTAAACCTTACCCTACACTGTACCCTACTCCTGGCCCGTATGCCAGCACTGACCCGTGCGTCAGCACATAGCCTGACCCTCCCACGTTTCCGTACCCTCACCTGTGCCCTAAGCCTTGCCGTTCTCTAACCCTAACCCTAGCCCGGAACGGAAACCCTCCACCAACCCTACGCCTTAACCTATGCCGTACCCTACACATTGCCCATACACCGGCACTGACCCGTGCGTCAGCACGTAGCCTGACCCTCCCCCGTTTCCGTAACCTCACCTGTGCCCTAAGCCTTGCTGTTCCCTAACCCTAACCGTAGCCCGGAACGGAAACCCGCCACCAGCCCTATGCCTTACCCTACGCCGTACCCTACTCTTGGCCCGTACACTGGCACTGACCCGTGCGTCAGCACGTAGCCTGACCCTCACATGTTTCCGTAACCTCACCTGTGCCCTAAGCTTTGCCGTTCCCTAACCCTAACCCTAGCCCGGAACTGAAACCCGCCACCAGCCCTAAACCTTACGCTACGCTGTACCCTACTCCTGGCCCATATGCCAGCACTGACCCGTGCGTCAGCACATAGCCTGACCCTCCCACGTTTCCGTACTCTCACCTGTGCCCTAAGCCTTGCCGTTCCCTAACCCTAACCCTAGCCCGGAACGGAAACCCACCACCAGCCCTACGCCGTACCCTACACGGTACCCTACTCCTCGCCCATACGCTGGCACTGACCCGTGCGTCAGCACGTAGCCTGACCCTCCCACGTTTCCGTACCCTCACCTGTGCCCTAAGCCTTGCTGTTCCCTAACCCTAACCCTAGCCCGGAACGGAAACCCGCCACCAGCCCTACGCCTTACCCTACGCCGTACCCTACTCTTGGCCCGTACGCTGGCACTGACCCATGCGTCAGCACGTAGCCTGACCCTCGGATGTTTCCGTAACCTCACCTGTGCCCTAAGCTTTGCTGTTCCCTAACCCTAACCCTAGCCCGGAACGGAAACCCGCCAGCAGCCCTAAACCTTACCCTACGCTGTACCCTACTCCTGGCCCGTATGCCAGCACTGACCCATGCGTCAGCACATAGCCTGACCCTCCCACGTTTCCGTACCCTCACCTGTGCACTAAGCCTTGCCGTTCCCTAACCCTAACCCTAGCCCGGAACAGAAACCCGCAACCAGCCCTACGCCTTACCCTACGCCGTACCCTACTTCTGGCCCGTACGCTGGCACTGACCCGTGCGTCAGCACATAGCCTGACACTCCCACGTTTCCGTACCCTCACCTGTGCCCTAAGCCTTGCCGTTCTCTAACCCTAACCCTAGCCCGGAACGGAAACCCTCCACCAGCCCTACGCGTTAACCTATGCCGTACCATACTCGTGGCCCATATGCTGGCACTGACCCGTGCGTCAGCACGTAGCCTGACCCTCCCACGTTTCCGTAACCTCACCTGTGCCCTAAGCCTTGCCGTTCCATAACCCTAACCCTAGCTCTGAACAGAAACCTGCCACCAGCCCTAAAACTTACCCTACGCTGTACCCTACTCCTGGCCCGTATTCCAGCACTGACCCGTGCGTCAGCACATAGCCTGACCCTCCCACATTTCCGTACCCTCACCTGTGCCCTAAGCCTTGCCGTTCCCTAACCCTAACCGTAGCCCGAAACAGAAACCCGCAACCAGCCCTACGCCTTACCCTACACCGTACCCTACTTCTGGCCCGTACGCAGGCACTGACCCGTGCGTCAGCACGTAGCCTGACCCTCCCACGTTTCCGTACCCTCACCTGTGCCCTAAGCCTTGCCGTTCTCTAACCCTAACCCTAGCCCGGAACAGAAACCTGCCACCAGCCCTAAAACTTACCCTACGCTGTACCCTACTCCTGGCCCGTATTCCAGCACTGACCCGTGCGTCAGCACATAGCCTGACCCTTCCACATTTCCGTACCCTCACCTGTACCCTAAGCCTTGCCGTTCCCTAACCCTAACCCTAGCCTGGAACGGAAACCCGCCACCAGGCCTAAACCTTACCCTACGCTGTACCCTATTCCTGGCCCATATGCCAGCACTGACCCGTGCGTCCGCACATAGCCTGACCCTCCCACGTTTCCGTACCTTCACCTGTGCCCTAAGCCTTGCCGTTCTCTGACCCTAACCCTAGCCCGGAACGGAAACCCTCCACCAGCCCTACGCGTTAACCTATGCCGTACCATACTCGTGGCCCATATGCTGGCACTGACCCGTGCGTCAGCACGTAGCCTGACCCTCCCACGTTTCCGTAACCTCACCTGTGCCCTAAGCCTTGCCGTTCCCTAACCCTAACCCTAGCTCTGAACAGAAACCTGCCACCAGCCCTAAAACTTACCCTACGCTGTACCCTACTCCTGGCCCGTATTCCAGCACTGACCCGTGCGTCAGCACATAGCCTGACCCTCCCACATTTCCGTACCCTCACCTGGGCCCTAAGTCTTGCCGTTCTCTAACCCTAACCGTAGCCCGAAACAGAAACCCGCAACCAGCCCTACGCCTTACCCTACGCCGTACCCTAATCCTGGCCCGTACGCCGGCACTGACCCGTGCGTCAGCACCTAGCCTGACCCTCCCACGTTTCCGTACCCTCACCTGTGCCCTAAGCCTTGCCGTTCCCTAACCGTAACCCTAGCCCGGAACGGAAACCCGCCACCAGCCCTACGCATTACCCTACGCCGTACCCTACTCCTGGCCCGTACGCTGGCACGGACGCGTGCGTCAGCACGTAGCCTGACCCTCCCACGTTTCCGTACCTTCACCTGTGCCCTAAGCCTTGCCGTTCTCTGACCCTAACCCTAGCCCGGAACGGAAACCCTCCACCAGCCCTATGCTTTAACCTATGCCGTACCCTACTCGTGGCCCATACGTAGGCACTGACCCGTGCGTCAGCACGTAGCCTGACCCTCCCACGTTTCCGTAACCTCACCTGTGCCCTAAGCCTTGCCGTTCCCTAATCCTAACCCTAGCCCGGAACGGACACCCACCAACAGCCCTAAAACTTACCCTACGCTGTATCCTACTCCTGGCCCGTATGCCAGCACTGACTCGTGCATCAGCACATAGCCTGACCCTCCCACGTTTCTGTACCCTCACCTGTGCACTAAGCCTTGCCGTTCCCTATCCCTAACCCTAGCCCAGAACAGAAACCCGCAACCAGCCCTACGCCTTACCCTACGCCGTACCCTAATCCTGGCCCGTACGCCGGCACTGACCCGTGCGTCAGCACGTAGCCTGACCCTCACGTTTCCGTAACCTCACCTGTGCCCTAAGCTTTGCCGTTCCCTAACCCTAACCCTAGCCCGGAACGGAAACCCGCCACCACCCCTAAACCTTACCCTACGCTGTACCCTACTCCTGGCCCATATGCAAGCAGTGACCCGTGCGTCAGCACATAGCCTGACCCTCACGTTTCCGTAACCTCACCTGTGCCCTAAGCTTTGCCGTTCCCTAACCCTAACCCTAGCCCGGAACGGAAACCCGCCACCAGCCCTAAACGTTACCCTACGCTGTACCCTATTCCTGGCCCATATGCCAGCACTGACCCGTGCGTCAGCACATAGCCTGACCCTCCCACGTTTCTGTACCTTCACCTGTGCCCTATGCCTTGCAGTTCTCTGACCCTAACCCTAGCCCGGAACGGAAACCCGCCACCAGCCCTATGCCTTAACCTACGCCGTACCCTACTCTTGGCCCGTACGCTGGCATTGACCCGTGCGGCAGCACGTAGCCTGACCCTCACATGTTTCCGTAACCTCACCTGTGCCCTAAGCTTTGCCGTTCCCTAACCCTAACCCTAGCTCGGAACGGAAACCCGCCACCAGCCCTAAACCTTACGGTACGCTGTACCCTACTCCTGGCCCATATGCCAGCACTGACCCATGCGTCACCACATAGCCTGACCCTCCCACGTTTCTGTACCCTCACCTGTGCCCTAAGCCTTGCGTTCCCTATCCCTAACCCTAGCCCGGAACAGAAACCCGCAACCAGCCCTACGCCTTACCCTACGCCGTTCCCTACTTCTGGCCCGTACGCTGGCACTGACCCGTGCGTCAGCACATAGCCTGACACTCCCACGTTTCCGTACCCTCACCTGTGCCCTAAGCCTTGCCGTTCTCTAACCCTAACCCTAGCCTGGAACGGAAACCCTCCACCAGCCCTACGCTTTAACCTATGCCGTAAGGTACTCGTGGCCCATACGCTGGCACTGACCCGTGCGTCAGCACGTAGCCTGACCCTCCTACGTTTCCGTAACCTCACCTGTGCCCTAAGCCTTGCCGTTCCCTAACCCTAACCCTAGCCCAGAACAGAAACCTGCCACCAGCCCTAAAACTTACCCTACGCTGTACCCTACTCCTGGCCCGTATTCCAGCACTGACCCGTGCGTCAGCACATAGCCTGACCCTTCCACGTTTCCTTACCCTCACCTGTGCCCTAAGCCTTGCCGTACCCTAACCCTAACCCTAGCCCGGAACGGAAACCCGCCACCAGCCCTACGCCTTACCCTACACCGTAACCTACTCCTAGCCCGTACGCTGGCACTGACCCGTGCGTCATCACGTACCCTGACCCTCCCACGTTTCCGTACCCTCACCTGTGCCCTAAGCCTTGCCGTTCCCTAACCCTAGCCCGGAACAGAAACCCGCCACAAGCCCTAAAACTTACCCTACGCTGTACCCTACTCCTGGCCCGTATGCCAGCACTAACCCGTGCGTCAGCACGTAGCCTGACCCTCCCACGTTTCCGTACTCTCACCTGTGCCCTAAGCCTTGCCGTTCCCTAACCCTAACCCTAGCCCCGAACAGAAACCCGCCACCAGCCCTACGCCTTACCCTACACGGTACCCTACTCCTCGCCCATACGCTGGCACTGACCCGTGCGTCAGCACGTAGCCTGACCCTCCCACGTTTCCGTACCCTCACCTGTGCCCTAAGCCTTGCCGTTCCCTAACCCTAGCCCTGAACAAAATCCAGCCACCAGCCCTAAAACTTACCCTACGCTGTACCCTACTCCTGGCCCGTATGCCAGCACTGACCCATGCGTCAGCACATAGCCTGACCCTCCCACGTTTCCGTACCCTCACCTGTGAACTAAGCCTTGCCGTTCCCTAACCCTAACCCTAGCCCGGAACAGAAACCCGCAACCAGCCCTACGCCTTACCCTACGCCGTACCCTACTTCTGGCCCGTACGCTGGCACTGACCCGTGCGTCAGCACATAGCCTGACACTCCCACGTTTCCGTACCCTCACCTGTGCCCTAAGCCTTGCCGTTCTCTAACCCTAACCCTAGCCCTGAACGGAAACCCTCCACCAGCCCTACGCGTTAACCTATGCCGTACCATACTCGTGGCCCATATGCTGGCACTGACCCGTGCGTCAGCACGTAGCCTGACCCTCCCACGTTTCCGTAACCTCACCTGTGCCCTAAGCCTTGCCGTTCCCTAACCCTAACCCTAGCCCTGAACAGAAACCTGCCACCAGCCCTAAAACTTACCCTACGCTGTACCCTACTCCTGGCCCATATTCCAGCACTGACGCGTGCGTCAGCACAT
This sequence comes from Mesoplodon densirostris, assembly GCF_025265405.1. Taxonomy (NCBI): domain Eukaryota; kingdom Metazoa; phylum Chordata; class Mammalia; order Artiodactyla; family Ziphiidae; genus Mesoplodon; species Mesoplodon densirostris. The sequence goes on along the minus strand of NC_082681.1, from coordinate 138,581,595 downwards.
AGCCTGACCCTCCCACATTTCCGTACCCTCACCTGTGCCCTAAGCCTTGCCGTTCCCTAACCCTAACCGTAGCCCGAAACAGAAACCCGCAACCAGCCCTACGCCTTACCCTACGCCGTACCCTACTTCTGGCCCGTACGCTGGCACTGACCCGTGCGTCAGCACATAGCCTGACACTCCCACGTTTCCGTACCCTCACCTGTGCCCTAAGCCTTGCCGTTCTCTAACCCTAACCCTAGCCTGGAACGGAAACCCTCCACCAGCCCAACGCTTGAACCTATGCCGTACCGTACTCGTGGCCCATACGCTGGCACTGACCCGTGCGTCAGCACGTAGCCTGACCCTCCCACGTTTCCGTAACCTCACCTGTGCCCTAAGCCTTGCCGTTCCCTAACCCTAACCCTAGCCCGGAACAGAAACCTGCCACCAGCCCTAAAACTTACCCTGCACTGTACCCTACTCCTGGCCCATATTCCAGCACTGACCCATGCGTCAGCACATAGCCTGACCCTCCCACATTTCCGTACCCTCACCTGTACCCTAAGCCTTGCCGTTCCCTAACCCTAACCCTAGCCCGGAACGGAAACCCGCCACCAGCCCTACGCCTTACCCTACGCCGTACCCTACTCTTGGCCCGTACGCTGGCACTGACCCGTGCGTCAGCACGTAGCCTGACCCTCGCATGTTTCCGTAATCTCACCTGTGCCCTAAGCCTTGCCGTTCTCTAACCCTAACCCTAGCCCGGAAGGGAAACCCTCCACCAGCCCTACGACTTAACCTATGCCGTACCCTAATCGTGGCCCATTCGCCGGCACTGACCCGTGCGTCAGCACGGAGCCTGACCCTCCCACGTTTCCATAACCTCACCTGTGCCCTAAGCCTTGCGGTTCCCTAACCCTAACCCTAGCCCGGAACGGAAACCCGCCACCAGCCCTACGCCTTACCCTATGCCGTACCCTACTCTTGGCCCGTACGCTGGCACTGACCCGTGCGCCAGCACGTAGCCTGACCCTCACATGTTTCCGTAACCTCACCTGTGCCCTAAGCTTTGCCGTTCCCTAACCCTAACCCTAGCCCGGAACGGAAACCCGCCACCAGCCCTAAACCTTACCCTACGCTGTACCCTACTCCTGGCCCATATGCCAGCACTGACCCATGCGTCAGCACATAGCCTGACCCTCCCACGTTTCCGTACCCTCACCTGTGCCATACGCCTTGCCGTTCCCTAACCGTAAACCTAGTCCGGAATGGAAACCCGCCACCAGCCCTACGCCTTACCCTACGCCGTACCCTACTCCTAGCCTGTACGCTGGCACTGACCCGTGCGTCAGCACGTAGCCTGACCCTCGCATGTTTACGAAACCTCACCTGTGCCCTAAGCTTTGCTGTTCCCTAATCCTAAGCCTAGCCCGGAATGGAAAACCGCCACCAGCCCTAAACCTTACCCTACGCTGTACCTTACTCCTGGCCCATATGCCAGCACTGACCCGTGCGTCAGCACATAGCCTGACCCTCCCACGTTTCTGTACCCTCACCTGTGCCCTAAGCCTTGCCGTTCCCTAACCCTAGCCCGGAACAGAAACCCGCCACCAGCCCTCAACCTTACCTTACGCCGTACACTACTCCTGGCCCGTATGCCAGCACTGACCCGTGCGTCAGCACATAGCCTGACCCTTCCACGTTTCCGTACCCTCACCTGTGCCCTAAGCGTTGCCGTTCCCTAACCCTAACCCTAGCCCGGAACGGAAAGCCGCCACCAGCCCTACTCCTTACCCTACGCCGTACCCTACTCTTGGGCCGTACGCTGGCACTCACCCGTGCGTCAGCACGTAGCCTGACCCTCGCATGTTTCCGTAACCTCACCTGTGCCCTAAGCTTTGCTGTTCCCTAACGCTAACCCTAGCCCGGAACAGAAACCCGCCACCAGCCCTCAACCTTACCATACGCCGTACCCTACTCCTGGCCCGTAAGCCAGCACTGACCCGTATGCCAGCACTGACCCGTGCATCAGCACATAGCCTGACCCTTCCACGTTTCCGTACCCTCACCTGTGCCCTAAGCCTTGCCGTTCCCTAACCATAACCCTAGCCCAGAACAGAAACCCGCAACCAGCCGTACGCCTTACCCTACGCCGTACCCTACTCCTGGCCCGTACGCGGGCACTGACCCGTGCGACCTCACGTAGCCTGACCCTCCCACGTTTCCGTACCCTCACCTGTGCCCTAAGCCTTGCCGTTCCCTAACCCTAACCCTAGCCCGGAACAGAAACCCGCAAACAGCCCAACGCCTTACCCTACGCCGTACCCTACTCCTGGCCCATACCCTGGCACTGACCCGTGCGTCAGCACATAGCCTGACCCTCCAACGTTTCCGTACCCTCACCTGTGCCCTAAGCCTTGCCGTTCCCTAACCCTAACCCTAGCCCGGAACGGAAACCCGCCACCAGCCCTACGCCTTACCCTACGCCGTACCCTACTCCTGGCCAGTACGCCGGCACTGACACGTGCGTCAGCTCGTAGCCTGACCCTCCCAGGTTTCCGTATCCTCACCTTGCCCTAAGGCTTGCCGTTCCCTAACCCTAACCCTAGCCCGGAACGGAAACCTGCCACCAGCCCTACATCTCACCCTACGCTGTACCCTATGCCTGGCCCGTACACCGGCACTGACCCGTGCGTCAGCACATAGCCTGACCCTCCCACGTTTCCGTACCCTCACCTCTGCCCTAAGCCTTGCCGTTCCCTAACCCTAACCCTAGCCCGGAATGGAAACCCGCCACCAGCCCTACGCCTTACCCTACGCCGTACCCTAATCCTGGCCAGTACGCCGGCACTGACACGTGCGTCAGCTCGTAGCCTGACCCTCCCACGTTTCCGTATCCTCACCTTGCCCTAAGGCTTGCCGTTCCCTAACCCTAACCCTAGCCCGGAACGGAAACCCGCCACCAGCCCTACATCTCACCCTACGCTGTACCCTATGCCTGGCCCGTACACCGGCACTGATCCGTGCGTCAGCACATAGCCTGACCCTCCCACGTTTCCGTACCCTCACCTGTGCCCTAAGCCTTGCCGTTCCCTAACCCTAACCCTAGCCCGGAATGGAAACCCGCCACCAGCCCTACACATTACCCTCCGCTGTACCCTACTCCTGGCCCATACGCTGGCACTGATCCGTGCGTCAGCACGTAGCCTGACCCTCCCACGTTTCCGTAACCTCACCTGTGCCCTAAGCTTTGCCGTTCCCTAACCCTAACCCTAGCCCGGAATGGAAACCCGCCACCAGCCCTAAACGTTACCCTACGCTGTACCCTATTCCTGGCCCATATGCCAGCACTGACCCTTGCGTCAGCACATAGCCTGACCCTCCCACGTTTCTGTACCTTCACCTGTGCCCTATGCCTTGCAGTTCTCTGACCCTAACCCTAGCCCGGAACGGAAACCCGCCACCAGCCCTATGCCTTAACCTACGCCGTACCCTACTCTTGGCCCGTACGCTGGCACTGACCCGTGCGGCAGCACGTAGCCTGACCCTCACATGTTTCCGTAACCTCACCTGTTCCCTAAGCTTTGCCGTTCCCTAACCCTAACCCTAGCCCGGAACGGAAACCCGCCACCAGCCCTAAACCTTACGGTACGCTGTACCCTACTCCTGGCCCATATGCCAGCACTGACCCATGCGTCACCACATAGCCTGACCCTCCCACGTTTCTGTACCCTCACCTGTGCCCTAAGCCTTGCGTTCCCTATCCCTAACCCTAGCCCGGAACAGAAACCCGCAACCAGCCCTACACCTTACCCTACGCCGTTCCCTACTTCTGGCCCGTACGCTGGCACTGACCCGTGCGTCAGCACATAGCCTGACACTCCCACGTTTCCGTACCCTCACCTGTGCCCTAAGCCTTGCCGTTCTCTAACCCTAACCCTAGCCTGGAACGGAAACCCTCCACCAGCCCTACGCTTTAACCTATGCCGTAAGGTACTCGTGGCCCATACGCTGGCACTGACCCGTGCGTCAGCACGTAGCCTGACCCTCCTACGTTTCCGTAACCTCACCTGTGCCCTAAGCCTTGCCGTTCCCTAACCCTAACCCTAGCCCAGAACAGAAACCTGCCACCAGCCCTAAAACTTACCCTACGCTGTACCCTACTCCTGGCCCGTATTCCAGCACTGACCCGTGCGTCAGCACATAGCCTGACCCTTCCACGTTTCCTTACCCTCACCTGTGCCCTAAGCCTTGCCGTACCCTAACCCTAACCCTAGCCTGGAACGGAAACCCGCCACCAGCCCTACGCCTTACCCTACACCGTAACCTACTCCTAGCCCGTACGCTGGCACTCACCCGTGCGTCATCACGTACCCTGACCCTCCCACGTTTCCGTACCCTCACCTGTGCCCTAAGCCTTGCCGTTCCCTAACCCTAGCCCAGAACAGAAACCCGCCGCAAGCCCTAAAACTTACCCTACGCTGTACCCTACTCCTGGCCCGTATGCCAGCACTGACCCGTGCGTCAGCACATAGCCTGACCCTCCCACGTTTCCGTACCCTCACCTGTGCCCTAAGCCTTGCCGTTCTCTAACCATAACCCTAGCCCGGAACGTAAACCCGCCAGCAGCCCAACGCCTGACCCTATGCCGTACCCTACTCCTGGCCTGTACGCTGGCACTGACCCGTGCCTCAGCACGTAGCCTGACCCTCCCACGTTTCCGTATCCTCACCTGTGCCCTAAGCCTTGCCGTTCCCTAACCCTAACCCTAGCCCGGAACGGAAACCCGCCACCAGCCCTAATCCTTACCCTACGCTGTACCGTACACCTGGCCTGTATACCGTCACTGACCCGTGCGTTTGCACATAGCCTGACCCTTCCACGTTTCCGTACCCTCACCTGTGCCCTAAGCCCTGCCGTTCCCTTACCCTAACCGTAGCCCGGAACGGAAACCCGCCACCAGCCCTACGCCTTACCCTACGCCGTACCCTACTCCTAGCCCGTACGCTGGCACTTACCCGTGCGTCCTCACGTAGCCTGACCCTCCCACGTTTCCGTACCCTCACCAGTGCCCTAAACCTTGCCGGTCCCTAACCCTAACCCTAGCCCGGAACAGAAGCCCGCCACTAGCCCTAAAACTTACCCTACGCTGTACCCTACTCCTGGCCCGTTTGCCAGCACTGACCCGTGCATCAGCACATAGCCTGACCCTCCCACATTTCCGTACCCTCACCTGTGCCCTATTCCTTGCCGTTCCCTAACCCTTTCCCTAGCCCGGAACAGAAACCCGCAACCAGCCCTACGCCTTACCCTACGCCGTACCCTACTCCTGGCCCATACGCTGGCACTGACCCGTGCGTCAGCACGTAGCCTGACCCTCCCACGTTTCCGTACCCTCACCTGTGCCCTAAGCCTTGCCGTTCCCTAACCCTAACCCTAGCCCAGAACGGAAACCCGCCACCAGCCCTACGCCTTACCCTACGCTGTACCCTACACCTGGCCAGTATGCCGTCACTGACCCGTGCGTCAGCACATAGCCTGACCCTTCCAAGTTTCCGTACCCTCACCTGTGCCCTAAGCCCTGCCGTTCCCTAACCCTAACCCTAGCCCGGAACGGAAACCCACCACAAGCCCTCCGCCTTACCCTATGCCGTACCCTACTCCTAGCCCGTACGCTGGCACTGACCCATGCGCCAGCACGTAGCCTGACCCTCCCACGTTTCCGTACCCTCACCTGTGCCCTAAGCCTTGCTGTTACCGAACCCTAACCCTAGCCCGGAACGGAAACCCGCCACCAGCCCTACTCCTTACCCTACGCCGTACCCTACTCTTGGCCCGTACGCTGGCACTGACCCGTGCGTCAGCACGTAGCCTGACCCTCGCATGTTTCTGTAACCTCACCTGTGCCCTAAGCTTTGCTCTTCCCTAACCCTAACCCTAGCCCGGAACGGAAACCCGCCACCAGCCCTAAACCTTACCCTACGCTGTACCCTACTCCTGGCCCATATGCCAGCACTGACCCGTGCGTCAGCACATAGCCTGACCCTCCCACGTTTCCATACCCTCACCTGTGCCCTAAGCCTTGCCGTTCCCTAACCCTAGCCCGGAACAGAAACCCGCCACCAGCCCTAAAACTTACCCTACGCTGTACCCTACTCCTGGCCCGTATGCCAGCACTGACCCGTGCGTCAGCACATAGCATGACCCTCCCACGTTTCCGTACCCTCACCTGTGCACTAAGCCTTGCCATTCCCTAACCCTAACCCTAGCCCGGAACAGAAACCCGCAACCAGCCCTACGCCTTACCCTACGCCGTACCCTAATTCTGGCCCGTACGCCGGCACTGACCCGTGCGTCAGCACATAGCATGACCCTCCCACGTTTCCGTACCCTCCCCTGTGCCCTAAGCCTTGCTGTTCTCTAACCCTAACCCTAGCCCGGAACGGAAACCCTCCACCAGCCCTACGACTTAACCTATGCCGTACCCTACTCATGGCCCATACGCCGGCACTGACCCGTGCGTCAGCACGTAGCCTGACACTCCCACGTTTCCGTAACCTCACCTGTTCCCTAAGCCTTGCCGTTCCCTAACCATAACCCTAGCCCGGAAAGGAAACCTGCCACCAGCCCTAAACCTTACCCTACACTGTACCCTACTCCTGGCCCATATGCCAGCACTGACCCATGCGTCAGCACATAGCCTGACCCTCCCACGTTTCCATACCCTCACCTGTGCCCTAAGCCTTGCCGTTACCTAACCCTAACCCTAGCCCAGAGCAGAAAACTGCCACCAGCCCTAAAACTTACCCTACGCTGAACGGTACTCCTGGCCCGTATGCCAGCACTGACCCGAGCGTCAGCACATAGCCTGACCCTCCCACATTTCTGTACCCTCACCTGTACCCTAAGCCTTTCCGTTCGCTAACCCTAACCCTAGCCCGGAACAGAAACCCGCAACCAGCCCTACACCTTACCCTACGCCGTACCCTACTCCTGGCCCATACGCTGGCACTGACCCATGCGTCAGCACATAGCCTGACCCTCCCACGTTTCCGTACCCTCACCTGTGCCCTAAGCCTTGCCGTTCCCTAACCCTAACCCTAGCCCAGAATGGAAACCCGCCACCAGCCCTAAACGTTACCCTATGCTGTACCCTACTCCTGGCCCACATTCCAGCACTGACCCATGAGTCAGCACATAGCCTGACCCTTCCACGTTTCCGTACCCTCACCTGTGCCCTATGCCTTGCCGTTCCCTAACCCTAACCCTAGCCTGGAACAGAAACCCGCCACCAGCCCTAAAACTTACCCTACGCTGTACCCTACTCCTGGCCCATATGCCACCACTGATCCGTGCGTCAGCACCTAGCCTGACCCTCCCATGTTTCCGTACCCTCACCTGTGCCCTAAGCCTTGCCATTCCCTAACCATAACCCTAGCCTGGAACGTAAACCCGCCAGCAGCCCAACGCCTGACCCTATGCCGTACCCTACTCCTGGCCTGTACGCTGGCACTGACCCATGCGTCAGCACGTAGCCTGACCCTCCCACGTTTCCGTATCCTCACCTGTGCCCTAAGCCTTGCCGTTCCCTAACCCTAACCCTAGCCCGGAACGGAAACCCACCACCAGCCCTAATCCTTACCCTATGCTGTACCGTACACCTGGCCTGTATACCGTCACTGACCCGTGCGTTTGCACATAGCCTGACCCTTCCACGTTTCTTTACCCTCACCTGTGCCCTAAGCCCTGCCGTTCCCTAACCCTTACCGTAGCCCGGAACGGAAACCCGCCACCAACCCTACGCCTTACCCTACGCCGTACCCTACTCCTAGCCCGTACGCTGGCACTTACACGTGCGTCCTCACGTAGCCTGACCCTCCCACGTTTCCGTACCCTCACCAGTGCCCTAAACCTTGCCGGTCCCTAACCCTAACCATAGCCCAGAACGGAAACCTGCCACCAGCCCTATACATTACCCTACGCCATACCCTACTCCTGGCCCGTACGCTGGCACTGACCCGTGCTTCAGCACGTAGACTGAACCTCCCACGTTTCCGTACCCTCACTTGTGCCCTAAGCCGTGCCGTTCCCTAACCCTAACCCTAGCCCGGAACAGAAACCCGCCACTAGCCCTAAAACTTACCCTACGCTGTACCCTACTCCTGGCCCGTATGCCAGCACTGACCCGTGCATCAGCACATAGCCTGACCCTCCCACATTTCCGTACCCTCACCTGTGCCCTAAGCCTTGCCGTTCCCTAACCCTATCCCTAGCCCGGAACAGAAACCCGCAACCAGCCCTACGCCTTACCCTACGCCGTACCCTACTCGTGGCCCATACGCTGGCACTGACCCGTGCGTCAGCACGTAGCCTGACCCTCCCACGTTTCCGTACCCTCACATGTGCCCTAAGCCTTGCCGTTCCCTAACCCTAACCCTAGCCCAAAACGGAAACCCGCCACCAGGCCTACGCCTTACCCTACGCTGTACCTTACTCCTGGCCCGTACGCCGGCACTGACCCGTGCGTCAGCACGTAGCGTGACCGTCCCACGTTTCCGTCTCCTCACCTGTGCCCTAAACTTGCCGTTCCCTAACCCTAACCATAGCCCGGAACGGAAACCCGCCACCAGCCCTAAACCTTACCCTACGCTGTACCCTACACCTGGCCAGTATGCCATCACTGACCCGTGCGTCAGCACATAGCCTGACCCTTCCAAGTTTCCGTACCCTCACCTGTGCCCTAAGCCCTGCCGTTCCCTAACCCTAACCCTAGCCCGGAACGGAAAACCACCACAAGCCCTACGCCTTACCCTATACCGTACCCTACTCCTAGCCCGTACGCTGGCACTGACCCGTGCGTCAGCACGAAGCCTGACCCTCCCACGTTTCCGTACCCTCACCTGTGCCCTAAGCCTTGCTGTTCCCTAACCCTAACCCTAGCCCGGAACGGAAACCCGCCACCAGCCCTACTCCTTACCCTACGCCGTACCCAACTCTTGGCCCGTACGCTGGCATTGACCCGTGCGTCAGCACGTAGCCTGACCCTCGCATGTTTCTGTAACCTCACCTGTGCCCTAAGATTTGCTGTTCCCTAACCCTAACCCTAGCCCGGAACGGAAACCCGCCACCAGCCCTAAACCTTACCCTACGCTGTACCCTACTCCTGGCCCATATGCCAGCACTGACCCGTGCGTCAGCACATAGCCTGACGCTCCCATGTTTCCATACCCTCACCTGTGCCCTAAGCCTTGCCGTTCCCTAACCCTAGCCCGGAACAGAAACCCGCCACCAGCCCTAAAACTTACCCTACGCTGTACCCTACCCCTGGCCCGCATGCCAGCACTGACCCGTGCGTCAGCACATAGCCTGACCCTCCCACGTTTCTGTACCCTCACCTGTGCACTAAGCCTTGCCGTTCCCTAACCCTAACCCTAGCCCGGAACAGAAACCCGCAACCAGCCCTACGCCTTACCCTACGCCGTACCCTAATTCTGGCCCGTACGCTGGCACTGACCCGTGCGTCATCACATAGCCTGACCCTCCCACGTTTCCGTACCCTCCCCTGTGCCCTAAGCCTTGCTGTTCTCTAACCCTAACCCTAGCCCGGAACGGAAACCCTCCACCAGCCCTACGACTTAACCTATGCCGTACCCTACTCATGGCCCATACGCCGGCACTGACCCGTGCGTCAGCACGTAGCCTGACACTCCCACGTTTCCGTAACCTCACCTGTTCCCTAATCCTTGCCGTTCCCTTACCATAACCCTAGCCCGGAAAGGAAACCTGCCACCAGCCCTATGCCTAACCCTACGCCATACCCTACTCTTGGCCCATAAGCTGGCACTGACCCGTGCGTCAGCACGTAGCCTGACCCTCACATGTTTCCGTAACCTCACCTGTGCCCTAAGCTTTGCCGTTCCCTAACCCTAACCCTAGCCCGGAACGGAAACGCGCCACCAGCCCTAAACTTTACCCTACGCTGTACCCTACTCCTGAACCACATTCCAGCAATGACCCATGAGTCAGCACATAGCCTGACCCTTCCACGTTTCCGTACCCTCACCTGTGCCCTAAGCCTTGCCGTTCCCTAACCCTAACCCTAGCCCGGAAGAGAAACCCGCCACCAGCCCTAAAACTTACGCTACGCTGTACCCTACTCCTGGCCCGTATGCCACCACTGACCTGTGCGTCAGAACATAGCCTGAACCTCCCACATTTCCATACCCTCACCTGTGCCCTAAGCCTTGCCGTTCCCTAACCCTAACCCTAGCCCGGAACAGAAACCCGCAAGCAGCCCTATGCCTTACACTACGCCGTACCCTACTCCTGGCCCATACGCTAGCACTGACCCGTGCGTCAGCACGTAGCCTGACCCTCCCACATTTCCGTACCCTCACCTGTGCCCTAAGCCTTGCCGTTCCCTAACCTTAACCCTAGCCCGGAACGGAAACCCACCACCAGCCCTACGCCTTACTGTACGCCGTACCCTACTCCTGGCCCGTACGCCGGCACTGACCCGTGCGACAGCACCTAGCATGTCCCTCCCACGTGTCCGTACCATCACCTGTGCCCTAAGCCTTGCCATTCCCTAACCCTAACGCTAGCCCGGAACGTAAACCCGCCACCAGCCCTAGGCCTTACCCTACGCCGTACCCTACTCCTGGCCTGTACCCTGGCAATGACCCGTGGTCAGCACGTAGCCTGACCCTCCCACGTTTCCGTATCCTCACCTGTGCCCTAAGCCTTGCCGTTCCCTAACCCTAACCCTAGCCCGGGACAGAAACCCGCCACAAGCCCTAATCCTTACCCTACGCTGTACCGTACACCTGGCCTGTATACCGTCACTGACCCGTGCGTTTGCACATAGCCTGACCCTTCCACGTTTCCGTACCCTCACCTGTGCCCTAAGCCTTGCCATTCCCTAACCCTAACCCTAGCCTGGAACAGAAACCCGCCACCAGCCCTACGCCTTACCCTACGCCGTACCCTACTCCTAGCCCGTACGCTGGCACTGACCCGTGCGTCAGCACGTAGCCTGACCCTCCCACGTTTCCGTACCCTCACTTGTGCCCTAAGCCGTGCTGTTCCATAACCCTAACCCTAGCCCGGAACGGAAACCCGCCACCAGCCCTACGCCTTACCCTACGCCGTACCCTACTCCTGGCCCGTACGTTGGCACTGACCCATGCGTCAGCATGTAGCCTGACCCTCCCACGTTTCCGTACCCTCACCTGTGCCCTAAGCCTTGCCGTTACCTAACCCTAACCCTAGCCCGGAACGGAAACCCGCCACCAGCCCTAAACCTTACCCTGTGCTGTACCCTACTCCTGGCCCATATGGCAGCACTGAACCGTGCGTCAGCACATAGCCTGACCCTCCCACGTTTCCGTACCCTCACCTGTGCCCTAAGCCTTGCCGTTCCCTAACCCTAGCCAGGAACACAAATCCGCCACCAACCCGAAAACTTACCCTACGCTGTACCCTACACCTGGCCCGTATGCCAGCACTGACCCGTGCGTCAGCACATAGCCTGAACCTCCCACGTTTCTGTACCCTCACCTGTGCCCTAAGCCTTGCCGTTCCCTAACCCTAACCCTAGCCCGGAACAGAAACCCGCAACCAGCCCTACGCCTTACCCTACGCCGTACCCTACTTCTGGCCCATACGCTAGCACTGACCCGTGCGTCAGCACATAGCCTGACCCTCCCACGTTTCCATACCCTCACCTGTGCCCTAAGCCTTGCCGTTCCCTAACCCTAACCCTAGCCCGGAACGGAAACCCGCCACCAGCCCTAAACCTTACCCTACGCTGTACCCTACTCCTGGCCCGTATGCCACTACTGACCCGTGTGTCAGAACATAGCCTGAACCTCCCACATTTCCATGCCCTCACCTGTGCCCTAAGCCTTGCCATTCCCTAACCCTAACCCTAGCCCGGAACAGAAACCCGCAACCAGCTCTATGCCTTACACTACGCCGTACCCTACTCCTGGCCCATACGCTGGCACTGACCCGTGCGTCACCACGTAGCCTGACCCTCCCACATTTCCGTACCCTCACCTTGCCCTAAGCCTTGCCGTTCCCTAACCCTAACCCTATCCGGAAACGGAAACCTGCCACCAGCCCTACGCCTAAACGTACGCCGTATCCTACTCCTGGCCCATACGCCGGCACTGACCCGTGCGTCAGCACCTAGCCTGACCCTCCCACGTTTCCGTACCCTCACCTGTGCCCTAAGCCTTGCTATTCCCTAACCCTAACCCTAGCCCGGAACGGAAAACCACCACAAGCCCTACGCCTTACCCTATACCGTACCCTACTCCTAGCCCGTACGCTGGCACTGACCCGTGCGTCAGCACGTAGCCTGACCCTCCCACGTTTCCGTACCCTCACCTGTGCCCTAAGCCTTGCTGTTCCCTAACCCTAACCCTAGCCCGGAACGGAAACCCGCCACCAGCCCTACTCCTTACCCTACGCCGTACCCAACTCTTGGCCCGTACGCTGGCATTGACCCGTGCGTCAGCACGTAGCCTGACCCTCGCATGTTTCTGTAACCTCACCTGTGCCCTAAGATTTGCTGTTCCCTAACCCTAACCCTAGCCCGGAACGGAAACCCGCCACCAGCCCTAAACCTTACCCTACGCTGTACCCTACTCCTGGCCCATATGCCAGCACTGACCCGTGCGTCAGCACATAGCCTGACGCTCCCACGTTTCCATACCCTCACCTGTGCCCTAAGCCTTGCCGTTCCCTAACCCTAGCCCGGAACAGAAACCCGCCACCAGCCCTAAAACTTACCCTACGCTGTACCCTACCCCTGGCCCGTATGCCAGCACTGACCCGTGCGTCAGCACATAGCCTGACCCTCCCACGTTTCTGTACCCTCACCTGTGCACTAAGCCTTGCCGTTCCCTAACCCTAACCCTAGCCCGGAACAGAAACCCGCAACCAGCCCTACGCCTTACCCTACGCCGTACCCTAATTCTGGCCCGTACGCTGGCACTGACCCGTGCGTCATCACATAGCCTGACCCTCCCACGTTTCCGTACCCTCCCCTGTGCCCTAAGCCTTGCTGTTCTCTAACCCTAACCCTAGCCCGGAACGGAAACCCTCCACCAGCCCTACGACTTAACCTATGCCGTACCCTACTCATGGCCCATACGCCGGCACTGACCCGTGCGTCAGCACGTAGCCTGACACTCCCACGTTTCCGTAACCTCACCTGTTCCCTAAGCCTTGCCGTTCCCTTACCATAACCCTAGCCCGGAAAGGAAACCTGCCACCAGCCCTATGCCTAACCCTACGCCATACCCTACTCTTGGCCCATACGCTGGCACTGACCCGTGCGTCAGCACGTAGCCTGACCCTCACATGTTTCCGTAACCTCACCTGTGCCCTAAGCTTTGCCGTTCCCTAACCCTAACCCTAGCCCGGAACGGAAACGCGCCACCAGCCCTAAACTTTACCCTACGCTGTACCCTACTCCTGAACCACATTCCAGCAATGACCCATGAGTCAGCACATAGCCTGACCCTTCCACGTTTCCGTACCCTCACCTGTGCCCTAAGCCTTGCCGTTCCCTAACCCTAACCCTAGCCCGGAAGAGAAACCCGCCACCAGCCCTAAAACTTACGCTACGCTGTACCCTACTCCTGGCCCGTATGCCACCACTGACCTGTGCGTCAGAACATAGCCTGAACCTCCCACATTTCCATACCCTCACCTGTGCCCTAAGCCTTGCCGTTCCCTAACCCTAACCCTAGCCCGGAACAGAAACCCGCAAGCAGCCCTATGCCTTACACTACGCCGTACCCTACTCCTGGCCCATACGCTAGCACTGACCCGTGCGTCAGCACGTAGCCTGACCCTCCCACATTTCCGTACCCTCACCTGTGCCCTAAGCCTTGCCGTTCCCTAACCTTAACCCTAGCCCGGAACGGAAACCCACCACCAGCCCTACGCCTTACTGTACGCCGTACCCTACTCCTGGCCCGTACGCCGGCACTGACCCGTGCGACAGCACCTAGCATGTCCCTCCCACGTGTCCGTACCATCACCTGTGCCCTAAGCCTTGCCATTCCCTAACCCTAACGCTAGCCCGGAACGTAAACCCGCCACCAGCCCTAGGCCTTACCCTACGCCGTACCCTACTCCTGGCCTGTACCCTGGCAATGACCCGTGGTCAGCACGTAGCCTGACCCTCCCACGTTTCCGTATCCTCACCTGTGCCCTAAGCCTTGCCGTTCCCTAACCCTAACCCTAGCCCGGGACAGAAACCCGCCACAAGCCCTAATCCTTACCCTACGCTGTACCGTACACCTGGCCTGTATACCGTCACTGACCCGTGCGTTTGCACATAGCCTGACCCTTCCACGTTTCCGTACCCTCACCTGTGCCCTAAGCCTTGCCGTTCCCTAACCCTAACCCTAGCCTGGAACAGAAACCCGCCACCAGCCCTACGCCTTACCCTACGCCGTACCCTACTCCTAGCCCGTACGCTGGCACTGACCCGTGCGTCAGCACGTAGCCTGACCCTCCCACGTTTCCGTACCCTCACTTGTGCCCTAAGCCGTGCTGTTCCCTAACCCTAACCCTAGCCCGGAACGGAAACCCGCCACCAGCCCTACGCCTTACCCTACGCCGTACCCTACTCCTGGCCCGTACGTTGGCACTGACCCATGCGTCAGCATGTAGCCTGACCCTCCCACGTTTCCGTACCCTCACCTGTGCCCTAAGCCTTGCCGTTACCTAACCCTAACCCTAGCCCGGAACGGAAACCCGCCACCAGCCCTAAACCTTACCCTGTGCTGTACCCTACTCCTGGCCCATATGGCAGCACTGAACCGTGCGTCAGCACATAGCCTGACCCTCCCACGTTTCCGTACCCTCACCTGTGCCCTAAGCCTTGCCGTTCCCTAACCCTAGCCAGGAACACAAATCCGCCACCAACCCGAAAACTTACCCTACGCTGTACCCTACACCTGGCCCGTATGCCAGCACTGACCCGTGCGTCAGCACATAGCCTGAACCTCCCACGTTTCTGTACCCTCACCTGTGCCCTAAGCCTTGCCGTTCCCTAACCCTAACCCTAGCCCGGAACAGAAACCCGCAACCAGCCCTACGCCTTACCCTACGCCGTACCCTACTTCTGGCCCATACGCTAGCACTGACCCGTGCGTCAGCACATAGCCTGACCCTCCCACGTTTCCATACCCTCACCTGTGCCCTAAGCCTTGCCGTTCCCTAACCCTAACCCTAGCCCGGAACGGAAACCCGCCACCAGCCCTAAACCTTACCCTACGCTGTACCCTACTCCTGGCCCGTATGCCACTACTGACCCGTGTGTCAGAACATAGCCTGAACCTCCCACATTTCCATGCCCTCACCTGTGCCCTAAGCCTTGCCATTCCCTAACCCTAACCCTAGCCCGGAACAGAAACCCGCAACCAGCTCTATGCCTTACACTACGCCGTACCCTACTCCTGGCCCATACGCTGGCACTGACCCGTGCGTCACCACGTAGCCTGACCCTCCCACATTTCCGTACCCTCACCTTGCCCTAAGCCTTGCCGTTCCCTAACCCTAACCCTATCCGGAAACGGAAACCTGCCACCAGCCCTACGCCTAAACGTACGCCGTATCCTACTCCTGGCCCATACGCCGGCACTGACCCGTGCGTCAGCACCTAGCCTGACCCTCCCACGTTTCCGTACCCTCACCTGTGCCCTAAGCCTTGCTATTCCCTAACCCTAACCCTAGCCCGGAACGGAAAACCACCACAAGCCCTACGCCTTACCCTATACCGTACCCTACTCCTAGCCCGTACGCTGGCACTGACCCGTGCGTCAGCACGTAGCCTGACCCTCCCACGTTTCCGTACCCTCACCTGTGCCCTAAGCCTTGCTGTTCCCTAACCCTAACCCTAGCCCGGAACGGAAACCCGCCACCAGCCCTACTCCTTACCCTACGCCGTACCCAACTCTTGGCCCGTACGCTGGCATTGACCCGTGCGTCAGCACGTAGCCTGACCCTCGCATGTTTCTGTAACCTCACCTGTGCCCTAAGATTTGCTGTTCCCTAACCCTAACCCTAGCCCGGAACGGAAACCCGCCACCAGCCCTAAACCTTACCCTACGCTGTACCCTACTCCTGGCCCATATGCCAGCACTGACCCGTGCGTCAGCACATAGCCTGACGCTCCCACGTTTCCATACCCTCACCTGTGCCCTAAGCCTTGCCGTTCCCTAACCCTAGCCCGGAACAGAAACCCGCCACCAGCCCTAAAACTTACCCTACGCTGTACCCTACCCCTGGCCCGTATGCCAGCACTGACCCGTGCGTCAGCACATAGCCTGACCCTCCCACGTTTCTGTACCCTCACCTGTGCACTAAGCCTTGCCGTTCCCTAACCCTAACCCTAGCCCGGAACAGAAACCCGCAACCAGCCCTACGCCTTACCCTACGCCGTACCCTAATTCTGGCCCGTACGCTGGCACTGACCCGTGCGTCATCACATAGCCTGACCCTCCCACGTTTCCGTACCCTCCCCTGTGCCCTAAGCCTTGCTGTTCTCTAACCCTAACCCTAGCCCGGAACGGAAACCCTCCACCAGCCCTACGACTTAACCTATGCCGTACCCTACTCATGGCCCATACGCCGGCACTGACCCGTGCGTCAGCACGTAGCCTGACACTCCCACGTTTCCGTAACCTCACCTGTTCCCTAAGCCTTGCCGTTCCCTTACCATAACCCTAGCCCGGAAAGGAAACCTGCCACCAGCCCTATGCCTAACCCTACGCCATACCCTACTCTTGGCCCATACGCTGGCACTGACCCGTGCGTCAGCACGTAGCCTGACCCTCACATGTTTCCGTAACCTCACCTGTGCCCTAAGCTTTGCCGTTCCCTAACCCTAACCCTAGCCCGGAACGGAAACGCGCCACCAGCCCTAAACTTTACCCTACGCTGTACCCTACTCCTGAACCACATTCCAGCAATGACCCATGAGTCAGCACATAGCCTGACCCTTCCACGTTTCCGTACCCTCACCTGTGCCCTAAGCCTTGCCGTTCCCTAACCCTAACCCTAGCCCGGAAGAGAAACCCGCCACCAGCCCTAAAACTTACGCTACGCTGTACCCTACTCCTGGCCCGTATGCCACCACTGACCTGTGCGTCAGAACATAGCCTGAACCTCCCACATTTCCATACCCTCACCTGTGCCCTAAGCCTTGCCGTTCCCTAACCCTAACCCTAGCCCGGAACAGAAACCCGCAAGCAGCCCTATGCCTTACACTACGCCGTACCCTACTCCTGGCCCATACGCTAGCACTGACCCGTGCGTCAGCACGTAGCCTGACCCTCCCACATTTCCGTACCCTCACCTGTGCCCTAAGCCTTGCCGTTCCCTAACCTTAACCCTAGCCCGGAACGGAAACCCACCACCAGCCCTACGCCTTACTGTACGCCGTACCCTACTCCTGGCCCGTACGCCGGCACTGACCCGTGCGACAGCACCTAGCATGTCCCTCCCACGTGTCCGTACCATCACCTGTGCCCTAAGCCTTGCCATTCCCTAACCCTAACGCTAGCCCGGAACGTAAACCCGCCACCAGCCCTAGGCCTTACCCTACGCCGTACCCTACTCCTGGCCTGTACCCTGGCAATGACCCGTGGTCAGCACGTAGCCTGACCCTCCCACGTTTCCGTATCCTCACCTGTGCCCTAAGCCTTGCCGTTCCCTAACCCTAACCCTAGCCCGGGACAGAAACCCGCCACAAGCCCTAATCCTTACCCTACGCTGTACCGTACACCTGGCCTGTATACCGTCACTGACCCGTGCGTTTGCACATAGCCTGACCCTTCCACGTTTCCGTACCCTCACCTGTGCCCTAAGCCTTGCCGTTCCCTAACCCTAACCCTAGCCTGGAACAGAAACCCGCCACCAGCCCTACGCCTTACCCTACGCCGTACCCTACTCCTAGCCCGTACGCTGGCACTGACCCGTGCGTCAGCACGTAGCCTGACCCTCCCACGTTTCCGTACCCTCACTTGTGCCCTAAGCCGTGCTGTTCCCTAACCCTAACCCTAGCCCGGAACGGAAACCCGCCACCAGCCCTACGCCTTACCCTACGCCGTACCCTACTCCTGGCCCGTACGTTGGCACTGACCCATGCGTCAGCATGTAGCCTGACCCTCCCACGTTTCCGTACCCTCACCTGTGCCCTAAGCCTTGCCGTTACCTAACCCTAACCCTAGCCCGGAACGGAAACCCGCCACCAGCCCTAAACCTTACCCTGTGCTGTACCCTACTCCTGGCCCATATGGCAGCACTGAACCGTGCGTCAGCACATAGCCTGACCCTCCCACGTTTCCGTACCCTCACCTGTGCCCTAAGCCTTGCCGTTCCCTAACCCTAGCCAGGAACACAAATCCGCCACCAACCCGAAAACTTACCCTACGCTGTACCCTACACCTGGCCCGTATGCCAGCACTGACCCGTGCGTCAGCACATAGCCTGAACCTCCCACGTTTCTGTACCCTCACCTGTGCCCTAAGCCTTGCCGTTCCCTAACCCTAACCCTAGCCCGGAACAGAAACCCGCAACCAGCCCTACGCCTTACCCTACGCCGTACCCTACTTCTGGCCCATACGCTAGCACTGACCCGTGCGTCAGCACATAGCCTGACCCTCCCACGTTTCCATACCCTCACCTGTGCCCTAAGCCTTGCCGTTCCCTAACCCTAACCCTAGCCCGGAACGGAAACCCGCCACCAGCCCTAAACCTTACCCTACGCTGTACCCTACTCCTGGCCCGTATGCCACTACTGACCCGTGTGTCAGAACATAGCCTGAACCTCCCACATTTCCATGCCCTCACCTGTGCCCTAAGCCTTGCCATTCCCTAACCCTAACCCTAGCCCGGAACAGAAACCCGCAACCAGCTCTATGCCTTACACTACGCCGTACCCTACTCCTGGCCCATACGCTGGCACTGACCCGTGCGTCACCACGTAGCCTGACCCTCCCACATTTCCGTACCCTCACCTTGCCCTAAGCCTTGCCGTTCCCTAACCCTAACCCTATCCGGAAACGGAAACCTGCCACCAGCCCTACGCCTAAACGTACGCCGTATCCTACTCCTGGCCCATACGCCGGCACTGACCCGTGCGTCAGCACCTAGCCTGACCCTCCCACGTTTCCGTACCCTCACCTGTGCCCTAAGCCTTGCTATTCCCTAACCCTAACCCTAGCCCGGAACGGAAAACCACCACAAGCCCTACGCCTTACCCTATACCGTACCCTACTCCTAGCCCGTACGCTGGCACTGACCCGTGCGTCAGCACGTAGCCTGACCCTCCCACGTTTCCGTACCCTCACCTGTGCCCTAAGCCTTGCTGTTCCCTAACCCTAACCCTAGCCCGGAACGGAAACCCGCCACCAGCCCTACTCCTTACCCTACGCCGTACCCAACTCTTGGCCCGTACGCTGGCATTGACCCGTGCGTCAGCACGTAGCCTGACCCTCGCATGTTTCTGTAACCTCACCTGTGCCCTAAGATTTGCTGTTCCCTAACCCTAACCCTAGCCCGGAACGGAAACCCGCCACCAGCCCTAAACCTTACCCTACGCTGTACCCTACTCCTGGCCCATATGCCAGCACTGACCCGTGCGTCAGCACATAGCCTGACGCTCCCACGTTTCCATACCCTCACCTGTGCCCTAAGCCTTGCCGTTCCCTAACCCTAGCCCGGAACAGAAACCCGCCACCAGCCCTAAAACTTACCCTACGCTGTACCCTACCCCTGGCCCGTATGCCAGCACTGACCCGTGCGTCAGCACATAGCCTGACCCTCCCACGTTTCTGTACCCTCACCTGTGCACTAAGCCTTGCCGTTCCCTAACCCTAACCCTAGCCCGGAACAGAAACCCGCAACCAGCCCTACGCCTTACCCTACGCCGTACCCTAATTCTGGCCCGTACGCTGGCACTGACCCGTGCGTCATCACATAGCCTGACCCTCCCACGTTTCCGTACCCTCCCCTGTGCCCTAAGCCTTGCTGTTCTCTAACCCTAACCCTAGCCCGGAACGGAAACCCTCCACCAGCCCTACGACTTAACCTATGCCGTACCCTACTCATGGCCCATACGCCGGCACTGACCCGTGCGTCAGC
Organism: Mesoplodon densirostris; assembly: GCF_025265405.1. NCBI lineage: Eukaryota > Metazoa > Chordata > Mammalia > Artiodactyla > Ziphiidae > Mesoplodon > Mesoplodon densirostris. The sequence continues at coordinate 138,561,444 of NC_082681.1, read as the reverse complement.
ACGTAGCCTGACACTCCCACGTTTCCGTAACCTCACCTGTTCCCTAAGCCTTGCCGTTCCCTTACCATAACCCTAGCCCGGAAAGGAAACCTGCCACCAGCCCTATGCCTAACCCTACGCCATACCCTACTCTTGGCCCATACGCTGGCACTGACCCGTGCGTCAGCACGTAGCCTGACCCTCACATGTTTCCGTAACCTCACCTGTGCCCTAAGCTTTGCCGTTCCCTAACCCTAACCCTAGCCCGGAACGGAAACGCGCCACCAGCCCTAAACTTTACCCTACGCTGTACCCTACTCCTGAACCACATTCCAGCAATGACCCATGAGTCAGCACATAGCCTGACCCTTCCACGTTTCCGTACCCTCACCTGTGCCCTAAGCCTTGCCGTTCCCTAACCCTAACCCTAGCCCGGAAGAGAAACCCGCCACCAGCCCTAAAACTTACGCTACGCTGTACCCTACTCCTGGCCCGTATGCCACCACTGACCTGTGCGTCAGAACATAGCCTGAACCTCCCACATTTCCATACCCTCACCTGTGCCCTAAGCCTTGCCGTTCCCTAACCCTAACCCTAGCCCGGAACAGAAACCCGCAAGCAGCCCTATGCCTTACACTACGCCGTACCCTACTCCTGGCCCATACGCTAGCACTGACCCGTGCGTCAGCACGTAGCCTGACCCTCCCACATTTCCGTACCCTCACCTGTGCCCTAAGCCTTGCCGTTCCCTAACCTTAACCCTAGCCCGGAACGGAAACCCACCACCAGCCCTACGCCTTACTGTACGCCGTACCCTACTCCTGGCCCGTACGCCGGCACTGACCCGTGCGACAGCACCTAGCATGTCCCTCCCACGTGTCCGTACCATCACCTGTGCCCTAAGCCTTGCCATTCCCTAACCCTAACGCTAGCCCGGAACGTAAACCCGCCACCAGCCCTAGGCCTTACCCTACGCCGTACCCTACTCCTGGCCTGTACCCTGGCAATGACCCGTGGTCAGCACGTAGCCTGACCCTCCCACGTTTCCGTATCCTCACCTGTGCCCTAAGCCTTGCCGTTCCCTAACCCTAACCCTAGCCCGGGACAGAAACCCGCCACAAGCCCTAATCCTTACCCTACGCTGTACCGTACACCTGGCCTGTATACCGTCACTGACCCGTGCGTTTGCACATAGCCTGACCCTTCCACGTTTCCGTACCCTCACCTGTGCCCTAAGCCTTGCCGTTCCCTAACCCTAACCCTAGCCTGGAACAGAAACCCGCCACCAGCCCTACGCCTTACCCTACGCCGTACCCTACTCCTAGCCCGTACGCTGGCACTGACCCGTGCGTCAGCACGTAGCCTGACCCTCCCACGTTTCCGTACCCTCACTTGTGCCCTAAGCCGTGCTGTTCCCTAACCCTAACCCTAGCCCGGAACGGAAACCCGCCACCAGCCCTACGCCTTACCCTACGCCGTACCCTACTCCTGGCCCGTACGTTGGCACTGACCCATGCGTCAGCATGTAGCCTGACCCTCCCACGTTTCCGTACCCTCACCTGTGCCCTAAGCCTTGCCGTTACCTAACCCTAACCCTAGCCCGGAACGGAAACCCGCCACCAGCCCTAAACCTTACCCTGTGCTGTACCCTACTCCTGGCCCATATGGCAGCACTGAACCGTGCGTCAGCACATAGCCTGACCCTCCCACGTTTCCGTACCCTCACCTGTGCCCTAAGCCTTGCCGTTCCCTAACCCTAGCCAGGAACACAAATCCGCCACCAACCCGAAAACTTACCCTACGCTGTACCCTACACCTGGCCCGTATGCCAGCACTGACCCGTGCGTCAGCACATAGCCTGAACCTCCCACGTTTCTGTACCCTCACCTGTGCCCTAAGCCTTGCCGTTCCCTAACCCTAACCCTAGCCCGGAACAGAAACCCGCAACCAGCCCTACGCCTTACCCTACGCCGTACCCTACTTCTGGCCCATACGCTAGCACTGACCCGTGCGTCAGCACATAGCCTGACCCTCCCACGTTTCCATACCCTCACCTGTGCCCTAAGCCTTGCCGTTCCCTAACCCTAACCCTAGCCCGGAACGGAAACCCGCCACCAGCCCTAAACCTTACCCTACGCTGTACCCTACTCCTGGCCCGTATGCCACTACTGACCCGTGTGTCAGAACATAGCCTGAACCTCCCACATTTCCATGCCCTCACCTGTGCCCTAAGCCTTGCCATTCCCTAACCCTAACCCTAGCCCGGAACAGAAACCCGCAACCAGCTCTATGCCTTACACTACGCCGTACCCTACTCCTGGCCCATACGCTGGCACTGACCCGTGCGTCACCACGTAGCCTGACCCTCCCACATTTCCGTACCCTCACCTTGCCCTAAGCCTTGCCGTTCCCTAACCCTAACCCTATCCGGAAACGGAAACCTGCCACCAGCCCTACGCCTAAACGTACGCCGTATCCTACTCCTGGCCCATACGCCGGCACTGACCCGTGCGTCAGCACCTAGCCTGACCCTCCCACGTTTCCGTACCCTCACCTGTGCCCTAAGCCTTGCCATTCCCTAACCCTAACCCTAGCCCGGAACGTAAACCCGCCAGCAGCCCAACGCCTTACCCTACGCCGTACCCTACTCCTGGCCTGTACGCTGGCACTGACCCGTGCATCAGCCCGTAGCCTGACCCTCCCACGTTTCCGTATCCTCACCTGTGCCCTAAGTCTTGCCGTTCCCTAACCCTAACCCTAGCCCTGAACGGAAACCCGCCACCAGCCCTAATCCTTACCCTACGCTGTACCGTACACCTGGCCTGTATTCCGTCACTGACCCGTGCGTTTGCACATAGCCTGACCCGTCCACGTTTCCGTACACTCACCTGTGCCCTAAGCCCTGCCGTTCCCTAACCCTAACCGTAGCCCGGAACGGAAACCCACCAACAGCCCTACGACTTACCCTACGCCGTAACCTACTCCTTGCCCGTACGCTGGCACTGACCCGTTCGTCAGCACATAGCCTGACCTACACATGTTTCCGTAACCTCACCTGTGCCCTAAGCTTTGCCGTTCCCTAACCCTAACCCTAGCCCGGAACGGAAACCCGCCACCAGCCCTAAACTTTACCATACGCTGTACCCTACACCTGGCCCACATTCCAAAACTGACCCGTGAGTCAGCATATAGCCTGACCCTTCCACGTTTCCGTACCCTCACCTGTGCCCTAAGCCTTGCCGTTCCCTAACCCTAAACCTAGCCCGGAACAGAAACCCGCCACCAGCCCTAAAACTTACCCTACGCTGTACCCTACTACTGGCCCGTATGCCACCACTGACCCGTGCGTCAGAACATAGCCTGAACCTCCCACATTTCCGTACCCTGACCTGTGCCCTAAGCCTTGCCGTTCCCTAACCCTAACCCTAGCCCGGAAGAGAAACCCGCAACCAGCCCTATGCCTTACACTACGCCGTACCCTAATCCTGGCCCGTACGCCGGCAGTGACCCGTGCGTCAGCACATAGCCTGACCCTCCCACGTTTCCGTACCCTCACCCCTGCCCTAAGCCTTGCCATTCCCTAACCCTAACCCTACCCCGGAACGGAAACCCGCCACAAGCTGTAATAAAAAATAAAAAAAATTAAATGAAAAACATGAACAAGAAGTAGTGAGACTAACTTGATGGGCTTTCTCCTGGCACATTCCATTCTAAATTCCAATCTAGAACACGACTTCCATTGAGGCTCTGTTGCCCTAGTAACCAGATTTGGTAAGGGAGAACTGCTGCCACCTTGTGGCCGTTTCACGCAACAGCAGCTTTAATCCCAGCGCTAATGGTCAGTTGATATTCAAAATCATTGCAGGCCTGTAAATGACACCTGCCCTGAAATCTAATCCTGGGATCACATATGGACCAAAAAATTCAAAGGACATCCACATTTCAAAACGACCGTTTCAAAAGGCATATTTTACGCACATTAGTGTTCTGCTTCTTTTTCTTTCTTTCCTTTTTTGTTAAAAAAACGGGAATGGAAAAAGACATCCCTCAGAATGGGCGAAAATCGTTGCAAACGAATCAATGGACAAAGGTTTAATCTCCAATATATATAAACAGCTCATGCACTTAATATTAAAAAAACAAACAACCCAATACAAAAATGGGCAGAAGATCTAAAGAGACCTTTCTTCAAAGAAGACACAGAGATGGCCAAGACGCACATGAAAAGCTGCTCAACAGCACTAATTATTAGAGAAATGCAAATCAAAACTAAATTGAGGTATCACCTCACAACTGTTAGAATCGGCATCCTCAGAAAATCTACAAACAACAAATTCTGGGGAGGGTGTGGACAAAAGGAGCCCTCTTCCACTATTGGTGGGAATGTAAATTGATACAGACACTATAGAGAACAGTATGGAGTTTCCTTAAAAAAACTAGAAATAGAATTACCATCTGATCCAGCAATCCCACTTCTGGGCATATACCCAGAGAAAACCGTAAATCAAAAAGGCACATTCACCACAATGTTCATTGCAGCACTATTTAAAATAGACAGGTAATGGAAGCAACCTAAATGCCCACAGACAGATGAATGGATAAAGATGTGGTACATATATAAAATGGAATATTACTCAGCCATAAAAAGGAATGAAACTGGGTCATTTGTAGAGACATTGATGGATCTAGAGACTGTCATACAGAATGAAGTAAGTCAGAAAGAGGAAAACAAATATTGTATATAAATGCATATATGTGGAACCTAAAAAATGGTACAGATGAACTGCTTTGCAGGGAAGAAATAGAGACACAGAGGTAGAGAACAAACGTATGGACACCAAGTGTGGGAAGCCATGGGGTGGTGGTGGTGGGATGAGTTGGGAGATGGGGATTGACCTGTATACATGTATATGCATAAAATACATAAATAATAATAACCTGCTGTATAAGAAAATAAATAAAATTAAAATTCAAAATTTTAAAAAATAAAATTTAAAAATAAAACAGAAAAAAGTTCTTCCCTTCACACAGATGTATTTATAGGAATGAATTATTTCCATGCTTATATCTATAAATACATAAAAGAGGAATGAAATCAAACTTGAACCATAAAAGAAAAAAAAACCTGAACCCACCAGTTATACAGAGGGAAACCCTATCAGGGCACTTGCTCCAGCAGTAAACAATTCTGAAATTGGTCAGAGGTGGGGAATCATCTCCCATACAGCCAGCAACCCACCCCCATGCAAGGAGCATCCTCATTGCAAAGCTGGGGGACCGTTCTGAGGCATCTGTGAGTAAACGTGAGCTAAGCCCCAGGGCAGCTGCTGCTGAACTGTCCCCACCCTTCCCAGGTAAAACACCTGAATATGTACAAGGGCTTGAAAGCCTAGAGGAAGGGCCGCGGAGCCACACCAGTGACAGCACGCAGGCCAACTTGGTGCCTGAAGGCCAGCCAGGATGGTCCTGGCCCCGGGCGCTCTTCTGGAAGCTTTCCATTGCCCTGCCTGAGAGACTCCTCCTGTCCCGGACCCCACTGCTTTTTTCATTCCTCACTTCTGGCCGGAGAGAAATTCCAGCGGAAGGTGTGGGTGACACATCCTCTTCTTTACAGGTGGCAGCCTGGCAACTCCTGCAGAAAGGCCAGCAGATCCCCACTCACACCGGGACACCCACAAAGCCGTGGCCCCTCACTCCCTCCCACCAGCAGAGCCCCGAGACTGCTGACAGGGCAGAGAATATGGAGTCAGGCACAGCTTCAGGGGCTATTGCTGCCTGGAGTGCTGTTTATATTGACCTCAACCAGGCACACCTGGGGAGGGCCGGCCGGCAGGGTAAGGCTGCCCAGGTCAGTTAATCCACAACCCTCAGGGAATCACATTGTTGAAAATGGACCTCGCTAAGGCAGAATAGAAGCCAAGGAAAAAAAGGACACAATGCCATTTGCAGCCCCGTAGATGAGTCTAGAGGTAATCACGTGACTTGGAGTAAGTCAGAAAGTGAAAGACACATATCGTATCATATCACTTATAGGTGTTACCTAAAAATGGATACCAGGGCAGATATTTCCACGGAGAAGGGCAATCACAGATTCATTAAACAAACTTATGGTTCACCAATGGAAAGGTGTGAGGATTGGTTTCATTACGATATCGGGGTTAACAGACATACACAAACACAGGTGACATATATAATCACCAAAGACCTACGGAATACCAAGAGAAGACTACTCAACATTCTGTCCTAACGTACATGGGAAAAGGATCCCAGGAAGAACAGACTTCTGTATATGTGTAAAAGAACCACATCTTCCACACCTACAACAAGCCAAACATTGTAACCAAACTTGCTGTAATAAAACATAAAAAATTAAATTAAAAACACGAACAAGAAGTAGTGAGACAAACTTGAGGGGCTTTCTCCTGGCACATTCCATTCTACATTCCAATCTAGAACACGACTTCCATTGAGGCTCTGTTGCCATAGTAACCAGATTTGGTAAGGGAGAACTGCTGCCACCTTGTGGCCGTTTCACACAACAGCAGCTTTAATCCCAGCGCTAACGGTCCGTTGATATTCAAAATCATTGCAGGCCTGTAAATGACACTTGCCCTGAAAACAAATCCTGGGGTCACATATCGACCAAAAAATTCAAAGACGTCCATATTTTAAAACGACCGTTTCAAAAGGCATATTTTATGCACATTAGTGTTCTGCTTCTTTTTCTTTCTTTCTTTTTTTGTTAAAAAAATGGGAATGGAAAAAGGCATCCCTCAGAATGGGCGAAAATAATTGCAAACGAATCAATGGACAAAGGTTTAATCTCCAATATATATAAACAGCTCATGCAACTTAATATTAAAAAAACAAACAACCCAATAAAAAATGAGCAGAAGATCTAAAGAGACGTTTCTTCAAAGAAGACACAGAGATGGCCAAGACACACATGAAAAGCTGCTCAACAGCACTAATTATTAGAGAAATGCAAATCAAAACTACAATGAGGTATCACCTCACAACTGTTAGAATCGGCATCATCAGAAAATCTACAAACAACAAATTCTGGGGAGGGTGTGGACAAAAGGAACCCTCTTCCACTATTGGTGGGGATGTAAATTGATACAGTCACTATGGAGAACAGTATGGAGTTTCCTTAAAAAAACGAGAAATAGAATTAACATCTGATCCAGCAATCCCACTTCTGGGCATATACCCAGAGAAAACCATAGATCAAAAAGGCACATTCACCACAATGTTCATTGCAGCACTATTTACAATAGCCAGGTAATGGAAGCAACCTAAATGCCCACAGACAGATGAATGGATAAAGATGTGGTACATATATAAAATGGAATATTACTCAGCCATAAAAAGGAATGAAACTGGGTCATTTGTAGAGACATCGATGGATCTAGAGACTGTCATACAGAATGAAGTAAGTCAGAAAGAGGAAAACAAATATTGTATATTAATGCATATATGTGGAACCTAAAAAATGGTACAGATGAACTGGTTTGCAGGGAAGAAATAGAGACACAGAGGTAGAGAACAAACGTATGGACACCAAGTGTGGGAAGCCATGGGGTGGTGGTGGTGGGATGAGTTGGGAGATTGGGATTGACCTGAATACATGTATATGCATAAAATACATAACTAATAATAACCTGCTGTATAAAAAAATAAATAAAATTAAATTTCAAAATTTTCAAAAATAAAATTTAAAAATAAAACAGAAAATATTTCTTCCCTTCAACAGATGTATTTATAGGAATGAATTATTTCCAGGCTTATATCTATAAATACATAAAAGAGGAATAAAATCAAACTTGAACCATAAAAGAAAAAAAAACCTGAACCCACCAGTTATACAGAGGGAAACCCTATCAGGGAACATGCTCCAGCGGTAAACAATTCTGAAATTGGTCAGAGGTGGGGAATCACCTCCCATACAGCCAGCAACCCACCCCCCACGCAAGGAGCGTCCTCATTGCAAAGCTGGGGGACCGTGCTGAGGCATCTGTGAGTAAACGTGAGCTGAGCCCCAGGCCAGCTGCTGCTGAACTGTTCCCACCCTTCCCAGGTAAAACACCTGAATATGTACAAGGGCTTGAAAGCCTAGAGGAAGGGCCGTGGAGCCACAACAGTGACAGCACGCAGGCCAACTTGGTGCCTGCAGGCCAGCCAGGATGGTCCTGGCCCCGGGCGCTCTTCTGGAAGCTTTCTATTGCCATACCTGAGATACCCATCCTGTCCCGGCCCCCACTGCTTATTTCCTTCCTCACCTCTGTCCAGAGAGAAATTCCATCGGAAGGTATGGGTGACACATCCTCTTCTTTACAGGTGGCAGCCTGGCAACTCCTGCAGAAAGGCCAGCAGAGCCCCACTCACACCGGGCCACCAACAAAGCCTTGGCCCCTCACTCCCTCCCACCAGCACAGCCCCAAGACTGCTGACGGGGCAGAGAATATGGAGTCAGGCACAACTTCAGGGGCTCTTGCTGCCTGGAGTGCTGTTTATATTGACCTCAACCAGGCACACCTGGGGAGGGCCGGCCGGCAGGGTAAGGCTGCCCAGGTCAGCTAATCCACAACCCTCAGGGAATCACATTGTTGAAAATGGACCTCGCTAAGGCAGAATAGAAGCCAAGGAAAAAAAGGACACAATGCCATTTGCAGCCCCGTAGATGAGTCTAGAGGTAATCACGTGACTTGGAGTAAGTCAGAAAGTGAAAGACACATATCGTATCATATCACTTATAGGTGTTACCTAAAAATGGATACCAGGGCAGATATTTCCACGGAGAAGGGCAATCACACATTCATTAAACAAACTTATGGTTCACCAATGGAAAGGTGTGAGGATTGGTTTCATTACGATATCGGGGTTAACAGACATACACAAACACAGGTGACATATATAATCACCAAAGACCTACGGAATACGAAGAGAAGACGACTCAACATTCTGTCCTAACGTACATGGGAAAAGGATCCCAGGAAGAACAGACTTCTGTATATGTGTAAAAGAACCACATCTTCCACACCTACAACAAGCCAAACATTGTAATCAAACTTGCTGTAATAGAAAATAAAAGAAAAAATTAAAAACACGAACAAGAAGTAGTGAGACAAACTTGAGGGGCTTTCTCCTGGCACATTCCATTCTACATTCCAATCTAGAACACGACTTCCATTGAGGCTCTGTTGCCCTAGTAACCAGATTTGGTAAGGGAGAACTGCTGCCACCTTGTGGCCGTTTCACGCAACAGCAGCTTTAATCCCAGCGCTAATGGTCAGTTGATATTCAAAATCATTGCAGGCCGGTAAATGACACCTGCCCTGAAAACAAATCCTGGGATCACATATCGACCAAAATATTCAAAGGACATCCATATTTCAAAACGACAGTCAAAAGACATATTTTACACACATTAGTGTTCTTCTTCTTTTTCTTTCTTTCTTTTTTTGTTAAAAAATCGGGAATGGAAAAAGGATTCCCTCCGAATGGGCGAAAATAGTTGCAAACTAATCAATGGACAAAGGTTTAATCTCCAATATATATAAACAGCTCATGCAGCTTAATATTAAAAAAACAAACAACCCAATACAAAAATGCGCAGAAGATCTAAACAGACGTTTCTTCAAAGAAGACACAGAGATGGCCAAGACGCACATGAAATGCTGCTCAACATCACTAATTATTAGAGAAATGCAAATCAAAATTACAATGACGTATCACCTCACACCTGTTAGAATCGGCATCATCAGAAAATCTACAAACAACAAATTCTGGGGAGGGTGTGGACCAAAGGATCCCTCTTCCACTATTGGTGGGAACGTAAATTGATACAGACACTATGGAGAACAGTATGGAGTTTCCTTAAAAAAGCTAGAAATAGAATTACCATCTGATCCAGCAATCCCACTTCTGGGCATATACCCAGAGAAAACAATAAATCAAAAAGGCACATTCACGACCATGGTCATTACAGCACTATTTACAATAGCCAGGTAATGGAAGCAACCTAAATGCCCACAGACAGATGAATGGATAAAGACGTGGTACATATATAAAATGGAATATTACTCAGCAATAAGAAGGAATGAAACTGGGTCATTTGTAGAGATGTCGATGGAAGTAGAGACTGTCATACAGAGTGAAGTAAGTCAGAAAGCGTAAAACAAATATTGTATATTAATGCATATATGTGGAACCTAGAAAAATGGTACAGATGAACTGGTTTGCAGGGAAGAAATAGAGACACAGAGGTAGAGAACAAACGTATGGACACCAAGTGTGGGAAGCCATGGGGTGGTGGTGGTGGGATGAGTTGGGAGATTGGGATTGACCTGTATACATGTATATGCATATAATACATAACTAATAATAACGTGCTATATAAAAACATATAGAAAATAAAATTTCAAATTTTCAAAAATAAAATTTAAAAATAAAACAGAATAAACTTCTTCCCTTTACACAGATGTATTTATATGAATGAATTATTTCCATGCTTATATCTATAAATACATAAAAGAGGAATAAAATCTAACTTGAACCAGAAAAGAAAAAAAAACCTGAACCCACCAGTTATACAGAGGAAAACCCTATCAGGGCACTTGCTCCAGCGGTCAACAATTCTGAAATTGGTCAGAGGTGGGTAATCATCTCCCATACAGCCAGCAGCCCACCGCCCTCGCAAGGAGGGTCCTCATTGCAAAGCTGGGGGACCGTGCCGAGGTATCTGTGAGTAAACGTGAGCTGAGCCCCAGGCCAGCTGCTGCTGAACTGTTCCCACCCGTCCCAGGTAAAACACCTGAATATGTACAAGGGCTTGAAAGCCTAGAGGAAGGGCCCTGGAGCCACACCAGCGACAGCACGCAGTCCAACTTGGTGCCTGCAGGCCAGCCAGGATGGTCCTGGCCCCAGGCGCTCTTCTGGAAGCTTGCTATTGCCCTGCCTGAGAAACCCCTCCTGTCCCGGCCCCCACTGCTTTTTTCCTTCCTCACCTCTGTCCGGAGAGAAATTCCATCGGAAGGTATGGGTGACACATCCTCTTCTTTACAGGTGGCAGCCTGGCAACTCCTGCAGAAAGTCCAGCAGAGCCCCACTCACACCGGGCCACCCACAAAGCCGTGGCCCCTCACTCCCTCCCACCAGCACAGCCCCGAGACTGCTGACGGGGCAGAGAATATGGAGTCAGGCACAGCTTCAGGGGCTATTGCTGCCTGGAGCGCTCTTTATATTGACTTCAACCCAGGCACACCTGGGGAGGGCCGGCAGGCAGGGTAAGGCTGCCCAAATCAGCCAATCCTCACCCCTCAGGGGCTCACAGTTGCAGAAAATGAACCTTGCTAAACGGGCCACGCCCAAGGAACAGGTGTGGGCTCTTGAGAGTCAGGATAGACAAGGGGCTGCAGCTGTGGCTTGTTTTCTTATCATTTTATCTGGTCCATGAGTGGAAAACAAATTCAAGAAGACCCTATCCTAATGAGAGGAACCCAGGAGTCAGGGAGAGGAGTGATGGTGGGTGGAGACAGAGGCCTGGTGCCCTGGCTGCAGTGGAAGTGTCTGGAAGACCAGGCAGAGAGAGGCTGCACAGAGTGATAGCCAGGGTCACAGACCTGTCAGAGCTGCTGTTTGTTAGTTCAAGTCTTGCTCTGAGGTGTTCTGTGTCAGCTGTGAGCAACAGCTGAGCTGGGGGTTCTCTGCAAGTTGGGCTATGTGCACGGTTCCTGTGTGTCCAGCCCTGCCTGGTTACCTGCCCAGGGGAGCTCCGTATCCTGGGAAGGGCCTGACTATGAGAGCCCCATGGGCTGCTGGGTAACTGCACAGGTGAGCTCCATACACTGGGAGGGACTTGACCACGAGAGCCCCATGGGCTGTGGGGTAGGGGGTGCAGCCCAGGTGAGCTCCATATCCTGGGATTGGCCTGACCACGAGAGCCCCATGGGCTGCTGGAGACCTGGTAAAGGATATCAGGACAGTCAGTGAAGCCACCAAGGATATACAGCCAGTAGCTCCTATTTCCTACACACTGCTGGTCATTCTACCATCCACCAGGCCATGGCATTCTGTATTAGACTTCAATGATGCCTTCTTCTGTATTCCATTCATCTCAGAGTCACAAGAATTTTTGGCTTGTGACTGGCAGGCCACAACATGCAACCAAAGCAATAATGCTGGGCCGTCCTGCCCCAATGGTTCAAAAATCCCCACACCATCATTGGGGAAATGTTCTCTAAAGACCTAAAAGTTCTACCTCTGTAAAAGGGAACCCTCCTTCAATATGCAGATGACATTCTGATCGCCAGGCCTACTAAAGACGCCTCTGAACTACCTAGCCAAGAAAGGATAGAAGGTGTCCAAGAAAAAGGCTCAAATATCCCAGGCTAAGGTGACATGCCTGGGCTTCATTCTCACAGATATTCAGAGAAACACATCCCAGGATAGGGAAGAAGCCATTTGCAGCCTTACCTCTTCTAAAACTAGAAGACAGTTTAGGGGTTCCTGGGGAGGCCAAGGTTTTCTGCATCTGGATCCCTAACTACAGTCTAATAGCTGGGCCTCTACATGAAACACTGACACGAAAAGATGATGATCCTTTTGAATAGAATCCAGAAGCAGCCTTTCAAGAATGGAAAGAGCAGTCAATTCAGACCCTTGCCCAGGAACTCCCTAATTTAGCTAAACCCTTTGACCTTTACATACCCGGTCAAAGGTTAATCGCCCTGGGAGCCTTAGTGCAAAACCTGGAACCACTTGAAATGGAGCAACACAAGAATGCCCTTCAGGTATGATAAACTATGGTCACCAAGGGCTTTGCCCACCGCCCCATCAGGCCAGGATACTGGGGTATCTAAAAAGCTGGAAATCAGCAGCCCGCAAGGCCAGCTCCCTCCTAAGGGAAAAGGACCCCACGTGGTGATCCTAACCACCCATCATGCCCTGACATTGCAGGGGTCACTCTGTGGACACACTGACCTCGAGTGAGGAGGCCCTCCAACTCCAACCTCCAGGGACACAAACGGAGGCAATGGGCCCCCAAGATGACTCGTGTGACCATCACTTGACCTGGAGTTTCTCTCAGAAAACAACAAGACTGTGCCCCGAAAGAGCAGACTACTGCTTGCAGGACTTACTGCACGCAGAGGGGAGCTAATAAGCTTGGCGGGGGAAATGTATATCACGCTTTCTCCATAGAAAACCCTACAGACACCGCGGTGATGGTGGCCAATATGACCGGCTGGACTGCTGGCTACTTCAAAAGGCCGTTGACTCAGTGGACGTCATGGTCCTGGATCACCACCAACCCTGGACTGTCTGGGAGTTGAGCGGAAAGGGCTCTGACACATGGTGCTGTTTGTACATTAATTCAGGGACCTAATTAAAGAAAGCACAGACTACTGGTCAGAGCATCTAGGCTGGCAAAAAACGTCAGCCTAAGGTCGCCAAAAAAAATGTGGGGTGGGGTGAAACCTGCCACTGCAGCATCTCTGTGCATCTCTCTCCTGGACCCTTAAAGGTCATTAGAATCTATAACTCTTCCAATGCTGGTGCTCAGGCGGACGAGCAATGAGGCAGGAGGCCTTGGGACAATCAACCGCACCTGGAGGGTGCTCGGGAGAAATTTTGCCCCTCCCCCCGGGTATGAGGGCTCCCAACTCAGCATGAAGCAGTTACAAAAGAGGGGTCTGCACTCTCAGCACCCCAAGAATGAGGTACGGGACAAAAGGCAGAGGAGGTGTTCGTCTCCGGCAATGTTCATTAAAAATTCCTGGGAGATAAAAAGAGAATCTGGGCAATAAAATAAAGTCTAACCTGTTTTTCCTTTGTGCTTTGTCTAATATCACGTGCTCCTGGGGTTCCGCATGCAGAGGTCCCACACCCGGCCCTTCAGACCCGATTTCCTAGTGCAGAATGGCTGGGTCGACACCTCAGCTAGCGGGGTCCCATGTAGACTCCGTGACATAGAGCCTGAGCTGCAGCCAACCCAGCCCTCGAGAGCTCCATCCCCTCCCTCCCACTGACGCTGCCGGGATCCCTACACAGCAGCCCAGCCCACAGCCCGTGGGGCAGTGCACGCTCTCACCTCTCCATTCTGTTTTCAAAATATAAAGTTTCCTTTGCTTCTGAACCAAACTCAGTCTTGATCTGTTGGCTCCAATGACACTGGGCACGGGGACTCCTGTTGGGGTCCACTCTGGAGGATCAGTAACAGAAATTGAGAACATTGTAACTTCAATGAACAGGTGTGTGAGCCAAACTGTAGTTAACATAGAGCAGTGTATAAGGCTCGGGTAAAGTAAAATGTTTCTAAGACTTACATTTGATATTTCCATCACTTTATTATAAGCAAGTTCAGTGAAGAAGTCTGTCTTATTTGTCAGGTCAACATTAGAGAAATGAAGTGATTTATTTCCAAGGATGTACATCGAATACTCTTGGCTGAAGCTTCAATCTTGTTTTGAATGCTTTTCCATTGAAAAGGATACCTCTCTTTCAGCTCCCCCATTTCTGAGAAGTATAAAATCTTATAATTTATTATTACCAAAAGGGATAGGTAGGAGAAGGGATAAATTAACAGTCTGGGATTAACACATACACACTGCTATGTATGAAATAGATCATCAACAAGGAACTACTGTATAGCACAGGGAACTACACTGAATATTTTGCAATAACCTATAAGGGGAAATAATCTGGAAAAGAATAGATATTTTATCGACATCATCTATCAATGACAGATAAAATGTAACCTAAGCAAGGCCGATGGTGAGCGCTTCTGACCCTGAAGATTTCAACCATCTAAAGTTTGGACTCTGCCTATTTCCCAAGGCCCTTAATGGACATATGTGTAGCCGTAGCTTAAAAATTCCCCAGTTTGGGGTTCGGGGAGGCACTGATTTGGAAAAATCCCTGGTGTTCTCCTTACATGCACCGGACCCTTCCTACTGCTAAAACATGCCTGTCACACCTAGAGGATGGTACACCGTTTGATCAGAAAGAGTTTGGAAAAGGCACCTCATCTCCTCATCGCCTGGTGCTCAGGTTCACCCCTCCAGCATCTTTCCTAACAATCTCCTCACTTGGGGATATCAGCACCGTCAACATTCTGTTGCACACAGTTTGGAATTTGTCCAGAGGATGAAGCGGAAGGATTTGAAAAAGTTGGAGACAAGTCCTAGGTGTTCGGACAGGCACATGCCACTCTAATTTACGATCCGGAAGACAAATTCATCAAAGGCTAGAATTGCCCACAGAAACAGAATAGGGCTAGAGGAAATCCAGCTGTTTTGTGTCCAGTTTCCAAAAACACAAGTTGAAAAATGGAACTCAGGGGCACTAAAATTCATGAAACTGCAGAGTTGAAAATATCTATCGTCAAAAAATGTCTTGAGGTAAGTCACAGAAAAGGACTTGTAAGCAAGGGAGTGTGGCAGGAAACAGATTTGAAGAGGTAGAAAAGACTCCCCATTAAAGCACAAGAAAAGGGGCTGAACATCGCCAATGATGCAGTTGGACAAAAAGGGCGTATGCATTTTTTCTGAATATATTCAAGTAAAGGCCATACACACTTTTTATCCAACCAAACAGGTGGGCACTGGAAATCAATACTACAAAATGTATCACTTCACAACAGTCAGAAGGGCCATCCACATAAAGTGTAAACACCAGAAATGCAGGACAGGGCGAGGAGAAAAGGGAGCCCTGTGAGGCTGATAGTGGAAATGTAATTTGCCAACGGCCACTCTGGAGAAGTGTATTGTGTTTGCTAAAACATCTAAAAAATGAGCTACAGAGCATAGGGCACTTGCACTCATGGGCGTATACCTTGGGAAAAACAAAAATCGACAGAAAACAGGCACCCCAACGTTTACCACCTCTCTGTTAAAAAGAGCCTCAACTTGGATATAACCTAAATGTCCCTGGAAGGATAAAATGGATGAAAGAGATGGGGTACTTATGTAGAGTGGAATATTACTCATCCAGAAATCAATGAAATAAGGCCAGTTGTAACAACTCTGGAGGAGTTACATACGATCATTCTAAGTGACATATGTCAGAAAGAAAAAGACACATATCATAAGATGTCACTTAAAGGTGGAATCAAAAATGGCTACACATGAAATAAATTACAAAACAGAAACATAGTCAAATATGTAGAAAACAGACATAAGGCTGCTAAATGGGAAAGGTGGGGAAGGGTGAGGTATTATCCAGGAGGTTGAAATTAGCAAAGATACCATTCCAAGTACCAAATTGAATAATTGACAAGGCCTACACGGTACCTCAAAGAACTGCACTCAGTACACTCAAGTCACTGGAAAATAATACATATGACTGGTAAGAATCTGTAAAAGAATTTATTGATGTCTCACAGTACATGAATCAAGTGGATGTACAGCAGCAAAAAACAGAGCTTTGAAAATCAGCTGTAACCAATATAATAATAAATTTAAAAATATTTAGAAAATAAGTGAGACAGACAAAAATTCTTACAACTTTTGTTGAAGGGCTACGATGTAACATGGATTGAACACATCTAGACCCACAGCAGGATGATATATAAGGCTGGAAGCTATGCACGCTAAGAGATGTTAGAGAGGCTGGGTGAGGAAATGCAGACCTTTTAAAGTAATACTGCCTGGTACCCATTCCATGGGTCCCAAATCTGCAGGTTCAAGGGAATCTTCCTACAGCAAAAACATGCTTGGGAAACCGAGATGAATGTACACCGTGTGCTCAGGAAAGGTGTCTAAAATGCACCTCATTTTTGATCTCCTGGTGCTGGGGTTCGCCATTCCAGCCACATTACTAACAATCTCCCCACTTGGAGAATCAGCACCTTTAACCTCCTGTTTCACACAGTTTGCAATTTGGGCAGAGGATAAACGGGAAGAGGGGGAACCAATGAGAGACTAGCTGTAGGAGTTTGGACAGGCACAGGTCACTCTAATTTCCCATTAGGAAGAAGAGTTAACCAAAGGCTCAGCCTGCCTCCCCAGAACCAGAATAGGGCCAGAAGCAATCCAATGGTTTGGCGGCCAGCTCACAAAAAAAAAGCGAGTTGAAAAATGGAGCTCCCACGTTTCCATACCCTCACCTGTGCCCTAAGCCTTGCCGTTCCCTAACCCTAACCCTAGCCCGGAACGGAAACCCGCCACCAGCCCTAAACCTTACCCTACGCTGTACCCTACTCCTGGCCCATATGCCAGCACTGACCCGTGCGTCAGCACATAGCCTGACCCTCCCACGTTTCCGTCCCCTCACCTGTGCCCTAAGCCTTGCCGTTCCCTAACCCTAGCCCGGAACAGAAACCCGCCACCAGCCCTAAAACTTACCCTACGCTGTACCCTACTCCTGGCCCGTATGCCAGCACTGACCCGTGCGTAAGCACATAGCCTGACCCTCCCACGTTTCCGTACCCTCACCTGTGCACTAAGCCTTGCCGTTCCCTAACCCTAACCCTAGCCCGGAACAGAAACCCGCAACCAGCCCTACGCCTTACCCTACGCCGTACCCCACTCCTGGCCCGTATGCTGGCACTGACCCGTGCGTCAGCACATAGCCTGAGCCTCCCACGTTTCCGTACCCTCACCTGTGCCCTAAGCCTTGCCGTTCTCTAACCCTAACCGTGGCCCGGAACAGAAACCCTCCACCAGCCCTACGCTTTAACCTATGCCGTACCCTACACGTGGCCCATACGGCGGCACTGACCCATGCGCCAGCACGTAGCCTGACGCTCCCACGTTTCCGTAACCTCACCTGTGCCCTAAGCCTTGCCGTTCCCTAACCCTAACCCTAGCCCGGAATGGAAACCCGCCACCAGCCCTAAACCTTACCCTACGCTGTACCCTACTCCTGGCCCATATGCCAGCACTGATCCATGCGTCAGCACATAGCCTGACCCTCCCACGTTTCCATACCCTCACCTGTGCCCTAAGCCTTGCCGTTACCTAACCCTAACCCTAGCCCAGAGCAGAAACCTGCTACCAGCCCTAAAACTTACCCTACACTGAACGCTACTCCTGGCCCGTATGCCAGCACTGACCCGTGCGTCAGCCAATAGCCTGACCCTCCCACATTTCTGTACCCTCACCTGTACCCTAAGCCTTTCCGTTCGCTAACCCTAACACTAGCCCGGAACAGAAACCCGCAACCAGCCCTACGCCTTACCCTATGCCGTACCCTACTCCTGGCCCATACGCTGGCACTGACCCATGCGTCAGCACATAGCCTTACCCTCCCACGTTTCCGTACCCTCACCTGTGCCCTAAGCCTTGCCGTTCCCTAACCCTAGCCAGGAACACAAATCCGCCACCAACCCGAAAACTTACCCTACGCTGTACCCTACACCTGGCCCGTATGCCAGCACTGACCCGTGCGTCAGCACATAGCCTGAACCTCCCACGTTTCTGTACCCTCACCTGTGCCCTAAGCCTTGCCGTTCCCTAACCCTAACCCTAGCCCGGAACAGAAACCCGCAACCAGCCCTACGCCTTACCCTACGCCGTACCCTACTTCTGGCCCATACGCTAGCACTGACCCGTGCGTCAGCACATAGCCTGACCCTCCCACGTTTCCATACCCTCACCTGTGCCCTAAGCCTTGCCGTTCCCTAACCCTAACCCTAGCCCGGAACGGAAACCCGCCACCAGCCCTAAACCTTACCCTACGCTGTACCCTACTCCTGGCCCGTATGCCACTACTGACCCGTGTGTCAGAACATAGCCTGAACCTCCCACATTTCCATGCCCTCACCTGTGCCCTAAGCCTTGCCATTCCCTAACCCTAACCCTAGCCCGGAACAGAAACCCGCAACCAGCTCTATGCCTTACACTACGCCGTACCCTACTCCTGGCCCATACGCTGGCACTGACCCGTGCGTCACCACGTAGCCTGACCCTCCCACATTTCCGTACCCTCACCTTGCCCTAAGCCTTGCCGTTCCCTAACCCTAACCCTATCCGGAAACGGAAACCTGCCACCAGCCCTACGCCTAAACGTACGCCGTATCCTACTCCTGGCCCATACGCCGGCACTGACCCGTGCGTCAGCACCTAGCCTGACCCTCCCACGTTTCCGTACCCTCACCTGTGCCCTAAGCCTTGCCATTCCCTAACCCTAACCCTAGCCCGGAACGGAAAACCACCACAAGCCCTACGCCTTACCCTATACCGTACCCTACTCCTAGCCCGTACGCTGGCACTGACCCGTGCGTCAGCACGTAGCCTGACCCTCCCACGTTTCCGTACCCTCACCTGTGCCCTAAGCCTTGCTGTTCCCTAACCCTAACCCAAGCCCGGAACGGAAACCCGCCACCAGCCCTACTCCTTACCCTACGCCGTACCCAACTCTTGGCCCGTACGCTGGCATTGACCCGTGCGTCAGCACGTAGCCTGACCCTCGCATGTTTCTGTAACCTCACCTGTGCCCTAAGATTTGCTGTTCCCTAACCCTAACCCTAGCCCGGAACGGAAACCCGCCACCAGCCCTAAACCTTACCCTACGCTGTACCCTACTCCTGGCCCATATGCCAGCACTGACCCGTGCGTCAGCACATAGCCTGACGCTCCCACGTTTCCATACCCTCACCTGTGCCCTAAGCCTTGCCGTTCCCTAACCCTAGCCCGGAACAGAAACCCGCCACCAGCCCTAAAACTTACCCTACGCTGTACCCTACCCCTGGCCCGTATGCCAGCACTGACCCGTGCGTCAGCACATAGCCTGACCCTCCCACGTTTCTGTACCCTCACCTGTGCACTAAGCCTTGCCGTTCCCTAACCCTAACCCTAGCCCGGAACAGAAACCCGCAACCAGCCCTACGCCTTACCCTACGCCGTACCCTAATTCTGGCCCGTACGCTGGCACTGACCCGTGCGTCATCACATAGCCTGACCCTCCCACGTTTCCGTACCCTCCCCTGTGCCCTAAGCCTTGCTGTTCTCTAACCCTAACCCTAGCCCGGAATGGAAACCCTCCACCAGCCCTACGACTTAACCTATGCCGTACCCTACTCATGGCCCATACGCCGGCACTGACCCGTGCGTCAGCACGTAGCCTGACACTCCCACGTTTCCATAACCTCACCTGTTCCCTAAGCCTTGCCGTTCCCTTACCATAACCCTAGCCCGGAAAGGAAACCTGCCACCAGCCCTATGCCTAACCCTACGCCATACCCTACTCTTGGCCCATACGCTGGCACTGACCCGTGCGTCAGCACGTAGCCTGACCCTCACATGTTTCCGTAACCTCACCTGTGCCCTAAGCTTTGCCGTTCCCTAACCCTAACCCTAGCCCGGAACGGAAACGCGCCACCAGCCCTAAACTTTACCCTACGCTGTACCCTACTCCTGAACCACATTCCAGCAATGACCCATGAGTCAGCACATAGCCTGACCCTTCCACGTTTCCGTACCCTCACCTGTGCCCTAAGCCTTGCCGTTCCCTAACCCTAACCCTAGCCCGGAAGAGAAACCCGCCACCAGCCCTAAAACTTACGCTACGCTGTACCCTACTCCTGGCCCGTATGCCACCACTGACCTGTGCGTCAGAACATAGCCTGAACCTCCCACATTTCCATACCCTCACCTGTGCCCTAAGCCTTGCCGTTCCCTAACCCTAACCCTAGCCCGGAACAGAAACCCGCAAGCAGCCCTATGCCTTACACTACGCCGTACCCTACTCCTGGCCCATACGCTAGCACTGACCCGTGCGTCAGCACGTAGCCTGACCCTCCCACATTTCCGTACCCTCACCTGTGCCCTAAGCCTTGCCGTTCCCTAACCTTAACCCTAGCCCGGAACGGAAACCCACCACCAGCCCTACGCCTTACTGTACGCCGTACCCTACTCCTGGCCCGTACGCCGGCACTGACCCGTGCGACAGCACCTAGCATGTCCCTCCCACGTGTCCGTACCATCACCTGTGCCCTAAGCCTTGCCATTCCCTAACCCTAACGCTAGCCCGGAACGTAAACCCGCCACCAGCCCTAGGCCTTACCCTACGCCGTACCCTACTCCTGGCCTGTACCCTGGCAATGACCCGTGGTCAGCACGTAGCCTGACCCTCCCACGTTTCCGTATCCTCACCTGTGCCCTAAGCCTTGCCGTTCCCTAACCCTAACCCTAGCCCGGGACAGAAACCCGCCACAAGCCCTAATCCTTACCCTACGCTGTACCGTACACCTGGCCTGTATACCGTCACTGACCCGTGCGTTTGCACATAGCCTGACCCTTCCACGTTTCCGTACCCTCACCTGTGCCCTAAGCCTTGCCGTTCCCTAACCCTAACCCTAGCCTGGAACAGAAACCCGCCACCAGCCCTACGCCTTACCCTACGCCGTACCCTACTCCTAGCCCGTACGCTGGCACTGACCCGTGCGTCAGCACGTAGCCTGACCCTCCCACGTTTCCGTACCCTCACTTGTGCCCTAAGCCGTGCTGTTCCCTAACCCTAACCCTAGCCCGGAACGGAAACCCGCCACCAGCCCTACGCCTTACCCTACGCCGTACCCTACTCCTGGCCCGTACGTTGGCACTGACCCATGCGTCAGCATGTAGCCTGACCCTCCCACGTTTCCGTACCCTCACCTGTGCCCTAAGCCTTGCCGTTACCTAACCCTAACCCTAGCCCGGAACGGAAACCCGCCACCAGCCCTACGCATTACCCTACACCGTACCCTACTCTTGGCCCGTACGCTGGCACTGACGCGTGCATCAGCACGTAGCCTGACCCTCCCACGTTTCCGTAACCTCACCTGTGCGCCCTAAGCCTTGCCGTTCCCTAACCCTAACCCTAGCCCGGAACAGAAACCCGCCACCAGCCCTAAACCTTACCCTACGCTGTACCCTACACCTGACCTGTATGCCGTCACTGACGCGTGCGTCAGCACATAGCCTGACCCTTCCACGTTTCCTTACCCTCACCTGTGCCCTAAGCCTTGCCGTACCCTAACCCTAACCCTAGCCCGGAACGCAAACCCGCCACCAGCCCTACGCCTTACCCTACGCCGTAACCTACTCCTAGCCCGTACGCTGGCACTGACCCGTGCGTCATCACGTACCCTGACCCTCCCAAGTTTCCGTACCCTCACCTGTGCCCTAAGCCTTGCCGTTCCCTAACCCTAGCCTGGAACAGAAACCCGCCACAAGCCCTAAAACTTACCCTACGTTGTACCCTACTCCTGGCCCGTATGCCAGCACTGACCCGTGCGTCAGCACATAGCCTGACCCTCCCACGTTTCCGTACCCTCACCTGTGCCCTAAGCCTTGCCATTCTCTAACCCTAACCCTAGCCCGGAACGGAAACCCTCCACCAACCCTACGCCTTAACCTATGCCGTACCCTACTCGTTGCCCATACGCCGGCACTGACGCGTGCGTCAGCACGTAGCCTGACCCTCCCCCGTTTCCGTAACCTCACCTGTGCCCTAAGCATTGCCGTTCCCTAACCCTAACCCTAGCCCGGAACGGAAACCTGCCACCAGCCCTATGCCTTACCCTACGCCGTACCCTACTCTTGGCCCGTACGCTGGCACTGACCCGTGCGTCAGCACGTAGCCTGACCCTCACATGTTTCCGTAACCTCACCTGTGCCCTAAGCTTTGCCGTTCCCTAACCCTAACCCTAGCCCGGAACGGAAACCCGCCACCAGCCCTAAATCTTACGCTACACTGTACCCTACTCCTGGCCCATATGCCAGCACTGACCCGTGCGTCACCACATAGCCTGACCCTCCCACGTTTCCGTACTCTCACCTGTGCCCTAAGCCTTGCCGTTCCCTAACCCTAACCCTAGCCCGGAACGGAAACCCGACACCAGCCCTACGCCTTACCCTACACCGTACCCTACTCCTCGCCCGTACGCTGGCACTGACCCGGGCGTCAGCACGTAGCCTGACCCTCCCACGTTTCCGTACCCTCACCTGTGCCCTAAGCCTTGGCGTTCCCTAACCCTAGCCCAAAACAGAAACCCGCCACCAGCCCTAAAACTTACCCTATGCTGTACCCTACTCCTGGCCCATATGCCAGCACTGACCCGTGCGTCAGCACATAGCCTGACCCTCCCACGTTTCCGTACCCTCACCTGTGCCCTAAGGCTTGCCGTTACCTAACACTAACCCTAGCCCGAGCAGAAACCTGCCACCAGCCCTAAAACTTACCCTACGCTGTACCCTACTCCTGGCCCGTATGCCAGCACTGACCCGTGCGTCAGCACGTAGCCTTACCCTCCCACATTTCTGTACCCTCACCTGTACTCTAAGCCTTTCCGTTCGCTAACCCTAACCCTAGCCCGGAACAGAAACCCGCAATCAGCCCTACGCCTTACCCTACGCCGTACCCTACTCCTGGCCCATACGCTGGCACTGACCCGTGCGTCAGCACATAGCCTGACCCTCCCACGTTTCCGTACCCTCACCTGTGCCCTAAGCCTTGCCGTTCCCTAACCCTAACCCTAGCCCGGAACGGAAACCCGCCACCAGCCCTAAACGTTACCCTATGCTGTACTCTACACCTGGCCCACATTCCAGCACTGACCCATGAGTCAGCACATAGCCTGACCCTTCCACGTTTCCGTACCCTCACCTGTGCCCTATGCCTTGCCGTTCCCTAACCCTAACCCTAGCCTGGAACAGAAACCCGCCACCAGCCCTAAAACTTACCCTACGCTGTACCCTACTCCTGGCCCGTATGCCACCACTGACCCGTGCGTCAGAACATAGCCTGAACCTCCCACATTTCCGTACCCTCACCTGTGCCCTAAGCCTTGCCGTTCCCTAACCCTAACCCTAACCCGGAACGGAAACCCGCCACAAGCCCTACGCCTTACCTTACGCCGTATCCTACTCCTGGCCCGTACGCCAGCACTGACCCGTGCGTCGGCACCTAGCCTGACCCTCCCACGTTTCCGTACCCTCACCTGTGCCCTAAGCCTTGCCATTCCCTAACCATAACCCTAGCCCGGAACGTAAACCCGCCAGCAGCCCAACGCCTGACCCTATGCCGTACCCTACTCCTGGCCTGTACGCTGGCACTGACCCGTGCCTCAGCACGTAGCCTGACCCTCCCACGTTTCCGTATCCTCACCTGTGCCCTAAGCCTTGCCGTTCCCTAACCCTAACCCTAGCCCGGAACGGAAACCCGCCACCAGCCCTAATCCTTACCCTACGCTGTACCGTACACCTGGCCTGTATACCGTCACTGACCCGTGCGTTTGCACATAGCCTGACCCTTCCACGTTTCCGTACCCTCACCTGTGCCCTAAGCCCTGCCGTTCCCTTACCCTAACCGTAGCCCGGAACGGAAACCCGCCACCAGCCCTACGCCGTACCCTACGCCGTACCCTACTCCTAGCCCGTACGCTGGCACTTACCCGTGCGTCCTCACGTAGCCTGACCATCCCACGTTTCCGTACCCTCACCAGTGCCCTAAACCTTGCCGGTCCCTAACCCTAACCCTAGCCTGGAACAGAAGCCCGCCACTAGCCCTAAAACTTACCCTACGCTGTACCCTACTCCTGGCCCGTTTGCCAGCACTGACCCGTGCATCAGCACATAGCCTGACCCTCCCACATTTCCGTACCCTCACCTGTGCCCTATTCCTTGCCGTTCCCTAACCCTTTCCCTAGCCCGGAACAGAAACCCGCAACCAGCCCTACGCCTTACCCTACGCCGTACCCTACTCCTGGCCCATACGCTGGCACTGACCCGTGCGTCAGCACGTAGCCTGACCCTCCCACGTTTCCGTACCCTCACCTGTGCCCTAAGCCTTGCCGTTCCCTAACCCTAACCCTAGCCCAGAAAGGAAACCCGCCACCAGCCCTACGCCTTACCCTACGCTGTACCTTACTCCTGGCCCGTACGCCGGCACTGACCCGTGCGTCAGCACGTAGCCTGACCCTTCCACGTTTCCATACCCTCACCTGTTCCCTATGCCTTGCCGTTCCCTAACCCTAACCCTAGCCTGGAACAGAAACCCGCCACCAGCCCTAAAACTTACCCTACGCTGTACCCTACTACTGGCCCGTATGCCACCACTGCTCCGTGCGTCAGAACATAGCCTGAACCTCCGACATTTCCGTACCCTCACCTGTGCCCTAAGGCTTGCCGTTCCCTAACCCTAACCCTAACCCGGAACGGAAACCCGCCACAAGCCCTACGCCTTACCCTACGCCATATCCTACTCCTGGCCCGTACGCCAGCACTGACCCGTGCGTCAGCACCTAGCCTGACCCTCCCACGTTTCCGTACCCTCACCTGTGCCCTAAGCCTTGCCATTCCCTAACCCTAACCCTAGCCCGGAACGTAAACCCGCCAGCAGCCCAACGCCTTACCCTACGCCGTACCCTACTCCTGGCCTGTACGCTGGCACTGACCTGTGCGTTAGCACGTAGCCTGACCCTACCACGTTTCCGTATCCTCACCTGTGCCCTAAGCCTTGCCGTTCCCTAACCCTAAACCTAGCCCTGAACGGAATCCCGCCACCAGCCCTAATCCTTACACTACGCTGTACCGTACACCTGGCCTGTATACCGTCACTGACACGTGCGTTTGCACACAGCCTGACCCTTCCACGTTTCCG
Organism: Mesoplodon densirostris; assembly: GCF_025265405.1. Lineage (NCBI taxonomy): Eukaryota > Metazoa > Chordata > Mammalia > Artiodactyla > Ziphiidae > Mesoplodon > Mesoplodon densirostris. Next base: position 138,535,881 of record NC_082681.1, on the reverse strand, counting down.
TACCCTCACCTGTGCCCTAAGCCCTGCCATTCCCTAACCCTAACCGTAGCCCGGAACGGAAACCTGCCACCAGCCCTACGCCTTACCCTACGCCGTACCCTACTCCTAGACCGTACGCTGGCACTTACCCGTGCGTCCTCACGTAGCCTGACCCTCCCACGTTTCCGTACCCTCACAAGTGCCCTAAACCTTGCCGGTCCCTAACCCTAACCATAGACCAGAACGGAAACCCGCCACCAGCCCTATACATTACCCTACGCCATACCCTACTCCTGGCCCGTACGCTGGCACTGACCCGTGCGTCAGCACGTAGACTGAACCTCCCACGTTTCCGTAACCTCACCTGTTCCCTAAGCCTTGCCATTCCCTAACCCTAACCCGGAACGGAAACCCGCCACCAGCCCTAAACCTTACCCTACGCTGTACCCTACTCCTGGCCCATATGCCAGCACTGACCCGTGCATCAGCACGTAGCCTGACCCTCCCACGTTTCCGTATCCTCACCTGTGCCCTAAGCCTTGCCGTTCCATAACCCTAAACCTAGCCCGGAACGGAAACCCGCCACCAGCCCTAATCCTTACCCTACGCTGTACCCTACACCTGGCCTGTATGCCGTCACTGACCCGTACATCAGCACATAGCCTGACCCTTCCACGTTTCCGTACCCTCACCTGTGCCCTAAGCGCTGCCGTTCCCTAACCGTAACCCTAGCCCGGAACAGAAACCCACCACCAGCCCTACGCCTTACCCTACGCCGTACCCTACTCCTAGCCCGTATGCTGGCACTGACCCGTGCGTCAGCACGTAGCCTGAACCTCCCACGTTTCCGTACCCTCACTTGTGCCCTAAGCCGTGCTGTTCCCTAACCCTAACCCTAGCCCAGAAGGGAAACCCGCCACCAGCCCTAGGCCTTACCCTACGCCGTACCCTACTCCTGGCCCATACGTTGGCACTGACCCATGCGTCAGCATGTAGCCTGACCCTCCCACGTTTCCGTACCCTCACCTGTGCCCTAAGCCTTGCCGTTCTCTAACCCTAACCCTAGCCCGGAACGGAAACCCTCCACCAGCCCTAAGCTTTAACCTATGCCGTACCCTACTCGTGGCCCATACGCCGGCACTGACCCGTGCGTCAGCACGTAGCCTGACCCTCCCACGTTTCCGTAACCTCACCTGTGCCCTAAGCCTTGCCGTTCCCTAACACTAACCCTAGCCCGGAATGGAAACCCGCCACCAGCCCTAAACCTTACCCTATGCTGTACCCTACTCCTGGCCCATATGCCAGCACTGACCCGTGCGTCAGCACATAGCCTGACCCTCCCACGTTTCCGTACCCTCACCTGTGCCCTAAGGCTTGCCGTTACCTAACACTAACCCTAGCCCGGAGCAGAAACCTGCCACCAGCCCTAAAACTTACCCTACGCTGTACCCTACTCCTGGCCCGTATGCCAGCACTGACCCGTGCGTCAGCACATAGCCTTACCCTCCCACATTTCTGTACCCTCACCTGTACTCTAAGCCTTTCCGTTCGCTAACCCTAACCCTAGCCCGGAACAGAAACCCGCAATCAGCCCTACGCCTTACCCTACGCCGTACCCTACTCCTGGCCCATACGCTGGCACTGACCCGTGCGTCAGCACATAGCCTGACCCTCCCACGTTTCCGTACCCTCACCTGTGCCCTAAGCCTTGCCGTTCCCTAACCCTAACCCTAGCCCGGAACGGAAACCCGCCACCAGCCCTAAACGTTACCCTATGCTGTACTCTACACCTGGCCCACATTCCAGCACTGACCCATGAGTCAGCACATAGCCTGACCCTTCCACGTTTCCGTACCCTCACCTGTGCCCTATGCCTTGCCGTTCCCTAACCCTAACCCTAGCCTGGAACAGAAACCCGCCACCAGCCCTAAAACTTACCCTACGCTGTACCCTACTCCTGGCCCGTATGCCACCACTGACCCGTGCGTCAGAACATAGCCTGAACCTCCCACATTTCCGTACCCTCACCTGTGCCCTAAGCCTTGCCGTTCCCTAACCCTAACCCTAACCCAGAACGGAAACCCGCCACAAGCCCTACGCCTTACCTTACGCCGTATCCTACTCCTGGCCCGTACGCCAGCACTGACCCGTGCGTCGGCACCTAGCCTGACCCTCCCACGTTTCCGTACCCTCACCTGTGCCCTAAGCCTTGCCATTCCCTAACCATAACCCTAGCCCGGAACGTAAACCCGCCAGCAGCCCAACGCCTGACCCTATGCCGTACCCTACTCCTGGCCTGTACGCTGGCACTGACCCGTGCCTCAGCACGTAGCCTGACCCTCCCACGTTTCCGTATCCTCACCTGTGCCCTAAGCCTTGCCGTTCCCTAACCCTAACCCTAGCCCGGAACGGAAACCCGCCACCAGCCCTAATCCTTACCCTACGCTGTACCGTACACCTGGCCTGTATACCGTCACTGACCCGTGCGTTTGCACATAGCCTGACCCTTCCACGTTTCCGTACCCTCACCTGTGCCCTAAGCCCTGCCGTTCCCTTACCCTAACCGTAGCCCGGAACGGAAACCCGCCACCAGCCCTACGCCTTACCCTACGCCGTACCCTACTCCTAGCCCGTACGCTGGCACTTACCCGTGCGTCCTCACGTAGCCTGACCCTCCCACGTTTCCGTACCCTCACCAGTGCCCTAAACCTTGCCGGTCCCTAACCCTAACCCTAGCCCGGAACAGAAGCCCGCCACTAGCCCTAAAACTTACCCTACGCTGTACCCTACTCCTGGCCCGTTTGCCAGCACTGACCCGTGCATCAGCACATAGCCTGACCCTCCCACATTTCCGTACCCTCACCTGTGCCCTATTCCTTGCCGTTCCCTAACCCTTTCCCTAGCCCGGAACAGAAACCCGCAACCAGCCCTACGCCTTACCCTACGCCGTACCCTACTCCTGGCCCATACGCTGGCACTGACCCGTGCGTCAGCACGTAGCCTGACCCTCCCACGTTTCCGTACCCTCACCTGTGCACTAAGCCTTGCCGTTCCCTAACCCTAACCCTAGCCCAGAACGGAAACCCGCCACCAGCCCTACGCCTTACCCTACGCTGTACCCTACACCTGGCCAGTATGCCGTCACTGACCCGTGCGTCAGCACATAGCCTGACCCTTCCAAGTTTCCGTACCCTCACCTGTGCCCTAAGCCCTGCCGTTCCCTAACCCTAACCCTAGCCCGGAACGGAAACCCACCACAAGCCCTCCGCCTTACCCTATGCCGTACCCTACTCCTAGCCCGTACGCTGGCACTGACCCATGCGCCAGCACGTAGCCTGACCCTCCCACGTTTCCGTACCCTCACCTGTGCCCTAAGCCTTGCTGTTACCGAACCCTAACCCTAGCCCGGAACGGAAACCCGCCACCAGCCCTACTCCTTACCCTACGCCGTACCCTACTCTTGGCCCGTACGCTGGCACTGACCCGTGCGTCAGCACGTAGCCTGACCCTCGCATGTTTCTGTAACCTCACCTGTGCCCTAAGCTTTGCTCTTCCCTAACCCTAACCCTAGCCCGGAACGGAAACCCGCCACCAGCCCTAAACCTTACCCTACGCTGTACCCTACTCCTGGCCCATATGCCAGCACTGACCCGTGCGTCAGCACATAGCCTGACCCTCCCACGTTTCCATACCCTCACCTGTGCCCTAAGCCTTGCCGTTCCCTAACCCTAGCCCGGAACAGAAACCCGCCACCAGCCCTAAAACTTACCCTACGCTGTACCCTACTCCTGGCCCGTATGCCAGCACTGACCCGTGCGTCAGCACATAGCCTGACCCTCCCACGTTTCCGTACCCTCACCTGTGCACTAAGCCTTGCCATTCCCTAACCCTAACCCTAGCCCGGAACAGAAACCCGCAACCAGCCCTACGCCTTACCCTACGCCGTACCCTAATTCTGGCCCGTACGCCGGCACTGACCCGTGCGTCAGCACATAGCATGACCCTCCCACGTTTCCGTACCCTCCCCTGTGCCCTAAGCCTTGCTGTTCTCTAACCCTAACCCTAGCCCGGAACGGAAACCCTCCACCAGCCCTACGAGTTAACCTATGCCGTACCCTACTCATGGCCCATACGCCGGCACTGACCCGTGCGTCAGCACGTAGCCTGACACTCCCACGTTTCCGTAACCTCACCTGTTCCCTAAGCCTTGCCGTTCCCTAACCATAACCCTAGCCCGGAAAGGAAACCTGCCACCAGCCCTAAACCTTACCCTACACTGTACCCTACTCCTGGCCCATATGCCAGCACTGACCCATGCGTCAGCACATAGCCTGACCCTCCCACGTTTCCATACCCTCACCTGTGCCCTAAGCCTTGCCGTTACCTAACCCTAACCCTAGCCCAGAGCAGAAAACTGCCACCAGCCCAAAAACTTACCCTACGCTGAACGGTACTCCTGGCCCGTATGCCAGCACTGACCCGAGCGTCAGCACATAGCCTGACCCTCCCACATTTCTGTACCCTCACCTGTACCCTAAGCCTTTCCGTTCGCTAACCCTAACCCTAGCCCGGAACAGAAACCCGCAACCAGCCCTACACCTTACCCTACGCCGTACCCTACTCCTGGCCCATACGCTGGCACTGACCCATGCGTCAGCACATAGCCTGACCCTCCCACGTTTCCGTACCCTCACGTGTGCCCTAAGCCTTGCCGTTCCCTAACCCTAACCCTAGCCCAGAATGGAAACCCGCCACCAGCCCTAAACGTTACCCTATGCTGTACCCTACTCCTGGCCCACATTCCAGCACTGACCCATGAGTCAGCACATAGCCTGACCCTTCCACGTTTCCGTACCCTCACCTGTGCCCTATGCCTTGCCGTTCCCTAACCCTAACCCTAGCCTGGAACAGAAACCCGCCACCAGCCCTAAAACTTACCCTACGCTGTACCCTACTCCTGGCCCATATGCCACCACTGATCCGTGCGTCAGCACCTAGCCTGACCCTCCCATGTTTCCGTACCCTCACCTGTGCCCTAAGCCTTGCCATTCCCTAACCATAACCCTAGCCTGGAACGTAAACCCGCCAGCAGCCCAACGCCTGACCCTATGCCGTACCCTACTCCTGGCCTGTACGCTGGCACTGACCCGTGCGTCAGCACGTAGCCTGACCCTCCCACGTTTCCGTATCCTCACCTGTGCCCTAAGCCTTGCCGTTCCCTAACCCTAACCCTAGCCCGGAACGGAAACCCGCCACCAGCCCTAATCCTTACCCTATGCTGTACCGTACACCTGGCCTGTATACCGTCACTGACCCGTGCGTTTGCACATAGCCTGACCCTTCCACGTTTCTTTACCCTCACCTGTGCCCTAAGCCCTGCCGTTCCCTAACCCTTACCGTAGCCCGGAACGGAAACCCGCCACCAACCCTACGCCTTACCCTACGCCGTACCCTACTCCTAGCCCGTACGCTGGCACTTACACGTGCGTCCTCACGTAGCCTGACCCTCCCACGTTTCCGTACCCTCACCAGTGCCCTAAACCTTGCCGGTCCCTAACCCTAACCATAGCCCAGAACGGAAACCTGCCACCAGCCCTATACATTACCCTACGCCATACCCTACTCCTGGCCCGTACGCTGGCACTGACCCGTGCTTCAGCACGTAGACTGAACCTCCCACGTTTCCGTACCCTCACTTGTGCCCTAAGCCGTGCCGTTCCCTAACCCTAACCCTAGCCCGGAACAGAAACCCGCCACTAGCCCTAAAACTTACCCTACGCTGTACCCTACTCCTGGCCCGTATGCCAGCACTGACCCGTGCATCAGCACATAGCCTGACCCTCCCACATTTCCGTACCCTCACCTGTGCCCTAAGCCTTGCCGTTCCCTAACCCTATCCCTAGCCCGGAACAGAAACCCGCAACCAGCCCTACGCCTTACCCTACGCCGTACCCTACTCGTGGCCCATACGCTGGCACTGACCCGTGCGTCAGCACGTAGCCTGACCCTCCCACGTTTCCGTACCCTCACATGTGCCCTAAGCCTTGCCGTTCCCTAACCCTAACCCTAGCCCAGAACGGAAACACGCCACCAGGCCTACGCCTTACCCTACGCTGTACCTTACTCCTGGCCCGTACGCCGGCACTGACCCGTGCGTCAGCACGTAGCGTGACCGTCCCACGTTTCCGTCTCCTCACCTGTGCCCTAACCTTGCCGTTCCCTAACCCTAACCATAGCCCGGAACGGAAACCCGCCACCAGCCCTAAACCTTACCCTACGCTGTACCCTACACCTGGCCAGTATGCCATCACTGACCCGTGCGTCAGCACATAGCCTGACCCTTCCAAGTTTCCGTACCCTCACCTGTGCCCTAAGCCCTGCCGTTCCCTAACCCTAACCCTAGCCCGGAACGGAAAACCACCACAAGGCCTACGCCTTACCCTATACCGTACCCTACTCCTAGCCCGTACGCTGGCACTGACCCGTGCGTCAGCACGTAGCCTGACCCTCCCACGTTTCCGTACCCTCACCTGTGCCCTAAGCCTTGCTGTTCCCTAACCCTAACCCTAGCCCGGAACGGAAACCCGCCACCAGCCCTACTCCTTACCCTACGCCGTACCCAACTCTTGGCCCGTACGCTGGCATTGACCCGTGCGTCAGCACGTAGCCTGACCCTCGCATGTTTCTGTAACCTCACCTGTGCCCTAAGATTTGCTGTTCCCTAACCCTAACCCTAGCCCGGAACGGAAACCCGCCACCAGCCCTAAACCTTACCCTACGCTGTACCCTACTCCTGGCCCATATGCCAGCACTGACCCGTGCGTCAGCACATAGCCTGACGCTCCCACGTTTCCATACCCTCACCTGTGCCCTAAGCCTTGCCGTTCCCTAACCCTAGCCCGGAACAGAAACCCGCCACCAGCCCTAAAACTTACCCTACGCTGTACCCTACCCCTGGCCCGTATGCCAGCACTGACCCGTGCGTCAGCACATAGCCTGACCCTCCCACGTTTCTGTACCCTCACCTGTGCACTAAGCCTTGCCGTTCCCTAACCCTAACCCTAGCCCGGAACAGAAACCCGCAACCAGCCCTACGCCTTACCCTACGCCGTACCCTAATTCTGGCCCGTACGCTGGCACTGACCCGTGCGTCATCACATAGCCTGACCCTCCCACGTTTCCGTACCCTCCCCTGTGCCCTAAGCCTTGCTGTTCTCTAACCCTAACCCTAGCCCGGAACGGAAACCGTCCACCAGCCCTACGACTTAACCTATGCCGTACCCTACTCATGGCCCATACGCCGGCACTGACCCGTGCGTCAGCACGTAGCCTGACACTCCCACGTTTCCGTAACCTCACCTGTTCCCTAAGCCTTGCCGTTCCCTTACCATAACCCTAGCCCGGAAAGGAAACCTGCCACCAGCCCTATGCCTAACCCTACGCCATACCCTACTCTTGGCCCATACGCTGGCACTGACCCGTGCGTCAGCACGTAGCCTGACCCTCACATGTTTCCGTAACCTCACCTGTGCCCTAAGCTTTGCCGTTCCCTAACCCTAACCCTAGCCCGGAACGGAAACGCGCCACCAGCCCTAAACTTTACCCTACGCTGTACCCTACTCCTGAACCACATTCCAGCAATGACCCATGAGTCAGCACATAGCCTGACCCTTCCACGTTTCCGTACCCTCACCTGTGCCCTAAGCCTTGCCGTTCCCTAACCCTAACCCTAGCCCGGAAGAGAAACCCGCCACCAGCCCTAAAACTTACGCTACGCTGTACCCTACTCCTGGCCCGTATGCCACCACTGACCTGTGCGTCAGAACATAGCCTGAACCTCCCACATTTCCATACCCTCACCTGTGCCCTAAGCCTTGCCGTTCCCTAACCCTAACCCTAGCCCGGAACAGAAACCCGCAAGCAGCCCTATGCCTTACACTACGCCGTACCCTACTCCTGGCCCATACGCTAGCACTGACCCGTGCGTCAGCACGTAGCCTGACCCTCCCACATTTCCGTACCCTCACCTGTGCCCTAAGCCTTGCCGTTCCCTAACCTTAACCCTAGCCCGGAACGGAAACCCACCACCAGCCCTACGCCTTACTGTACGCCGTACCCTACTCCTGGCCCGTACGCCGGCACTGACCCGTGCGACAGCACCTAGCATGTCCCTCCCACGTGTCCGTACCATCACCTGTGCCCTAAGCCTTGCCATTCCCTAACCCTAACGCTAGCCCGGAACGTAAACCCGCCACCAGCCCTAGGCCTTACCCTACGCCGTACCCTACTCCTGGCCTGTACCCTGGCAATGACCCGTGGTCAGCACGTAGCCTGACCCTCCCACGTTTCCGTATCCTCACCTGTGCCCTAAGCCTTGCCGTTCCCTAACCCTAACCCTAGCCCGGGACAGAAACCCGCCACAAGCCCTAATCCTTACCCTACGCTGTACCGTACACCTGGCCTGTATACCGTCACTGACCCGTGCGTTTGCACATAGCCTGACCCTTCCACGTTTCCGTACCCTCACCTGTGCCCTAAGCCTTGCCATTCCCTAACCCTAACCCTAGCCTGGAACAGAAACCCGCCACCAGCCCTACGCCTTACCCTACGCCGTACCCTACTCCTAGCCCGTACGCTGGCACTGACCCGTGCGTCAGCACGTAGCCTGACCCTCCCACGTTTCCGTACCCTCACTTGTGCCCTAAGCCGTGCTGTTCCATAACCCTAACCCTAGCCCGGAACGGAAACCCGCCACCAGCCCTACGCCTTACCCTACGCCGTACCCTACTCCTGGCCCGTACGTTGGCACTGACCCATGCGTCAGCATGTAGCCTGACCCTCCCACGTTTCCGTACCCTCACCTGTGCCCTAAGCCTTGCCGTTACCTAACCCTAACCCTAGCCCGGAACGGAAACCCGCCACCAGCCCTAAACCTTACCCTGTGCTGTACCCTACTCCTGGCCCATATGGCAGCACTGAACCGTGCGTCAGCACATAGCCTGACCCTCCCACGTTTCCGTACCCTCACCTGTGCCCTAAGCCTTGCCGTTCCCTAACCCTAGCCAGGAACACAAATCCGCCACCAACCCGAAAACTTACCCTACGCTGTACCCTACACCTGGCCCGTATGCCAGCACTGACCCGTGCGTCAGCACATAGCCTGAACCTCCCACGTTTCTGTACCCTCACCTGTGCCCTAAGCCTTGCCGTTCCCTAACCCTAACCCTAGCCCGGAACAGAAACCCGCAACCAGCCCTACGCCTTACCCTACGCCGTACCCTACTTCTGGCCCATACGCTAGCACTGACCCGTGCGTCAGCACATAGCCTGACCCTCCCACGTTTCCATACCCTCACCTGTGCCCTAAGCCTTGCCGTTCCCTAACCCTAACCCTAGCCCGGAACGGAAACCCGCCACCAGCCCTAAACCTTACCCTACGCTGTACCCTACTCCTGGCCCGTATGCCACTACTGACCCGTGTGTCAGAACATAGCCTGAACCTCCCACATTTCCATGCCCTCACCTGTGCCCTAAGCCTTGCCATTCCCTAACCCTAACCCTAGCCCGGAACAGAAACCCGCAACCAGCTCTATGCCTTACACTACGCCGTACCCTACTCCTGGCCCATACGCTGGCACTGACCCGTGCGTCACCACGTAGCCTGACCCTCCCACATTTCCGTACCCTCACCTTGCCCTAAGCCTTGCCGTTCCCTAACCCTAACCCTATCCGGAAACGGAAACCTGCCACCAGCCCTACGCCTAAACGTACGCCGTATCCTACTCCTGGCCCATACGCCGGCACTGACCCGTGCGTCAGCACCTAGCCTGACCCTCCCACGTTTCCGTACCCTCACCTGTGCCCTAAGCCTTGCTATTCCCTAACCCTAACCCTAGCCCGGAACGGAAAACCACCACAAGCCCTACGCCTTACCCTATACCGTACCCTACTCCTAGCCCGTACGCTGGCACTGACCCGTGCGTCAGCACGTAGCCTGACCCTCCCACGTTTCCGTACCCTCACCTGTGCCCTAAGCCTTGCTGTTCCCTAACCCTAACCCTAGCCCGGAACGGAAACCCGCCACCAGCCCTACTCCTTACCCTACGCCGTACCCAACTCTTGGCCCGTACGCTGGCATTGACCCGTGCGTCAGCACGTAGCCTGACCCTCGCATGTTTCTGTAACCTCACCTGTGCCCTAAGATTTGCTGTTCCCTAACCCTAACCCTAGCCCGGAACGGAAACCCGCCACCAGCCCTAAACCTTACCCTACGCTGTACCCTACTCCTGGCCCATATGCCAGCACTGACCCGTGCGTCAGCACATAGCCTGACGCTCCCACGTTTCCATACCCTCACCTGTGCCCTAAGCCTTGCCGTTCCCTAACCCTAGCCCGGAACAGAAACCCGCCACCAGCCCTAAAACTTACCCTACGCTGTACCCTACCCCTGGCCCGTATGCCAGCACTGACCCGTGCGTCAGCACATAGCCTGACCCTCCCACGTTTCTGTACCCTCACCTGTGCACTAAGCCTTGCCGTTCCCTAACCCTAACCCTAGCCCGGAACAGAAACCCGCAACCAGCCCTACGCCTTACCCTACGCCGTACCCTAATTCTGGCCCGTACGCTGGCACTGACCCGTGCGTCATCACATAGCCTGACCCTCCCACGTTTCCGTACCCTCCCCTGTGCCCTAAGCCTTGCTGTTCTCTAACCCTAACCCTAGCCCGGAACGGAAACCCTCCACCAGCCCTACGACTTAACCTATGCCGTACCCTACTCATGGCCCATACGCCGGCACTGACCCGTGCGTCAGCACGTAGCCTGACACTCCCACGTTTCCGTAACCTCACCTGTTCCCTAAGCCTTGCCGTTCCCTTACCATAACCCTAGCCCGGAAAGGAAACCTGCCACCAGCCCTATGCCTAACCCTACGCCATACCCTACTCTTGGCCCATACGCTGGCACTGACCCGTGCGTCAGCACGTAGCCTGACCCTCACATGTTTCCGTAACCTCACCTGTGCCCTAAGCTTTGCCGTTCCCTAACCCTAACCCTAGCCCGGAACGGAAACGCGCCACCAGCCCTAAACTTTACCCTACGCTGTACCCTACTCCTGAACCACATTCCAGCAATGACCCATGAGTCAGCACATAGCCTGACCCTTCCACGTTTCCGTACCCTCACCTGTGCCCTAAGCCTTGCCGTTCCCTAACCCTAACCCTAGCCCGGAAGAGAAACCCGCCACCAGCCCTAAAACTTACGCTACGCTGTACCCTACTCCTGGCCCGTATGCCACCACTGACCTGTGCGTCAGAACATAGCCTGAACCTCCCACATTTCCATACCCTCACCTGTGCCCTAAGCCTTGCCGTTCCCTAACCCTAACCCTAGCCCGGAACAGAAACCCGCAAGCAGCCCTATGCCTTACACTACGCCGTACCCTACTCCTGGCCCATACGCTAGCACTGACCCGTGCGTCAGCACGTAGCCTGACCCTCCCACATTTCCGTACCCTCACCTGTGCCCTAAGCCTTGCCGTTCCCTAACCTTAACCCTAGCCCGGAACGGAAACCCACCACCAGCCCTACGCCTTACTGTACGCCGTACCCTACTCCTGGCCCGTACGCCGGCACTGACCCGTGCGACAGCACCTAGCATGTCCCTCCCACGTGTCCGTACCATCACCTGTGCCCTAAGCCTTGCCATTCCCTAACCCTAACGCTAGCCCGGAACGTAAACCCGCCACCAGCCCTAGGCCTTACCCTACGCCGTACCCTACTCCTGGCCTGTACCCTGGCAATGACCCGTGGTCAGCACGTAGCCTGACCCTCCCACGTTTCCGTATCCTCACCTGTGCCCTAAGCCTTGCCGTTCCCTAACCCTAACCCTAGCCCGGGACAGAAACCCGCCACAAGCCCTAATCCTTACCCTACGCTGTACCGTACACCTGGCCTGTATACCGTCACTGACCCGTGCGTTTGCACATAGCCTGACCCTTCCACGTTTCCGTACCCTCACCTGTGCCCTAAGCCTTGCCGTTCCCTAACCCTAACCCTAGCCTGGAACAGAAACCCGCCACCAGCCCTACGCCTTACCCTACGCCGTACCCTACTCCTAGCCCGTACGCTGGCACTGACCCGTGCGTCAGCACGTAGCCTGACCCTCCCACGTTTCCGTACCCTCACTTGTGCCCTAAGCCGTGCTGTTCCCTAACCCTAACCCTAGCCCGGAACGGAAACCCGCCACCAGCCCTACGCCTTACCCTACGCCGTACCCTACTCCTGGCCCGTACGTTGGCACTGACCCATGCGTCAGCATGTAGCCTGACCCTCCCACGTTTCCGTACCCTCACCTGTGCCCTAAGCCTTGCCGTTACCTAACCCTAACCCTAGCCCGGAACGGAAACCCGCCACCAGCCCTAAACCTTACCCTGTGCTGTACCCTACTCCTGGCCCATATGGCAGCACTGAACCGTGCGTCAGCACATAGCCTGACCCTCCCACGTTTCCGTACCCTCACCTGTGCCCTAAGCCTTGCCGTTCCCTAACCCTAGCCAGGAACACAAATCCGCCACCAACCCGAAAACTTACCCTACGCTGTACCCTACACCTGGCCCGTATGCCAGCACTGACCCGTGCGTCAGCACATAGCCTGAACCTCCCACGTTTCTGTACCCTCACCTGTGCCCTAAGCCTTGCCGTTCCCTAACCCTAACCCTAGCCCGGAACAGAAACCCGCAACCAGCCCTACGCCTTACCCTACGCCGTACCCTACTTCTGGCCCATACGCTAGCACTGACCCGTGCGTCAGCACATAGCCTGACCCTCCCACGTTTCCATACCCTCACCTGTGCCCTAAGCCTTGCCGTTCCCTAACCCTAACCCTAGCCCGGAACGGAAACCCGCCACCAGCCCTAAACCTTACCCTACGCTGTACCCTACTCCTGGCCCGTATGCCACTACTGACCCGTGTGTCAGAACATAGCCTGAACCTCCCACATTTCCATGCCCTCACCTGTGCCCTAAGCCTTGCCATTCCCTAACCCTAACCCTAGCCCGGAACAGAAACCCGCAACCAGCTCTATGCCTTACACTACGCCGTACCCTACTCCTGGCCCATACGCTGGCACTGACCCGTGCGTCACCACGTAGCCTGACCCTCCCACATTTCCGTACCCTCACCTTGCCCTAAGCCTTGCCGTTCCCTAACCCTAACCCTATCCGGAAACGGAAACCTGCCACCAGCCCTACGCCTAAACGTACGCCGTATCCTACTCCTGGCCCATACGCCGGCACTGACCCGTGCGTCAGCACCTAGCCTGACCCTCCCACGTTTCCGTACCCTCACCTGTGCCCTAAGCCTTGCCATTCCCTAACCCTAACCCTAGCCCGGAACGTAAACCCGCCAGCAGCCCAACGCCTTACCCTACGCCGTACCCTACTCCTGGCCTGTACGCTGGCACTGACCCGTGCATCAGCCCGTAGCCTGACCCTCCCACGTTTCCGTATCCTCACCTGTGCCCTAAGTCTTGCCGTTCCCTAACCCTAACCCTAGCCCTGAACGGAAACCCGCCACCAGCCCTAATCCTTACCCTACGCTGTACCGTACACCTGGCCTGTATTCCGTCACTGACCCGTGCGTTTGCACATAGCCTGACCCGTCCACGTTTCCGTACACTCACCTGTGCCCTAAGCCCTGCCGTTCCCTAACCCTAACCGTAGCCCGGAACGGAAACCCACCAACAGCCCTACGACTTACCCTACGCCGTAACCTACTCCTTGCCCGTACGCTGGCACTGACCCGTTCGTCAGCACATAGCCTGACCTACACATGTTTCCGTAACCTCACCTGTGCCCTAAGCTTTGCCGTTCCCTAACCCTAACCCTAGCCCGGAACGGAAACCCGCCACCAGCCCTAAACTTTACCATACGCTGTACCCTACACCTGGCCCACATTCCAAAACTGACCCGTGAGTCAGCATATAGCCTGACCCTTCCACGTTTCCGTACCCTCACCTGTGCCCTAAGCCTTGCCGTTCCCTAACCCTAAACCTAGCCCGGAACAGAAACCCGCCACCAGCCCTAAAACTTACCCTACGCTGTACCCTACTACTGGCCCGTATGCCACCACTGACCCGTGCGTCAGAACATAGCCTGAACCTCCCACATTTCCGTACCCTGACCTGTGCCCTAAGCCTTGCCGTTCCCTAACCCTAACCCTAGCCCGGAAGAGAAACCCGCAACCAGCCCTATGCCTTACACTACGCCGTACCCTAATCCTGGCCCGTACGCCGGCAGTGACCCGTGCGTCAGCACATAGCCTGACCCTCCCACGTTTCCGTACCCTCACCCCTGCCCTAAGCCTTGCCGTTCCCTAACCCTAACCCTACCCCGGAACGGAAACCCGCCACAAGCTGTAATAAAAAATAAAAAAAATTAAATGAAAAACATGAACAAGAAGTAGTGAGACTAACTTGATGGGCTTTCTCCTGGCACATTCCATTCTAAATTCCAATCTAGAACACGACTTCCATTGAGGCTCTGTTGCCCTAGTAACCAGATTTGGTAAGGGAGAACTGCTGCCACCTTGTGGCCGTTTCACGCAACAGCAGCTTTAATCCCAGCGCTAATGGTCAGTTGATATTCAAAATCATTGCAGGCCTGTAAATGACACCTGCCCTGAAATCTAATCCTGGGATCACATATGGACCAAAAAGTTCAAAGGACATCCACATTTCAAAACGACCGTTTCAAAAGGCATATTTTACGCACATTAGTGTTCTGCTTCTTTTTCTTTCTTTCCTTTTTTGTTAAAAAAACGGGAATGGAAAAAGACATCCCTCAGAATGGGCGAAAATCGTTGCAAACGAATCAATGGACAAAGGTTTAATCTCCAATATATATAAACAGCTCATGCACTTAATATTAAAAAAACAAACAACCCAATACAAAAATGGGCAGAAGATCTAAAGAGACCTTTCTTCAAAGAAGACACAGAGATGGCCAAGACGCACATGAAAAGCTGCTCAACAGCACTAATTATTAGAGAAATGCAAATCAAAACTAAATTGAGGTATCACCTCACAACTGTTAGAATCGGCATCCTCAGAAACTCTACAAACAACAAATTCTGGGGAGGGTGTGGACAAAAGGAGCCCTCTTCCACTATTGGTGGGAATGTAAATTGATACAGACACTATAGAGAACAGTATGGAGTTTCCTTAAAAAAACTAGAAATAGAATTACCATCTGATCCAGCAATCCCACTTCTGGGCATATACCCAGAGAAAACCGTAAATCAAAAAGGCACATTCACCACAATGTTCATTGCAGCACTATTTAAAATAGACAGGTAATGGAAGCAACCTAAATGCCCACAGACAGATGAATGGATAAAGATGTGGTACATATATAAAATGGAATATTACTCAGCCATAAAAAGGAATGAAACTGGGTCATTTGTAGAGACATTGATGGATCTAGAGACTGTCATACAGAATGAAGTAAGTCAGAAAGAGGAAAACAAATATTGTATATAAATGCATATATGTGGAACCTAAAAAATGGTACAGATGAACTGCTTTGCAGGGAAGAAATAGAGACACAGAGGTAGAGAACAAACGTATGGACACCAAGTGTGGGAAGCCATGGGGTGGTGGTGGTGGGATGAGTTGGGAGATGGGGATTGACCTGTATACATGTATATGCATAAAATACATAAATAATAATAACCTGCTGTATAAGAAAATAAATAAAATTAAAATTCAAAATTTTAAAAAATAAAATTTAAAAATAAAACAGAAAAAAGTTCTTCCCTTCACACAGATGTATTTATAGGAATGAATTATTTCCATGCTTATATCTATAAATACATAAAAGAGGAATGAAATCAAACTTGAACCATAAAAGAAAAAAAAACCTGAACCCACCAGTTATACAGAGGGAAACCCTATCAGGGCACTTGCTCCAGCAGTAAACAATTCTGAAATTGGTCAGAGGTGGGGAATCATCTCCCATACAGCCAGCAACCCACCCCCATGCAAGGAGCATCCTCATTGCAAAGCTGGGGGACCGTTCTGAGGCATCTGTGAGTAAACGTGAGCTAAGCCCCAGGGCAGCTGCTGCTGAACTGTCCCCACCCTTCCCAGGTAAAACACCTGAATATGTACAAGGGCTTGAAAGCCTAGAGGAAGGGCCGCGGAGCCACACCAGTGACAGCACGCAGGCCAACTTGGTGCCTGAAGGCCAGCCAGGATGGTCCTGGCCCCGGGCGCTCTTCTGGAAGCTTTCCATTGCCCTGCCTGAGAGACTCCTCCTGTCCCGGACCCCACTGCTTTTTTCATTCCTCACTTCTGGCCGGAGAGAAATTCCAGCGGAAGGTGTGGGTGACACATCCTCTTCTTTACAGGTGGCAGCCTGGCAACTCCTGCAGAAAGGCCAGCAGATCCCCACTCACACCGGGACACCCACAAAGCCGTGGCCCCTCACTCCCTCCCACCAGCAGAGCCCCGAGACTGCTGACAGGGCAGAGAATATGGAGTCAGGCACAGCTTCAGGGGCTATTGCTGCCTGGAGTGCTGTTTATATTGACCTCAACCAGGCACACCTGGGGAGGGCCGGCCGGCAGGGTAAGGCTGCCCAGGTCAGTTAATCCACAACCCTCAGGGAATCACATTGTTGAAAATGGACCTCGCTAAGGCAGAATAGAAGCCAAGGAAAAAAAGGACACAATGCCATTTGCAGCCCCGTAGATGAGTCTAGAGGTAATCACGTGACTTGGAGTAAGTCAGAAAGTGAAAGACACATATCGTATCATATCACTTATAGGTGTTACCTAAAAATGGATACCAGGGCAGATATTTCCACGGAGAAGGGCAATCACAGATTCATTAAACAAACTTATGGTTCACCAATGGAAAGGTGTGAGGATTGGTTTCATTACGATATCGGGGTTAACAGACATACACAAACACAGGTGACATATATAATCACCAAAGACCTACGGAATACCAAGAGAAGACTACTCAACATTCTGTCCTAACGTACATGGGAAAAGGATCCCAGGAAGAACAGACTTCTGTATATGTGTAAAAGAACCACATCTTCCACACCTACAACAAGCCAAACATTGTAACCAAACTTGCTGTAATAAAACATAAAAAATTAAATTAAAAACACGAACAAGAAGTAGTGAGACAAACTTGAGGGGCTTTCTCCTGGCACATTCCATTCTACATTCCAATCTAGAACACGACTTCCATTGAGGCTCTGTTGCCATAGTAACCAGATTTGGTAAGGGAGAACTGCTGCCACCTTGTGGCCGTTTCACACAACAGCAGCTTTAATCCCAGCGCTAACGGTCCGTTGATATTCAAAATCATTGCAGGCCTGTAAATGACACTTGCCCTGAAAACAAATCCTGGGGTCACATATCGACCAAAAAATTCAAAGACGTCCATATTTTAAAACGACCGTTTCAAAAGGCATATTTTATGCACATTAGTGTTCTGCTTCTTTTTCTTTCTTTCTTTTTTTGTTAAAAAAATGGGAATGGAAAAAGGCATCCCTCAGAATGGGCGAAAATAATTGCAAACGAATCAATGGACAAAGGTTTAATCTCCAATATATATAAACAGCTCATGCAACTTAATATTAAAAAAACAAACAACCCAATAAAAAATGAGCAGAAGATCTAAAGAGACGTTTCTTCAAAGAAGACACAGAGATGGCCAAGACACACATGAAAAGCTGCTCAACAGCACTAATTATTAGAGAAATGCAAATCAAAACTACAATGAGGTATCACCTCACAACTGTTAGAATCGGCATCATCAGAAAATCTACAAACAACAAATTCTGGGGAGGGTGTGGACAAAAGGAACCCTCTTCCACTATTGGTGGGGATGTAAATTGATACAGTCACTATGGAGAACAGTATGGAGTTTCCTTAAAAAAACGAGAAATAGAATTAACATCTGATCCAGCAATCCCACTTCTGGGCATATACCCAGAGAAAACCATAGATCAAAAAGGCACATTCACCACAATGTTCATTGCAGCACTATTTACAATAGCCAGGTAATGGAAGCAACCTAAATGCCCACAGACAGATGAATGGATAAAGATGTGGTACATATATAAAATGGAATATTACTCAGCCATAAAAAGGAATGAAACTGGGTCATTTGTAGAGACATCGATGGATCTAGAGACTGTCATACAGAATGAAGTAAGTCAGAAAGAGGAAAACAAATATTGTATATTAATGCATATATGTGGAACCTAAAAAATGGTACAGATGAACTGGTTTGCAGGGAAGAAATAGAGACACAGAGGTAGAGAACAAACGTATGGACACCAAGTGTGGGAAGCCATGGGGTGGTGGTGGTGGGATGAGTTGGGAGATTGGGATTGACCTGAATACATGTATATGCATAAAATACATAACTAATAATAACCTGCTGTATAAAAAAATAAATAAAATTAAATTTCAAAATTTTCAAAAATAAAATTTAAAAATAAAACAGAAAATATTTCTTCCCTTCAACAGATGTATTTATAGGAATGAATTATTTCCAGGCTTATATCTATAAATACATAAAAGAGGAATAAAATCAAACTTGAACCATAAAAGAAAAAAAAACCTGAACCCACCAGTTATACAGAGGGAAACCCTATCAGGGAACATGCTCCAGCGGTAAACAATTCTGAAATTGGTCAGAGGTGGGGAATCACCTCCCATACAGCCAGCAACCCACCCCCCACGCAAGGAGCGTCCTCATTGCAAAGCTGGGGGACCGTGCTGAGGCATCTGTGAGTAAACGTGAGCTGAGCCCCAGGCCAGCTGCTGCTGAACTGTTCCCACCCTTCCCAGGTAAAACACCTGAATATGTACAAGGGCTTGAAAGCCTAGAGGAAGGGCCGTGGAGCCACAACAGTGACAGCACGCAGGCCAACTTGGTGCCTGCAGGCCAGCCAGGATGGTCCTGGCCCCGGGCGCTCTTCTGGAAGCTTTCTATTGCCATACCTGAGATACCCATCCTGTCCCGGCCCCCACTGCTTATTTCCTTCCTCACCTCTGTCCAGAGAGAAATTCCATCGGAAGGTATGGGTGACACATCCTCTTCTTTACAGGTGGCAGCCTGGCAACTCCTGCAGAAAGGCCAGCAGAGCCCCACTCACACCGGGCCACCAACAAAGCCTTGGCCCCTCACTCCCTCCCACCAGCACAGCCCCAAGACTGCTGACGGGGCAGAGAATATGGAGTCAGGCACAACTTCAGGGGCTCTTGCTGCCTGGAGTGCTGTTTATATTGACCTCAACCAGGCACACCTGGGGAGGGCCGGCCGGCAGGGTAAGGCTGCCCAGGTCAGCTAATCCACAACCCTCAGGGAATCACATTGTTGAAAATGGACCTCGCTAAGGCAGAATAGAAGCCAAGGAAAAAAAGGACACAATGCCATTTGCAGCCCCGTAGATGAGTCTAGAGGTAATCACGTGACTTGGAGTAAGTCAGAAAGTGAAAGACACATATCGTATCATATCACTTATAGGTGTTACCTAAAAATGGATACCAGGGCAGATATTTCCACGGAGAAGGGCAATCACACATTCATTAAACAAACTTATGGTTCACCAATGGAAAGGTGTGAGGATTGGTTTCATTACGATATCGGGGTTAACAGACATACACAAACACAGGTGACATATATAATCACCAAAGACCTACGGAATACGAAGAGAAGACGACTCAACATTCTGTCCTAACGTACATGGGAAAAGGATCCCAGGAAGAACAGACTTCTGTATATGTGTAAAAGAACCACATCTTCCACACCTACAACAAGCCAAACATTGTAATCAAACTTGCTGTAATAGAAAATAAAAGAAAAAATTAAAAACACGAACAAGAAGTAGTGAGACAAACTTGAGGGGCTTTCTCCTGGCACATTCCATTCTACATTCCAATCTAGAACACGACTTCCATTGAGGCTCTGTTGCCCTAGTAACCAGATTTGGTAAGGGAGAACTGCTGCCACCTTGTGGCCGTTTCACGCAACAGCAGCTTTAATCCCAGCGCTAATGGTCAGTTGATATTCAAAATCATTGCAGGCCGGTAAATGACACCTGCCCTGAAAACAAATCCTGGGATCACATATCGACCAAAATATTCAAAGGACATCCATATTTCAAAACGACAGTCAAAAGACATATTTTACACACATTAGTGTTCTTCTTCTTTTTCTTTCTTTCTTTTTTTGTTAAAAAATCGGGAATGGAAAAAGGATTCCCTCCGAATGGGCGAAAATAGTTGCAAACTAATCAATGGACAAAGGTTTAATCTCCAATATATATAAACAGCTCATGCAGCTTAATATTAAAAAAACAAACAACCCAATACAAAAATGCGCAGAAGATCTAAACAGACGTTTCTTCAAAGAAGACACAGAGATGGCCAAGACGCACATGAAATGCTGCTCAACATCACTAATTATTAGAGAAATGCAAATCAAAATTACAATGACGTATCACCTCACACCTGTTAGAATCGGCATCATCAGAAAATCTACAAACAACAAATTCTGGGGAGGGTGTGGACCAAAGGATCCCTCTTCCACTATTGGTGGGAACGTAAATTGATACAGACACTATGGAGAACAGTATGGAGTTTCCTTAAAAAAGCTAGAAATAGAATTACCATCTGATCCAGCAATCCCACTTCTGGGCATATACCCAGAGAAAACAATAAATCAAAAAGGCACATTCACGACCATGGTCATTACAGCACTATTTACAATAGCCAGGTAATGGAAGCAACCTAAATGCCCACAGACAGATGAATGGATAAAGACGTGGTACATATATAAAATGGAATATTACTCAGCAATAAGAAGGAATGAAACTGGGTCATTTGTAGAGATGTCGATGGAAGTAGAGACTGTCATACAGAGTGAAGTAAGTCAGAAAGCGTAAAACAAATATTGTATATTAATGCATATATGTGGAACCTAGAAAAATGGTACAGATGAACTGGTTTGCAGGGAAGAAATAGAGACACAGAGGTAGAGAACAAACGTATGGACACCAAGTGTGGGAAGCCATGGGGTGGTGGTGGTGGGATGAGTTGGGAGATTGGGATTGACCTGTATACATGTATATGCATATAATACATAACTAATAATAACGTGCTATATAAAAACATATAGAAAATAAAATTTCAAATTTTCAAAAATAAAATTTAAAAATAAAACAGAATAAACTTCTTCCCTTTACACAGATGTATTTATATGAATGAATTATTTCCATGCTTATATCTATAAATACATAAAAGAGGAATAAAATCTAACTTGAACCAGAAAAGAAAAAAAAACCTGAACCCACCAGTTATACAGAGGAAAACCCTATCAGGGCACTTGCTCCAGCGGTCAACAATTCTGAAATTGGTCAGAGGTGGGTAATCATCTCCCATACAGCCAGCAGCCCACCGCCCTCGCAAGGAGGGTCCTCATTGCAAAGCTGGGGGACCGTGCCGAGGTATCTGTGAGTAAACGTGAGCTGAGCCCCAGGCCAGCTGCTGCTGAACTGTTCCCACCCGTCCCAGGTAAAACACCTGAATATGTACAAGGGCTTGAAAGCCTAGAGGAAGGGCCCTGGAGCCACACCAGCGACAGCACGCAGTCCAACTTGGTGCCTGCAGGCCAGCCAGGATGGTCCTGGCCCCAGGCGCTCTTCTGGAAGCTTGCTATTGCCCTGCCTGAGAAACCCCTCCTGTCCCGGCCCCCACTGCTTTTTTCCTTCCTCACCTCTGTCCGGAGAGAAATTCCATCGGAAGGTATGGGTGACACATCCTCTTCTTTACAGGTGGCAGCCTGGCAACTCCTGCAGAAAGTCCAGCAGAGCCCCACTCACACCGGGCCACCCACAAAGCCGTGGCCCCTCACTCCCTCCCACCAGCACAGCCCCGAGACTGCTGACGGGGCAGAGAATATGGAGTCAGGCACAGCTTCAGGGGCTATTGCTGCCTGGAGCGCTCTTTATATTGACTTCAACCCAGGCACACCTGGGGAGGGCCGGCAGGCAGGGTAAGGCTGCCCAAATCAGCCAATCCTCACCCCTCAGGGGCTCACAGTTGCAGAAAATGAACCTTGCTAAACGGGCCACGCCCAAGGAACAGGTGTGGGCTCTTGAGAGTCAGGATAGACAAGGGGCTGCAGCTGTGGCTTGTTTTCTTATCATTTTATCTGGTCCATGAGTGGAAAACAAATTCAAGAAGACCCTATCCTAATGAGAGGAACCCAGGAGTCAGGGAGAGGAGTGATGGTGGGTGGAGACAGAGGCCTGGTGCCCTGGCTGCAGTGGAAGTGTCTGGAAGACCAGGCAGAGAGAGGCTGCACAGAGTGATAGCCAGGGTCACAGACCTGTCAGAGCTGCTGTTTGTTAGTTCAAGTCTTGCTCTGAGGTGTTCTGTGTCAGCTGTGAGCAACAGCTGAGCTGGGGGTTCTCTGCAAGTTGGGCTATGTGCACGGTTCCTGTGTGTCCAGCCCTGCCTGGTTACCTGCCCAGGGGAGCTCCGTATCCTGGGAAGGGCCTGACTATGAGAGCCCCATGGGCTGCTGGGTAACTGCACAGGTGAGCTCCATACACTGGGAGGGACTTGACCACGAGAGCCCCATGGGCTGTGGGGTAGGGGGTGCAGCCCAGGTGAGCTCCATATCCTGGGATTGGCCTGACCACGAGAGCCCCATGGGCTGCTGGAGACCTGGTAAAGGATATCAGGACAGTCAGTGAAGCCACCAAGGATATACAGCCAGTAGCTCCTATTTCCTACACACTGCTGGTCATTCTACCATCCACCAGGCCATGGCATTCTGTATTAGACTTCAATGATGCCTTCTTCTGTATTCCATTCATCTCAGAGTCACAAGAATTTTTGGCTTGTGACTGGCAGGCCACAACATGCAACCAAAGCAATAATGCTGGGCCGTCCTGCCCCAATGGTTCAAAAATCCCCACACCATCATTGGGGAAATGTTCTCTAAAGACCTAAAAGTTCTACCTCTGTAAAAGGGAACCCTCCTTCAATATGCAGATGACATTCTGATCGCCAGGCCTACTAAAGACGCCTCTGAACTACCTAGCCAAGAAAGGATAGAAGGTGTCCAAGAAAAAGGCTCAAATATCCCAGGCTAAGGTGACATGCCTGGGCTTCATTCTCACAGATATTCAGAGAAACACATCCCAGGATAGGGAAGAAGCCATTTGCAGCCTTACCTCTTCTAAAACTAGAAGACAGTTTAGGGGTTCCTGGGGAGGCCAAGGTTTTCTGCATCTGGATCCCTAACTACAGTCTAATAGCTGGGCCTCTACATGAAACACTGACACGAAAAGATGATGATCCTTTTGAATAGAATCCAGAAGCAGCCTTTCAAGAATGGAAAGAGCAGTCAATTCAGACCCTTGCCCAGGAACTCCCTAATTTAGCTAAACCCTTTGACCTTTACATACCCGGTCAAAGGTTAATCGCCCTGGGAGCCTTAGTGCAAAACCTGGAACCACTTGAAATGGAGCAACACAAGAATGCCCTTCAGGTATGATAAACTATGGTCACCAAGGGCTTTGCCCACCGCCCCATCAGGCCAGGATACTGGGGTATCTAAAAAGCTGGAAATCAGCAGCCCGCAAGGCCAGCTCCCTCCTAAGGGAAAAGGACCCCACGTGGTGATCCTAACCACCCATCATGCCCTGACATTGCAGGGGTCACTCTGTGGACACACTGACCTCGAGTGAGGAGGCCCTCCAACTCCAACCTCCAGGGACACAAACGGAGGCAATGGGCCCCCAAGATGACTCGTGTGACCATCACTTGACCTGGAGTTTCTCTCAGAAAACAACAAGACTGTGCCCCGAAAGAGCAGACTACTGCTTGCAGGACTTACTGCACGCAGAGGGGAGCTAATAAGCTTGGCGGGGGAAATGTATATCACGCTTTCTCCATAGAAAACCCTACAGACACCGCGGTGATGGTGGCCAATATGACCGGCTGGACTGCTGGCTACTTCAAAAGGCCGTTGACTCAGTGGACGTCATGGTCCTGGATCACCACCAACCCTGGACTGTCTGGGAGTTGAGCGGAAAGGGCTCTGACACATGGTGCTGTTTGTACATTAATTCAGGGACCTAATTAAAGAAAGCACAGACTACTGGTCAGAGCATCTAGGCTGGCAAAAAACGTCAGCCTAAGGTCGCCAAAAAAAATGTGGGGTGGGGTGAAACCTGCCACTGCAGCATCTCTGTGCATCTCTCTCCTGGACCCTTAAAGGTCATTAGAATCTATAACTCTTCCAATGCTGGTGCTCAGGCGGACGAGCAATGAGGCAGGAGGCCTTGGGACAATCAACCGCACCTGGAGGGTGCTCGGGAGAAATTTTGCCCCTCCCCCCGGGTATGAGGGCTCCCAACTCAGCATGAAGCAGTTACAAAAGAGGGGTCTGCACTCTCAGCACCCCAAGAATGAGGTACGGGACAAAAGGCAGAGGAGGTGTTCGTCTCCGGCAATGTTCATTAAAAATTCCTGGGAGATAAAAAGAGAATCTGGGCAATAAAATAAAGTCTAACCTGTTTTTCCTTTGTGCTTTGTCTAATATCACGTGCTCCTGGGGTTCCGCATGCAGAGGTCCCACACCCGGCCCTTCAGACCCGATTTCCTAGTGCAGAATGGCTGGGTCGACACCTCAGCTAGCGGGGTCCCATGTAGACTCCGTGACATAGAGCCTGAGCTGCAGCCAACCCAGCCCTCGAGAGCTCCATCCCCTCCCTCCCACTGACGCTGCCGGGATCCCTACACAGCAGCCCAGCCCACAGCCCGTGGGGCAGTGCACGCTCTCACCTCTCCATTCTGTTTTCAAAATATAAAGTTTCCTTTGCTTCTGAACCAAACTCAGTCTTGATCTGTTGGCTCCAATGACACTGGGCACGGGGACTCCTGTTGGGGTCCACTCTGGAGGATCAGTAACAGAAATTGAGAACATTGTAACTTCAATGAACAGGTGTGTGAGCCAAACTGTAGTTAACATAGAGCAGTGTATAAGGCTCGGGTAAAGTAAGATGTTTCTAAGACTTACATTTGATATTTCCATCACTTTATTATAAGCAAGTTCAGTGAAGAAGTCTGTCTTATTTGTCAGGTCAACATTAGAGAAATGAAGTGATTTATTTCCAAGGATGTACATCGAATACTCTTGGCTGAAGCTTCAATCTTGTTTTGAATGCTTTTCCATTGAAAAGGATACCTCTCTTTCAGCTCCCCCATTTCTGAGAAGTATAAAATCTTATAATTTATTATTACCAAAAGGGATAGGTAGGAGAAGGGATAAATTAACAGTCTGGGATTAACACATACACACTGCTATGTATGAAATAGATCATCAACAAGGAACTACTGTATAGCACAGGGAACTACACTGAATATTTTGCAATAACCTATAAGGGGAAATAATCTGGAAAAGAATAGATATTTTATCGACATCATCTATCAATGACAGATAAAATGTAACCTAAGCAAGGCCGATGGTGAGCGCTTCTGACCCTGAAGATTTCAACCATCTAAAGTTTGGACTCTGCCTATTTCCCAAGGCCCTTAATGGACATATGTGTAGCCGTAGCTTAAAAATTCCCCAGTTTGGGGTTCGGGGAGGCACTGATTTGGAAAAATCCCTGGTGTTCTCCTTACATGCACCGGACCCTTCCTACTGCTAAAACATGCCTGTCACACCTAGAGGATGGTACACCGTTTGATCAGAAAGAGTTTGGAAAAGGCACCTCATCTCCTCATCGCCTGGTGCTCAGGTTCACCCCTCCAGCATCTTTCCTAACAATCTCCTCACTTGGGGATATCAGCACCGTCAACATTCTGTTGCACACAGTTTGGAATTTGTCCAGAGGATGAAGCGGAAGGATTTGAAAAAGTTGGAGACAAGTCCTAGGTGTTCGGACAGGCACATGCCACTCTAATTTACGATCCGGAAGACAAATTCATCAAAGGCTAGAATTGCCCACAGAAACAGAATAGGGCTAGAGGAAATCCAGCTGTTTTGTGTCCAGTTTCCAAAAACACAAGTTGAAAAATGGAACTCAGGGGCACTAAAATTCATGAAACTGCAGAGTTGAAAATATCTATCGTCAAAAAATGTCTTGAGGTAAGTCACAGAAAAGGACTTGTAAGCAAGGGAGTGTGGCAGGAAACAGATTTGAAGAGGTAGAAAAGACTCCCCATTAAAGCACAAGAAAAGGGGCTGAACATCGCCAATGATGCAGTTGGACAAAAAGGGCGTATGCATTTTTTCTGAATATATTCAAGTAAAGGCCATACACACTTTTTATCCAACCAAACAGGTGGGCACTGGAAATCAATACTACAAAATGTATCACTTCACAACAGTCAGAAGGGCCATCCACATAAAGTGTAAACACCAGAAATGCAGGACAGGGCGAGGAGAAAAGGGAGCCCTGTGAGGCTGATAGTGGAAATGTAATTTGCCAACGGCCACTCTGGAGAAGTGTATTGTGTTTGCTAAAACATCTAAAAAATGAGCTACAGAGCATAGGGCACTTGCACTCATGGGCGTATACCTTGGGAAAAACAAAAATCGACAGAAAACAGGCACCCCAACGTTTACCACCTCTCTGTTAAAAAGAGCCTCAACTTGGATATAACCTAAATGTCCCTGGAAGGATAAAATGGATGAAAGAGATGGGGTACTTATGTAGAGTGGAATATTACTCATCCAGAAATCAATGAAATAAGGCCAGTTGTAACAACTCTGGAGGAGTTACATACGATCATTCTAAGTGACATATGTCAGAAAGAAAAAGACACATATCATAAGATGTCACTTAAAGGTGGAATCAAAAATGGCTACACATGAAATAAATTACAAAACAGAAACATAGTCAAATATGTAGAAAACAGACATAAGGCTGCTAAATGGGAAAGGTGGGGAAGGGTGAGGTATTATCCAGGAGGTTGAAATTAGCAAAGATACCATTCCAAGTACCAAATTGAATAATTGACAAGGCCTACACGGTACCTCAAAGAACTGCACTCAGTACACTCAAGTCACTGGAAAATAATACATATGACTGGTAAGAATCTGTAAAAGAATTTATTGATGTCTCACAGTACATGAATCAAGTGGATGTACAGCAGCAAAAAACAGAGCTTTGAAAATCAGCTGTAACCAATATAATAATAAATTTAAAAATATTTAGAAAATAAGTGAGACAGACAAAAATTCTTACAACTTTTGTTGAAGGGCTACGATGTAACATGGATTGAACACATCTAGACCCACAGCAGGATGATATATAAGGCTGGAAGCTATGCACGCTAAGAGATGTTAGAGAGGCTGGGTGAGGAAATGCAGACCTTTTAAAGTAATACTGCCTGGTACCCATTCCATGGGTCCCAAATCTGCAGGTTCAAGGGAATCTTCCTACAGCAAAAACATGCTTGGGAAACCGAGATGAATGTACACCGTGTGCTCAGGAAAGGTGTCTAAAATGCACCTCATTTTTGATCTCCTGGTGCTGGGGTTCGCCATTCCAGCCACATTACTAACAATCTCCCCACTTGGAGAATCAGCACCTTTAACCTCCTGTTTCACACAGTTTGCAATTTGGGCAGAGGATAAACGGGAAGAGGGGGAACCAATGAGAGACTAGCTGTAGGAGTTTGGACAGGCACAGGTCACTCTAATTTCCCATTAGGAAGAAGAGTTAACCAAAGGCTCAGCCTGCCTCCCCAGAACCAGAATAGGGCCAGAAGCAATCCAATGGTTTGGCGGCCAGCTCACAAAAAAAAAGCGAGTTGAAAAATGGAGCTCCCACGTTTCCATACCCTCACCTGTGCCCTAAGCCTTGCCGTTCCCTAACCCTAACCCTAGCCCGGAACGGAAACCCGCCACCAGCCCTAAACCTTACCCTACGCTGTACCCTACTCCTGGCCCATATGCCACCACTGACCCGTGCGTCAGCACATAGCCTGACCCTCCCACGTTTCCGTCCCCTCACCTGTGCCCTAAGCCTTGCCGTTCCCTAACCCTAGCCCGGAACAGAAACCCGCCACCAGCCCTAAAACTTACCCTACGCTGTACCCTACTCCTGGCCCGTATGCCAGCACTGACCCGTGCGTAAGCACATAGCCTGACCCTCCCACGTTTCCGTACCCTCACCTGTGCACTAAGCCTTGCCGTTCCCTAACCCTAACCCTAGCCCGGAACAGAAACCCGCAACCAGCCCTACGCCTTACCTTACGCCGTACCCCACTCCTGGCCCGTATGCTGGCACTGACCCGTGCGTCAGCACATAGCCTGAGCCTCCCACGTTTCCGTACCCTCACCTGTGCCCTAAGCCTTGCCGTTCTCTAACCCTAACCGTGGCCCGGAACAGAAACCCTCCACCAGCCCTACGCTTTAACCTATGCCGTACCCTACACGTGGCCCATACGGCGGCACTGACCCATGCGCCAGCACGTAGCCTGACGCTCCCACGTTTCCGTAACCTCACCTGTGCCCTAAGCCTTGCCGTTCCCTAACCCTAACCCTAGCCCGGAATGGAAACCCGCCACCAGCCCTAAACCTTACCCTACGCTGTACCCTACTCCTGGCCCATATGCCAGCACTGATCCATGCGTCAGCACATAGCCTGACCCTCCCACGTTTCCATACCCTCACCTGTGCCCTAAGCCTTGCCGTTACCTAACCCTAACCCTAGCCCAGAGCAGAAACCTGCTACCAGCCCTAAAACTTACCCTACACTGAACGCTACTCCTGGCCCGTATGCCAGCACTGACCCGTGCGTCAGCCAATAGCCTGACCCTCCCACATTTCTGTACCCTCACCTGTACCCTAAGCCTTTCCGTTCGCTAACCCTAACACTAGCCCGGAACAGAAACCCGCAACCAGCCCTACGCCTTACCCTACGCCGTACCCTACTCCTGGCCCATACGCTGGCACTGACCCGTGCGTCAGCACATAGCCTGACCCTCCCACGTTTCCGTACCCTCACCTGTGCCCTAAGCCTTGCCGTTCCCTAACCCTAGCCAGGAACACAAATCCGCCACCAACCCGAAAACTTACCCTACGCTGTACCCTACACCTGGCCCGTATGCCAGCACTGACCCGTGCGTCAGCACATAGCCTGAACCTCCCACGTTTCTGTACCCTCACCTGTGCCCTAAGCCTTGCCGTTCCCTAACCCTAACCCTAGCCCGGAACAGAAACCCGCAACCAGCCCTACGCCTTACCCTACGCCGTACCCTACTTCTGGCCCATACGCTAGCACTGACCCGTGCGTCAGCACATAGCCTGACCCTCCCACGTTTCCATACCCTCACCTGTGCCCTAAGCCTTGCCGTTCCCTAACCCTAACCCTAGCCCGGAACGGAAACCCGCCACCAGCCCTAAACCTTACCCTACGCTGTACCCTACTCCTGGCCCGTATGCCACTACTGACCCGTGTGTCAGAACATAGCCTGAACCTCCCACATTTCCATGCCCTCACCTGTGCCCTAAGCCTTGCCATTCCCTAACCCTAACCCTAGCCCGGAACAGAAACCCGCAACCAGCTCTATGCCTTACACTACGCCGTACCCTACTCCTGGCCCATACGCTGGCACTGACCCGTGCGTCACCACGTAGCCTGACCCTCCCACATTTCCGTACCCTCACCTTGCCCTAAGCCTTGCCGTTCCCTAACCCTAACCCTATCCGGAAACGGAAACCTGCCACCAGCCCTACGCCTAAACGTACGCCGTATCCTACTCCTGGCCCATACGCCGGCACTGACCCGTGCGTCAGCACCTAGCCTGACCCTCCCACGTTTCCGTACCCTCACCTGTGCCCTAAGCCTTGCCATTCCCTAACCCTAACCCTAGCCCGGAACGGAAAACCACCACAAGCCCTACGCCTTACCCTATACCGTACCCTACTCCTAGCCCGTACGCTGGCACTGACCCGTGCGTCAGCACGTAGCCTGACCCTCCCACGTTTCCGTACCCTCACCTGTGCCCTAAGCCTTGCTGTTCCCTAACCCTAACCCTAGCCCGGAACGGAAACCCGCCACCAGCCCTACTCCTTACCCTACGCCGTACCCAACTCTTGGCCCGTACGCTGGCATTGACCCGTGCGTCAGCACGTAGCCTGACCCTCGCACGTTTCTGTAACCTCACCTGTGCCCTAAGATTTGCTGTTCCCTAACCCTAACCCTAGCCCGGAACGGAAACCCGCCACCAGCCCTAAACCTTACCCTACGCTGTACCCTACTCCTGGCCCATATGCCAGCACTGACCCGTGCGTCAGCACATAGCCTGACGCTCCCACGTTTCCATACCCTCACCTGTGCCCTAAGCCTTGCCGTTCCCTAACCCTAGCCCGGAACAGAAACCCGCCACCAGCCCTAAAACTTACCCTACGCTGTACCCTACCCCTGACCCGTATGCCAGCACTGACCCGTGCGTCAGCACATAGCCTGACCCTCCCACGTTTCTGTACCCTCACCTGTGCACTAAGCCTTGCCGTTCCCTAACCCTAACCCTAGCCCGGAACAGAAACCCGCAACCAGCCCTACGCCTTACCCTACGCCGTACCCTAATTCTGGCCCGTACGCTGGCACTGACCCGTGCGTCATCACATAGCCTGACCCTCCCACGTTTCCGTACCCTCCCCTGTGCCCTAAGCCTTGCTGTTCTCTAACCCTAACCCTAGCCCGGAACGGAAACCCTCCACCAGCCCTACGACTTAACCTATGCCGTACCCTACTCATGGCCCATACGCCGGCACTGACCCGTGCGTCAGCACGTAGCCTGACACTCCCACGTTTCCGTAACCTCACCTGTTCCCTAAGCCTTGCCGTTCCCTTACCATAACCCTAGCCCGGAAAGGAAACCTGCCACCAGCCCTATGCCTAACCCTACGCCATACCCTACTCTTGGCCCATACGCTGGCACTGACCCGTGCGTCAGCACGTAGCCTGACCCTCACATGTTTCCGTAACCTCACCTGTGCCCTAAGCTTTGCCGTTCCCTAACCCTAACCCTAGCCCGGAACGGAAACGCGCCACCAGCCCTAAACTTTACCCTACGCTGTACCCTACTCCTGAACCACATTCCAGCAATGACCCATGAGTCAGCACATAGCCTGACCCTTCCACGTTTCCGTACCCTCACCTGTGCCCTAAGCCTTGCCGTTCCCTAACCCTAACCCTAGCCCGGAAGAGAAACCCGCCACCAGCCCTAAAACTTACGCTACGCTGTACCCTACTCCTGGCCCGTATGCCACCACTGACCTGTGCGTCAGAACATAGCCTGAACCTCCCACATTTCCATACCCTCACCTGTGCCCTAAGCCTTGCCGTTCCCTAACCCTAACCCTAGCCCGGAACAGAAACCCGCAAGCAGCCCTATGCCTTACACTACGCCGTACCCTACTCCTGGCCCATACGCTAGCACTGACCCGTGCGTCAGCACGTAGCCTGACCCTCCCACATTTCCGTACCCTCACCTGTGCCCTAAGCCTTGCCGTTCCCTAACCTTAACCCTAGCCCGGAACGGAAACCCACCACCAGCCCTACGCCTTACTGTACGCCGTACCCTACTCCTGGCCCGTACGCCGGCACTGACCCGTGCGACAGCACCTAGCATGTCCCTCCCACGTGTCCGTACCATCACCTGTGCCCTAAGCCTTGCCATTCCCTAACCCTAACGCTAGCCCGGAACGTAAACCCGCCACCAGCCCTAGGCCTTACCCTACGCCGTACCCTACTCCTGGCCTGAACCCTGGCAATGACCCGTGGTCAGCACGTAGCCTGACCCTCCCACGTTTCCGTATCCTCACCTGTGCCCTAAGCCTTGCCGTTCCCTAACCCTAACCCTAGCCCGGGACAGAAACCCGCCACAAGCCCTAATCCTTACCCTACGCTGTACCGTACACCTGGCCTGTATACCGTCACTGACCCGTGCGTTTGCACATAGCCTGACCCTTCCACGTTTCCGTACCCTCACCTGTGCCCTAAGCCTTGCCGTTCCCTAACCCTAACCCTAGCCTGGAACAGAAACCCGCCACCAGCCCTACGCCTTACCCTACGCCGTACCCTACTCCTAGCCCGTACGCTGGCACTGACCCGTGCGTCAGCACGTAGCCTGACCCTCCCACGTTTCCGTACCCTCACTTGTGCCCTAAGCCGTGCTGTTCCCTAACCCTAACCCTAGCCCGGAACGGAAACCCGCCACCAGCCCTACGCCTTACCCTACGCCGTACCCTACTCCTGGCCCGTACGTTGGCACTGACCCATGCGTCAGCATGTAGCCTGACCCTCCCACGTTTCCGTACCCTCACCTGTGCCCTAAGCCTTGCCGTTACCTAACCCTAACCCTAGCCCGGAACGGAAACCCGCCACCAGCCCTAAACCTTACCCTGTGCTGTACCCTACTCCTGGCCCATATGGCAGCACTGAACCGTGCGTCAGCACATAGCCTGACCCTCCCACGTTTCCGTACCCTCACCTGTGCCCTAAGCCTTGCCGTTCCCTAACCCTAGCCAGGAACACAAATCCGCCACCAACCCGAAAACTTACCCTACGCTGTACCCTACACCTGGCCCGTATGCCAGCACTGACCCGTGCGTCAGCACATAGCCTGAACCTCCCACGTTTCTGTACCCTCACCTGTGCCCTAAGCCTTGCCGTTCCCTAACCCTAACCCTAGCCCGGAACAGAAACCCGCAACCAGCCCTACGCCTTACCCTACGCCGTACCCTACTTCTGGCCCATACGCTAGCACTGACCCGTGCGTCAGCACATAGCCTGACCCTCCCACGTTTCCATACCCTCACCTGTGCCCTAAGCCTTGCCGTTCCCTAACCCTAACCCTAGCCCGGAACGGAAACCCGCCACCAGCCCTAAACCTTACCCTACGCTGTACCCTACTCCTGGCCCGTATGCCACTACTGACCCGTGTGTCAGAACATAGCCTGAACCTCCCACATTTCCATGCCCTCACCTGTGCCCTAAGCCTTGCCATTCCCTAACCCTAACCCTAGCCCGGAACAGAAACCCGCAACCAGCTCTATGCCTTACACTACGCCGTACCCTACTCCTGGCCCATACGCTGGCACTGACCCGTGCGTCACCACGTAGCCTGACCCTCCCACATTTCCGTACCCTCACCTTGCCCTAAGCCTTGCCGTTCCCTAACCCTAACCCTATCCGGAAACGGAAACCTGCCACCAGCCCTACGCCTAAACGTACGCCGTATCCTACTCCTGGCCCATACGCCGGCACTGACCCGTGCGTCAGCACCTAGCCTGACCCTCCCACGTTTCCGTACCCTCACCTGTGCCCTAAGCCTTGCCATTCCCTAACCCTAACCCTAGCCCGGAACGGAAAACCACCACAAGCCCTACGCCTTACCCTATACCGTACCCTACTCCTAGCCCGTACGCTGGCACTGACCCGTGCGTCAGCACGTAGCCTGACCCTCCCACGTTTCCGTACCCTCACCTGTGCCCTAAGCCTTGCTGTTCCCTAACCCTAACCCTAGCCCGGAACGGAAACCCGCCACCAGCCCTACTCCTTACCCTACGCCGTACCCAACTCTTGGCCCGTACGCTGGCATTGACCCGTGCGTCAGCACGTAGCCTGACCCTCGCACGTTTCTGTAACCTCACCTGTGCCCTAAGATTTGCTGTTCCCTAACCCTAACCCTAGCCCGGAACGGAAACCCGCCACCAGCCCTAAACCTTACCCTACGCTGTACCCTACTCCTGGCCCATATGCCAGCACTGACCCGTGCGTCAGCACATAGCCTGACGCTCCCACGTTTCCATACCCTCACCTGTGCCCTAAGCCTTGCCGTTCCCTAACCCTAGCCCGGAACAGAAACCCGCCACCAGCCCTAAAACTTACCCTACGCTGTACCCTACCCCTGACCCGTATGCCAGCACTGACCCGTGCGTCAGCACATAGCCTGACCCTCCCACGTTTCTGTACCCTCACCTGTGCACTAAGCCTTGCCGTTCCCTAACCCTAACCCTAGCCCGGAACAGAAACCCGCAACCAGCCCTACGCCTTACCCTACGCCGTACCCTAATTCTGGCCCGTACGCTGGCACTGACCCGTGCGTCATCACATAGCCTGACCCTCCCACGTTTCCGTACCCTCCCCTGTGCCCTAAGCCTTGCTGTTCTCTAACCCTAACCCTAGCCCGGAACGGAAACCCTCCACCAGCCCTACGACTTAACCTATGCCGTACCCTACTCATGGCCCATACGCCGGCACTGACCCGTGCGTCAGCACGTAGCCTGACACTCCCACGTTTCCATAACCTCACCTGTTCCCTAAGCCTTGCCGTTCCCTTACCATAACCCTAGCCCGGAAAGGAAACCTGCCACCAGCCCTATGCCTAACCCTACGCCATACCCTACTCTTGGCCCATACGCTGGCACTGACCCGTGCGTCAGCACGTAGCCTGACCCTCACATGTTTCCGTAACCTCACCTGTGCCCTAAGCTTTGCCGTTCCCTAACCCTAACCCTAGCCCGGAACGGAAACGCGCCACCAGCCCTAAACTTTACCCTACGCTGTACCCTACTCCTGAACCACATTCCAGCAATGACCCATGAGTCAGCACATAGCCTGACCCTTCCACGTTTCCGTACCCTCACCTGTGCCCTAAGCCTTGCCGTTCCCTAACCCTAACCCTAGCCCGGAAGAGAAACCCGCCACCAGCCCTAAAACTTACGCTACGCTGTACCCTAC
Source organism: Mesoplodon densirostris (assembly GCF_025265405.1). NCBI lineage: Eukaryota > Metazoa > Chordata > Mammalia > Artiodactyla > Ziphiidae > Mesoplodon > Mesoplodon densirostris. The sequence goes on along the minus strand of NC_082681.1, from coordinate 138,501,092 downwards.
TCCTGGCCCGTATGCCACCACTGACCTGTGCGTCAGAACATAGCCTGAACCTCCCACATTTCCATACCCTCACCTGTGCCCTAAGCCTTGCCGTTCCCTAACCCTAACCCTAGCCCGGAACAGAAACCCGCAAGCAGCCCTATGCCTTACACTACGCCGTACCCTACTCCTGGCCCATACGCTAGCACTGACCCGTGCGTCAGCACGTAGCCTGACCCTCCCACATTTCCGTACCCTCACCTGTGCCCTAAGCCTTGCCGTTCCCTAACCTTAACCCTAGCCCGGAACGGAAACCCACCACCAGCCCTACGCCTTACTGTACGCCGTACCCTACTCCTGGCCCGTACGCCGGCACTGACCCGTGCGACAGCACCTAGCATGTCCCTCCCACGTGTCCGTACCATCACCTGTGCCCTAAGCCTTGCCATTCCCTAACCCTAACGCTAGCCCGGAACGTAAACCCGCCACCAGCCCTAGGCCTTACCCTACGCCGTACCCTACTCCTGGCCTGTACCCTGGCAATGACCCGTGGTCAGCACGTAGCCTGACCCTCCCACGTTTCCGTATCCTCACCTGTGCCCTAAGCCTTGCCGTTCCCTAACCCTAACCCTAGCCCGGGACAGAAACCCGCCACAAGCCCTAATCCTTACCCTACGCTGTACCGTACACCTGGCCTGTATACCGTCACTGACCCGTGCGTTTGCACATAGCCTGACCCTTCCACGTTTCCGTACCCTCACCTGTGCCCTAAGCCTTGCCGTTCCCTAACCCTAACCCTAGCCTGGAACAGAAACCCGCCACCAGCCCTACGCCTTACCCTACGCCGTACCCTACTCCTAGCCCGTACGCTGGCACTGACCCGTGCGTCAGCACGTAGCCTGACCCTCCCACGTTTCCGTACCCTCACTTGTGCCCTAAGCCGTGCTGTTCCCTAACCCTAACCCTAGCCCGGAACGGAAACCCGCCACCAGCCCTACGCCTTACCCTACGCCGTACCCTACTCCTGGCCCGTACGTTGGCACTGACCCATGCGTCAGCATGTAGCCTGACCCTCCCACGTTTCCGTACCCTCACCTGTGCCCTAAGCCTTGCCGTTACCTAACCCTAACCCTAGCCCGGAACGGAAACCCGCCACCAGCCCTAAACCTTACCCTGTGCTGTACCCTACTCCTGGCCCATATGGCAGCACTGAACCGTGCGTCAGCACATAGCCTGACCCTCCCACGTTTCCGTACCCTCACCTGTGCCCTAAGCCTTGCCGTTCCCTAACCCTAGCCAGGAACACAAATCCGCCACCAACCCGAAAACTTACCCTACGCTGTACCCTACACCTGGCCCGTATGCCAGCACTGACCCGTGCGTCAGCACATAGCCTGAACCTCCCACGTTTCTGTACCCTCACCTGTGCCCTAAGCCTTGCCGTTCCCTAACCCTAACCCTAGCCCGGAACAGAAACCCGCAACCAGCCCTACGCCTTACCCTACGCCGTACCCTACTTCTGGCCCATACGCTAGCACTGACCCGTGCGTCAGCACATAGCCTGACCCTCCCACGTTTCCATACCCTCACCTGTGCCCTAAGCCTTGCCGTTCCCTAACCCTAACCCTAGCCCGGAACGGAAACCCGCCACCAGCCCTAAACCTTACCCTACGCTGTACCCTACTCCTGGCCCGTATGCCACTACTGACCCGTGTGTCAGAACATAGCCTGAACCTCCCACATTTCCATGCCCTCACCTGTGCCCTAAGCCTTGCCATTCCCTAACCCTAACCCTAGCCCGGAACAGAAACCCGCAACCAGCTCTATGCCTTACACTACGCCGTACCCTACTCCTGGCCCATACGCTGGCACTGACCCGTGCGTCACCACGTAGCCTGACCCTCCCACATTTCCGTACCCTCACCTTGCCCTAAGCCTTGCCGTTCCCTAACCCTAACCCTATCCGGAAACGGAAACCTGCCACCAGCCCTACGCCTAAACGTACGCCGTATCCTACTCCTGGCCCATACGCCGGCACTGACCCGTGCGTCAGCACCTAGCCTGACCCTCCCACGTTTCCGTACCCTCACCTGTGCCCTAAGCCTTGCCATTCCCTAACCCTAACCCTAGCCCGGAACGTAAACCCGCCAGCAGCCCAACGCCTTACCCTACGCCGTACCCTACTCCTGGCCTGTACGCTGGCACTGACCCGTGCATCAGCCCGTAGCCTGACCCTCCCACGTTTCCGTATCCTCACCTGTGCCCTAAGTCTTGCCGTTCCCTAACCCTAACCCTAGCCCTGAACGGAAACCCGCCACCAGCCCTAATCCTTACCCTACGCTGTACCGTACACCTGGCCTGTATTCCGTCACTGACCCGTGCGTTTGCACATAGCCTGACCCTTCCACGTTTCCGTACACTCACCTGTGCCCTAAGCCCTGCCGTTCCCTAACCCTAACCGTAGCCCGGAACGGAAACCCACCAACAGCCCTACGACTTACCCTACGCCGTAACCTACTCCTTGCCCGTACGCTGGCACTGACCCGTTCGTCAGCACATAGCCTGACCTACACATGTTTCCGTAACCTCACCTGTGCCCTAAGCTTTGCCGTTCCCTAACCCTAACCCTAGCCCGGAACGGAAACCCGCCACCAGCCCTAAACTTTACCATACGCTGTACCCTACACCTGGCCCACATTCCAAAACTGACCCGTGAGTCAGCATATAGCCTGACCCTTCCACGTTTCCGTACCCTCACCTGTGCCCTAAGCCTTGCCGTTCCCTAACCCTAAACCTAGCCCGGAACAGAAACCCGCCACCAGCCCTAAAACTTACCCTACGCTGTACCCTACTACTGGCCCGTATGCCACCACTGACCCGTGCGTCAGAACATAGCCTGAACCTCCCACATTTCCGTACCCTGACCTGTGCCCTAAGCCTTGCCGTTCCCTAACCCTAACCCTAGCCCGGAAGAGAAACCCGCAACCAGCCCTATGCCTTACACTACGCCGTACCCTAATCCTGGCCCGTACGCCGGCAGTGACCCGTGCGTCAGCACATAGCCTGACCCTCCCACGTTTCCGTACCCTCACCCCTGCCCTAAGCCTTGCCGTTCCCTAACCCTAACCCTACCCCGGAACGGAAACCCGCCACAAGCTGTAATAAAAAATAAAAAAAATTAAATGAAAAACATGAACAAGAAGTAGTGAGACTAACTTGATGGGCTTTCTCCTGGCACATTCCATTCTAAATTCCAATCTAGAACACGACTTCCATTGAGGCTCTGTTGCCCTAGTAACCAGATTTGGTAAGGGAGAACTGCTGCCACCTTGTGGCCGTTTCACGCAACAGCAGCTTTAATCCCAGCGCTAATGGTCAGTTGATATTCAAAATCATTGCAGGCCTGTAAATGACACCTGCCCTGAAATCTAATCCTGGGATCACATATGGACCAAAAAATTCAAAGGACATCCACATTTCAAAACGACCGTTTCAAAAGGCATATTTTACGCACATTAGTGTTCTGCTTCTTTTTCTTTCTTTCCTTTTTTGTTAAAAAAACGGGAATGGAAAAAGACATCCCTCAGAATGGGCGAAAATCGTTGCAAACGAATCAATGGACAAAGGTTTAATCTCCAATATATATAAACAGCTCATGCACTTAATATTAAAAAAACAAACAACCCAATACAAAAATGGGCAGAAGATCTAAAGAGACCTTTCTTCAAAGAAGACACAGAGATGGCCAAGACGCACATGAAAAGCTGCTCAACAGCACTAATTATTAGAGAAATGCAAATCAAAACTAAATTGAGGTATCACCTCACAACTGTTAGAATCGGCATCCTCAGAAACTCTACAAACAACAAATTCTGGGGAGGGTGTGGACAAAAGGAGCCCTCTTCCACTATTGGTGGGAATGTAAATTGATACAGACACTATAGAGAACAGTATGGAGTTTCCTTAAAAAAACTAGAAATAGAATTACCATCTGATCCAGCAATCCCACTTCTGGGCATATACCCAGAGAAAACCGTAAATCAAAAAGGCACATTCACCACAATGTTCATTGCAGCACTATTTAAAATAGACAGGTAATGGAAGCAACCTAAATGCCCACAGACAGATGAATGGATAAAGATGTGGTACATATATAAAATGGAATATTACTCAGCCATAAAAAGGAATGAAACTGGGTCATTTGTAGAGACATTGATGGATCTAGAGACTGTCATACAGAATGAAGTAAGTCAGAAAGAGGAAAACAAATATTGTATATAAATGCATATATGTGGAACCTAAAAAATGGTACAGATGAACTGCTTTGCAGGGAAGAAATAGAGACACAGAGGTAGAGAACAAACGTATGGACACCAAGTGTGGGAAGCCATGGGGTGGTGGTGGTGGGATGAGTTGGGAGATGGGGATTGACCTGTATACATGTATATGCATAAAATACATAAATAATAATAACCTGCTGTATAAGAAAATAAATAAAATTAAAATTCAAAATTTTAAAAAATAAAATTTAAAAATAAAACAGAAAAAAGTTCTTCCCTTCACACAGATGTATTTATAGGAATGAATTATTTCCATGCTTATATCTATAAATACATAAAAGAGGAATGAAATCAAACTTGAACCATAAAAGAAAAAAAAACCTGAACCCACCAGTTATACAGAGGGAAACCCTATCAGGGCACTTGCTCCAGCAGTAAACAATTCTGAAATTGGTCAGAGGTGGGGAATCATCTCCCATACAGCCAGCAACCCACCCCCATGCAAGGAGCATCCTCATTGCAAAGCTGGGGGACCGTTCTGAGGCATCTGTGAGTAAACGTGAGCTAAGCCCCAGGGCAGCTGCTGCTGAACTGTCCCCACCCTTCCCAGGTAAAACACCTGAATATGTACAAGGGCTTGAAAGCCTAGAGGAAGGGCCGCGGAGCCACACCAGTGACAGCACGCAGGCCAACTTGGTGCCTGAAGGCCAGCCAGGATGGTCCTGGCCCCGGGCGCTCTTCTGGAAGCTTTCCATTGCCCTGCCTGAGAGACTCCTCCTGTCCCGGACCCCACTGCTTTTTTCATTCCTCACTTCTGGCCGGAGAGAAATTCCAGCGGAAGGTGTGGGTGACACATCCTCTTCTTTACAGGTGGCAGCCTGGCAACTCCTGCAGAAAGGCCAGCAGATCCCCACTCACACCGGGACACCCACAAAGCCGTGGCCCCTCACTCCCTCCCACCAGCAGAGCCCCGAGACTGCTGACAGGGCAGAGAATATGGAGTCAGGCACAGCTTCAGGGGCTATTGCTGCCTGGAGTGCTGTTTATATTGACCTCAACCAGGCACACCTGGGGAGGGCCGGCCGGCAGGGTAAGGCTGCCCAGGTCAGTTAATCCACAACCCTCAGGGAATCACATTGTTGAAAATGGACCTCGCTAAGGCAGAATAGAAGCCAAGGAAAAAAAGGACACAATGCCATTTGCAGCCCCGTAGATGAGTCTAGAGGTAATCACGTGACTTGGAGTAAGTCAGAAAGTGAAAGACACATATCGTATCATATCACTTATAGGTGTTACCTAAAAATGGATACCAGGGCAGATATTTCCACGGAGAAGGGCAATCACAGATTCATTAAACAAACTTATGGTTCACCAATGGAAAGGTGTGAGGATTGGTTTCATTACGATATCGGGGTTAACAGACATACACAAACACAGGTGACATATATAATCACCAAAGACCTACGGAATACCAAGAGAAGACTACTCAACATTCTGTCCTAACGTACATGGGAAAAGGATCCCAGGAAGAACAGACTTCTGTATATGTGTAAAAGAACCACATCTTCCACACCTACAACAAGCCAAACATTGTAACCAAACTTGCTGTAATAAAACATAAAAAATTAAATTAAAAACACGAACAAGAAGTAGTGAGACAAACTTGAGGGGCTTTCTCCTGGCACATTCCATTCTACATTCCAATCTAGAACACGACTTCCATTGAGGCTCTGTTGCCATAGTAACCAGATTTGGTAAGGGAGAACTGCTGCCACCTTGTGGCCGTTTCACACAACAGCAGCTTTAATCCCAGCGCTAACGGTCCGTTGATATTCAAAATCATTGCAGGCCTGTAAATGACACTTGCCCTGAAAACAAATCCTGGGGTCACATATCGACCAAAAAATTCAAAGACGTCCATATTTTAAAACGACCGTTTCAAAAGGCATATTTTATGCACATTAGTGTTCTGCTTCTTTTTCTTTCTTTCTTTTTTTGTTAAAAAAATGGGAATGGAAAAAGGCATCCCTCAGAATGGGCGAAAATAATTGCAAACGAATCAATGGACAAAGGTTTAATCTCCAATATATATAAACAGCTCATGCAACTTAATATTAAAAAAACAAACAACCCAATAAAAAATGAGCAGAAGATCTAAAGAGACGTTTCTTCAAAGAAGACACAGAGATGGCCAAGACACACATGAAAAGCTGCTCAACAGCACTAATTATTAGAGAAATGCAAATCAAAACTACAATGAGGTATCACCTCACAACTGTTAGAATCGGCATCATCAGAAAATCTACAAACAACAAATTCTGGGGAGGGTGTGGACAAAAGGAACCCTCTTCCACTATTGGTGGGGATGTAAATTGATACAGTCACTATGGAGAACAGTATGGAGTTTCCTTAAAAAAACGAGAAATAGAATTAACATCTGATCCAGCAATCCCACTTCTGGGCATATACCCAGAGAAAACCATAGATCAAAAAGGCACATTCACCACAATGTTCATTGCAGCACTATTTACAATAGCCAGGTAATGGAAGCAACCTAAATGCCCACAGACAGATGAATGGATAAAGATGTGGTACATATATAAAATGGAATATTACTCAGCCATAAAAAGGAATGAAACTGGGTCATTTGTAGAGACATCGATGGATCTAGAGACTGTCATACAGAATGAAGTAAGTCAGAAAGAGGAAAACAAATATTGTATATTAATGCATATATGTGGAACCTAAAAAATGGTACAGATGAACTGGTTTGCAGGGAAGAAATAGAGACACAGAGGTAGAGAACAAACGTATGGACACCAAGTGTGGGAAGCCATGGGGTGGTGGTGGTGGGATGAGTTGGGAGATTGGGATTGACCTGAATACATGTATATGCATAAAATACATAACTAATAATAACCTGCTGTATAAAAAAATAAATAAAATTAAATTTCAAAATTTTCAAAAATAAAATTTAAAAATAAAACAGAAAATATTTCTTCCCTTCAACAGATGTATTTATAGGAATGAATTATTTCCAGGCTTATATCTATAAATACATAAAAGAGGAATAAAATCAAACTTGAACCATAAAAGAAAAAAAAACCTGAACCCACCAGTTATACAGAGGGAAACCCTATCAGGGAACATGCTCCAGCGGTAAACAATTCTGAAATTGGTCAGAGGTGGGGAATCACCTCCCATACAGCCAGCAACCCACCCCCCACGCAAGGAGCGTCCTCATTGCAAAGCTGGGGGACCGTGCTGAGGCATCTGTGAGTAAACGTGAGCTGAGCCCCAGGCCAGCTGCTGCTGAACTGTTCCCACCCTTCCCAGGTAAAACACCTGAATATGTACAAGGGCTTGAAAGCCTAGAGGAAGGGCCGTGGAGCCACAACAGTGACAGCACGCAGGCCAACTTGGTGCCTGCAGGCCAGCCAGGATGGTCCTGGCCCCGGGCGCTCTTCTGGAAGCTTTCTATTGCCATACCTGAGATACCCATCCTGTCCCGGCCCCCACTGCTTATTTCCTTCCTCACCTCTGTCCAGAGAGAAATTCCATCGGAAGGTATGGGTGACACATCCTCTTCTTTACAGGTGGCAGCCTGGCAACTCCTGCAGAAAGGCCAGCAGAGCCCCACTCACACCGGGCCACCAACAAAGCTTTGGCCCCTCACTCCCTCCCACCAGCACAGCCCCAAGACTGCTGACGGGGCAGAGAATATGGAGTCAGGCACAACTTCAGGGGCTCTTGCTGCCTGGAGTGCTGTTTATATTGACCTCAACCAGGCACACCTGGGGAGGGCCGGCCGGCAGGGTAAGGCTGCCCAGGTCAGCTAATCCACAACCCTCAGGGAATCACATTGTTGAAAATGGACCTCGCTAAGGCAGAATAGAAGCCAAGGAAAAAAAGGACACAATGCCATTTGCAGCCCCGTAGATGAGTCTAGAGGTAATCACGTGACTTGGAGTAAGTCAGAAAGTGAAAGACACATATCGTATCATATCACTTATAGGTGTTACCTAAAAATGGATACCAGGGCAGATATTTCCACGGAGAAGGGCAATCACACATTCATTAAACAAACTTATGGTTCACCAATGGAAAGGTGTGAGGATTGGTTTCATTACGATATCGGGGTTAACAGACATACACAAACACAGGTGACATATATAATCACCAAAGACCTACGGAATACGAAGAGAAGACGACTCAACATTCTGTCCTAACGTACATGGGAAAAGGATCCCAGGAAGAACAGACTTCTGTATATGTGTAAAAGAACCACATCTTCCACACCTACAACAAGCCAAACATTGTAATCAAACTTGCTGTAATAGAAAATAAAAGAAAAAATTAAAAACACGAACAAGAAGTAGTGAGACAAACTTGAGGGGCTTTCTCCTGGCACATTCCATTCTACATTCCAATCTAGAACACGACTTCCATTGAGGCTCTGTTGCCCTAGTAACCAGATTTGGTAAGGGAGAACTGCTGCCACCTTGTGGCCGTTTCACGCAACAGCAGCTTTAATCCCAGCGCTAATGGTCAGTTGATATTCAAAATCATTGCAGGCCGGTAAATGACACCTGCCCTGAAAACAAATCCTGGGATCACATATCGACCAAAATATTCAAAGGACATCCATATTTCAAAACGACAGTCAAAAGACATATTTTACACACATTAGTGTTCTTCTTCTTTTTCTTTCTTTCTTTTTTTGTTAAAAAATCGGGAATGGAAAAAGGATTCCCTCCGAATGGGCGAAAATAGTTGCAAACTAATCAATGGACAAAGGTTTAATCTCCAATATATATAAACAGCTCATGCAGCTTAATATTAAAAAAACAAACAACCCAATACAAAAATGCGCAGAAGATCTAAACAGACGTTTCTTCAAAGAAGACACAGAGATGGCCAAGACGCACATGAAATGCTGCTCAACATCACTAATTATTAGAGAAATGCAAATCAAAATTACAATGACGTATCACCTCACACCTGTTAGAATCGGCATCATCAGAAAATCTACAAACAACAAATTCTGGGGAGGGTGTGGACCAAAGGATCCCTCTTCCACTATTGGTGGGAACGTAAATTGATACAGACACTATGGAGAACAGTATGGAGTTTCCTTAAAAAAGCTAGAAATAGAATTACCATCTGATCCAGCAATCCCACTTCTGGGCATATACCCAGAGAAAACAATAAATCAAAAAGGCACATTCACGACCATGGTCATTACAGCACTATTTACAATAGCCAGGTAATGGAAGCAACCTAAATGCCCACAGACAGATGAATGGATAAAGACGTGGTACATATATAAAATGGAATATTACTCAGCAATAAGAAGGAATGAAACTGGGTCATTTGTAGAGATGTCGATGGAAGTAGAGACTGTCATACAGAGTGAAGTAAGTCAGAAAGCGTAAAACAAATATTATATATTAATGCATATATGTGGAACCTAGAAAAATGGTACAGATGAACTGGTTTGCAGGGAAGAAATAGAGACACAGAGGTAGAGAACAAACGTATGGACACCAAGTGTGGGAAGCCATGGGGTGGTGGTGGTGGGATGAGTTGGGAGATTGGGATTGACCTGTATACATGTATATGCATATAATACATAACTAATAATAACGTGCTATATAAAAACATATAGAAAATAAAATTTCAAATTTTCAAAAATAAAATTTAAAAATAAAACAGAATAAACTTCTTCCCTTTACACAGATGTATTTATATGAATGAATTATTTCCATGCTTATATCTATAAATACATAAAAGAGGAATAAAATCTAACTTGAACCAGAAAAGAAAAAAAAACCTGAACCCACCAGTTATACAGAGGAAAACCCTATCAGGGCACTTGCTCCAGCGGTCAACAATTCTGAAATTGGTCAGAGGTGGGTAATCATCTCCCATACAGCCAGCAGCCCACCGCCCTCGCAAGGAGGGTCCTCATTGCAAAGCTGGGGGACCGTGCCGAGGTATCTGTGAGTAAACGTGAGCTGAGCCCCAGGCCAGCTGCTGCTGAACTGTTCCCACCCGTCCCAGGTAAAACACCTGAATATGTACAAGGGCTTGAAAGCCTAGAGGAAGGGCCCTGGAGCCACACCAGCGACAGCACGCAGTCCAACTTGGTGCCTGCAGGCCAGCCAGGATGGTCCTGGCCCCAGGCGCTCTTCTGGAAGCTTGCTATTGCCCTGCCTGAGAAACCCCTCCTGTCCCGGCCCCCACTGCTTTTTTCCTTCCTCACCTCTGTCCGGAGAGAAATTCCATCGGAAGGTATGGGTGACACATCCTCTTCTTTACAGGTGGCAGCCTGGCAACTCCTGCAGAAAGTCCAGCAGAGCCCCACTCACACCGGGCCACCCACAAAGCCGTGGCCCCTCACTCCCTCCCACCAGCACAGCCCCGAGACTGCTGACGGGGCAGAGAATATGGAGTCAGGCACAGCTTCAGGGGCTATTGCTGCCTGGAGCGCTCTTTATATTGACTTCAACCCAGGCACACCTGGGGAGGGCCGGCAGGCAGGGTAAGGCTGCCCAAATCAGCCAATCCTCACCCCTCAGGGGCTCACAGTTGCAGAAAATGAACCTTGCTAAACGGGCCACGCCCAAGGAACAGGTGTGGGCTCTTGAGAGTCAGGATAGACAAGGGGCTGCAGCTGTGGCTTGTTTTCTTATCATTTTATCTGGTCCATGAGTGGAAAACAAATTCAAGAAGACCCTATCCTAATGAGAGGAACCCAGGAGTCAGGGAGAGGAGTGATGGTGGGTGGAGACAGAGGCCTGGTGCCCTGGCTGCAGTGGAAGTGTCTGGAAGACCAGGCAGAGAGAGGCTGCACAGAGTGATAGCCAGGGTCACAGACCTGTCAGAGCTGCTGTTTGTTAGTTCAAGTCTTGCTCTGAGGTGTTCTGTGTCAGCTGTGAGCAACAGCTGAGCTGGGGGTTCTCTGCAAGTTGGGCTATGTGCACGGTTCCTGTGTGTCCAGCCCTGCCTGGTTACCTGCCCAGGGGAGCTCCGTATCCTGGGAAGGGCCTGACTATGAGAGCCCCATGGGCTGCTGGGTAACTGCACAGGTGAGCTCCATACACTGGGAGGGACTTGACCACGAGAGCCCCATGGGCTGTGGGGTAGGGGGTGCAGCCCAGGTGAGCTCCATATCCTGGGATTGGCCTGACCACGAGAGCCCCATGGGCTGCTGGAGACCTGGTAAAGGATATCAGGACAGTCAGTGAAGCCACCAAGGATATACAGCCAGTAGCTCCTATTTCCTACACACTGCTGGTCATTCTACCATCCACCAGGCCATGGCATTCTGTATTAGACTTCAATGATGCCTTCTTCTGTATTCCATTCATCTCAGAGTCACAAGAATTTTTGGCTTGTGACTGGCAGGCCACAACATGCAACCAAAGCAATAATGCTGGGCCGTCCTGCCCCAATGGTTCAAAAATCCCCACACCATCATTGGGGAAATGTTCTCTAAAGACCTAAAAGTTCTACCTCTGTAAAAGGGAACCCTCCTTCAATATGCAGATGACATTCTGATCGCCAGGCCTACTAAAGACGCCTCTGAACTACCTAGCCAAGAAAGGATAGAAGGTGTCCAAGAAAAAGGCTCAAATATCCCAGGCTAAGGTGACATGCCTGGGCTTCATTCTCACAGATATTCAGAGAAACACATCCCAGGATAGGGAAGAAGCCATTTGCAGCCTTACCTCTTCTAAAACTAGAAGACAGTTTAGGGGTTCCTGGGGAGGCCAAGGTTTTCTGCATCTGGATCCCTAACTACAGTCTAATAGCTGGGCCTCTACATGAAACACTGACACGAAAAGATGATGATCCTTTTGAATAGAATCCAGAAGCAGCCTTTCAAGAATGGAAAGAGCAGTCAATTCAGACCCTTGCCCAGGAACTCCCTAATTTAGCTAAACCCTTTGACCTTTACATACCCGGTCAAAGGTTAATCGCCCTGGGAGCCTTAGTGCAAAACCTGGAACCACTTGAAATGGAGCAACACAAGAATGCCCTTCAGGTATGATAAACTATGGTCACCAAGGGCTTTGCCCACCGCCCCATCAGGCCAGGATACTGGGGTATCTAAAAAGCTGGAAATCAGCAGCCCGCAAGGCCAGCTCCCTCCTAAGGGAAAAGGACCCCACGTGGTGATCCTAACCACCCATCATGCCCTGACATTGCAGGGGTCACTCTGTGGACACACTGACCTCGAGTGAGGAGGCCCTCCAACTCCAACCTCCAGGGACACAAACGGAGGCAATGGGCCCCCAAGATGACTCGTGTGACCATCACTTGACCTGGAGTTTCTCTCAGAAAACAACAAGACTGTGCCCCGAAAGAGCAGACTACTGCTTGCAGGACTTACTGCACGCAGAGGGGAGCTAATAAGCTTGGCGGGGGAAATGTATATCACGCTTTCTCCATAGAAAACCCTACAGACACCGCGGTGATGGTGGCCAATATGACCGGCTGGACTGCTGGCTACTTCAAAAGGCCGTTGACTCAGTGGACGTCATGGTCCTGGATCACCACCAACCCTGGACTGTCTGGGAGTTGAGCGGAAAGGGCTCTGACACATGGTGCTGTTTGTACATTAATTCAGGGACCTAATTAAAGAAAGCACAGACTACTGGTCAGAGCATCTAGGCTGGCAAAAAACGTCAGCCTAAGGTCGCCAAAAAAAATGTGGGGTGGGGTGAAACCTGCCACTGCAGCATCTCTGTGCATCTCTCTCCTGGACCCTTAAAGGTCATTAGAATCTATAACTCTTCCAATGCTGGTGCTCAGGCGGACGAGCAATGAGGCAGGAGGCCTTGGGACAATCAACCGCACCTGGAGGGTGCTCGGGAGAAATTTTGCCCCTCCCCCCGGGTATGAGGGCTCCCAACTCAGCATGAAGCAGTTACAAAAGAGGGGTCTGCACTCTCAGCACCCCAAGAATGAGGTACGGGACAAAAGGCAGAGGAGGTGTTCGTCTCCGGCAATGTTCATTAAAAATTCCTGGGAGATAAAAAGAGAATCTGGGCAATAAAATAAAGTCTAACCTGTTTTTCCTTTGTGCTTTGTCTAATATCACGTGCTCCTGGGGTTCCGCATGCAGAGGTCCCACACCCGGCCCTTCAGACCCGATTTCCTAGTGCAGAATGGCTGGGTCGACACCTCAGCTAGCGGGGTCCCATGTAGACTCCGTGACATAGAGCCTGAGCTGCAGCCAACCCAGCCCTCGAGAGCTCCATCCCCTCCCTCCCACTGACGCTGCCGGGATCCCTACACAGCAGCCCAGCCCACAGCCCGTGGGGCAGTGCACGCTCTCACCTCTCCATTCTGTTTTCAAAATATAAAGTTTCCTTTGCTTCTGAACCAAACTCAGTCTTGATCTGTTGGCTCCAATGACACTGGGCACGGGGACTCCTGTTGGGGTCCACTCTGGAGGATCAGTAACAGAAATTGAGAACATTGTAACTTCAATGAACAGGTGTGTGAGCCAAACTGTAGTTAACATAGAGCAGTGTATAAGGCTCGGGTAAAGTAAGATGTTTCTAAGACTTACATTTGATATTTCCATCACTTTATTATAAGCAAGTTCAGTGAAGAAGTCTGTCTTATTTGTCAGGTCAACATTAGAGAAATGAAGTGATTTATTTCCAAGGATGTACATCGAATACTCTTGGCTGAAGCTTCAATCTTGTTTTGAATGCTTTTCCATTGAAAAGGATACCTCTCTTTCAGCTCCCCCATTTCTGAGAAGTATAAAATCTTATAATTTATTATTACCAAAAGGGATAGGTAGGAGAAGGGATAAATTAACAGTCTGGGATTAACACATACACACTGCTATGTATGAAATAGATCATCAACAAGGAACTACTGTATAGCACAGGGAACTACACTGAATATTTTGCAATAACCTATAAGGGGAAATAATCTGGAAAAGAATAGATATTTTATCGACATCATCTATCAATGACAGATAAAATGTAACCTAAGCAAGGCCGATGGTGAGCGCTTCTGACCCTGAAGATTTCAACCATCTAAAGTTTGGACTCTGCCTATTTCCCAAGGCCCTTAATGGACATATGTGTAGCCGTAGCTTAAAAATTCCCCAGTTTGGGGTTCGGGGAGGCACTGATTTGGAAAAATCCCTGGTGTTCTCCTTACATGCACCGGACCCTTCCTACTGCTAAAACATGCCTGTCACACCTAGAGGATGGTACACCGTTTGATCAGAAAGAGTTTGGAAAAGGCACCTCATCTCCTCATCGCCTGGTGCTCAGGTTCACCCCTCCAGCATCTTTCCTAACAATCTCCTCACTTGGGGATATCAGCACCGTCAACATTCTGTTGCACACAGTTTGGAATTTGTCCAGAGGATGAAGCGGAAGGATTTGAAAAAGTTGGAGACAAGTCCTAGGTGTTCGGACAGGCACATGCCACTCTAATTTACGATCCGGAAGACAAATTCATCAAAGGCTAGAATTGCCCACAGAAACAGAATAGGGCTAGAGGAAATCCAGCTGTTTTGTGTCCAGTTTCCAAAAACACAAGTTGAAAAATGGAACTCAGGGGCACTAAAATTCATGAAACTGCAGAGTTGAAAATATCTATCGTCAAAAAATGTCTTGAGGTAAGTCACAGAAAAGGACTTGTAAGCAAGGGAGTGTGGCAGGAAACAGATTTGAAGAGGTAGAAAAGACTCCCCATTAAAGCACAAGAAAAGGGGCTGAACATCGCCAATGATGCAGTTGGACAAAAAGGGCGTATGCATTTTTTCTGAATATATTCAAGTAAAGGCCATACACACTTTTTATCCAACCAAACAGGTGGGCACTGGAAATCAATACTACAAAATGTATCACTTCACAACAGTCAGAAGGGCCATCCACATAAAGTGTAAACACCAGAAATGCAGGACAGGGCGAGGAGAAAAGGGAGCCCTGTGAGGCTGATAGTGGAAATGTAATTTGCCAACGGCCACTCTGGAGAAGTGTATTGTGTTTGCTAAAACATCTAAAAAATGAGCTACAGAGCATAGGGCACTTGCACTCATGGGCGTATACCTTGGGAAAAACAAAAATCGACAGAAAACAGGCACCCCAACGTTTACCACCTCTCTGTTAAAAAGAGCCTCAACTTGGATATAACCTAAATGTCCCTGGAAGGATAAAATGGATGAAAGAGATGGGGTACTTATGTAGAGTGGAATATTACTCATCCAGAAATCAATGAAATAAGGCCAGTTGTAACAACTCTGGAGGAGTTACATACGATCATTCTAAGTGACATATGTCAGAAAGAAAAAGACACATATCATAAGATGTCACTTAAAGGTGGAATCAAAAATGGCTACACATGAAATAAATTACAAAACAGAAACATAGTCAAATATGTAGAAAACAGACATAAGGCTGCTAAATGGGAAAGGTGGGGAAGGGTGAGGTATTATCCAGGAGGTTGAAATTAGCAAAGATACCATTCCAAGTACCAAATTGAATAATTGACAAGGCCTACACGGTACCTCAAAGAACTGCACTCAGTACACTCAAGTCACTGGAAAATAATACATATGACTGGTAAGAATCTGTAAAAGAATTTATTGATGTCTCACAGTACATGAATCAAGTGGATGTACAGCAGCAAAAAACAGAGCTTTGAAAATCAGCTGTAACCAATATAATAATAAATTTAAAAATATTTAGAAAATAAGTGAGACAGACAAAAATTCTTACAACTTTTGTTGAAGGGCTACGATGTAACATGGATTGAACACATCTAGACCCACAGCAGGATGATATATAAGGCTGGAAGCTATGCACGCTAAGAGATGTTAGAGAGGCTGGGTGAGGAAATGCAGACCTTTTAAAGTAATACTGCCTGGTACCCATTCCATGGGTCCCAAATCTGCAGGTTCAAGGGAATCTTCCTACAGCAAAAACATGCTTGGGAAACCGAGATGAATGTACACCGTGTGCTCAGGAAAGGTGTCTAAAATGCACCTCATTTTTGATCTCCTGGTGCTGGGGTTCGCCATTCCAGCCACATTACTAACAATCTCCCCACTTGGAGAATCAGCACCTTTAACCTCCTGTTTCACACAGTTTGCAATTTGGGCAGAGGATAAACGGGAAGAGGGGGAACCAATGAGAGACTAGCTGTAGGAGTTTGGACAGGCACAGGTCACTCTAATTTCCCATTAGGAAGAAGAGTTAACCAAAGGCTCAGCCTGCCTCCCCAGAACCAGAATAGGGCCAGAAGCAATCCAATGGTTTGGCGGCCAGCTCACAAAAAAAAAGCGAGTTGAAAAATGGAGCTCCCACGTTTCCATACCCTCACCTGTGCCCTAAGCCTTGCCGTTCTCTAACCCTAACCCTAGCCCGGAACGGAAACCCGCCACCAGCCCTAAACCTTACCCTACGCTGTACCCTACTCCTGGCCCATATGCCAGCACTGACCCGTGCGTCAGCACATAGCCTGACCCTCCCACGTTTCCGTCCCCTCACCTGTGCCCTAAGCCTTGCCGTTCCCTAACCCTAGCCCGGAACAGAAACCCGCCACCAGCCCTAAAACTTACCCTACGCTGTACCCTACTCCTGGCCCGTATGCCAGCACTGACCCGTGCGTAAGCACATAGCCTGACCCTCCCACGTTTCCGTACCCTCACCTGTGCACTAAGCCTTGCCGTTCCCTAACCCTAACCCTAGCCCGGAACAGAAACCCGCAACCAGCCCTACGCCTTACCTTACGCCGTACCCCACTCCTGGCCCGTATGCTGGCACTGACCCGTGCGTCAGCACATAGCCTGAGCCTCCCACGTTTCCGTACCCTCACCTGTGCCCTAAGCCTTGCCGTTCTCTAACCCTAACCGTGGCCCGGAACAGAAACCCTCCACCAGCCCTACGCTTTAACCTATGCCGTACCCTACACGTGGCCCATACGGCGGCACTGACCCATGCGCCAGCACGTAGCCTGACGCTCCCACGTTTCCGTAACCTCACCTGTGCCCTAAGCCTTGCCGTTCCCTAACCCTAACCCTAGCCCGGAATGGAAACCCGCCACCAGCCCTAAACCTTACCCTACGCTGTACCCTACTCCTGGCCCATATGCCAGCACTGATCCATGCGTCAGCACATAGCCTGACCCTCCCACGTTTCCATACCCTCACCTGTGCCCTAAGCCTTGCCGTTACCTAACCCTAACCCTAGCCCAGAGCAGAAACCTGCTACCAGCCCTAAAACTTACCCTACACTGAACGCTACTCCTGGCCCGTATGCCAGCACTGACCCGTGCGTCAGCCAATAGCCTGACCCTCCCACATTTCTGTACCCTCACCTGTACCCTAAGCCTTTCCGTTCGCTAACCCTAACACTAGCCCGGAACAGAAACCCGCAACCAGCCCTACGCCTTACCCTACGCCGTACCCTACTCCTGGCCCATACGCTGGCACTGACCCGTGCGTCAGCACATAGCCTGACCCTCCCACGTTTCCGTACCCTCACCTGTGCCCTAAGCCTTGCCGTTCCCTAACCCTAGCCAGGAACACAAATCCGCCACCAACCCGAAAACTTACCCTACGCTGTACCCTACACCTGGCCCGTATGCCAGCACTGACCCGTGCGTCAGCACATAGCCTGAACCTCCCACGTTTCTGTACCCTCACCTGTGCCCTAAGCCTTGCCGTTCCCTAACCCTAACCCTAGCCCGGAACAGAAACCCGCAACCAGCCCTACGCCTTACCCTACGCCGTACCCTACTTCTGGCCCATACGCTAGCACTGACCCGTGCGTCAGCACATAGCCTGACCCTCCCACGTTTCCATACCCTCACCTGTGCCCTAAGCCTTGCCGTTCCCTAACCCTAACCCTAGCCCGGAACGGAAACCCGCCACCAGCCCTAAACCTTACCCTACGCTGTACCCTACTCCTGGCCCGTATGCCACTACTGACCCGTGTGTCAGAACATAGCCTGAACCTCCCACATTTCCATGCCCTCACCTGTGCCCTAAGCCTTGCCATTCCCTAACCCTAACCCTAGCCCGGAACAGAAACCCGCAACCAGCTCTATGCCTTACACTACGCCGTACCCTACTCCTGGCCCATACGCTGGCACTGACCCGTGCGTCACCACGTAGCCTGACCCTCCCACATTTCCGTACCCTCACCTTGCCCTAAGCCTTGCCGTTCCCTAACCCTAACCCTATCCGGAAACGGAAACCTGCCACCAGCCCTACGCCTAAACGTACGCCGTATCCTACTCCTGGCCCCTACGCCGGCACTGACCCGTGCGTCAGCACCTAGCCTGACCCTCCCACGTTTCCGTACCCTCACCTGTGCCCTAAGCCTTGCCATTCCCTAACCCTAACCCTAGCCCGGAACGGAAAACCACCACAAGCCCTACGCCTTACCCTATACCGTACCCTACTCCTAGCCCGTACGCTGGCACTGACCCGTGCGTCAGCACGTAGCCTGACCCTCCCACGTTTCCGTACCCTCACCTGTGCCCTAAGCCTTGCTGTTCCCTAACCCTAACCCTAGCCCGGAACGGAAACCCGCCACCAGCCCTACTCCTTACCCTACGCCGTACCCAACTCTTGGCCCGTACGCTGGCATTGACCCGTGCGTCAGCACGTAGCCTGACCCTCGCATGTTTCTGTAACCTCACCTGTGCCCTAAGATTTGCTGTTACCTAACCCTAACCCTAGCCCGGAACGGAAACCCGCCACCAGCCCTAAACCTTACCCTACGCTGTACCCTACTCCTGGCCCATATGCCAGCACTGACCCGTGCGTCAGCACATAGCCTGACGCTCCCACGTTTCCATACCCTCACCTGTGCCCTAAGCCTTGCCGTTCCCTAACCCTAGCCCGGAACAGAAACCCGCCACCAGCCCTAAAACTTACCCTACGCTGTACCCTACCCCTGGCCCGTATGCCAGCACTGACCCATGCGTCAGCACATAGCCTGACCCTCCCACGTTTCTGTACCCTCACCTGTGCACTAAGCCTTGCCGTTCCCTAACCCTAACCCTAGCCCGGAACAGAAACCCGCAACCAGCCCTACGCCTTACCCTACGCCGTACCCTAATTCTGGCCCGTACGCTGGCACTGACCCGTGCGTCATCACATAGCCTGACCCTCCCACGTTTCCGTACCCTCCCATGTGCCCTAAGCCTTGCTGTTCTCTAACCCTAACCCTAGCCCGGAACGGAAACCCTCCACCAGCCCTACGACTTAACCTATGCCGTACCCTACTCATGGCCCATACGCCGGCACTGACCCGTGCGTCAGCACGTAGCCTGACACTCCCACGTTTCCGTAACCTCACCTGTTCCCTAAGCCTTGCCGTTCCCTTACCATAACCCTAGCCCGGAAAGGAAACCTGCCACCAGCCCTATGCCTAACCCTACGCCATACCCTACTCTTGGCCCATACGCTGGCACTGACCCGTGCGTCAGCACGTAGCCTGACCCTCACATGTTTCCGTAACCTCACCTGTGCCCTAAGCTTTGCCGTTCCCTAACCCTAACCCTAGCCCGGAACGGAAACGCGCCACCAGGCCTAAACTTTACCCTACGCTGTACCCTACTCCTGAACCACATTCCAGCAATGACCCATGAGTCAGCACATAGCCTGACCCTTCCACGTTTCCGTACCCTCACCTGTGCCCTAAGCCTTGCCGTTCCCTAACCCTAACCCTAGCCCGGAAGAGAAACCCGCCACCAGCCCTAAAACTTACGCTACGCTGTACCCTACTCCTGGCCCGTATGCCACCACTGACCTGTGCGTCAGAACATAGCCTGAACCTCCCACATTTCCATACCCTCACCTGTGCCCTAAGCCTTGCCATTCCCTAACCCTAACCCTAGCCCGGAACAGAAACCCGCAAGCAGCCCTATGCCTTACACTACGCCGTACCCTACTCCTGGCCCATACGCTAGCACTGACCCGTGCGTCAGCACGTAGCCTGACCCTCCCACATTTCCGTACCCTCACCTGTGCCCTAAGCCTTGCCGTTCCCTAACCTTAACCCTAGCCCGGAACGGAAACCCACCACCAGCCCTACGCCTTACTGTACGCCGTACCCTACTCCTGGCCCGTACGCCGGCACTGACCCGTGCGACAGCACCTAGCATGTCCCTCCCACGTGTCCGTACCATCACCTGTGCCCTAAGCCTTGCCATTCCCTAACCCTAACGCTAGCCCGGAACGTAAACCCGCCACCAGCCCTAGGCCTTACCCTACGCCGTACCCTACTCCTGGCCTGTACCCTGGCAATGACCCGTGGTCAGCACGTAGCCTGACCCTCCCACGTTTCCGTATCCTCACCTGTGCCCTAAGCCTTGCCGTTCCCTAACCCTAACCCTAGCCCGGGACAGAAACCCGCCACAAGCCCTAATCCTTACCCTACGCTGTACCGTACACCTGGCCTGTATACCGTCACTGACCCGTGCGTTTGCACATAGCCTGACCCTTCCACGTTTCCGTACCCTCACCTGTGCCCTAAGCCTTGCCGTTCCCTAACCCTAACCCTAGCCTGGAACAGAAACCTGCCACCAGCCCTACGCCTTACCCTACGCCGTACCCTACTCCTAGCCCGTACGCTGGCACTGACCCGTGCGTCAGCACGTAGCCTGACCCTCCCACGTTTCCGTACCCTCACTTGTGCCCTAAGCCGTGCTGTTCCCTAACCCTAACCCTAGCCCGGAACGGAAACCCGCCACCAGCCCTACGCCTTACCCTACGCCGTACCCTACTCCTGGCCCGTACGTTGGCACTGACCCATGCGTCAGCATGTAGCCTGACCCTCCCACGTTTCCGTACCCTCACCTGTGCCCTAAGCCTTGCCGTTACCTAACCCTAACCCTAGCCCGGAACGGAAACCCGCCACCAGCCCTAAACCTTACCCTGTGCTGTACCCTACTCCTGGCCCATATGGCAGCACTGAACCGTGCGTCAGCACATAGCCTGACCCTCCCACGTTTCCGTACCCTCACCTGTGCCCTAAGCCTTGCCGTTCCCTAACCCTAGCCAGGAACACAAATCCGCCACCAACCCGAAAACTTACCCTACGCTGTACCCTACACCTGGCCCGTATGCCAGCACTGACCCGTGCGTCAGCACATAGCCTGAACCTCCCACGTTTCTGTACCCTCACCTGTGCCCTAAGCCTTGCCGTTCCCTAACCCTAACCCTAGCCCGGAACAGAAACCCGCAACCAGCCCTACGCCTTACCCTACGCCGTACCCTACTTCTGGCCCATACGCTAGCACTGACCCGTGCGTCAGCACATAGCCTGACCCTCCCACGTTTCCATACCCTCACCTGTGCCCTAAGCCTTGCCGTTCCCTAACCCTAACCCTAGCCCGGAACGGAAACCCGCCACCAGCCCTAAACCTTACCCTACGCTGTACCCTACTCCTGGCCCGTATGCCACTACTGACCCGTGTGTCAGAACATAGCCTGAACCTCCCACATTTCCATGCCCTCACCTGTGCCCTAAGCCTTGCCATTCCCTAACCCTAACCCTAGCCCGGAACAGAAACCCGCAACCAGCTCTATGCCTTACACTACGCCGTACCCTACTCCTGGCCCATACGCTGGCACTGACCCGTGCGTCACCACGTAGCCTGACCCTCCCACATTTCCGTACCCTCACCTTGCCCTAAGCCTTGCCGTTCCCTAACCCTAACCCTATCCGGAAACGGAAACCTGCCACCAGCCCTACGCCTAAACGTACGCCGTATCCTACTCCTGGCCCATACGCCGGCACTGACCCGTGCGTCAGCACCTAGCCTGACCCTCCCACGTTTCCGTACCCTCACCTGTGCCCTAAGCCTTGCCATTCCCTAACCCTAACCCTAGCCCGGAACGTAAACCCGCCAGCAGCCCAACGCCTTACCCTACGCCGTACCCTACTCCTGGCCTGTACGCTGGCACTGACCCGTGCATCAGCCCGTAGCCTGACCCTCCCACGTTTCCGTATCCTCACCTGTGCCCTAAGTCTTGCCGTTCCCTAACCCTAACCCTAGCCCTGAACGGAAACCCGCCACCAGCCCTAATCCTTACCCTACGCTGTACCGTACACCTGGCCTGTATTCCGTCACTGACCCGTGCGTTTGCACATAGCCTGACCCGTCCACGTTTCCGTACACTCACCTGTGCCCTAAGCCCTGCCGTTCCCTAACCCTAACCGTAGCCCGGAACGGAAACCCACCAACAGCCCTACGACTTACCCTACGCCGTAACCTACTCCTTGCCCGTACGCTGGCACTGACCCGTTCGTCAGCACATAGCCTGACCTACACATGTTTCCGTAACCTCACCTGTGCCCTAAGCTTTGCCGTTCCCTAACCCTAACCCTAGCCCGGAACGGAAACCCGCCACCAGCCCTAAACTTTACCATACGCTGTACCCTACACCTGGCCCACATTCCAAAACTGACCCGTGAGTCAGCATATAGCCTGACCCTTACACGTTTCCGTACCCTCACCTGTGCCCTAAGCCTTGCCGTTCCCTAACCCTAAACCTAGCCCGGAACAGAAACCCGCCACCAGCCCTAAAACTTACCCTACGCTGTACCCTACTACTGGCCCGTATGCCACCACTGACCCGTGCGTCAGAACATAGCCTGAACCTCCCACATTTCCGTACCCTGACCTGTGCCCTAAGCCTTGCCGTTCCCTAACCCTAACCCTAGCCCGGAAGAGAAACCCGCAACCAGCCCTATGCCTTACACTACGCCGTACCCTAATCCTGGCCCGTACGCCGGCAGTGACCCGTGCGTCAGCACATAGCCTGACCCTCCCACGTTTCCGTACCCTCACCCCTGCCCTAAGCCTTGCCGTTCCCTAACCCTAACCCTACCCCGGAACGGAAACCCGCCACAAGCTGTAATAAAAAATAAAAAAAATTAAATGAAAAACATGAACAAGAAGTAGTGAGACTAACTTGATGGGCTTTCTCCTGGCACATTCCATTCTAAATTCCAATCTAGAACACGACTTCCATTGAGGCTCTGTTGCCCTAGTAACCAGATTTGGTAAGGGAGAACTGCTGCCACCTTGTGGCCGTTTCACGCAACAGCAGCTTTAATCCCAGCGCTAATGGTCAGTTGATATTCAAAATCATTGCAGGCCTGTAAATGACACCTGCCCTGAAATCTAATCCTGGGATCACATATGGACCAAAAAATTCAAAGGACATCCACATTTCAAAACGACCGTTTCAAAAGGCATATTTTACGCACATTAGTGTTCTGCTTCTTTTTCTTTCTTTCCTTTTTTGTTAAAAAAACGGGAATGGAAAAAGACATCCCTCAGAATGGGCGAAAATCGTTGCAAACGAATCAATGGACAAAGGTTTAATCTCCAATATATATAAACAGCTCATGCACTTAATATTAAAAAAACAAACAACCCAATACAAAAATGGGCAGAAGATCTAAAGAGACCTTTCTTCAAAGAAGACACAGAGATGGCCAAGACGCACATGAAAAGCTGCTCAACAGCACTAATTATTAGAGAAATGCAAATCAAAACTAAATTGAGGTATCACCTCACAACTGTTAGAATCGGCATCCTCAGAAACTCTACAAACAACAAATTCTGGGGAGGGTGTGGACAAAAGGAGCCCTCTTCCACTATTGGTGGGAATGTAAATTGATACAGACACTATAGAGAACAGTATGGAGTTTCCTTAAAAAAACTAGAAATAGAATTACCATCTGATCCAGCAATCCCACTTCTGGGCATATACCCAGAGAAAACCGTAAATCAAAAAGGCACATTCACCACAATGTTCATTGCAGCACTATTTAAAATAGACAGGTAATGGAAGCAACCTAAATGCCCACAGACAGATGAATGGATAAAGATGTGGTACATATATAAAATGGAATATTACTCAGCCATAAAAAGGAATGAAACTGGGTCATTTGTAGAGACATTGATGGATCTAGAGACTGTCATACAGAATGAAGTAAGTCAGAAAGAGGAAAACAAATATTGTATATAAATGCATATATGTGGAACCTAAAAAATGGTACAGATGAACTGCTTTGCAGGGAAGAAATAGAGACACAGAGGTAGAGAACAAACGTATGGACACCAAGTGTGGGAAGCCATGGGGTGGTGGTGGTGGGATGAGTTGGGAGATGGGGATTGACCTGTATACATGTATATGCATAAAATACATAAATAATAATAACCTGCTGTATAAGAAAATAAATAAAATTAAAATTCAAAATTTTAAAAAATAAAATTTAAAAATAAAACAGAAAAAAGTTCTTCCCTTCACACAGATGTATTTATAGGAATGAATTATTTCCATGCTTATATCTATAAATACATAAAAGAGGAATGAAATCAAACTTGAACCATAAAAGAAAAAAAAACCTGAACCCACCAGTTATACAGAGGGAAACCCTATCAGGGCACTTGCTCCAGCAGTAAACAATTCTGAAATTGGTCAGAGGTGGGGAATCATCTCCCATACAGCCAGCAACCCACCCCCATGCAAGGAGCATCCTCATTGCAAAGCTGGGGGACCGTTCTGAGGCATCTGTGAGTAAACGTGAGCTAAGCCCCAGGGCAGCTGCTGCTGAACTGTCCCCACCCTTCCCAGGTAAAACACCTGAATATGTACAAGGGCTTGAAAGCCTAGAGGAAGGGCCGCGGAGCCACACCAGTGACAGCACGCAGGCCAACTTGGTGCCTGAAGGCCAGCCAGGATGGTCCTGGCCCCGGGCGCTCTTCTGGAAGCTTTCCATTGCCCTGCCTGAGAGACTCCTCCTGTCCCGGACCCCACTGCTTTTTTCATTCCTCACTTCTGGCCGGAGAGAAATTCCAGCGGAAGGTGTGGGTGACACATCCTCTTCTTTACAGGTGGCAGCCTGGCAACTCCTGCAGAAAGGCCAGCAGATCCCCACTCACACCGGGACACCCACAAAGCCGTGGCCCCTCACTCCCTCCCACCAGCAGAGCCCCGAGACTGCTGACAGGGCAGAGAATATGGAGTCAGGCACAGCTTCAGGGGCTATTGCTGCCTGGAGTGCTGTTTATATTGACCTCAACCAGGCACACCTGGGGAGGGCCGGCCGGCAGGGTAAGGCTGCCCAGGTCAGTTAATCCACAACCCTCAGGGAATCACATTGTTGAAAATGGACCTCGCTAAGGCAGAATAGAAGCCAAGGAAAAAAAGGACACAATGCCATTTGCAGCCCCGTAGATGAGTCTAGAGGTAATCACGTGACTTGGAGTAAGTCAGAAAGTGAAAGACACATATCGTATCATATCACTTATAGGTGTTACCTAAAAATGGATACCAGGGCAGATATTTCCACGGAGAAGGGCAATCACAGATTCATTAAACAAACTTATGGTTCACCAATGGAAAGGTGTGAGGATTGGTTTCATTACGATATCGGGGTTAACAGACATACACAAACACAGGTGACATATATAATCACCAAAGACCTACGGAATACCAAGAGAAGACTACTCAACATTCTGTCCTAACGTACATGGGAAAAGGATCCCAGGAAGAACAGACTTCTGTATATGTGTAAAAGAACCACATCTTCCACACCTACAACAAGCCAAACATTGTAACCAAACTTGCTGTAATAAAACATAAAAAATTAAATTAAAAACACGAACAAGAAGTAGTGAGACAAACTTGAGGGGCTTTCTCCTGGCACATTCCATTCTACATTCCAATCTAGAACACGACTTCCATTGAGGCTCTGTTGCCATAGTAACCAGATTTGGTAAGGGAGAACTGCTGCCACCTTGTGGCCGTTTCACACAACAGCAGCTTTAATCCCAGCGCTAACGGTCCGTTGATATTCAAAATCATTGCAGGCCTGTAAATGACACTTGCCCTGAAAACAAATCCTGGGGTCACATATCGACCAAAAAATTCAAAGACGTCCATATTTTAAAACGACCGTTTCAAAAGGCATATTTTATGCACATTAGTGTTCTGCTTCTTTTTCTTTCTTTCTTTTTTTGTTAAAAAAATGGGAATGGAAAAAGGCATCCCTCAGAATGGGCGAAAATAATTGCAAACGAATCAATGGACAAAGGTTTAATCTCCAATATATATAAACAGCTCATGCAACTTAATATTAAAAAAACAAACAACCCAATAAAAAATGAGCAGAAGATCTAAAGAGACGTTTCTTCAAAGAAGACACAGAGATGGCCAAGACACACATGAAAAGCTGCTCAACAGCACTAATTATTAGAGAAATGCAAATCAAAACTACAATGAGGTATCACCTCACAACTGTTAGAATCGGCATCATCAGAAAATCTACAAACAACAAATTCTGGGGAGGGTGTGGACAAAAGGAACCCTCTTCCACTATTGGTGGGGATGTAAATTGATACAGTCACTATGGAGAACAGTATGGAGTTTCCTTAAAAAAACGAGAAATAGAATTAACATCTGATCCAGCAATCCCACTTCTGGGCATATACCCAGAGAAAACCATAGATCAAAAAGGCACATTCACCACAATGTTCATTGCAGCACTATTTACAATAGCCAGGTAATGGAAGCAACCTAAATGCCCACAGACAGATGAATGGATAAAGATGTGGTACATATATAAAATGGAATATTACTCAGCCATAAAAAGGAATGAAACTGGGTCATTTGTAGAGACATCGATGGATCTAGAGACTGTCATACAGAATGAAGTAAGTCAGAAAGAGGAAAACAAATATTGTATATTAATGCATATATGTGGAACCTAAAAAATGGTACAGATGAACTGGTTTGCAGGGAAGAAATAGAGACACAGAGGTAGAGAACAAACGTATGGACACCAAGTGTGGGAAGCCATGGGGTGGTGGTGGTGGGATGAGTTGGGAGATTGGGATTGACCTGAATACATGTATATGCATAAAATACATAACTAATAATAACCTGCTGTATAAAAAAATAAATAAAATTAAATTTCAAAATTTTCAAAAATAAAATTTAAAAATAAAACAGAAAATATTTCTTCCCTTCAACAGATGTATTTATAGGAATGAATTATTTCCAGGCTTATATCTATAAATACATAAAAGAGGAATAAAATCAAACTTGAACCATAAAAGAAAAAAAAACCTGAACCCACCAGTTATACAGAGGGAAACCCTATCAGGGAACATGCTCCAGCGGTAAACAATTCTGAAATTGGTCAGAGGTGGGGAATCACCTCCCATACAGCCAGCAACCCACCCCCCACGCAAGGAGCGTCCTCATTGCAAAGCTGGGGGACCGTGCTGAGGCATCTGTGAGTAAACGTGAGCTGAGCCCCAGGCCAGCTGCTGCTGAACTGTTCCCACCCTTCCCAGGTAAAACACCTGAATATGTACAAGGGCTTGAAAGCCTAGAGGAAGGGCCGTGGAGCCACAACAGTGACAGCACGCAGGCCAACTTGGTGCCTGCAGGCCAGCCAGGATGGTCCTGGCCCCGGGCGCTCTTCTGGAAGCTTTCTATTGCCATACCTGAGATACCCATCCTGTCCCGGCCCCCACTGCTTATTTCCTTCCTCACCTCTGTCCAGAGAGAAATTCCATCGGAAGGTATGGGTGACACATCCTCTTCTTTACAGGTGGCAGCCTGGCAACTCCTGCAGAAAGGCCAGCAGAGCCCCACTCACACCGAGCCACCAACAAAGCTTTGGCCCCTCACTCCCTCCCACCAGCACAGCCCCAAGACTGCTGACGGGGCAGAGAATATGGAGTCAGGCACAACTTCAGGGGCTCTTGCTGCCTGGAGTGCTGTTTATATTGACCTCAACCAGGCACACCTGGGGAGGGCCGGCCGGCAGGGTAAGGCTGCCCAGGTCAGCTAATCCACAACCCTCAGGGAATCACATTGTTGAAAATGGACCTCGCTAAGGCAGAATAGAAGCCAAGGAAAAAAAGGACACAATGCCATTTGCAGCCCCGTAGATGAGTCTAGAGGTAATCACGTGACTTGGAGTAAGTCAGAAAGTGAAAGACACATATCGTATCATATCACTTATAGGTGTTACCTAAAAATGGATACCAGGGCAGATATTTCCACGGAGAAGGGCAATCACACATTCATTAAACAAACTTATGGTTCACCAATGGAAAGGTGTGAGGATTGGTTTCATTACGATATCGGGGTTAACAGACATACACAAACACAGGTGACATATATAATCACCAAAGACCTACGGAATACGAAGAGAAGACGACTCAACATTCTGTCCTAACGTACATGGGAAAAGGATCCCAGGAAGAACAGACTTCTGTATATGTGTAAAAGAACCACATCTTCCACACCTACAACAAGCCAAACATTGTAATCAAACTTGCTGTAATAGAAAATAAAAGAAAAAATTAAAAACACGAACAAGAAGTAGTGAGACAAACTTGAGGGGCTTTCTCCTGGCACATTCCATTCTACATTCCAATCTAGAACACGACTTCCATTGAGGCTCTGTTGCCCTAGTAACCAGATTTGGTAAGGGAGAACTGCTGCCACCTTGTGGCCGTTTCACGCAACAGCAGCTTTAATCCCAGCGCTAATGGTCAGTTGATATTCAAAATCATTGCAGGCCGGTAAATGACACCTGCCCTGAAAACAAATCCTGGGATCACATATCGACCAAAATATTCAAAGGACATCCATATTTCAAAACGACAGTCAAAAGACATATTTTACACACATTAGTGTTCTTCTTCTTTTTCTTTCTTTCTTTTTTTGTTAAAAAATCGGGAATGGAAAAAGGATTCCCTCCGAATGGGCGAAAATAGTTGCAAACTAATCAATGGACAAAGGTTTAATCTCCAATATATATAAACAGCTCATGCAGCTTAATATTAAAAAAACAAACAACCCAATACAAAAATGCGCAGAAGATCTAAACAGACGTTTCTTCAAAGAAGACACAGAGATGGCCAAGACGCACATGAAATGCTGCTCAACATCACTAATTATTAGAGAAATGCAAATCAAAATTACAATGACGTATCACCTCACACCTGTTAGAATCGGCATCATCAGAAAATCTACAAACAACAAATTCTGGGGAGGGTGTGGACCAAAGGATCCCTCTTCCACTATTGGTGGGAACGTAAATTGATACAGACACTATGGAGAACAGTATGGAGTTTCCTTAAAAAAGCTAGAAATAGAATTACCATCTGATCCAGCAATCCCACTTCTGGGCATATACCCAGAGAAAACAATAAATCAAAAAGGCACATTCACGACCATGGTCATTACAGCACTATTTACAATAGCCAGGTAATGGAAGCAACCTAAATGCCCACAGACAGATGAATGGATAAAGACGTGGTACATATATAAAATGGAATATTACTCAGCAATAAGAAGGAATGAAACTGGGTCATTTGTAGAGATGTCGATGGAAGTAGAGACTGTCATACAGAGTGAAGTAAGTCAGAAAGCGTAAAACAAATATTGTATATTAATGCATATATGTGGAACCTAGAAAAATGGTACAGATGAACTGGTTTGCAGGGAAGAAATAGAGACACAGAGGTAGAGAACAAACGTATGGACACCAAGTGTGGGAAGCCATGGGGTGGTGGTGGTGGGATGAGTTGGGAGATTGGGATTGACCTGTATACATGTATATGCATATAATACATAACTAATAATAACGTGCTATATAAAAACATATAGAAAATAAAATTTCAAATTTTCAAAAATAAAATTTAAAAATAAAACAGAATAAACTTCTTCCCTTTACACAGATGTATTTATATGAATGAATTATTTCCATGCTTATATCTATAAATACATAAAAGAGGAATAAAATCTAACTTGAACCAGAAAAGAAAAAAAAACCTGAACCCACCAGTTATACAGAGGAAAACCCTATCAGGGCACTTGCTCCAGCGGTCAACAATTCTGAAATTGGTCAGAGGTGGGTAATCATCTCCCATACAGCCAGCAGCCCACCGCCCTCGCAAGGAGGGTCCTCATTGCAAAGCTGGGGGACCGTGCCGAGGTATCTGTGAGTAAACGTGAGCTGAGCCCCAGGCCAGCTGCTGCTGAACTGTTCCCACCCGTCCCAGGTAAAACACCTGAATATGTACAAGGGCTTGAAAGCCTAGAGGAAGGGCCCTGGAGCCACACCAGCGACAGCACGCAGTCCAACTTGGTGCCTGCAGGCCAGCCAGGATGGTCCTGGCCCCAGGCGCTCTTCTGGAAGCTTGCTATTGCCCTGCCTGAGAAACCCCTCCTGTCCCGGCCCCCACTGCTTTTTTCCTTCCTCACCTCTGTCCGGAGAGAAATTCCATCGGAAGGTATGGGTGACACATCCTCTTCTTTACAGGTGGCAGCCTGGCAACTCCTGCAGAAAGTCCAGCAGAGCCCCACTCACACCGGGCCACCCACAAAGCCGTGGCCCCTCACTCCCTCCCACCAGCACAGCCCCGAGACTGCTGACGGGGCAGAGAATATGGAGTCAGGCACAGCTTCAGGGGCTATTGCTGCCTGGAGCGCTCTTTATATTGACTTCAACCCAGGCACACCTGGGGAGGGCCGGCAGGCAGGGTAAGGCTGCCCAAATCAGCCAATCCTCACCCCTCAGGGGCTCACAGTTGCAGAAAATGAACCTTGCTAAACGGGCCACGCCCAAGGAACAGGTGTGGGCTCTTGAGAGTCAGGATAGACAAGGGGCTGCAGCTGTGGCTTGTTTTCTTATCATTTTATCTGGTCCATGAGTGGAAAACAAATTCAAGAAGACCCTATCCTAATGAGAGGAACCCAGGAGTCAGGGAGAGGAGTGATGGTGGGTGGAGACAGAGGCCTGGTGCCCTGGCTGCAGTGGAAGTGTCTGGAAGACCAGGCAGAGAGAGGCTGCACAGAGTGATAGCCAGGGTCACAGACCTGTCAGAGCTGCTGTTTGTTAGTTCAAGTCTTGCTCTGAGGTGTTCTGTGTCAGCTGTGAGCAACAGCTGAGCTGGGGGTTCTCTGCAAGTTGGGCTATGTGCACGGTTCCTGTGTGTCCAGCCCTGCCTGGTTACCTGCCCAGGGGAGCTCCGTATCCTGGGAAGGGCCTGACTATGAGAGCCCCATGGGCTGCTGGGTAACTGCACAGGTGAGCTCCATACACTGGGAGGGACTTGACCACGAGAGCCCCATGGGCTGTGGGGTAGGGGGTGCAGCCCAGGTGAGCTCCATATCCTGGGATTGGCCTGACCACGAGAGCCCCATGGGCTGCTGGAGACCTGGTAAAGGATATCAGGACAGTCAGTGAAGCCACCAAGGATATACAGCCAGTAGCTCCTATTTCCTACACACTGCTGGTCATTCTACCATCCACCAGGCCATGGCATTCTGTATTAGACTTCAATGATGCCTTCTTCTGTATTCCATTCATCTCAGAGTCACAAGAATTTTTGGCTTGTGACTGGCAGGCCACAACATGCAACCAAAGCAATGATGCTGGGCCGTCCTGCCCCAATGGTTCAAAAATCCCCACACCATCATTGGGGAAATGTTCTCTAAAGACCTAAAAGTTCTACCTCTGTAAAAGGGAACCCTCCTTCAATATGCAGATGACATTCTGATCGCCAGGCCTACTAAAGACGCCTCTGAACTACCTAGCCAAGAAAGGATAGAAGGTGTCCAAGAAAAAGGCTCAAATATCCCAGGCTAAGGTGACATGCCTGGGCTTCATTCTCACAGATATTCAGAGAAACACATCCCAGGATAGGGAAGAAGCCATTTGCAGCCTTACCTCTTCTAAAACTAGAAGACAGTTTAGGGGTTCCTGGGGAGGCCAAGGTTTTCTGCATCTGGATCCCTAACTACAGTCTAATAGCTGGGCCTCTACATGAAACACTGACACGAAAAGATGATGATCCTTTTGAATAGAATCCAGAAGCAGCCTTTCAAGAATGGAAAGAGCAGTCAATTCAGACCCTTGCCCAGGAACTCCCTAATTTAGCTAAACCCTTTGACCTTTACATACCCGGTCAAAGGTTAATCGCCCTGGGAGCCTTAGTGCAAAACCTGGAACCACTTGAAATGGAGCAACACAAGAATGCCCTTCAGGTATGATAAACTATGGTCACCAAGGGCTTTGCCCACCGCCCCATCAGGCCAGGATACTGGGGTATCTAAAAAGCTGGAAATCAGCAGCCCGCAAGGCCAGCTCCCTCTTAAGGGAAAAGGACCCCACGTGGTGATCCTAACCACCCATCATGCCCTGACATTGCAGGGGTCACTCTGTGGACACACTGACCTCGAGTGAGGAGGCCCTCCAACTCCAACCTCCAGGGACACAAACGGAGGCAATGGGCCCCCAAGATGACTCGTGTGACCATCACTTGACCTGGAGTTTCTCTCAGAAAACAACAAGACTGTGCCCCGAAAGAGCAGACTACTGCTTGCAGGACTTACTGCACGCAGAGGGGAGCTAATAAGCTTGGCGGGGGAAATGTATATCACGCTTTCTCCATAGAAAACCCTACAGACACCGCGGTGATGGTGGCCAATATGACCGGCTGGACTGCTGGCTACTTCAAAAGGCCGTTGACTCAGTGGACGTCATGGTCCTGGATCACCACCAACCCTGGACTGTCTGGGAGTTGAGCGGAAAGGGCTCTGACACATGGTGCTGTTTGTACATTAATTCAGGGACCTAATTAAAGAAAGCACAGACTACTGGTCAGAGCATCTAGGCTGGCAAAAAACGTCAGCCTAAGGTCGCCAAAAAAAATGTGGGGTGGGGTGAAACCTGCCACTGCAGCATCTCTGTGCATCTCTCTCCTGGACCCTTAAAGGTCATTAGAATCTATAACTCTTCCAATGCTGGTGCTCAGGCGGACGAGCAATGAGGCAGGAGGCCTTGGGACAATCAACCGCACCTGGAGGGTGCTCGGGAGAAATTTTGCCCCTCCCCCCGGGTATGAGGGCTCCCAACTCAGCATGAAGCAGTTACAAAAGAGGGGTCTGCACTCTCAGCACCCCAAGAATGAGGTACGGGACAAAAGGCAGAGGAGGTGTTCGTCTCCGGCAATGTTCATTAAAAATTCCTGGGAGATAAAAAGAGAATCTGGGCAATAAAATAAAGTCTAACCTGTTTTTCCTTTGTGCTTTGTCTAATATCACGTGCTCCTGGGGTTCCGCATGCAGAGGTCCCACACCCGGCCCTTCAGACCCGATTTCCTAGTGCAGAATGGCTGGGTCGACACCTCAGCTAGCGGGGTCCCATGTAGACTCCGTGACATAGAGCCTGAGCTGCAGCCAACCCAGCCCTCGAGAGCTCCATCCCCTCCCTCCCACTGACGCTGCCGGGATCCCTACACAGCAGCCCAGCCCACAGCCCGTGGGGCAGTGCACGCTCTCACCTCTCCATTCTGTTTTCAAAATATAAAGTTTCCTTTGCTTCTGAACCAAACTCAGTCTTGATCTGTTGGCTCCAATGACACTGGGCACGGGGACTCCTGTTGGGGTCCACTCTGGAGGATCAGTAACAGAAATTGAGAACATTGTAACTTCAATGAACAGGTGTGTGAGCCAAACTGTAGTTAACATAGAGCAGTGTATAAGGCTCGGGTAAAGTAAGATGTTTCTAAGACTTACATTTGATATTTCCATCACTTTATTATAAGCAAGTTCAGTGAAGAAGTCTGTCTTATTTGTCAGGTCAACATTAGAGAAATGAAGTGATTTATTTCCAAGGATGTACATCGAATACTCTTGGCTGAAGCTTCAATCTTGTTTTGAATGCTTTTCCATTGAAAAGGATACCTCTCTTTCAGCTCCCCCATTTCTGAGAAGTATAGAATCTTATAATTTATTATTACCAAAAGGGATAGGTAGGAGAAGGGATAAATTAACAGTCTGGGATTAACACATACACACTGCTATGTATGAAATAGATCATCAACAAGGAACTACTGTATAGCACAGGGAACTACACTGAATATTTTGCAATAACCTATAAGGGGAAATAATCTGGAAAAGAATAGATATTTTATCGACATCATCTATCAATGACAGATAAAATGTAACCTAAGCAAGGCCGATGGTGAGCGCTTCTGACCCTGAAGATTTCAACCATCTAAAGTTTGGACTCTGCCTATTTCCCAAGGCCCTTAATGGACATATGTGTAGCTGTAGCTTAAAAATTCCCCAGTTTGGGGTTCGGGGAGGCACTGATTTGGAAAAATCCCTGGTGTTCTCCTTACATGCACCGGACCCTTCCTACTGCTAAAACATGCCTGTCACACCTAGAGGATGGTACACCGTTTGATCAGAAAGAGTTTGGAAAAGGCACCTCATCTCCTCATCGCCTGGTGCTCAGGTTCACCCCTCCAGCATCTTTCCTAACAATCTCCTCACTTGGGGATATCAGCACCGTCAACATTCTGTTGCACACAGTTTGGAATTTGTCCAGAGGATGAAGCGGAAGGATTTGAAAAAGTTGGAGACAAGTCCTAGGTGTTCGGACAGGCACATGCCACTCTAATTTACGATCCGGAAGACAAATTCATCAAAGGCTAGAATTGCCCACAGAAACAGAATAGGGCTAGAGGAAATCCAGCTGTTTTGTGTCCAGTTTCCAAAAACACAAGTTGAAAAATGGAACTCAGGGGCACTAAAATTCATGAAACTGCAGAGTTGAAAATATCTATCGTCAAAAAATGTCTTGAGGTAAGTCACAGAAAAGGACTTGTAAGCAAGGGAGTGTGGCAGGAAACAGATTTGAAGAGGTAGAAAAGACTCCCCATTAAAGCACAAGAAAAGGGGCTGAACATCGCCAATGATGCAGTTGGACAAAAAGGGCGTATGCATTTTTTCTGAATATATTCAAGTAAAGGCCATACACACTTTTTATCCAACCAAACAGGTGGGCACTGGAAATCAATACTACAAAATGTATCACTTCACAACAGTCAGAAGGGCCATCCACATAAAGTGTAAACACCAGAAATGCAGGACAGGGCGAGGAGAAAAGGGAGCCCTGTGAGGCTGATAGTGGAAATGTAATTTGCCAACGGCCACTCTGGAGAAGTGTATTGTGTTTGCTAAAACATCTAAAAAATGAGCTACAGAGCATAGGGCACTTGCACTCATGGGCGTATACCTTGGGAAAAACAAAAATCGACAGAAAACAGGCACCCCAACGTTTACCACCTCTCTGTTAAAAAGAGCCTCAACTTGGATATAACCTAAATGTCCCTGGAAGGATAAAATGGATGAAAGAGATGGGGTACTTATGTAGAGTGGAATATTACTCATCCAGAAATCAATGAAATAAGGCCAGTTGTAACAACTCTGGAGGAGTTACATACGATCATTCTAAGTGACATATGTCAGAAAGAAAAAGACACATATCATAAGATGTCACTTAAAGGTGGAATCAAAAATGGCTACACATGAAATAAATTACAAAACAGAAACATAGTCAAATATGTAGAAAACAGACATAAGGCTGCTAAATGGGAAAGGTGGGGAAGGGTGAGGTATTATCCAGGAGGTTGAAATTAGCAAAGATACCATTCCAAGTACCAAATTGAATAATTGACAAGGCCTACACGGTACCTCAAAGAACTGCACTCAGTACACTCAAGTCACTGGAAAATAATACATATGACTGGTAAGAATCTGTAAAAGAATTTATTGATGTCTCACAGTACATGAATCAAGTGGATGTACAGCAGCAAAAAACAGAGCTTTGAAAATCAGCTGTAACCAATATAATAATAAATTTAAAAATATTTAGAAAATAAGTGAGACAGACAAAAATTCTTACAACTTTTGTTGAAGGGCTACGATGTAACATGGATTGAACACATCTAGACCCACAGCAGGATGATATATAAGGCTGGAAGCTATGCACGCTAAGAGATGTTAGAGAGGCTGGGTGAGGAAATGCAGACCTTTTAAAGTAATACTGCCTGGTACCCATTCCATGGGTCCCAAATCTGCAGGTTCAAGGGAATCTTCCTACAGCAAAAACATGCTTGGGAAACCGAGATGAATGTACACCGTGTGCTCAGGAAAGGTGTCTAAAATGCACCTCATTTTTGATCTCCTGGTGCTGGGGTTCGCCATTCCAGCCACATTACTAACAATCTCCCCACTTGGAGAATCAGCACCTTTAACCTCCTGTTTCACACAGTTTGCAATTTGGGCAGAGGATAAACGGGAAGAGGGGGAACCAATGAGAGACTAGCTGTAGGAGTTTGGACAGGCACAGGTCACTCTAATTTCCCATTAGGAAGAAGAGTTAACCAAAGGCTCAGCCTGCCTCCCCAGAACCAGAATAGGGCCAGAAGCAATCCAATGGTTTGGCGGCCAGCTCACAAAAAAAAAGCGAGTTGAAAAATGGAGCTCCCACGTTTCCATACCCTCACCTGTGCCCTAAGCCTTGCCGTTCCCTAACCCTAACCCTAGCCCGGAACGGAAACCCGCCACCAGCCCTAAACCTTACCCTACGCTGTACCCTACTCCTGGCCCATATGCCAGCACTGAC
Source organism: Mesoplodon densirostris (assembly GCF_025265405.1). Lineage (NCBI taxonomy): Eukaryota > Metazoa > Chordata > Mammalia > Artiodactyla > Ziphiidae > Mesoplodon > Mesoplodon densirostris. The sequence goes on along the minus strand of NC_082681.1, from coordinate 138,464,314 downwards.
CCGTGCGTCAGCACATAGCCTGACCCTCCCACGTTTCCGTCCCCTCACCTGTGCCCTAAGCCTTGCCGTTCCCTAACCCTAGCCCGGAACAGAAACCCGCCACCAGCCCTAAAACTTACCCTACGCTGTACCCTACTCCTGGCCCGTATGCCAGCACTGACCCGTGCGTAAGCACATAGCCTGACCCTCCCACGTTTCCGTACCCTCACCTGTGCACTAAGCCTTGCCGTTCCCTAACCCTAACCCTAGCCCGGAACAGAAACCCGCAACCAGCCCTACGCCTTACCCTACGCCGTACCCCACTCCTGGCCCGTATGCTGGCACTGACCCGTGCGTCAGCACATAGCCTGAGCCTCCCACGTTTCCGTACCCTCACCTGTGCCCTAAGCCTTGCCGTTCTCTAACCCTAACCGTGGCCCGGAACAGAAACCCTCCACCAGCCCTACGCTTTAACCTATGCCGTACCCTACACGTGGCCCATACGGCGGCACTGACCCATGCGCCAGCACGTAGCCTGACGCTCCCACGTTTCCGTAACCTCACCTGTGCCCTAAGCCTTGCCGTTCCCTAACCCTAACCCTAGCCCGGAATGGAAACCCGCCACCAGCCCTAAACCTTACCCTACGCTGTACCCTACTCCTGGCCCATATGCCAGCACTGATCCATGCGTCAGCACATAGCCTGACCCTCCCACGTTTCCATACCCTCACCTGTGCCCTAAGCCTTGCCGTTACCTAACCCTAACCCTAGCCCAGAGCAGAAACCTGCTACCAGCCCTAAAACTTACCCTACACTGAACGCTACTCCTGGCCCGTATGCCAGCACTGACCCGTGCGTCAGCCAATAGCCTGACCCTCCCACATTTCTGTACCCTCACCTGTACCCTAAGCCTTTCCGTTCGCTAACCCTAACACTAGCCCGGAACAGAAACCCGCAACCAGCCCTACGCCTTACCCTACGCCGTACCCTACTCCTGGCCCATACGCTGGCACTGACCCGTGCGTCAGCACATAGCCTGACCCTCCCACGTTTCCGTACCCTCACCTGTGCCCTAAGCCTTGCCGTTCCCTAACACTAACACTAGCCTGGAATGGAAACCCGCCACCAGCCCTAAACTTTACCCTATGCTGTACCCTACTCCTGGCCCACATTCCAGCACTGACCCATGAGTCAGCACATAGCCTGACCCTTCCACGTTTCCGTACCCTCACCTGTGCACTATGCCTTGCCGTTCCCTAACCCTAACCCTAGCCTGGAACAGAAACCCGCCACCAGCCCTAAAACTTACCCTACGCTGTACCGTACACCTGGCCTGTATACCGTCACTGACCCGTGCGTTTGCACATAGCCTGACACTTCCACGTTTCTTTACCCTCACCTGTGCCCTAAGCCCTGCCGTTCCCTAACCCTAACCGTAGCCCGGAACGGAAACCCGCCACCAGCCCTACGCCTTACCCTACGCCGTACCCTACTCCTGGCCCATACGCTGGCACTGAACCATGCGTCAGCACGTAGCCTGACCCTCCCACGTTTCCGTACCCTCACCTGTGCCCTAAGCCTTGCCGTTCCCTAACCCTAACCCTAGCCGAGATCGGAAACCCGCCACCAGCCCTACGCCTTACCCTACGCTGTACCTTACTCCTGGCCCGTACGCCGGCACTGACCCGTGCGTCAGCACGTAGCGTGACCATCCCACATTTCCGTATCCTCACCTGTGCCCTAAACTTGCCGTTCCCTAACCCTAACCATAGCCCGGAACGGAAACGCGCCACCAGCCCTAAACCTTACCCTACGCTGTACCCTACACCTGGCCACTATGCCGTCACTGACCCGTGCGTCAGCACATAGCCTGACCCTTCCAAGTTTCCGTACCCTCACCTGTGCCCTAAGCCCTGCCGTTCCCTAACCCTAACCCTAGCCCGGAACGGAAACCCGCCACCAGCCCTACTCCTTACCCTACGCCGTACCCTACTCTTGGCCCGTACGCTGGCACTGACCCGTGCGTCAGCACGTAGCCTGACCCTCGCATGTTTCTGTAACCTCACCTGTGCCCTAAGCTTTGCTGTCCCTAACCCTAAACCTAGCCCGGAACGGAAACCCGCCACCAGCCCTAAACCTTACCCTACGCTGTACCCTACTCCTGGCCCATATGCCAGCACTGACCCGTGCGTCAGCACATAGCCTGACCCTCCCACGTTTCCATACCCTCACCTGTGCCCTAGGCCTTGCCGTTCCCTAACCCTAGCCCAGAACAGAAACCCGCCACCAGCCCTAAAACTTACCCTACGCTGTACCCTACTCCTGGCCCGTATGCCAGCACTGACCCGTGCGTCAGCACATAGCCTGACCCTCCCACGTTTCCGTACCCTCACCTGTGCACTAAGCCTTGCCGTTCCCTAACCCTAACCCTAGCCCGGAACAGAAACCCGCAACCAGCCCTACGCCTTACCCTATGCCGTACCCTAATTCTGGCCCATACGCTGGCACTGACCCGTGCGTCAGCACATAGCCTGACCCTCCCACGTTTCCGTACCCTCCCCTGTGCCCTAAGCCTTGCTGTTCTCTAACCCTTACCCTAGCCCAGAACGGAAACCCTCCAACAGCCCTACGACTTAACCTATGCCGTACCCTACTCATGGCCCATACGCCGGCACTGACCCGTGCTTCAGCACGTAGCCTGACACTCCCACGTTTCCGTAACCTCACCTGTTCCCTAAGCCTTGCCGTTCCATAACCATAACCCTAGCCCGGAAAGGAAACCTGCCACCAGTCCTAAACCTTACCCTACACTGTACCCTACTCCTGGCCCATATGCCAGCACTGACCCGTGCGTCAGCACATAGCCTGACCCTCCCACGTTTCCATACCCTCAACTGTGCCCTAAGCCTTGCCGTTACCTAAACCTAACCCTAGCCAAGAGCAGAAAACTGCCACCAGCCCTAAAACTTACCCTACGCTGAACGCTACTCCTGGCCCGTATGCCAGCACTGACCTGTGCGTCAGCACATAGCCTGACCCTCCCACATTTCTGTACCCTCACCTGTACCCTAAGCCTTTCCGTTTGCTAACCCTAACCCTAGCCCGGAACAGAAACCCGCAACCAGCCCTACACCTTACCCTACGCCGTACCCTACTCCTGGCCCATACGCTGGCACTGACACATGCGTCAGCACATAGCCTGACCCTCCCACGTTTCCGTACCCTCCCCTGTGCCCTAAGCCTTGCCGTTCCCTAACCCTAACCCTAGCCCGGAACGGAAACCCGCCACCAGCCCTAAACCTTACCCTATGCTGTACCCTACTCCTGGCCCACATTCCAGCACTGACCCATGAGTCAGCACATAGCCTGACCCTTCCACGTTTCCGTACCCTCACCTGTGCCCTATGCCTTGCCGTTCCCTAACCCTAACCCTAGCCTGGAACAGAAACCCGCCACCAGCCCTAAAACTTACCCTATGCTGTACCCTACTCCTGGCCCATATGCCACCACTGATCCGTGCGTCAGAACATAGCCTGAACCTCCCACATTTCTGTACCCTCACCTGTGCCCTAAGCCTTGCCGTTCCCTAACCCTAACCGTAGCCCGGAACAGAAACCCGCCACCAGCCCTACGCCTTACCCTACGCCGTACCCTACTCCTAGACCGTACGCTGGCACTGACCCGTGCGTCAGTACGTAGCCTGACCCTCCCACGTTTCCGTATCCTCACCTGTGCCCTAAGCCTTGCCGTTCCCTAACCCTAACCCTAGCCCGGAACGGAAACCCGCCACCAGCCCTAATCCTTACCCTATGCTGTTCCGTACACCTGGCCTGTATACCGTCACTGACACGTGCATTTGCACATAGCCTGACCCTTCCACGTTTCCGTACCCTCACCTGTGCCCTAAGCCCTGCCGTTCCCTAACCCTAACCGTAGCCCGGAACGGAAACCCGCCACCAGCCCTACGCCTTACCCTACGCCGTACCCTACTCCTAGCCCGTACGCTGGCACTTACCCGTGCGTCCTCACGTAGCCTGACCCTCCCACGTTTCCGTACCCTCACCAGTGCCCTAAACCTTGCCGGTCCCTAACCCTAACCATAGCCCAGAACGGAAACCTGCCACCAGCCCTATACATTACCCTACGCCATACCCTACTCCTGGCCCGTACGCTGGCACTGACCCGTGCTTCAGCACGTAGACTGAACCTCCCACGTTTCCGTACCCTCAATTGTGCCCTAAGCCTTGCCGTTCCCTAACCCTAACCCTAGCCCGGAAAAGAAACCCGCCACTAGCCCTAAAACTTACCCTACGCTGTACCCTACTCCTGGCCCGTATGCCAGCACTGACCCGTGCATCAGCACATAGCCTGACCCTCCCACATTTCCGTACCCTCACCTGTGCCCTAAGCCTTGCCGTTCCCTAACCCTATCCCTAGCCCGGAACAGAAACCCGCAACCAGCCCTACGCCTTACCCTACGCCGTACCCTACTCGTGGCCCATACGCTGGCACTGACCCGTGCGTCAGCACGTAGCCTGACCCTCCCACGTTTCCGTACCCTCACCTGTGCCCTAAGCCTTGCCGTTCCCTAACCCTAACCCTAGCCCAGAACGGAAACCCGCCACCAGCCCTAAACCTTACCCTACGCTGTACCCTACTCCTGGCCCATATGCCAGCACTGACCCATGCGTCAGCACATAGCCTGACGCTCCCACGTTTCCATACCCTCACCTGTGCCCTAAGCCTTGCCGTTCCCTAACCGTAGCCCGGAACAGAAACCCGCCACCAGCCCTAAAACTTACCCTATGCTGTACCCTACTCCTGGCCCGTATGCCAGCACTGACCCGTGCGTCAGCACATAGCCTGACCCTCCCACGTTTCTGTACCCTCACCTGTGCACTAAGCCTTGCCGTTCCCTAACCCTAACCCTAGCCCGGAACAGAAACCCGCAACCAGCCCTACGCCTTACCCTACGCCGTACCCTAATTCTGGCCCGTACGCTGGCACTGACCCGTGCGTCATCACATAGCCTGACCCTCCCACGTTTCCGTACCCTCCCCTGTGCCCTAAGCCTTGCTGTTCTCTAACCCTAACCCTAGCCCGGAACGGAAACCCTCCACCAGCCCTACGACTTAACCTATGCCGTACCCTACTCATGGCCCATACGCCGGCACTGACCCGTGCGTCAGCACGTAGCCTGACACTCCCACGTTTCCGTAACCTCACCTGTTCCCTAAGCCTTGCCGTTCCCTTACCATAACCCTAGCCCGGAAAGGAAACCTGCCACCAGCCCTATGCCTAACCCTACGCCATACCCTACTCTTGGCCCATACGCTGGCACTGACCCGTGCGTCAGCACGTAGCCTGACCCTCACATGTTTCCGTAACCTCACCTGTGCCCTAAGCTTTGCCGTTCCCTAACCCTAACCCTAGCCTGGAACAGAAACCCGCCACCAGCCCTACGCCTTACCCTACACTGTACCCTACTCCTGGCCCATATGCCAGCACTGACCCATGCGTCAGCACATAGCCTGACCCTCCCACGTTTCCGTACCCTCACCTCTGCCCTAAGCCTTGCCGTTCCCTAACCCTAGCCCGGAACAGAAACCCGCCACCAGCCCTCAACCTTACCCTACGCCATACCCTACTCCTGGCCCGTATGCCAGCACTGACCCGTGCGTCAGCACATAGCCTGGCCCTTCCACGTTTCCGTACCCTCACCTGTGCCCTAAGGCTTGCCGTTCCCTAACCCTAACCCTACACCGGAACAGAAACCCGCAACCAGCCGTACGCCTTACCCTACGCCGTACCCTACTCCTGGCCTGTACGCTGGCACTGACCCGTGCGTCAGCACGTAGCCTGACCCTCCCACGTTTCCGTACCCTCACCTGTGCCCTAAGCCTTGCCGTTCCCTAACCCTAACCCACGCCCGGAACGGAAACCCGCCACCAGCCCTACGCCTTACCCTACTCCATACCCTACTCCTGGCCCGTAGGCTGGCACTGACGCGTGCGTCAGCACGTAGCCTGACCCTCCCACGTTTCCGTACCCTCACCTGTGCCCTAAGCCTTGCCATTCCCTAACCCTAACCCTAGCCCGGAACGGAAACCCGCCACCAGCCCTACGCCTTACCCTACGCCGTACCCTAGTCCTAGCCCGTACGCTGGCACTGACCCGTGCGTCAGCACGTAGCCTGACCCTCCCACGTTTCCGTACCCTCACCTGTGCCCTAAGTCTTGCCGTACCCTAACCCTAACCCTAGCCCGGAACGGAAACCCACCACGAGCCCTAATTCTTACCCTACGCCGTACCCTACTCTTGGCCCGTACGCTGGCACTGACGCGTGCGTCAGCACGTAGCCTGACCCTCTCATGTTTCCGTAACCTCACCTGTGCCCTAAGCTTTGCTGTTCCCTAACCCTAACCCTAGCCCGGAACGGAAACCCGCCACCAGCCATAAAACCTTACCCTACGCTGTACCCTACTCCTGGCCCATATGCCAGCACTGACCGTGCGTCAGCACATAGCCTGACATTCCCACGTTTCCGTACCCTCACCTGTGCCCTAAGCCTTGCCGTTCCCTAACCCTAGCCAGGAACAGAAACCCGCCACCAACCCTAAAACTTACCCTACACTGTACCATACTCCTTGCCCGTATGCCAGCACTGACCCGTGCGTCAGCACATAGCCTGACCCTCCCACTTTCCGTACCCTCACCTGTGCACTAAGCCTTGCCGTTCCCTATCCCTAACCCTAGCCCGGAACAGAAACCCGCAACCAGCCCTACGCCTTACCCTATGCCGTACCCTACTCCTGGCCCGTACGCTGGCACTGACCCGTGCGTCAGCACCTAGCCTGACCCTCCCACGTATCCGTACCCTCACCTGTGCCCTAAGCCTTGCCGTTCCCTAACCCTAACCCTAGCCCGGAACGGAAACCCGCCACCAGCCCTACGCATTACCCTACACCGTACCCTACTCTTGGCCCGTACGCTGGCACTGACGCGTGCATCAGCACGTAGCCTGACCCTCCCACGTTTCCGTAACCTCACCTGTGCGCCCTAAGCCTTGCCGTTCCCTAACCCTAACCCTAGCCCGGAACAGAAACCCGCCACCAGCCCTAAACCTTACCCTACGCTGTACCCTACACCTGACCTGTATGCCGTCACTGACGCGTGCGTCAGCACATAGCCTGACCCTTCCACGTTTCCTTACCCTCACCTGTGCCCTAAGCCTTGCCGTACCCTAACCCTAACCCTAGCCCGGAACGCAAACCCGCCACCAGCCCTACGCCTTACCCTACGCCGTAACCTACTCCTAGCCCGTACGCTGGCACTGACCCGTGCGTCATCACGTACCCTGACCCTCCCAAGTTTCCGTACCCTCACCTGTGCCCTAAGCCTTGCCGTTCCCTAACCCTAGCCTGGAACAGAAACCCGCCACAAGCCCTAAAACTTACCCTACGCTGTACCCTACTCCTGGCCCGTATGCCAGCACTGACCCGTGCGTCAGCACATAGCCTGACCCTCCCACGTTTCCGTACCCTCACCTGTGCCCTAAGCCTTGCCATTCTCTAACGCTAACCCTAGCCCGGAACGGAAACCCTCCACCAACCCTACGCCTTAACCTATGCCGTACCCTACTCGTTGCCCATACGCCGGCACTGACGCGTGCGTCAGCACGTAGCCTGACCCTCCCCCGTTTCCGTAACCTCACCTGTGCCCTAAGCATTGCCGTTCCCTAACCCTAACCCTAGCCCGGAACGGAAACCTGCCACCAGCCCTATGCCTTACCCTACGCCGTACCCTACTCTTGGCCCGTACGCTGGCACTGACCCGTGCGTCAGCACGTAGCCTGACCCTCACATGTTTCCGTAACCTCACCTGTGCCCTAAGCTTTGCCGTTCCCTAACCCTAACCCTAGCCCGGAACGGAAACCCGCCACCAGCCCTAAACCTTACGCTACACTGTACCCTACTCCTGGCCCATATGCCAGCACTGACCCGTGCGTCACCACATAGCCTGACCCTCCCACGTTTCCGTACTCTCACCTGTGCCCTAAGCCTTGCCGTTCCCTAACCCTAACCCTAGCCCGGAACGGAAACCCGACACCAGCCCTACGCCTTACCCTACACCGTACCCTACTCCTCGCCCGTACGCTGGCACTGACCCGGGCGTCAGCACGTAGCCTGACCCTCCCACGTTTCCGTACCCTCACCTGTGCCCTAAGCCTTGCCGTTCCCTAACCCTAGCCCAAAACAGAAACCCGCCACCAGCCCTAAAACTTACCCTACGCTGTACCCTACTCCTGGCCCGTATGCCAGCACTGACCCATGCGTCAGCACATAGCCTGACCCTCCCACGTTTCCGTACCCTCACCTGTGCACTAAGCCTTGCCGTTCCCTAACCCTAACCCTAGCCCAGAACAGAAACCCGCAACCAGCCCTACGCCTTACCCTACACCGTACCCTACTTCTGGCACGTACGCTGGCACTGACCCGTGCGTCAGCACGTAGCCTGACCCTCCCACGTTTCCGTAACCTCACCTGTGCCCTAAGCCTTGCCGTTCCCTAACCCTAACCCTAGCCCTGAACAGAAACCTGCCACCAGCCCTAAAACTTACCCTACGCTGTACCCTACTCCTGGCCCGTATTCCAGCACTGACCCGTGCGTCAGCACATAGCCTGACCCTCCCACATTTCCGTACCCTCACCTGTGCCCTAAGCCTTGCCGTTCCCTAACCCTAACCGTAGCCCGAAACAGAAACCCGCAACCAGCCCTACACCATACCCTACGCCGTACCCTACACCTGGCCCATACGCCGGCACTGACCCGTGCGTCAGCACGTAGCCTGACCCTCCCACGTTTCCGTACCCTCACCTGTGCCCTAAGCCTTGCCGTTCCCTAACCCTAACCCTAGCCCGGAACGGAAACCCGCCACCAGCCCTACGCATTACCCTACGCCGTACCCTACTCCTGGCCCGTACGCTGGCACTGACGCGTGCGTCAGCACGTAGCCTGACCCTCCCACGTTTCCGTATCCTCACCTGTGCCCTAAGCCTTGCCGTTCCCTAACCCTAACCCTAGCATGGAACAGAAACCCGCCACTAGCCCTAAACCTTACCCTACGCTGTACCCTACACCTGACCCGTATGCCGTCACTGACCCGTGCGTCAGCACATAGCCTGACCCTTCCACGTTTCCTTACCCTCACCTGTGCCCTAAGCCTTGCCGTACCCTAACCCTAACCCTAGCCCGGAACGGAAACCCGCCACCAGCACTACGCCTTACCCTACGCCGTATCGTACTCCTAGCCCGTACGCTGGCACTGACCCGAGCGTCAGCACGTAGCCTGACCCTCCCACGTTTCCGTACCCTCACCTGTGCCCTAAGCCTTGCTGTTCCCTAACCCTAACCCTAGCCCGGAACGGAAACCCGCCACCAGCCCTACTCCTTACCCTACGCCGTACCCAACTCTTGGCCCGTACGCTGGCATTGACCCGTGCGTCAGCACGTAGCCTGACCCTCGCATGTTTCTGTAACCTCACCTGTGCCCTAAGCTTTGCTGTTCCCTAACCCTAACCCTAGCCCGGAACGGAAACCCGCCACCAGCCCTAAACCTTACCCTACGCTGTACCCTACTCCTGGCCCATATGCCAGCACTGACCCGTGCGTCAGCACATAGCCTGACGCTCCCACGTTTCCATACCCTCACCTGTGCCCTAAGCCTTGCCGTTCCCTAACCCTAGCCCGGAACAGAAACCCGCCACCAGCCCTAAAACTTACCCTATGCTGTACCCTACTCCTGGCCCGTATGCCAGCACTGACCCGTGCGTCAGCACATAGCCTGACCCTCCCACGTTTCTGTACCCTCACCTGTGCACTAAGCCTTGCCGTTCCCTAACCCTAACCCTAGCCCGGAACAGAAACCCGCAACCAGCCCTACGCCTTACCCTACGCCGTACCCTAATTCTGGCCCGTACGCTGGCACTGACCCGTGCGTCATCACATAGCCTGACCCTCCCACGTTTCCGTACCCTCCCTTGTGCCCTAAGCCTTGCTGTTCTCTAACCCTAACGCTAGCCCGGAACGGAAACCCTCCACCAGCCCTACGACTTAACCTATGCCGTACCCTACTCATGCCCCATACGCCGGCACTGACCCGTGCGTCAGCACGTAGCCTGACACTCCCACGTTTCCGTAACCTCACCTGTTCCCTAAGCCTTGCCGTTCCCTTACCATAACCCTAGCCCGGAAAGGAAACCTGCCACCAGCCCTATGCCTAACCCTACGCCATACCCTACTCTTGGCCCATACGCTGGCACTGACCCGTGCGTCAGCACGTAGCCTGACCCTCACATGTTTCTGTAACCTCACCTGTGCCCTAAGCTTTGCCGTTCCCTAACCCTAACCCTAGCCCGGAACGGAAACGTGCCACCAGCCCTAAACTTTACCCTACGCTGTACCCTACTCCTGGACCACATTCCAGCAATGACCCATGAGTCAGCACATAGCCTGACCCTTCCACGTTTCCGTACCCTCACCTGTGCCCTAAGCCTTGCCGTTCCCTAACCCTAACCCTAGCCCGGAAGAGAAACCCGCCACCAGCCCTAAAACTTACGCTACGCTGTACCCTACTCCTGGCCCGTATGCCACCACTGACCTGTGCGTCAGAACATAGCCTGAACCTCCCACATTTCCATACCCTCACCTGTGCCCTAAGCCTTGCCGTTCCCTAACCCTAACCCTAGCCCGGAACAGAAACCCGCAAGCAGCCCTATGCCTTACACTACGCCGTACCCTACTCCTGGCCCATACGCTAGCACTGACCCGTGCGTCAGCACGTAGCCTGACCCTCCCACATTTCCGTACCCTCACCTGTGCCCTAAGCCTTGCCATTCCCTAACCTTAACCCTAGCCCGGAACGGAAACCCACCACCAGCCCTACGCCTTACTGTACGCCGTACCCTACTCCTGGCCCGTACGCCGGCACTGGCCCGTGCGACAGCACCTAGCATGACCCTCCCACGTGTCCGTACCATCACCTGTGCCCTAAGCCTTGCCATTCCCTAACCCTAACGCTAGCCTGGAACGTAAACCCGCCACCAGCCCTAGGCCTTACCCTACGCCGTACCCTACTCCTGGCCTGTACCCTGGCAATGACCCGTGGTCAGCACGTAGCCTGACCCTCCCACGTTTCCGTATCCTCACCTGTGCCCTAAGCCTTGCCGTTCCCTAACCCTAACCCTAGCCCGGAACGGAAACCCGCCACAAGCCCTAATCCTTACCCTACGCTGTACCATACACCTGGCCTGTATACCGTCACTGACCCGTGCGTTTGCACATAGCCTGACCCTTCCACGTTTCCGTACCCTCACCTGTGCCCTAAGCCTTGCCGTTCCCTAACCCTAACCCTAGCCTGGAACAGAAACCCGCTACCAGCCCTACGCCTTACCCTACACTGTACCCTACTCCTGGCCCATATGCCAGAACTGACCCATGCGTCAGCACATAGCCTGACCCTCCCACGTTTCCGTACCCTCACCTCTGCCCTAAGCCTTGCCGTTCCCTAACCCTAGCCCGGAACAGAAACCCGCCACCAGCCCTCAACCTTACCCTACGCCATACCCTACTCCTGGCCCGTATGCCAGCACTGACCCGTGCGTCAGCACATAGCCTGTCCCTTCCACGTTTCCGTACCCTCACCTGTGCCCTAAGGCTTGCCGTTCCCTAACCCTAACCCTACACCGGAACAGAAACCCGCAACCAGCCCTACGCCTTAACCTACGCCGTACCCTACTCCTGGCCTGTACGCTGGCACTGACCCATGCGTCAGCACGTAGCCTGACCCTCCCTCGTTTCCGTACCCTCACCTGTGCCCTAAGCCTTGCCGTTCCCTAACCCTAACCCACGCCCGGAACGGAATCCCGCCACCAGCCCTACGCCTTACCCTACGCCGTACCCTACTCCTGGCCCGTAGGCTGGCACTGACGCGTGCGTCAGCACGTAGTCTGACCCTCCCACGTTTCCGTACCCTCACCTGTGCCCTAAGCCTTGCCATTCCCTAACCCTAACCCGGAACGGAAACCCGCCACCAGCCCTACGCCTTACCCTACGCCGTACCCTAGTCCTAGCCCGTACGCTGGCACTGACCCGTGCGTCAGCACGTAGCCTGACCCTCCCACGTTTCCGTACCCTCACCTGTGCCCTAAGCCTTGCCGTACCCTAACCCTAACCCTAGCCTGGAACGGAAACCCACCACGAGCCCTAATTCTTACCCTACGCCGTACCCTACTCTTGGCCCGTACGCTGGCACTGACGCGTGCGTCAGCACGTAGCCTGACCCTCTCATGTTTCCGTAACCTCACCTGTGCCCTAAGCTTTGCTGTTCCCTAACCCTAACCCTAGCCCGGAACGGAAACCCGCCACCAGCCATAAAACCTTACCCTACGCTGTACCCTACTCCTGGCCCATATGCCAGCACTGACCCGTGCGTCAGCACATAGCCTGACCCTCCCAAGTTTCCGTACCCTCACCTGTGCCCTAAGCCTTGCCGTTCCCTAACCCTAGCCAGGAACAGAAACCCGCGACCAACCCTAAAACTTACCCTACACTGTACCATACTCCTTGCCCGTATGCCAGCACTGACCCGTGCGTCAGCACATAGCCTGACCCTCCCACTTTCCGTACCCTCACCTGTGCACTAAGCCTTGCCGTTCCCTATCCCTAACCCTAGCCCGGAACAGAAACCCGCAACCAGCCCTACGCCTTACCCTATGCCGTACCCTACTCCTGGCCCGTACGCTGGCACTGACCCGTGCGTCAGCACCTAGCCTGACCCTCCCACGTATCCGTACCCTCACCTGTGCCCTAAGTCTTGCCGTTCCCTAACCCTAACCCTAGCCCGGAACGGAAACCCGCCACCAGCCCTACGCATTACCCTACGCCGTACCCTACTCCTGGCCCGTACGCTGGCACTGACGCGTGCGTCAGCACGTAGCCTGACCCTCCCACGTTTCCGTAACCTCACCTGTGCGCCCTAAGCCTTGCCGTTCCCTAACCCTAACCCTAGCCAGGAACAGAAACCCGCCACCAGCCCTAAACCTTACCCTACGCTGTACCCTACACCTGACCTGTATGCCGTCACTGACGCGTGCGTCAGCACATAGCCTGACCCTTCCACGTTTCCTTACCCTCACATGTGCCCTAAGCCTTGCCGTACCCTAACCCTAACCCTAGCCCGGAACGCAAACCCGCCACCAGCCCTACGCCTTACCCTACGCCGTAACCTACTCCTAGCCCGTACGCTGGCACTGACCCGTGCGTCATCACGTACCCTGACCCTCCCACGTTTCCGTACCCTCACCTGTGCCCTAGCCTTGCCGTTCCCTAACCCTAGCCAGGAACAGAAAGCCGCCACAAGCCCTAAAACTTACCCTACGCTGTACCCTACTCCTGGCCCGTATGCCAGCACTGACCCGTGCGTCAGCACATAGCCTGACCCTCCCACGTTTCCGTACCCTCACCTGTGCCCTAAGCCTTGCCGTTCTCTAACCCTAACCCTAGCCCGGAACGGAAACCCTCCACCAACCCTACGCCTTAACCTATGCCGTACCCTACTCGTTGCCCATACGCCGGCACTGACGCGTGCGTCAGCATGTAGCCTGTCCCTCCCCCGTTTCCGTAACCTCACCTGTGCCCTAAGCCTTGCCGTTCCCTAACCCTAACCCTAGCCCGGAACGGAAACCTGCCACCAGCCCTATGCCTTACCCTACGCCGTACCCTACTCTTGGCCCGTACGCTGGCACTGACCCGTGCGTCAGCACGTAGCCTGACCCTCACATGTTTCCGTAACCTCACCTGTGCCCTAAGCTTTGCCGTTCCCTAACCCTAACCCTAGCCCGGAACGGAAACCCGCCACCAGCCCTAAACCTTACGCTACGCTGTACCCTACTCCTGGCCCATATGCCAGCACTGACCCGTGCGTCACCACATAGCCTGACCCTCCCACGTTTCCGTACTCTCACCTGTGCCCTAAGCCTTGCCGTTCCCTAACCCTAACCCTAGCCCGGAACGGAAACCCGCCACCAGCCCTACGCCTTACCCTACACCGTACCCTACTCCTCGCCCGTACGCTAGCACTGACCCGGGCGTCAGCACGTAGCCTGACCCTCCCACATTTCCGTACCCTCACCTGTGCCCTAAGCCTTGCTGTTCCCTAACCCTAACCCTAGCCCGGAACGGAAACCCGCCACCAGCCCTACGCCTTACCCTACGCCGTACCCTACTCTTGGCCCGTACGCTGGCACTGACCCGTGCGTCAGCACGTAGCCTGACCCTCGGATGTTTCCGTAACCTCACCTGTGCCCTAAGCTTTGCTGTTCCCTAACCCTAACCCTAGCCCGGAAAGGAAACCCGCCAGCAGCCCTAAACCTTACCCTACGCTCTACCCTACTCCTGGCCCATATGCCAGCACTGACCCGTGCGTCAGCACATAGCCTGACCCTCCCACGTTTCCGTACCCTCACCTGTGCCCTAAGCCTTGCCGTTCCCTAACCCTAGCCCAAAACAGAAACCCGCCACCAGCCCTAAAACTTACCCTACGCTGTACCCTACTCCTGGCCCGTATGCCAGCACTGATCCATGCGTCAGCACATAGCCTGACCCTCCCACGTTTCCGTACCCTCACGGGTGCACTAAGCCTTGCCGTTCCCTAACCCTAACCCTAGCCCAGAACAGAAACCCGCAACCAGCCCTACGCCTTACCCTACACCGTACCCTACTTCTGGCACGTACGCTGGCACTGACCCGTGCGTCAGCACATAGCCTGACCCTCCCACGTTTCCGTACCCTCACCTGTGCCCTATGCCTTGCCGTTCTCTAACCCTAACCTTAGCCCGGAACGGAAACCCTCCACCAGCCCTACGCGTTAACCTATGCCGTACCATACTCGTGGCCCATATGCTGGCACTGACCCGTGCGTCAGCACGTAGCCTGACCCTCCCACTTTCCGTACCCTCACCTGTGCACTAAGCCTTGCCGTTCCCTATCCCTAACCCTAGCCCGGAACAGAAACCCGCAACCAGCCCTACGCCTTACCCTATGCCGTACCCTACTCCTGGCCCGTACGCTGGCACTGACCCGTGCGTCAGCACCTAGCCTGACCCTCCCACGTATCCGTACCCTCACCTGTGCCCTAAGCCTTGCCGTTCCCTAACCCTAACCCTAGCCCGGAACGGAAACCCGCCACCAGCCCTACGCATTACCCTACACCGTACCCTACTCTTGGCCCGTACGCTGGCACTGACGCGTGCATCAGCACGTAGCCTGACCCTCCCACGTTTCCGTAACCTCACCTGTGCGCCCTAAGCCTTGCCGTTCCCTAACCCTAACCCTAGCCCGGAACAGAAACCCGCCACCAGCCCTAAACCTTACCCTACGCTGTACCCTACACCTGACCTGTATGCCGTCACTGACGCGTGCGTCAGCACATAGCCTGACCCTTCCACGTTTCCTTACCCTCACCTGTGCCCTAAGCCTTGCCGTACCCTAACCCTAACCCTAGCCCGGAACGCAAACCCGCCACCAGCCCTACGCCTTACCCTACGCCGTAACCTACTCCTAGCCCGTACGCTGGCACTGACCCGTGCGTCATCACGTACCCTGACCCTCCCAAGTTTCCGTACCCTCACCTGTGCCCTAAGCCTTGCCGTTCCCTAACCCTAGCCTGGAACAGAAACCCGCCACAAGCCCTAAAACTTACCCTACGCTGTACCCTACTCCTGGCCCGTATGCCAGCACTGACCCGTGCGTCAGCACATAGCCTGACCCTCCCACGTTTCCGTACCCTCACCTGTGCCCTAAGCCTTGCCATTCTCTAACCCTAACCCTAGCCCGGAACGGAAACCCTCCACCAACCCTACGCCTTAACCTATGCCGTACCCTACTCGTTGCCCATACGCCGGCACTGACGCGTGCGTCAGCACGTAGCCTGACCCTCCCCCGTTTCCGTAACCTCACCTGTGCCCTAAGCATTGCCGTTCCCTAACCCTAACCCTAGCCCGGAACGGAAACCTGCCACCAGCCCTATGCCTTACCCTACGCCGTACCCTACTCTTGGCCCGTACGCTGGCACTGACCCGTGCGTCAGCACGTAGCCTGACCCTCACATGTTTCCGTAACCTCACCTGTGCCCTAAGCTTTGCCGTTCCCTAACCCTAACCCTAGCCCGGAACGGAAACCCGCCACCAGCCCTAAACCTTACGCTACACTGTACCCTACTCCTGGCCCATATGCCAGCACTGACCCGTGCGTCACCACATAGCCTGACCCTCCCACGTTTCCGTACTCTCACCTGTGCCCTAAGCCTTGCCGTTCCCTAACCCTAACACTAGCCCGGAACGGAAACCCGACACCAGCCCTACGCCTTACCCTACACCGTACCCTACTCCTCGCCCGTACGCTGGCACTGACCCGGGCGTCAGCACGTAGCCTGACCCTCCCACGTTTCCGTACCCTCACCTGTGCCCTAAGCCTTGCCGTTCCCTAACCCTAGCCCAAAACAGAAACCCGCCACCAGCCCTAAAACTTACCCTACGCTGTACCCTACTCCTGGCCCGTATGCCAGCACTGACCCATGCGTCAGCACATAGCCTGACCCTCCCACGTTTCCGTACCCTCACCTGTGCACTAAGCCTTGCCGTTCCCTAACCCTAACCCTAGCCCAGAACAGAAACCCGCAACCAGCCCTACGCCTTACCCTACACCGTACCCTACTTCTGGCACGTACGCTGGCACTGACCCGTGCGTCAGCACATAGCCTGACCCTCCCACGTTTCCGTACCCTCACCTGTGCCCTATGCCTTGCCGTTCTCTAACCCTAACCCTAGCCCGGAACGGAAACCCTCCTCCAGCCCTACGCATTAACCTATGCCGTACCATACTCGTGGCCCATATGCTGGCACTGACCCGTGCGTCAGCACGTAGCCTGACCCTCCCACGTTTCCGTAACCTCACCTGTGCCCTAAGCCTTGCCGTTCCCTAACCCTAACCCTAGCCCTGAACAGAAACCTGCCACCAGCCCTAAAACTTACCCTACGCTGTACCCTACTCCTGGCCCGTATTCCAGCACTGACCCGTGCGTCAGCACATAGCCTGACCCTCCCACATTTCCGTACCCTCACCTGTGCCCTAAGCCTTGCCGTTCCCTAACCCTAACCGTAGCCCGAAACAGAAACCCGCAACCAGCCCTACACCATACCCTACGCCGTACCCTACACCTGGCCCATACGCCGGCACTGACCCGTGCGTCAGCACGTAGCCTGACCCTCCCACGTTTCCGTACCCTCACCTGTGCCCTAAGCCTTGCCGTTCCCTAACCCTAACCCTAGCCCGGAACGGAAACCCGCCACCAGCCCTACGCATTACCCTACGCCGTACCCTACTCCTGGCCCGTACGCTGGCACTGACGCGTGCGTCAGCACGTAGCCTGACCCTCCCACGTTTCCGTATCCTCACCTGTGCCCTAAGCCTTGCCGTTCCCTAACCCTAACCCTAGCATGGAACAGAAACCCGCCACTAGCCCTAAACCTTACCCTACGCTGTACCCTACACCTGACCCGTATGCCGTCACTGACCCGTGCGTCAGCACATAGCCTGACCCTTCCACGTTTCCTTACCCTCACCTGTGCCCTAAGCCTTGCCGTACCCTAACCCTAACCCTAGCCCGGAACGGAAACCCGCCACCAGCACTACGCCTTACCCTACGCCGTATCGTACTCCTAGCCCGTACGCTGGCACTGACCCGAGCGTCAGCACGTAGCCTGACCCTCCCACGTTTCCGTACCCTCACCTGTGCCCTAAGCCTTGCTGTTCCCTAACCCTAACCCTAGCCCGGAACGGAAACCCGCCACCAGCCCTACTCCTTACCCTACGCCGTACCCAACTCTTGGCCCGTACGCTGGCATTGACCCGTGCGTCAGCACGTAGCCTGACCCTCGCATGTTTCTGTAACCTCACCTGTGCCCTAAGCTTTGCTGTTCCCTAACCCTAACCCTAGCCCGGAACGGAAACCCGCCACCAGCCCTAAACCTTACCCTACGCTGTACCCTACTCCTGGCCCATATGCCAGCACTGACCCGTGCGTCAGCACATAGCCTGACGCTCCCACGTTTCCATACCCTCACCTGTGCCCTAAGCCTTGCCGTTCCCTAACCCTAGCCCGGAACAGAAACCCGCCACCAGCCCTAAAACTTACCCTATGCTGTACCCTACTCCTGGCCCGTATGCCAGCACTGACCCGTGCGTCAGCACATAGCCTGACCCTCCCACGTTTCTGTACCCTCACCTGTGCACTAAGCCTTGCCGTTCCCTAACCCTAACCCTAGCCCGGAACAGAAACCCGCAACCAGCCCTACGCCTTACCCTACGCCGTACCCTAATTCTGGCCCGTACGCTGGCACTGACCCGTGCGTCATCACATAGCCTGACCCTCCCACGTTTCCGTACCCTCCCTTGTGCCCTAAGCCTTGCTGTTCTCTAACCCTAACGCTAGCCCGGAACGGAAACCCTCCACCAGCCCTACGACTTAACCTATGCCGTACCCTACTCATGCCCCATACGCCGGCACTGACCCGTGCGTCAGCACGTAGCCTGACACTCCCACGTTTCCGTAACCTCACCTGTTCCCTAAGCCTTGCCGTTCCCTTACCATAACCCTAGCCCGGAAAGGAAACCTGCCACCAGCCCTATGCCTAACCCTACGCCATACCCTACTCTTGGCCCATACGCCGGCACTGACCCGTGCGTCAGCACGTAGCCTGACCCTCACATGTTTCTGTAACCTCACCTGTGCCCTAAGCTTTGCCGTTCCCTAACCCTAACCCTAGCCCGGAACGGAAACGTGTCACCAGCCCTAAACTTTACCCTACGCTGTACCCTACTCCTGGACCACATTCCAGCAATGACCCATGAGTCAGCACATAGCCTGACCCTTCCACGTTTCCGTACCCTCACCTGTGCCCTAAGCCTTGCCGTTCCCTAACCCTAACCCTAGCCCGGAAGAGAAACCCGCCACCAGCCCTAAAACTTACGCTACGCTGTACCCTACTCCTGGCCCGTATGCCACCACTGACCTGTGCGTCAGAACATAGCCTGAACCTCCCACATTTCCATACCCTCACCTGTGCCCTAAGCCTTGCCGTTCCCTAACCCTAACCCTAGCCCGGAACAGAAACCCGCAAGCAGCCCTATGCCTTACACTACGCCGTACCCTACTCCTGGCCCATACGCTAGCACTGACCCGTGCGTCAGCACGTAGCCTGACCCTCCCACATTTCCGTACCCTCACCTGTGCCCTAAGCCTTGCCATTCCCTAACCTTAACCCTAGCCCGGAACGGAAACCCACCACCAGCCCTACGCCTTACTGTACGCCGTACCCTACTCCTGGCCCGTACGCCGGCACTGGCCCGTGCGACAGCACCTAGCATGACCCTCCCACGTGTCCGTACCATCACCTGTGCCCTAAGCCTTGCCATTCCCTAACCCTAACGCTAGCCTGGAACGTAAACCCGCCACCAGCCCTAGGCCTTACCCTACGCCGTACCCTACTCCTGGCCTGTACCCTGGCAATGACCCGTGGTCAGCACGTAGCCTGACCCTCCCACGTTTCCGTATCCTCACCTGTGCCCTAAGCCTTGCCGTTCCCTAACCCTAACCCTAGCCCGGAACGGAAACCCGCCACAAGCCCTAATCCTTACCCTACGCTGTACCATACACCTGGCCTGTATACCGTCACTGACCCGTGCGTTTGCACATAGCCTGACCCTTCCACGTTTCCGTACCCTCACCTGTGCCCTAAGCCTTGCCGTTCCCTAACCCTAACCCTAGCCTGGAACAGAAACCCGCTACCAGCCCTACGCCTTACCCTACACTGTACCCTACTCCTGGCCCATATGCCAGAACTGACCCATGCGTCAGCACATAGCCTGACCCTCCCACGTTTCCGTACCCTCACCTCTGCCCTAAGCCTTGCCGTTCCCTAACCCTAGCCCGGAACAGAAACCCGCCACCAGCCCTCAACCTTACCCTACGCCATACCCTACTCCTGGCCCGTATGCCAGCACTGACCCGTGCGTCAGCACATAGCCTGTCCCTTCCACGTTTCCGTACCCTCACCTGTGCCCTAAGGCTTGCCGTTCCCTAACCCTAACCCTACACCGGAACAGAAACCCGCAACCAGCCCTACGCCTTAACCTACGCCGTACCCTACTCCTGGCCTGTACGCTGGCACTGACCCATGCGTCAGCACGTAGCCTGACCCTCCCTCGTTTCCGTACCCTCACCTGTGCCCTAAGCCTTGCCGTTCCCTAACCCTAACCCACGCCCGGAACGGAATCCCGCCACCAGCCCTACGCCTTACCCTACGCCGTACCCTACTCCTGGCCCGTAGGCTGGCACTGACGCGTGCGTCAGCACGTAGTCTGACCCTCCCACGTTTCCGTACCCTCACCTGTGCCCTAAGCCTTGCCATTCCCTAACCCTAACCCGGAACGGAAACCCGCCACCAGCCCTACGCCTTACCCTACGCCGTACCCTAGTCCTAGCCCGTACGCTGGCACTGACCCGTGCGTCAGCACGTAGCCTGACCCTCCCACGTTTCCGTACCCTCACCTGTGCCCTAAGCCTTGCCGTACCCTAACCCTAACCCTAGCCTGGAACGGAAACCCACCACGAGCCCTAATTCTTACCCTACGCCGTACCCTACTCTTGGCCCGTACGCTGGCACTGACGCGTGCGTCAGCACGTAGCCTGACCCTCTCATGTTTCCGTAACCTCACCTGTGCCCTAAGCTTTGCTGTTCCCTAACCCTAACCCTAGCCCGGAACGGAAACCCGCCACCAGCCATAAAACCTTACCCTACGCTGTACCCTACTCCTGGCCCATATGCCAGCACTGACCCGTGCGTCAGCACATAGCCTGACCCTCCCAAGTTTCCGTACCCTCACCTGTGCCCTAAGCCTTGCCGTTCCCTAACCCTAGCCAGGAACAGAAACCCGCGACCAACCCTAAAACTTACCCTACACTGTACCATACTCCTTGCCCGTATGCCAGCACTGACCCGTGCGTCAGCACATAGCCTGACCCTCCCACTTTCCGTACCCTCACCTGTGCACTAAGCCTTGCCGTTCCCTATCCCTAACCCTAGCCCGGAACAGAAACCCGCAACCAGCCCTACGCCTTACCCTATGCCGTACCCTACTCCTGGCCCGTACGCTGGCACTGACCCGTGCGTCAGCACCTAGCCTGACCCTCCCACGTATCCGTACCCTCACCTGTGCCCTAAGTCTTGCCGTTCCCTAACCCTAACCCTAGCCCGGAACGGAAACCCGCCACCAGCCCTACGCATTACCCTACGCCGTACCCTACTCCTGGCCCGTACGCTGGCACTGACGCGTGCGTCAGCACGTAGCCTGACCCTCCCACGTTTCCGTAACCTCACCTGTGCGCCCTAAGCCTTGCCGTTCCCTAACCCTAACCCTAGCCAGGAACAGAAACCCGCCACCAGCCCTAAACCTTACCCTACGCTGTACCCTACACCTGACCTGTATGCCGTCACTGACGCGTGCGTCAGCACATAGCCTGACCCTTCCACGTTTCCTTACCCTCACATGTGCCCTAAGCCTTGCCGTACCCTAACCCTAACCCTAGCCCGGAACGCAAACCCGCCACCAGCCCTACGCCTTACCCTACGCCGTAACCTACTCCTAGCCCGTACGCTGGCACTGACCCGTGCGTCATCACGTACCCTGACCCTCCCACGTTTCCGTACCCTCACCTGTGCCCTAGCCTTGCCGTTCCCTAACCCTAGCCAGGAACAGAAAGCCGCCACAAGCCCTAAAACTTACCCTACGCTGTACCCTACTCCTGGCCCGTATGCCAGCACTGACCCGTGCGTCAGCACATAGCCTGACCCTCCCACGTTTCCGTACCCTCACCTGTGCCCTAAGCCTTGCCGTTCTCTAACCCTAACCCTAGCCCGGAACGGAAACCCTCCACCAACCCTACGCCTTAACCTATGCCGTACCCTACTCGTTGCCCATACGCCGGCACTGACGCGTGCGTCAGCATGTAGCCTGTCCCTCCCCCGTTTCCGTAACCTCACCTGTGCCCTAAGCCTTGCCGTTCCCTAACCCTAACCCTAGCCCGGAACGGAAACCTGCCACCAGCCCTATGCCTTACCCTACGCCGTACCCTACTCTTGGCCCGTACGCTGGCACTGACCCGTGCGTCAGCACGTAGCCTGACCCTCACATGTTTCCGTAACCTCACCTGTGCCCT
This sequence comes from Mesoplodon densirostris, assembly GCF_025265405.1. Classification (NCBI taxonomy): domain Eukaryota; kingdom Metazoa; phylum Chordata; class Mammalia; order Artiodactyla; family Ziphiidae; genus Mesoplodon; species Mesoplodon densirostris. Next base: position 138,441,999 of record NC_082681.1, on the reverse strand, counting down.
AAGCTTTGCCGTTCCCTAACCCTAACCCTAGCCCGGAACGGAAACCCGCCACCAGCCCTAAACCTTACGCTACGCTGTACCCTACTCCTGGCCCATATGCCAGCACTGACCCGTGCGTCACCACATAGCCTGACCCTCCCACGTTTCCGTACTCTCACCTGTGCCCTAAGCCTTGCCGTTCCCTAACCCTAACCCTAGCCCGGAACGGAAACCCGCCACCAGCCCTACGCCTTACCCTACACCGTACCCTACTCCTCGCCCGTACGCTAGCACTGACCCGGGCGTCAGCACGTAGCCTGACCCTCCCACATTTCCGTACCCTCACCTGTGCCCTAAGCCTTGCTGTTCCCTAACCCTAACCCTAGCCCGGAACGGAAACCCGCCACCAGCCCTACGCCTTACCCTACGCCGTACCCTACTCTTGGCCCGTACGCTGGCACTGACCCGTGCGTCAGCACGTAGCCTGACCCTCGGATGTTTCCGTAACCTCACCTGTGCCCTAAGCTTTGCTGTTCCCTAACCCTAACCCTAGCCCGGAACGGAAACCCGCCAGCAGCCCTAAACCTTACCCTACGCTCTACCCTACTCCTGGCCCATATGCCAGCACTGACCCGTGCGTCAGCACATAGCCTGACCCTCCCACGTTTCCGTACCCTCACCTGTGCCCTAAGCCTTGCCGTTCCCTAACCCTAGCCCAAAACAGAAACCCGCCACCAGCCCTAAAACTTACCCTACGCTGTACCCTACTCCTGGCCCATATGCCAGCACTGATCCATGCGTCAGCACATAGCCTGACCCTCCCACGTTTCCGTACCCTCACCTGTGCACTAAGCCTTGCCGTTCCCTAACCCTAACCCTAGCCCAGAACAGAAACCCGCAACCAGCCCTACGCCTTACCCTACACCGTACCCTACTTCTGGCACGTACGCTGGCACTGACCCGTGCGTCAGCACATAGCCTGACCCTCCCACGTTTCCGTACCCTCACCTGTGCCCTATGCCTTGCCGTTCTCTAACCCTAACCTTAGCCCGGAACGGAAACCCTCCACCAGCCCTACGCGTTAACCTATGCCGTACCATACTCGTGGCCCATATGCTGGCACTGACCCGTGCGTCAGCACGTAGCCTGACCCTCCCACGTTTCCGTAACCTCACCTGTGCCCTAAGCCTTGCCGTTCCCTAACCCTAACCCTAGCCCTGAACAGAAACCTGCCACCAGCCCTAAAACTTACCCTACGCTGTACCCTACTCCTGGCCCGTATTCCAGCACTGACCCGTGCGTCAGCACATAGCCTGACCCTCCCACATTTCCGTACCCTCACCTGTGCCCTAAGCCTTTCCGTTCCCTAACCCTAACCGTAGCCCGAAACAGAAACCCGCAACCAGCCCTACACCTTACCCTATGCCGTACCCTACACCTGGCCCATACGCTGGCACTGACCCGTGCGTCAGCACGTAGCCTGACCCTCCCACGTTTCCGTACCCTCACCTGTGCCCTAAGCCTTGCCGTTCCCTAACCCTAACCCAAGCCCGGAACGGAGACCCACCACCAGCCCTACGCCTTACCCTACGCCGTACCCTAATCCTGGCCCGTACGCCAGCACTGACCCGTGCGTCAGCACCTAGCCTGACCCTCCCACGTTTCCGTACCCTCACCTTTGCCCTAAGCCTTGCCGTTCCCTAACCCTAACCCTAGCCCGGAACGGAAACCCGCCACCAGCCCTACGCATTACCCTACGCCGTACCCTACTCCTGGCCCGTACGCTGGCACTGACGCGTGCGTCAGCACGTAGCCTGACCCTCCCACGTTTCCGTATCCTCACCTGTGCCCTAAGCCTTGCCGTTCCCAAACCCTAACCCTAGCATGGAACAGAAACCCGCCACCAGCCCTAAACCTTACCCTACGCAGTACCCTACACCTGACCTGTATGCCGTCACTGACCCGTGCGTCAGCACATAGCCTGACCCTTCCACGTTTCCTTACCCTCACCTGTGCCCTAAGCCTTGCTGTACCCTAACCCTAACCCTAGCCCGGAACGGAAACCCGCCACCAGCGCTATGCCTTACCCTACGCCGTATCGTACTCCTAGCCCGTACGCTGGCACTGACCCGTGCGTCATCATGTACCCTGACCCTCCCACGTTTCCGTACCCTCACCTGTGCCCTTAGTCTTGCCGTTCCCTAACCCTAGCCCGGAACAGAAACCCGCCACAAGCCCTAAAACTTACCCTACGCTGTACCGTACTCCTGGCCCTTATGCCAGCACTGACCCGTGCGTCAGCACATAGCCTGACCCTCCCACGTTTCCGTACCCTCACCTGTGCCCTAAGCCTTGCCTTTCTATAACCCTAACCCTAGCCCGGAACGGAAACCCTCCACCAACCCTACGCCTTAACCTATGCCGTACCCTACTCGTTGCCCATACGCCGGCACTGACCCGTGCGTCAGCACGTACCCTGACCCTCCCCCGTTTCCGTAACCTCACCTGTGCCCTAAGCCTTGCCGTTCCCTAACCCTGACCCTAGCCCAGAATGGAAACCCGCCACCAACCCTATGCCTTACCCTACGCCGTACCCTACTCTTGGCCCGTACGCTGGCACTGACACGTGCGTCAGCATGTAGCCTGACCCTCACATGTTTCCGTAACCTCACCTGTGCCCTTAGCTTTGCCGTTGCCTAACCCTAGCCCTAGCCCGGAACGGAAACCCGCCACCAGCCCTAAACCTTACGCTACGCTGTACCCTAATCCTGGCCCATATGCCAGCACTGACCCGTGCGTCAGCACATAGCCTGACACTCCCACGTTTCCGTACTCTCACCTGTGCCCTAAGCCTTGCCGTTCCCTAACCCTAACCCTAGCCCGGAACGGAAACCGGCCACCAGCCCTACGCCTTACCCTACACCGTACCCTACTCCTCGCCCGTACGCTGACGCTGACCCGGGCGTCAACACGTAGCCTGACCCTCCCACGTTTCCGTACCCTCACCTGTGCCCTAAGCCTTGCTGTTCCCTAACCCTAACCCTAGCCCGGAACGGAAACCCGCCACCAGCCCTACGCCTTACCCTACGCCGTACCCTACTCTTGGCCCGTACGCTGGCACTGACCCGTGCGTCAGCACGTAGCATGACCCTCGGATGTTTCCGTAACCTCACCTGTGCCCTAAGCTTTGCTGTTCCATAACCCTAACCCTAGCCCGGAACGGAAACCCGCAGGCAGGCCTAAACCTTACCCTACGCTGTACCCTACTCCTGGCCCATATTCCAGCACTGACCCGTGCGTCAGCACATAGCCTGACCCTCCCACGTTTCCGTACCCTCACCTGTGCCCTAAGCCTTGCCGTTCCCTAACCCTAGCCCAGAACAGAAACCCGCCACCAGCCCTAAAACTTACCCTACGCTGTACCCTACTCCTGGCCCGTATGCCAGCACTGACCCATGCGTCAGCACATAGCCTGACCCTCCCACGTTTCCGTACCCTCACCTGTGCACTAAGCCTTGCCGTTCCCTAACCCTAACCCTAGCCCGGAACAGAAACCCGCAACCAGCCCTACGCCTTACCCTACGCCGTACCCTACTTCTGGCCCGTACGCTGGCACTGACCCGTGCGTCAGCACATAGCCTGACACTCCCACGTTTCCGTACCCTCACCTGTGCCCTAAGCCTTGCCGTTCTCTAACCCTAACCCTAGCCCGGAACGGAAACCCTCCACCAGCCCTACGCGTTAACCTATGCCGTACCATACTCGTGGCCCATATGCTGGCACTGACCCGTGCGTCAGCACATAGCCTGACCCTCCCACGTTTCCGTAACCTCACCTGTGCCCTAAGCCTTGCCGTTCCCTAACCCTAACCCTAGCTCTGAACAGAAACCTGCCACCAGCCCTAAAACTTACCCTACGCTGTACCCTACTCCTGGCCCGTATTCCAGCACTGACCCGTGCGTCAGCACATAGCCTGACCCTCCCACATTTCCGTACCCTCACCTGTGCCCTAAGCCTTGCCGTTCCCTATCCCTAACCGTAGCCCGAAACAGAAACCCGCAACCAGCCCTACGCCTTACCCTATGCCGTACCCTACTCCTGGCCCATACGCTGGCACTGACCCGTGCGTCAGCACGTAGCCTGACCCTCCCACGTTTCCGTACCCTCACCTGTGCCCTAAGCCTTGCCGATCCCTAACCCTAACCCAAGCCCGGAACGGAGACCCACCACCAGCCCTACGCCTTACCCTACGCCGTACCCTAATCCTGGCCCGTACGCCGGCACTGACCCGTGCGTCAGCACCTGGCCTGACCCTCCCACGTTTCCGTACCCTCACCTGTGCCCTAAGCCTTGCCGTTCCCTAACCGTAACCCTAGCCCGGAACGGAAACCCGCCACCAGCCCTACGCATTACCCTACGCCGTACCCTACTCCTGGCCCGTACGCTGGCACGGACGCGTGCGTCAGCACGTAGCCTGACCCTCCCACGTTTCCGTATCCACACCTGTGCCCTAAGCCTTGCCGTTCCCTAACCCTAACCCTAGCCCGGAACGGAAACCCGCCACCAGCCCTAATCCTTACCCTCCGCCGTACCCTACTCTTGGCCCGTATGCTGGCACTGACCCGTGCGTCAGCACGTAGCCTGACCCTCGCATGTTTCCGTAACCTCACCTGTGCCCTAAGCTTTGCTGTTCCCTAACCATAACCCTAGCCCGGAACAGAAACGCGCCACCAGCCCTAAACCTTACCCTACACTGTACCCTACTCCTGGCCCGTATGCCAGCACTGACCCGTGCGTCAGCACATAGCCTGACCCTCCCCCTTTTCCGTAACCTCACCTGTGCCCTAAGCCTTGCTGTTCCCTAACCCTAACCGTAGCCCGGAACGGAAACCCGCCACCAGCCCTATGCCTTACCCTACGCCGTACCCTACTCTTGGCCCGTACACTGGCACTGACCCGTGCGTCAGCACGTAGCCTGACCCTCACATGTTTCCGTAACCTCACCTGTGCCCTAAGCTTTGCCGTTCCCTAACCCTAACCCTAGCCCGGAACGGAAACCCACCACCAGCCCTACGCCTTACCCTACACGGTACCCTACTCCTCGCCCATACGCTGGCACTGACCCGTGCGTCAGCACGTAGCCTGACCCTCCCACGTTTCCGTACCCTCACCTGTGCCCTAAGCCTTGCTGTTCCCTGACTCTAACCCTAGCCCGGAACGGAAACCCGCCACCAGCCCTACGCCTTACCCTACGCCGTACCCTACTCTTGGCCCGTACGCTGGCACTAACCCATGCGTCAGCACGTAGCCTGACCCTCGGATGTTTCCGTAACCTCACCTGTGCCCTAAGCTTTGCTGTTCCCTAACCCTAACCCTAGCCCGGAACGGAAACCCGCCAGCAGCCCTAAACCTTACCCTACGCTGTACCCTACTCCTGGCCCGTATGCCAGCACTGACCCATGCGTCAGCACATAGCCTGACCCTCCCACGTTTCCGTACCCTCACCTGTGCACTAAGCCTTGCCGTTCCCTAACCCTAACCCTAGCCCGGAACAGAAACCCGCAACCAGCCCTACGCCTTACCCTACGCCGTACCCTACTTCTGGCCCGTACGCTGGCACTGACCCGTGCGTCAGCACATAGCCTGACACTCCCACGTTTCCGTACCCTCACCTGTGCCCTAAGCCTTGCCGTTCTCTAACCCTAACCCTAGCCCGGAACGGAAACCCTCCACCAGCCCTACGCGTTAACCTATGCCGTACCATACTCGTGGCCCATATGCTGGCACTGACCCGTGCGTCAGCACGTAGCCTGACCCTCCCACGTTTCCGTAACCTCACCTGTGCCCTAAGCCTTGCCGTTCCCTAACCCTAACCCTAGCTCTGAACAGAAACCTGCCACCAGCCCTAAAACTTACCCTACGCTGTACCCTACTCCTGGCCCGTATTCCAGCACTGACCCGTGCGTCAGCACATAGCCTGACCCTACCACATTTCCGTACCCTCACCTGTGCCCTAAGCCTTGCCGTTCCCTAACCCTAACCGTAGCCCGAAACAGAAACCCGCAACCAGCCCTACGCCTTACCCTATGCCGTACCCTACTCCTGGCCCATACGCTGGCACTGACCCGTGCGTCAGCACGTAGCCTGACCCTCCCACGTTTCCGTACCCTCACCTGTGCCCTAAGCCTTGCCGTTCCCTAACCCTAACCCAAGCCCGGAACGGAGACCCGCCACCAGCCCTACTCCTTACCCTCCGCCGTACCCTACTCTTGGCCCGTATGCTGGCACTGACCCGTGCGTCAGCACGTAGCCTGACCCTCGCATGTTTCCGTAACCTCACCTGTGCCCTAAGCTTTGCTGTTCCCTATCCCTAACCCTAGCCCGGAACAGAAACGCGCCACCAGCCCTAAACCTTACCCTACACTGTACCCTACTCCTGGCCCGTATGCCAGCACTGACCCGTGCGTCAGCACATAGCCTGACACTCCCACGTTTCCGTACCCTCACCTGTGCCCTAAGCCTTGCCGTTCTCTAACTCTAACCCTAGCCCGGAACGGAAACCCTCCACCAACCCTACGCCTTAACCTATGCCGTACCCTACTCGTTGCCCATACACCGGCACTGACCCGTGCGTCAGCACGTAGCCTGACCCTCCCCCGTTTCCGTAACCTCACCTGTGCCCTAAGCCTTGCTGTTCCCTAACCCTAACCGTAGCCCGGAACGGAAACCCGCCACCAGCCCTATGCCTTACCCTACGCCGTACCCTACTCTTGGCCCGTACACTGGCACTGACCCGTGCGTCAGCACGTAGCCTGACCCTCACATGTTTCCATAACCTCACCTGTGCCCTAAGCTTTGCCGTTCCCTAACCCTAACCCTAGCCCGGAACTGAAACCCGCCACCAGCCCTAAACCTTACGCTACGCTGTACCCTACTCCTGGCCCATATGCCAGCACTGACCCGTGCGTCAGCACATAGCCTGACCCTCCCACGTTTCCGTACTCTCACCTGTGCCCTAAGCCTTGCCGTTCCCTAACCCTAACCCTAGCCCGGAACGGAAACCCACCACCAGCCCTACGCCTTACCCTACACGGTACCCTACTCCTCGCCCATACGCTGGCACTGACCCGTGCGTCAGCACGTAGCCTGACCCTCCCACGTTTCCGTACCCTCACCTGTGCCCTAAGCCTTGCTGTTCCCTAACCCTAACCCTAGCCCGGAACGGAAACCCGCCACCAGCCCTACGCCTTACCCTACGCCGTACCCTACTCTTGGCCCGTACGCTGGCACTGACCCATGCGTCAGCACGTAGCCTGACCCTCGGATGTTTCCGTAACCTCACCTGTGCCCTAAGCTTTGCTGTTCCCTAACCCTAACCCTAGCCCGGAACGGAAACCCGCCAGCAGCCCTAAACCTTACCCTACGCTGTACCCTACTCCTGGCCCGTATGCCAGCACTGACCCATGCGTCAGCACATAGCCTGACCCTCCCACGTTTCCGTACCCTCACCTGTGCACTAAGCCTTGCCGTTCCCTAACCCTAACCCTAGCCCGGAACAGAAACCCGCAACCAGCCCTACGCCTTACCCTACGCCGTACCCTACTTCTGGCCCGTACGCTGGCACTGACCCGTGGGTCAGCACATAGCCTGACACTCCCACGTTTCCGTACCCTCACCTGTGCCCTAAGCCTTGCCGTTCTCTAACCCTAACCCTAGCCCGGAACGGAAACCCTCCACCAGCCCTACGCGTTAACCTATGCCGTACCATACTCGTGGCCCATATGCTGGCACTGACCCGTGCGTCAGCACGTAGCCTGACCCTCCCACGTTTCCGTAACCTCACCTGTGCCCTAAGCCTTGCCGTTCCCTAACCCTAACCCTAGCTCTGAACAGAAACCTGCCACCAGCCCTAAAACTTACCCTACGCTGTACCCTACTCCTGGCCCGTATTCCAGCACTGACCCGTGCGTCAGCACATAGCCTGACCCTCCCACATTTCCGTACCCTCACCTGTGCCCTAAGCCTTGCCGTTCCCTAACCCTAACCGTAGCCCGAAACAGAAACCCGCAACCAGCCCTACGCCTTACCCTATGCCGTACCCTACTCCTGGCCCATACGCTGGCACTGACCCGTGCGTCAGCACGTAGCCTGACCCTCCCACGTTTCCGTACCCTCACCTGTGCCCTAAGCCTTGCCGTTCCCTAACCCTAACCCAAGCCCGGAACGGAGACCCACCACCAGCCCTACGCCTTACCCTACGCCGTACCCTAATCCTGGCCCGTACGCCGGCACTGACCCGTGCGTCAGCACCTGGCCTGACCCTCCCACGTTTCCGTACCCTCACCTGTGCCCTAAGCCTTGCCGTTCCCTAACCGTAACCCTAGCCCGGAACGGAAACCCGCCACCAGCCCTACGCATTACCCTACGCCGTACCCTACTCCTGGCCCGTACGCTGGCATGGACGCGTGCGTCAGCACGTAGCCTGACCCTCCCACGTTTCCGTATCCACACCTGTGCCCTAAGCCTTGCCGTTCCCTAACCCTAACCCTAGCCCGGAACGGAAAACCGCCACCAGCCCTACTCCTTACCCTCCGCCGTACCCTACTCTTGGCCCGTATGCTGGCACTGACCCGTGCGTCAGCACGTAGCCTGACCCTCGCATGTTTCCGTAACCTCACCTGTGCCCTAAGCTTTGCTGTTCCCTAACCCTAACCCTAGCCCGGAACAGAAACGCGCCACCAGCCCTAAACCTTACCCTACACTGTACCCTACTCCTGGCCCGTATGCCAGCACTGACCCGTGCGTCAGCACATAGCCTGACCCTCCCACGTTTCCGTACCCTCACCTGTGCCCTAAGCCTTGCCGTTCTCTAACCCTAACCCTAGCCCGGAACGGAAACCCTCCACCAACCCTACGCCTTAAACTATGCCGTACCCTACTCGTTGCCCATACACCGGCACTGACCCGTGCGTCAGCATGTAGCCTGACCCTCCCCCGTTTCCGTAACCTCACCTGTGCCCTAAGCCTTGCTGTTCCCTAACCCTAACCGTAGCCCGGAACGGAAACCCGCCACCAGCCCTATGCCTTACCCTACGCCGTACCCTACTCTTGGCCCGTACACTGGCACTGACCCGTGCGTCAGCACGTAGCCTGACCCTCACATGTTTCCGTAACCTCACCTGTGCCCTAAGCTTTGCCGTTCCCTAACCCTAACCCTAGCCCGGAACTGAAACCCGCCACCAGCCCTAAACCTTACGCTACGCTGTACCCTACTCCTGGCCCATATGCCAGCACTGACCCGTGCGTCAGCACATAGCCTGACCCTCCCACGTTTCCGTACTCTCACCTGTGCCCTAAGCCTTGCCGTTCCCTAACCCTAACCCTAGCCCGGAACGGAAACCCACCACCAGCCCTACGCCTTACCCTACACGGTACCCTACTCCTCGCCCATACGCTGGCACTGACCCGTGCGTCAGCACGTAGCCTGACCCTCCCACGTTTCCGTACCCTCACCTGTGCCCTAAGCCTTGCTGTTCCCTAACCCTAACCCTAGCCCGGAACGGAAACCCGCCACCAGCCCTACGCCTTACCCTACGCCGTACCCTACTCTTGGCCCGTACGCTGGCACTGACCCATGCGTCAGCACGTAGCCTGACCCTCGGATGTTTCCGTAACCTCACCTGTGCCCTAAGCTTTGCTGTTCCCTAACCCTAACCCTAGCCCGGAACGGAAACCCGCCAGCAGCCCTAAACCTTACCCTACGCTGTACCCTACTCCTGGCCCGTATGCCAGCACTGACCCATGCGTCAGCACATAGCCTGACCCTCCCACGTTTCCGTACCCTCACCTGTGCACTAAGCCTTGCCGTTCCCTAACCCTAACCCTAGCCCGGAACAGAAACCCGCAACCAGCCCTACGCCTTAACCTACGCCGTACCCTACTTCTGGCCCGTACGCTGGCACTGACCCGTGCGTCAGCACATAGCCTGACACTCCCACGTTTCCGTACCCTCACCTGTGCCCTAAGCCTTGCCGTTCTCTAACCCTAACCCTAGCCCGGAACGGAAACCCTCCACCAGCCCTACGCGTTAACCTATGCCGTACCATACTCGTGGCCCATATGCTGGCACTGACCCGTGCGTCAGCACGTAGCCTGACCCTCCCACGTTTCCGTAACCTCACCTGTGCCCTAAGCCTTGCCGTTCCCTAACCCTAACCCTAGCTCTGAACAGAAACCTGCCACCAGCCCTAAAACTTACCCTACGCTGTACCCTACTCCTGGCCCGTATTCCAGCACTGACCCGTGCGTCAGCACATAGCCTGACCCTCCCACATTTCCGTACCCTCACCTGTGCCCTAAGCCTTGCCGTTCCCTAACCCTAACCGTAGCCCGAAACAGAAACCCGCAACCAGCCCTACGCCTTACCCTATGCCGTACCCTACTCCTGGCCCATACGCTGGCACTGACCCGTGCGTCAGCACGTAGCCTGACCCTCCCACGTTTCCGTACCCTCACCTGTGCCCTAAGCCTTGCCGTTCCCTAACCCTAACCCAAGCGCGGAACGGAGACCCACCACCAGCCCTACGCCTTACCCTACGCCGTACCCTATTCCTGGCCCGTACGCCGGCACTGACCCGTGCGTCAGCACCTAGCCTGACCCTCCCACGTTTCCGTACCCTCACCTGTGCCCTAAGCCTTGCCGTTCCCTAACCGTAACCCTAGCCCGGAACGGAAACCCGCCACCAGCCCTACGCATTACCCTACGCCGTACCCTACTCCTGGCCCGTACGCTGGCACGGACGCGTGCGTCAGCACGTAGCCTGACCCTCCCACGTTTCCGTATCCACACCTGTGCCCTAAGCCTTGCCGTTCCCTAACCCTAACCCTAGCCCGGAACGGAAACCCGCCACCAGCCCTACTCCTTACCCTCCGCCGTACCCTACTCTTGGCCCGTATGCTGGCACTGACCCGTGCGTCAGCACGTAGCCTGACCCTCGCATGTTTCCGTAACCTCACCTGTGCCCTAAGCTTTGCTGTTCCCTAACCCTAACCCTAGCCCGGAACAGAAACGCGCCACCAGCCCTAAACCTTACCCTACACTGTACCCTACTCCTGGCCCGTATGCCAGCACTGACCCGTGCGTCAGCACATAGCCTGACCCTCCCACGTTTCCGTACCCTCACCTGTGCCCTAAGCCTTGCCGTTCTCTAACCCTAACCCTAGCCCGGAACGGAAACCCTCCACCAACCCTACGCCTTAACCTATGCCGTACCCTACTCGTTGCCCATACACCGGCACTGACCCGTGCGTCAGCACGTAGCCTGACCCTCCCCCGTTTCCGTAACCTCACCTGTGCCCTAAGCCTTGCTGTTCCCTAACCCTAACTGTAGCCCGGAACGGAAACCCGCCACCAGCCCTATGCCTTACCCTACGCCGTACCCTACTCTTGGCCCGTACACTGGCACTGACCCGTGCGTCAGCACGTAGCCTGACCCTCACATGTTTCCGTAACCTCACCTGTGCCCTAAGCTTTGCCGTTCCCTAACCCTAACCCTAGCCCGGAACTGAAACCCGCCACCAGCCCTAAACCTTACGCTACGCTGTACCCTACTCCTGGCCCATATGCCAGCACTGACCCGTGCGTCAGCACATAGCCTGACCCTCCCACGTTTCCGTACTCTCACCTGTGCCCTAAGCCTTGCCGTTCCCTAACCCTAACCCTAGCCCGGAACGGAAACCCTCCACCAGCCCTACGCCGTACCCTACACGGTACCCTACTCCTCGCCCATACGCTGGCACTGACCCGTGCGTCAGCACGTAGCCTGACCCTCCCACGTTTCCGTACCCTCACCTGTGCCCTAAGCCTTGCTGTTCCCTAACCCTAACCCTAGCCCGGAACGGAAACCCGCCACCAGCCCTACGCCTTACCCTACGCCGTACCCTACTCTTGGCCCGTACGCTGGCACTGACCCATGCGTCAGCACGTAGCCTGACCCTCGGATGTTTCCGTAACCTCACCTGTGCCCTAAGCTTTGCTGTTCCCTAACCCTAACCCTAGCCCGGAACGGAAACCCGCCAGCAGCCCTAAACCTTACCCTACGCTGTACCCTACTCCTGGCCCGTATGCCAGCACTGACCCATGCGTCAGCACATAGCCTGACCCTCCCACGTTTCCGTACCCTCACCTGTGCACTAAGCCTTGCCGTTCCCTAACCCTAACCCTAGCCCGGAACAGAAACCCGCAACCAGCCCTACGCCTTACCCTACGCCGTACCCTACTTCTGGCCCGTACGCTGGCACTGACCCGTGCGTCAGCACATAGCCTGACACTCCCACGTTTCCGTACCCTCACCTGTGCCCTAAGCCTTGCCGTTCTCTAACCCTAACCCTAGCCCGGAACGGAAACCCTCCACCAGCCCTACGCGTTAACCTATGCCGTACCATACTCGTGGCCCATATGCTGGCACTGACCCGTGCGTCAGCACGTAGCCTGACCCTCCCACGTTTCCGTAACCTCACCTGTGCCCTAAGCCTTGCCGTTCCCTAACCCTAACCCTAGCTCTGAACAGAAACCTGCCACCAGCCCTAAAACTTACCCTACGCTGTACCCTACTCCTGGCCCGTATTCCAGCACTGACCCGTGCGTCAGCACATAGCCTGACCCTCCCACATTTCCGTACCCTCACCTGTGCCCTAAGCCTTGCCGTTCCCTAACCCTAACCGTAGCCCGAAACAGAAACCCGCAACCAGCCCTACGCCTTACCCTACGCCGTACCCTACTTCTGGCCCGTACGCAGGCACTGACCCGTGCGTCAGCACGTAGCCTGACCCTCCCACGTTTCCGTACCCTCACCTGTGCCCTAAGCCTTGCCGTTCTCTAACCCTAACCCTAGCCCGGAATGGAAACCCTCCACCAGCCCTACGCTTTAACCTATGCCGTACCGTACTCGTGGCCCATACGCTGGCACTGACCCGTGCGTCAGCACGTAGCCTGACCCTCCCACGTTTCCGTAACCTCACCTGTGCCCTAAGCCTTGCCGTTCCCTAACCCTAACCCTAGCCCAGAACAGAAACCTGCCACCAGCCCTAAAACTTACCCTACGCTGTACCCTACTCCTAGCCCGTATTCCAGCACTGACCCGTGCGTCAGCACATAGCCTGACCCTTCCACATTTCCGTACCCTCACCTGTACCCTAAGCCTTGCCGTTCCCTAACCCTAACCCTAGCCCGGAACGGAAACCCGCCACCAGGCGTAAACCTTACCCTACGCTGTACCCTATTCCTGGCCCATATGCCAGCACTGACCCGTGCGTCCGCACATAGCCTGACCCTCCCACGTTTCCGTACCTTCACCTGTGCCCTAAGCCTTGCCGTTCTCTGACCCTAACCCTAGCCCGGAACGGAAACCCTCCACCAGCCCTACGCGTTAACCTATGCCGTACCATACTCGTGGCCCATATGCTGGCACTGACCCGTGCGTCAGCACGTAGCCTGACCCTCCCACGTTTCCGTAACCTCACCTGTGCCCTAAGCCTTGCCGTTCCCTAACCCTAACCCTAGCTCTGAACAGAAACCTGCCACCAGCCCTAAAACTTACCCTACGCTGTACCCTACTCGTGGCCCGTATTCCAGCACTGACCCGTGCGTCAGCACATAGCCTGACCCTCCCACATTTCCGTACCTTCACCTGTGCCCTAAGCCTTGCCGTTCCCTAACCCTAACCGTAGCCCGAAACAGAAACCCGCAACCAGCCCTACGCCTTACCCTATGCCGTACCCTACTCCTGGCCCATACGCTGGCACTGACCCGTGCGTCAGCACGTAGCCTGACCCTCCCACGTTTCCGTACCCTCACCTGTGCCCTAAGCCTTGCCGTTCCCTAACCCTAACCCAAGCCCGGAACGGAGACCCACCACCAGCCCTACGCCTTACCCTACGCCGTACCCTAATCCTGGCCCGTACGCCGGCACTGACGCGTGCGTCAGCACCTAGCCTGACCCTCCCACGTTTCCGTACCCTCACCTGTGCCCTAAGCCTTGCCGTTCCCTAACCGTAACCCTAGACCGGAACGGAAACCCGCCACCAGCCCTACGCATTACCCTACGCCGTACCCTACTCCTGGCCCGTACGCTGGCACGGACGCGTGCGTCAGCACGTAGCCTGACCCTCCCACGTTTCCGTATCCACACCTGTGCCCTAAGCCTTGCCGTTCCCTAACCCTAACCCTAGCCCGGAACGGAAACCCGCCACCAGCCCTACTCCTTACCCTCCGCCGTACCCTACTCTTGGCCCGTATGCTGGCACTGACCCGTGCGTCAGCACGTAGCCTGACCCTCGCATGTTTCCGTAACCTCACCTGTGCCCTAAGCTTTGCTGTTCCCTAACCCTAACCGTAGCCCGGAACGGAAACCCGCCACCAGCCCTATGCCTTACCCTACGCCGTACCCTATTCTTGGCCCGTACACTGGCACTGACCCGTGCGTCAGCACGTAGCCTGACCCTCACATGTTTCCGTAACCTCACCTGTGCCCTAAGCTTTGCCGTTCCCTAACCCTAACCCTAGCCCGGAACTGAAACCCGCCACCAGCCCTAAACCTTACGCTATGCTGTACCCTACTCCTGGCCCATATGCCAGCACTGACCCGTGCGTCAGCACATAGCCTGACCCTCCCACGTTTCCGTACTCTCACCTGTGCCCTAAGCCTTGCCGTTCCCTAACCCTAACCCTAGCCCGGAACGGAAACCCACCACCAGCCCTACGCCTTACCCTACACGGTACCCTACTCCTTGCCCATACGCTGGCACTGACCCGTGCGTCAGCACGTAGCCTGACCCTCCCACGTTTCCGTAACCTCACCTGTGCCCTAAGCCTTGCCGTTCTCTAACCCTAACCCTAGCCCGGAACGGAAACCCTCCACCAACCCTACGCCTTAAACTATGCCGTACCCTACTCGTTGCCCATACACCGGCACTGACCCGTGCGTCAGCATGTAGCCTGACCCTCCCCCGTTTCCGTAACCTCACCTGTGCCCTAAGCCTTGCTGTTCCCTAACCCTAACCGTAGCCCGGAACGGAAACCCGCCACCAGCCCTATGCCTTACCCTACGCCGTACCCTACTCTTGGCCCGTACACTGGCACTGACCCGTGCGTCAGCACGTAGCCTGACCCTCACATGTTTCCGTAACCTCACCTGTGCCCTAAGCTTTGCCGTTCCCTAACCCTAACCCTAGCCCGGAACTGAAACCCGCCACCAGCCCTAAACCTTACGCTACGCTGTACCCTACTCCTGGCCCATATGCCAGCACTGACCCGTGCGTCAGCACATAGCCTGACCCTCCCACGTTTCCGTACTCTCACCTGTGCCCTAAGCCTTGCCGTTCCCTAACCCTAACCCTAGCCCGGAACGGAAACCCACCACCAGCCCTACGCCTTACCCTACACGGTACCCTACTCCTCGCCCATACGCTGGCACTGACCCGTGCGTCAGCACGTAGCCTGACCCTCCCACGTTTCCGTACCCTCACCTGTGCCCTAAGCCTTGCTGTTCCCTAACCCTAACCCTAGCCCGGAACGGAAACCCGCCACCAGCCCTACGCCTTACCCTACGCCGTACCCTACTCTTGGCCCGTACGCTGGCACTGACCCATGCGTCAGCACGTAGCCTGACCCTCGGATGTTTCCGTAACCTCACCTGTGCCCTAAGCTTTGCTGTTCCCTAACCCTAACCCTAGCCCGGAACGGAAACCCGCCAGCAGCCCTAAACCTTACCCTACGCTGTACCCTACTCCTGGCCCGTATGCCAGCACTGACCCATGCGTCAGCACATAGCCTGACCCTCCCACGTTTCCGTACCCTCACCTGTGCACTAAGCCTTGCCGTTCCCTAACCCTAACCCTAGCCCGGAACAGAAACCCGCAACCAGCCCTACGCCTTACCCTACGCCGTACCCTACTTCTGGCCCGTACGCTGGCACTGACCCGTGCGTCAGCACATAGCCTGACACTCCCACGTTTCCGTACCCTCACCTGTGCCCTAAGCCTTGCCGTTCTCTAACCCTAACCCTAGCCCGGAACGGAAACCCTCCACCAGCCCTACGCGTTAACCTATGCCGTACCATACTCGTGGCCCATATGCTGGCACTGACCCGTGCGTCAGCACGTAGCCTGACCCTCCCACGTTTCCGTAACCTCACCTGTGCCCTAAGCCTTGCCGTTCCCTAACCCTAACCCTAGCTCTGAACAGAAACCTGCCACCAGCCCTAAAACTTACCCTACGCTGTACCCTACTCCTGGCCCGTATTCCAGCACTGACCCGTGCGTCAGCACATAGCCTGACCCTCCCACATTTCCGTACCCTCACCTGTGCCCTAAGCCTTGCCGTTCCCTAACCCTAACCGTAGCCCGAAACAGAAACCCGCAACCAGCCCTACGCCTTACCCTATGCCGTACCCTACTCCTGGCCCATACGCTGGCACTGACCCGTGCGTCAGCACGTAGCCTGACCCTCCCACGTTTCCGTACCCTCACCTGTGCCCTAAGCCTTGCCGTTCCCTAACCCTAACCCAAGCCCGGAACGGAGACCCACCACCAGCCCTACGCCTTACCCTACGCCGTACCCTAATCCTGGCCCGTACGCCGGCACTGACCCGTGTGTCAGCACCTAGCCTGACCCTCCCACGTTTCCGTACCCTCACCTGTGCCCTAAGCCTTGCCGTTCCCTAATCGTAACCCTAGCCCGGAACGGAAACCCGCCACCAGCCCTACGCATTACCCTACGCCGTACCCTACTCCTGGCCCGTACGCTGGCACGGACGCGTGCGTCAGCACGTAGCCTGACCCTCCCACGTTTCCGTATCCACACCTGTGCCCTAAGCCTTGCCGTTCCCTAACCCTAACCCTAGCCCGGAACGGAAACCCGCCACCAGCCCTACTCCTTACCCTCCGCCGTACCCTACTCTTGGCCCGTATGCTGGCACTGACCCGTGCGTCAGCACGTAGCCTGACCCTCGCATGTTTCTGTAACCTCACCTGTGCCCTAAGCTTTGCTGTTCCCTAACCCTAACCCTAGCCCGGAACAGAAACGCGCCACCAGCCCTAAACCTTACCCTACACTGTACCCTACTCCTGGCCCGTATGCCAGCACTGACCCGTGCGTCAGCACATAGCCTGACCCTCCCACGTTTCCGTACCCTCACCTGTGCCCTAAGCCTTGCCGTTCTCTAACCCTAACCCTAGCCCGGAACGGAAACCCTCCACCAACCCTACGCCTTAACCTATGCCGTAACCTACTCGTTGCCCATACACCGGCACTGACCCGTGCGTCAGCACGTAGCCTGACCCTCCCCCGTTTCCGTAACCTCACCTGTGCCCTAAGCCTTGCTGTTCCCTAACCCTAACCGTAGCCCGGAACGGAAACCCGCCACCAGCCCTATGCCTTACCCTACGCCGTACCCTACTCTTGGCCCGTACACTGGCACTGACCCGTGCATCAGCACGTAGCCTGACCCTCACATGTTTCCGTAACCTCACCTGTGCCCTAAGCTTTGCCGTTCCCTAACCCTAACCCTAGCCCGGAACTGAAACCCGCCACCAGCCCTAAACCTTACGCTACGCTGTACCCTACTCCTGGCCCATATGCCAGCACTGACCCGTGCGTCAGCACATAGCCTGACCCTCCCACGTTTCCGTACTCTCACCTGTGCCCTAAGCCTTGCCGTTCCCTAACCCTAACCCTAGCCCGGAACGGAAAACCACCACCAGCCCTACGCCGTACCCTACACGGTACCCTACTCCTCGCCCATACGCTGGCACTGACCCGTGCGTCAGCACGTAGCCTGACCCTCCCACGTTTCCGTACCCTCACCTGTGCCCTAAGCCTTGCTGTTCCCTAACCCTAACCCTAGCCCGGAACGGAAACCCGCCACCAGCCCTACGCCTTACCCTACGCCGTACCCTACTCTTGGCCCGTACGCTGGCACTGACCCATGCGTCAGCACGTAGCCTGACCCTCGGATGTTTCCGTAACCTCACCTGTGCCCTAAGCTTTGCTGTTCCCTAACCCTAACCCTAGCCCGGAACGGAAACCCGCCAGCAGCCCTAAACCTTACCCTACGCTGTACCCTACTCCTGGCCCGTATGCCAGCACTGACCCATGCGTCAGCACATAGCCTGACCCTCCCACGTTTCCGTACCCTCACCTGTGCACTAAGCCTTGCCGTTCCCTAACCCTAACCCTAGCCCGGAACAGAAACCCGCAACCAGCCCTACGCCTTACCCTACGCCGTACCCTACTTCTGGCCCGTACGCTGGCACTGACCCGTGCGTCAGCACATAGCCTGACACTCCCACGTTTCCGTACCCTCACCTGTGCCCTAAGCCTTGCCGTTCTCTAACCCTAACCCTAGCCCGGAACGGAAACCCTCCACCAGCCCTACGCGTTAACCTATGCCGTACCATACTCGTGGCCCATATGCTGGCACTGACCCGTGCGTCAGCACGTAGCCTGACCCTCCCACGTTTCCGTAACCTCACCTGTGCCCTAAGCCTTGCCGTTCCCTAACCCTAACCCTAGCTCTGAACAGAAACCTGCCACCAGCCCTAAAACTTACCCTACGCTGTACCCTACTCCTGGCCCGTATTCCAGCACTGACCCGTGCGTCAGCACATAGCCTGACCCTCCCACATTTCCGTACCCTCACCTGTGCCCTAAGCCTTGCCGTTCCCTAACCCTAACCGTAGCCCGAAACAGAAACCCGCAACCAGCCCTACGCCTTACCCTACGCCGTACCCTACTTCTGGCCCGTACGCAGGCACTGACCCGTGCGTCAGCACGTAGCCTGACCCTCCCACGTTTCCGTACCCTCACCTGTGCCCTAAGCCTTGACGTTCTCTAACCCTAACCCTAGCCCGGAATGGAAACCCTCCACCAGCCCTACGCTTTAACCTATGCTGTACCGTACTCGTGGCCCATACGCTGGCACTGACCCGTGCGTCAGCACGTAGCCTGACCCTCCCACGTTTCCGTAACCTCTCCTGTGCCCTAAGCCTTGCCGTTCCCTAACCCTAACCCTAGCCCAGAACAGAAACCTGCCACCAGCCCTAAAACTTACCCTACGCTGTACCCTACTCCTGGCCCGTATTCCAGCACTGACCCGTGCGTCAGCACATAGCCTGACCCTTCCACATTTCCGTACCCTCACCTGTACCCTAAGCCTTGCCGTTCCCTAACCCTAACCCTAGCCCGGAACGGAAACCCGCCACCAGGCCTAAACCTTACCCTACGCTGTACCCTATTCCTGGCCCATATGCCAGCACTGACCCGTGCGTCCGCACATAGCCTGACCCTCCCACGTTTCCGTACCTTCACCTGTGCCCTAAGCCTTGCCGTTCTCTGACCCTAACCCTAGCCCGGAACGGAAACCCTCCACCAGCCCTACGCGTTAACCTATGCCGTACCATACTCGTGGCCCATATGCTGGCACTGACCCGTGCGTCAGCACGTAGCCTGACCCTCCCACGTTTCCGTAACCTCACCTGTGCCCTAAGCCTTGCCGTTCCCTAACCCTAACCCTAGCTCTGAACAGAAACCTGCCACCAGCCCTAAAACTTACCCTACGCTGTACCCTACTCCTGGCCCGTATTCCAGCACTGACCCGTGCGTCAGCACATAGCCTGACCCTCCCACATTTCCGTACCCTCACCTGTGCCCTAAGCCTTGCCGTTCCCTAACCCTAACCGTAGCCCGAAACAGAAACCCGCAACCAGCCCTATGTCTTACCCTATGCCGTACCCTACTCCTGGCCCATACGCTGGCACTGACCCGTGCGTCAGCACGTAGCCTGACCCTCCCACGTTTCCGTACCCTCACCTGTGCCCTAAGCCTTGCCGTTCCCTAACCCTAACCCAAGCCCGGAACGGAGACCCACCACTAGCCCTACGCCTTACCCTACGCCGTACCCTAATCCTGGCCCGTACGCCGGCACTGACCCGTGCGTCAGCACCTAGCCTGACCCTCCCACGTTTCCGTACCCTCACCTGTGCCCTAAGCCTTGCCGTTCCCTAACCGTAACCCTAGCCCGGAACGGAAACCCGCCACCAGCCCTACGCATTACCCTACGCCGTACACTACTCCTGGCCCGTACGCTGGCACGGACGCGTGCGTCAGCACGTAGCCTGACCCTCCCACGTTTCCGTATCCACACCTGTGCCCTAAGCCTTGCCGTTCCCTAACCCTAACCCTAGCCCGGAACGGAAACCCGCCACCAGCCCTACTCCTTACCCTCCGCCGTACCCTACTCTTGGCCCGTATGCTGGCACTGACCCGTGCGTCAGCACGTAGCCTGACCCTCGCATGTTTCCGTAACCTCACCTGTGCCCTAAGCTTTGCTGTTCCCTAACCCTAACAGTAGCCCGGAACGGAAACCCGCCACCAGCCCTATGCCTTACCCTACGCCGTACCCTACTCTTGGCCCGTACACTGGCACTGACCCGTGCGTCAGCACGTAGCCTGACCCTCACATGTTTCCGTAACCTCACCTGTGCCCTAAGCTTTGCCGTTCCCTAACCCTAACCCTAGCCCGGAACTGAAACCCGCCACCAGCCCTAAACTTTACGCTACGCTGTACCCTACTCCTGGCCCATATGCCAGCACTGACCCGTGCGTCAGCACATAGCCTGACCCTCCCACGTTTCCGTACTCTCACCTGTGCCCTAAGCCTTGCCGTTCCCTAACCCTAACCCTAGCTCGGAACGGAAACCCACCACCAGCCCTACGCCTTACCCTACACGGTACCCTACTCCTTGCCCATACGCTGGCACTGACCCGTGCGTCAGCACGTAGCCTGACCCTCCCACGTTTCCGTACCCTCACCTGTGCCCTAAGCCTTGCTGTTCCCTAACCCTAACCCTAGCCCGGAACGGAAACCCGCCACCAGCCCTACGCCTTACCCTACGCCGTACCCTACTCTTGGCCCGTACGCTGGCACTGACCCATGCGTCAGCACGTAGCCTGATCCTCGGATGTTTCCGTAACCTCACCTGTGCCCTAAGCTTTGCTGTTCCCTAACCCTAACCCTAGCCCGGAACGGAAACCCGCCAGCAGCCCTAAACCTTACCCTACGCTGTACCCTACTCCTGGCCCGTATGCCAGCACTGACCCATGCGTCAGCACATAGCCTGACCCTCCCACGTTTCCGTACCCTCACCTGTGCACTAAGCCTTGCCGTTCCCTAACCCTAACCCTAGCCCGGAACAGAAACCCGCAACCAGCCCTACGCCTTACCCTACGCCGTACCCTACTTCTGGCCCGTACGCTGGCACTGACCCTTGCGTCAGCACATAGCCTGACACTCCCACGTTTCCGTACCCTCACCTGTGCCCTAAGCCTTGCCGTTCTCTAACCCTAACCCTAGCCCGGAACGGAAACCCTCCACCAGCCCTACGCGTTAACCTATGCCGTACCATACTCGTGGCCCATATGCTGGCACTGACCCGTGCGTCAGCACGTAGCCTGACCCTCCCAAGTTTCCGTAACCTCACCTGTGCCCTAAGCCTTGCCGTTCCCTAACCCTAACCTTAGCCCTGAACAGAAACCTGCCACCAGCCCTAAAACTTACCCTACGCTGTACCCTACTCCTGGCCCGTATTCCAGCACTGACCCGTGCGTCAGCACATAGCCTGACCCTCCCACATTTCCGTACCCTCACCTGTGCCCTAAGCCTTGCCGTTCCCTAACCCTAACCGTAGCCCGAAACAGAAACCCGCAACCAGCCCTACGCCTTACCCTACGCCGTACCCTACTTCTGGCCCGTACGCAGGCACTGACCCGTGCGTCAGCACGTAGCCTGACCCTCCCACGTTTCCGTACCCTCACCTGTGCCCTAAGCCTTGCCGTTCTCTAACCCTAACCCTAGCCCGGAACGGAAACCCTCCACCAGCCCTACGCTTTAACCTATGCCGTACCGTACTCGTGGCCCATACGCTGGCACTGACCCGTGCGTCAGCACGTAGCCTGACCCTCCCACGTTTCCGTAACCTCACCTGTGCCCTAAGCCTTGCCGTTCCCTAACCCTAACCCTAGCCCGGAACAGAAACCTGCCACCAGCCCTAAAACTTACCCTACGCTGTACCCTACTCCTGGCCCGTATTCCAGCACTGACCCGTGCGTCAGCACATAGCCTGACCCTTCCACATTTCCGTACCCTCACCTGTACCCTAAGCCTTGCCGTTCCCTAACCCTAACCCTAGCCCGGAACGGAAACCCGCCACCAGGACTAAACCTTACCCTATGCTGTACCCTATTCCTGGCCCATATGCCAGCACTGACCCGTGCGTCCGCACATAGCCTGACCCTCCCACGTTTCCGTACCTTCACCTGTGCCCTAAGCCTTGCTGTTCTCTGACCCTAACCCTAGCCCGGAACGGAAACCCTCCACCAGCCCTACGCGTTAACCTATGCCGTACCATACTCGTGGCCCATATGCTGGCACTGACCCGTGCGTCAGCACGTAGCCTGACCCTCCCACGTTTCCGTAAACTCACCTGTGCCCTAAGCCTTGCCGTTCCCTAACCCTAACCCTAGCTCTGAACAGAAACCTGCCACCAGCCCTAAAACTTACCCTACGCTGTACCCTACTCCTGGCCCGTATTCCAGCACTGACCCGTGCGTCAGCACATAGCCTGACCCTCCCACATTTCCGTACCCTCACCTGTGCCCTAAGCCTTGCCGTTCCCTAACCCTAACCGTAGCCCGAAACAGAAACCCGCAACCAGCCCTACGCCTTACCCTATGCCGTACCCTACTCCTGGCCCATACGCTGGCACTGACCCGTGCGTCAGCACGTAGCCTGACCCTCCCACGTTTCCGTACCCTCACCTGTGCCCTAAGCCTTGCCGTTCCCTAACCCTAACCCAAGCCCGGAACGGAGACCCACCACCAGCCCTACGCCTTACCCTACGCCGTACCGTACTCGTGGCCCATACGCTGTCACTGACCCGTGCGTCAGCACGTAGCCTGACCCTCCCACGTTTCCGTAACCTCACCTGTGCCCTAAGCCTTGCCGTTCCCTAACCCTAACCCTAGCCCAGAACAGAAACCTGCCACCAGCCCTAAAACTTACCCTACGCTGTACCCTACTCCTGGCCCGTATTCCAGCACTGACCCGTGCGTCAGCACATAGCCTGACCCTCCCACATTTCGGTACCCTCACCTGTGCCCTAAGCCTTGCCGTTCCCTAACATTAACCCTAGCCCGAAACAGAAACGCGCAACCAGCCCTACGCCTTACCCTATGCCGTACCCTACTCCTGGCCCATACGCTGGCACTGACCCGTGCGTCAGCACGTAGCCTGACCCTCCCACGTTTCCGTACCCTCACCTGTGCACTAAGCCTTGCCGTTCCCTAACCCTAACCCTAGCCCGGAACAGAAACCCGCAACCAGCCCTACGCCTTACCCTACGCCGTACCCTACTTCTGGCCCGTACGCTGGCACTGACCCTTGCGTCAGCACATAGCCTGACACTCCCACGTTTCCGTACCCTCACCTGTGCCCTAAGCCTTGCCGTTCTCTAACCCTAACCCTAGCCCGGAACGGAAACCCTCCACCAGCCCTACGCGTTAACCTATGCCGTACCATACTCGTGGCCCATATGCTGGCACTGACCCGTGCGTCAGCACGTAGCCTGACCCTCCCACGTTTCCGTAACCTCACCTGTGCCCTAAGCCTTGCCGTTCCCTAACCCTAACCCTAGCCCTGAACAGAAACCTGCCACCAGCCCTAAAACTTACCCTACGCTGTACCCTACTCCTGGCCCGTATTCCAGCACTGACCCGTGCGTCAGCACATAGCCTGACCCTCCCACATTTCCGTACCCTCACCTGTGCCCTAAGCCTTGCCGTTCCCTAACCCTAACCGTAGCCCGAAACAGAAACCCGCAACCAGCCCTACGCCTTACCCTACGCCGTACCCTACTTCTGGCCCGTACGCAGGCACTGACCAGTGCGTCAGCACGTAGCCTGACCCTCCCACGTTTCCGTACCCTCACCTGTGCCCTAAGCCTTGCCGTTCTCTAACCCTAACCCTACCCCGGAACGGAAACCCTCCACCAGCCCTACGCTTTAACCTATGCTGTACCGTACTCGTGGCCCATACGCTGGCACTGACCCGTGCGTCAGCACGTAGCCTGACCCTCCCACGTTTCCGTAACCTCACCTGTGCCCTAAGCCTTGCCGTTCCCTAACCCTAACCCTAGCCCGGAACAGAAACCTGCCACCAGCCCTAAAACTTACCCTACGCTGTACCCTACTCCTGGCCCGTATTCCAGCACTGACCCGTGCGTCAGCACATAGCCTGACCCTTCCACATTTCCGTACCCTCACCTGTACCCTAAGCCTTGCCGTTCCCTAACCCTAACCCTAGCCCGGAACGGAAACCCGCCACCAGGACTAAACCTTACCCTACGCTGTACCCTATTCCTGGCCCATATGCCAGCACTGACCCGTGCGTCCGCACATAGCCTGACCCTCCCACGTTTCCGTACCTTCACCTGTGCCCTAAGCCTTGCTGTTCTCTGACCCTAACCCTAGCCCGGAACGGAAACCCTCCACCAGCCCTACGCGTTAACCTATGCCGTACCATACTCGTGGCCCATATGCTGGCACTGACCCGTGCGTCAGCACGTAGCCTGACCCTCCCACGTTTCCGTAAACTCACCTGTGCCCTAAGCCTTGCCGTTCCCTAACCCTAACCCTAGCTCTGAACAGAAACCTGCCACCAGCCCTAAAACTTACCCTACGCTGTACCCTACTCCTGGCCCGTATTCCAGCACTGACCCGTGCGTCAGCACATAGCCTGACCCTCCCACATTTCCGTACCCTCACCTGTGCCCTAAGCCTTGCCGTTCCCTAACCCTAACCGTAGCCCGAAACAGAAACCCGCAACCAGCCCTACGCCTTACCCTATGCCGTACCCTACTCCTGGCCCATACGCTGGCACTGACCCGTGCGTCAGCACGTAGCCTGACCCTCCCACGTTTCCGTACCCTCACCTGTGCCCTAAGCCTTGCCGTTCCCTAACCCTAACCCAAGCCCGGAACGGAGACCCACCACCAGCCCTACGCCTTACCCTACGCCGTACCGTACTCGTGGCCCATACGCTGTCACTGATCCGTGCGTCAGCACGTAGCCTGACCCTCCCACGTTTCCGTAACCTCACCTGTGCCCTAAGCCTTGCCGTTCCCTAACCCTAACCCTAGCCCAGAACAGAAACCTGCCACCAGCCCTAAAACTTACCCTACGCTGTACCCTACTCCTGGCCCGTATTCCAGCACTGACCCGTGCGTCAGCACATAGCCTGACCCTCCCACATTTCGGTACCCTCACCTGTGCCCTAAGCCTTGCCGTTCCCTAACATTAACCCTAGCCCGAAACAGAAACGCGCAACCAGCCCTACGCCTTACCCTATGCCGTACCCTACTCCTGGCCCATACGCTGGCACTGACCCGTGCGTCAGCACGTAGCCTGACCCTCCCACGTTTCCGTACCCTCACCTGTGCCCTATGCCTTGCCGTTCCCTAACCCTAATCCAAGCCCGGAACGGAGACCCACCACCAGCCCTACGCCTTACCCTACGCCTTACCCTAATCCTGGCCCGTACGCCGGCACTGACCCGTGCGTCAGCACGTAGCCTGACCCTCACGTTTCCGTAACCTCACCTGTGCCCTAAGCTTTGCCGTTCCCTAACCCTAACCCTAGCCCGGAACGGAAACCCGCCACCACCCCTAAACCTTACCCTACGCTGTACCCTACTCCTGGCCCATATGCCAGCAGTGACCCGTGCGTCAGCACATAGCCTGACCCTCACGTTTCCGTAACCTCACCTGTGCCCTAAGCTTTGCCGTTCCCTAACCCTAACCCTAGCCCGGAACGGAAACCCGCCACCAGCCCTATGCCTTAACCTACGCCGTACCCTACTCTTGGCCCGTACGCTGGCACTGACCCGTGCGGCAGCACGTAGCCTGACCCTCACATGTTTCCGTAACCTCACCTGTGCCCTAAGCTTTGCCGTTCCCTAACCCTAACCCTAGCCCGGAACGGAAACCCGCCACCAGCCCTAAACCTTACGGTACGCTGTACCCTACTCCTGGCCCATATGCCAGCACTGACCCATGCGTCACCACATAGCCTGACCCTCCCACGTTTCTGTACCCTCACCTGTGCCCTAAGCCTTGCGTTCCCTATCCCTAACCCTAGCCCGGAACAGAAACCCGCAACCAGCCCTACGCCTTACCCTACGCCGTTCCCTACTTCTGGCCCGTACGCTGGCACTGACCCGTGCGTCAGCACATAGCCTGACACTCCCACGTTTCCGTACCCTCACCTGTGCCCTAAGCCTTGCCGTTCTCTAACCCTAACCCTAGCCTGGAACGGAAACCCTCCACCAGCCCTACGCTTTAACCTATGCCGTAAGGTACTCGTGGCCCATACGCTGGCACTGACCCGTGCGTCAGCACGTAGCCTGACCCTCCTACGTTTCCGTAACCTCACCTGTGCCCTAAGCCTTGCCGTTCCCTAACCCTAACCCTAGCCCAGAACAGAAACCTGCCACCAGCCCTAAAACTTACCCTACGCTGTACCCTACTCCTGGCCCGTATTCCAGCACTGACCCGTGCGTCAGCACATAGCCTGACCCTTCCACGTTTCCTTACCCTCACCTGTGCCCTAAGCCTGGCCGTACCCTAACCCTAACCCTAGCCCGGAACGGAAACCCGCCACCAGCCCTACGCCTTACCCTACACCGTAACCTACTCCTAGCCCGTACGCTGGCACTGACCCGTGCGTCATCACGTACCCTGACCCTCCCACGTTTCCGTACCCTCACCTGTGCCCTAAGCCTTGCCGTTCCCTAACCCTAGCCCGGAAAAGAAACCCGCCACAAGCCCTAAAACTTACCCTACGCTGTACCCTACTCCTGGCCCGTATGCCAGCACTGACCCGTGCGTCAGCACATAGCCTGACCCTCCCACGTTTCCGTACCCTCACCTGTGCCCTAAGCCTTGCCGTTCTCTAACCCTAACCATAGCCCGGAACGGAAACCCTCCACCAACCCTACACCTTAACCTATGCCGTACCCTACTCGTTGCCCATACGCCGGCACTGACCCGTGCGTCAGCACGTAGCCTGACCCTCCCCCGTTTCCGTAACCTCACCTGTGCCCTAATCCTTGCCGTTCCCTAACCCTAACCCTAGCCCGGAACGAAAACCCGCCACCAGCCCTATGCCTTACCCTACGCCGTACCCTACTATTGGCCCGTACGCTGGCACTGACCCGTGCTTCAGCACGTAGCCTAACCCTCACATGTTTCTGTAACCTCACCTGTGCCCTAAGCTTTGCCGTTCCCTAACCCTAACCCTAGCCCGGAACGGAAACCCGCCACCAGCCCTAAACCTTACCCTACGCTGTACCCTACTCCTGGCCCATATGCCAGCACTGACCCGTGCGTCAGCACGTAGCCTGACCCTCCCACGTTTCCGTACCCTCACCTGTGCCCTAAGCCTTGCCGTTCCCTAACCCTAGCCCAGAACAAAATCCAGCCACCAGCCCTAAAACTTACCCTACGCTGTACCCTACTCCTGCCCCGTATGCCAGCACTGACCCATGCGTCAGCACATAGCCTGACCCTCCCACGTTTCCGTACCCTCACCTGTGCACTAAGCCTTGCCGTTCCCTAACCCTAACCCTAGCCCGGAACAGAAACCCGCAACCAGCCCTACGCCTTACCCTACGCCGTACCCTACTTCTGGCCCGTACGCTGGCACTGACCCGTGCGTCAGCACATAGCCTGACACTCCCACGTTTCCGTACCCTCACCTGTGCCCTATGCCTTGCCGTTCTCTAACCCTAACCCTAGCCCGGAACGGAAACCCTCCACCAGCCCTACGCGTTAACCTATGCCATACCATACTCGTGGCCCATATGCTGCCACTGACCCGTGCGTCAGCACGTAGCCTGACCCTCCCACGTTTCCGTAACCTCACCTGTGCCCTAAGCCTTGCCGTTCCCTAACCCTAACCCTAGCCCTGAACAGAAACCTGCCACCAGCCCTAAAACTTACCCTACGCTGTACCCTACTCCTGGCCCATATTCCAGCACTGACCCGTGCGTCAGCACATAGCCTGACCCTCCCACATTTCCGTACCCTCACCTGTGCCCTAAGCCTTGCCGTTCCCTAACCCTAACCGTAGCCCAAAACAGAAACCCGCAACCAGCGCTACGCCTTACCCTACGCCGTACCCTACTTCTGGCCCGTACGCTGGCACTGACCCGTGCGTCAGCACATAGCCTGACACTCCCACGTTTCCGTACCCTCACCTGTGCCCTAAGCCTTGCCGTTCTCTAACCCTAACCCTAGCCTGGAACGGAAACCCTCCACCAGCCCTACGCTTGAACCTATGCCGTACCGTACTCGTGGCCCATACGCTGGCACTGACCCGTGCGTCAGCACGTAGCCTGACCCTCCCACGTTTCCGTAACCTCACCTGTGCGCTAAGCCTTGCCGTTCCCTAACCCTAACCCTAGCCCGGAACAGAAACCTGCCACCAGCCCTAAAACTTACCCTACACTGTACCCTACTCCTGGCCCATATTCCAGCTCTGACCCGTGCGTCAGCACATAGCCTGACCCTCCCACGTTTCTGTACCCTCACCTGTGCCCTAAGCCTTGCCGTTCCCTAACCCTAGCCCGGAACAGAAACCCGCCACCAGCCCTCAACCTTACCTTACGCCGTACACTACTCCAGGCCCGTATGCCAGCACTGACCCGTGCGTCAGCACATAGCCTGACCCTTCCACGTTTCCGTACCCTCACCTGTGCCCTAAGCGTTGCCGTTCCCTAACCCTAACCCTAGCCCGGAACGGAAACCCGCCACCAGCCCTACTCCTTACCCTACGCCGTACCCTACTCTTGGCCCGTACGCTGGCACTCACCCGTGCGTCAGCACGTAGCCTGACCCTCGCATGTTTCCGTAACCTCACCTGTGCCCTAAGCTTTGCTGTTCCCTAACGCTAACCCTAGCCCGGAACAGAAACCCGCCACCAGCCCTCAACCTTACCCTACGCCGTACCCTACTCCTGGCCCGTAAGCCAGCACTGACCCGTATGCCAGCACTGACCCGTGCATCAGCACATAGCCTGACCCTTCCACGTTTCCGTACCCTCACCTGTGCCCTAAGCCTTGCCGTTCCCTAACCATAACCCTAGCCCAGAACAGAAACCCGCAACCAGCCCTACGCCTTACCCTACGCCGTACCCTACTCCTGGCCCGTACGCGGGCACTGACCCGTGCGACCTCACGTAGCCTGACCCTCCCACGTTTCCGTACCCTCACCTGTGCCCTAAGCCTTGCCGTTCCCTAACCCTAACCCTAGCCCGGAACAGAAACCCGCAAACAGCCCAACGCCTTACCCTACGCCGTACCCTACTTCTGGCCCGTACGCTGGCACTGACCCGTGCGTCAGCACATATCCTGACACTCCCACGTTTCCGTACCCTCACCTGTGCCCTATGCCTTGCCGTTCTCTAACCCTAACCCTAGCCCGGAACGGAAACCCTCCACCAGCCCTACGCGTTAACCTATGCCATACCATACTCGTGGCCCATATGCTGCCACTGACCCGTGCGTCAGCACGTAGCCTGACCCTCCCACGTTTCCGCAACCTCACCTGTGCCCTAAGCCTTGCCGTTCCCTAACCCTAACCCTAGCCCTGAACAGAAACCTGCCACCAGCCCTAAAACTTACCCTACGCTGTACCCTACTCCTGGCCCATATTCCAGCACTGACCCGTGCGTCAGCACATAGCCTGACCCTCCCACATTTCCGTACCCTCACCTGTGCCCTAAGCCTTGCCGTTCCCTAACCCTAACCGTAGCCCAAAACAGAAACCCGCAACCAGCCCTACGCCTTACCCTACGCCGTACCCTACTTCTGGCCCGTACGCTGGCACTGACCCGTGCGTCAGCACATAGCCTGACACTCCCACGTTTCCGTACCCTCACCTGTGCCCTAAGCCTTGCCGTTCTCTAACCCTAACCCTAGCCTGGAACGGAAACCCTCCACCAGCCCTACGCTTGAACCTATGCCGTACCGTACTCGTGGCCCATACGCTGGCACTGACCCGTGCGTCAGCACGTAGCCTGACCTTCCCACGTTTCCGTAACCTCACCTGTGCCCTAAGCCTTGCCGTTCCCTAACCCTAACCCTAGCCCGGAACAGAAACCTGCCACCAGCCCTAAAACTTACCCTACACTGTACCCTACTCCTGGCCCATATTCCAGCTCTGACCCGTGCGTCAGCACATAGCCTGACCCTCCCACGTTTCTGTACCCTCACCTGTGCCCTAAGCCTTGCCGTTCCCTAACCCTAGCCCGGAACAGAAACCCGCCACCAGCCCTCAACCTTACCTTACGCCGTACACTACTCCAGGCCCGTATGCCAGCACTGACCCGTGCGTCAGCACATAGCCTGACCCTTCCACGTTTCCGTACCCTCACCTGTGCCCTAAGCGTTGCCGTTCCCTAACCCTAACCCTAGCCCGGAACGGAAACCCGCCACCAGCCCTACTCCTTACCCTACGCCGTACCCTACTCTTGGCCCGTACGCTGGCACTCACCCGTGCGTCAGCACGTAGCCTGACCCTCGCATGTTTCCGTAACCTCACCTGTGCCCTAAGCTTTGCTGTTCCCTAACGCTAACCCTAGCCCGGAACAGAAACCCGCCACCAGCCCTCAACCTTACCCTACGCCGTACCCTACTCCTGGCCCGTAAGCCAGCACTGACCCGTATGCCAGCACTGACCCGTGCATCAGCACATAGCCTGACCCTTCCACGTTTCCGTACCCTCACCTGTGCCCTAAGCCTTGCCGTTCCCTAACCATAACCCTAGCCCAGAACAGAAACCCGCAACCAGCCCTACGCCTTACCCTACGCCGTACCCTACTCCTGGCCCGTACGCGGGCACTGACCCGTGCGACCTCACGTAGCCTGACCCTCCCACGTTTCCGTACCCTCACCTGTGCCCTAAGCCTTGCCGTTCCCTAACCCTAACCCTAGCCCGGAACAGAAACCCGCAAACAGCCCAACGCCTTACCCTACGCCGTACCCTACTCCTGGCCCATACCCTGGCACTGACCCGTGCGTCAGCACATAGCCTGACCCTGCAACGTTTCCGTACCCTCACCTGTGCCCTAAGCCTTGCCGTTCCCTAACCCTAACCCTAGCCCGGAACGGAAACCCGCCACCAGCCCTACGCCTTACCCTACGCCGTACCCTACTCCTGGCCAGTACGCCGGCACTGACACGTGCGTCAGCTCGTAGCCTGACCCTCCCACGTTTCCGTATCCTCACCTTGCCCTAAGGCTTGCCGTTCCCTAACCCTAACCCTAGCCCGGAACGGAAACCCGCCACCAGCCCTACATCTCACCCTACGCTGTACCCTATGCCTGGCCCGTACACCGGCACTGACCCGTGCGTCAGTACATAGCCTGACCCTCCCACGTTTCCGTACCCTCACCTGTGCCCTAAGCCTTGCCGTTCCCTAACCCTAACCCTAGCCCGGAATGGAAACCCGCCACCAGCCCTACGCCTTACCCTACGCCGTACCCTACTCCTGGCCAGTACGCCGGCACTGACCCGTGCGTCAGCACGTAGCCTGACACTCCCACGTTTCCGTAACCTCACCTGTTCCCTAAGCCTTGCCGTTCCCTTACCATAACCCTAGCCCGGAAAGGAAACCTGCCACCAGCCCTATGCCTAACACTACGCCATAACCTACTCTTGGCCCATACTCTAGCACTGACCCGTGCGTCAGCACGTAGCCTGACCCTCACATGTTTCCGTAACCTCACCTGTGCCCTAAGCTTTGCCGTTCCCTAACCCTAACCCTAGCCCGGAACCGAAACGTGCCACCAGCCCTAAACTTTACCCTACGCTGTACCCTACTCCTGGACCACATTCCAGCAATGACCCATGAGTCAGCACATAGCCTGACCCTTCCACGTTTCCGTACCCTCACCTGTGCCCTAAGCCTTGCCGTTCCCTAACCCTAACCCTAGCCCGGAAGAGAAACCCGCCACCAGCCCTAAAACTTACGCTACGCTGTACCCTACTCCTGGCCCGTATGCCACCACTGACCTGTGCGTCAGAACATAGCCTGAACCTCCCACATTTCCATACCCTCACCTGTGCCCTAAGCCTTGCCGTTCCCTAACCCTAACCCTAGCCCGGAACAGAAACCCGCAAGCAGCCCTATGCCTTACACTACGCCGTACCCTACTCCTGGCCCATACGCTAGCACTGACCCGTGCGTCAGCACGTAGCCTGACCCTCCCACATTTCCGTACCCTCACCTGTGCCCTAAGCCTTGCCGTTCCCTAACCTTAACCCTAGCCCGGAACGGAAACCCACCACCAGCCCTACGCCTTACTGTACGCCGTACCCTACTCCTGGCCCGTACGCCGGCACTGGCCCGTGCGACAGCACCTAGCATGACCCTCCCACGTGTCCGTACCATCACCTGTGCCCTAAGCCTTGCCATTCCCTAACCCTAACGCTAGCCCGGAACGGAAACCCGCCACCAGCCCTACGCCTTACCCTACGCCGTACCCTACTCCTGGCCCGTAGGCTGGCACTGACGCGTGCGTCAGCACGTAGCCTGACCCTCCCACGTTTCCGTACCCTCACCTGTGCCCTAAGCCTTGCCATTCCCTAACCCTAACCCTAGCCCGGAACGGAAACCCGCCACCAGCCCTACGCCTTACCCTACGCCGTACCCTAGTCCTAGCCCGTACGCTGGCACTGACCCGTGCGTCAGCACGTAGCCTGACCCTCCCACGTTTCCGTACCCTCACCTGTGCCCTAAGCCTTGCCGTACCCTAACCCTAACCCTAGCCTGGAACGGAAACCCACCACGAGCCCTAATTCTTACCCTACGCCGTACCCTACTCTTGGCCCGTACGCTGGCACTGACGCGTGCGTCAGCACGTAGCCTGATCCTCTCATGTTTCCGTAACCTCACCTGTGCCCTAAGCTTTGCTGTTCCCTAACCCTAACCCTAGCCCGGAACGGAAACCCGCCACCAGCCATAAAACCTTACCCTACGCTGTACCCTACTCCTGGCCCATATGCCAGCACTGACCCGTGCGTCAGCACATAACCTGACCCTCCCAAGTTTCCGTACCCTCACCTGTGCCCTAAGCCTTGCCGTTCCCTAACCCTAGCCAGGAACAGAAACCCGCCACCAACCCTAAAACTTACCCTACACTGTACCATACTCCTTGCCCGTATGCCAGCACTGACCCGTGCGTCAGCACATAGCCTGACCCTCCCACTTTCCGTACCCTCACCTGTGCACTAAGCCTTGCCGTTCCCTATCCCTAACCCTAGCCCGGAACAGAAACCCGCAACCAGCCCTACGCCTTACCCTATGCCGTACCCTACTCCTGGCCCGTACGCTGGCACTGACCCGTGCGTCAGCACCTAGCCTGACCCTCCCATGTATCCGTACCCACACCTGTGCCCTAAGTCTTGCCGTTCCCTAACCCTAACCCTAGCCCGGAACGGAAACCCGCCACCAGCCCTACGCATTACCCTACGCCGTACCCTACTCCTGGCCCGTATGCTGGCACTGACGCGTGCGTCAGCACGTAGCCTGACCCTCCCACGTTTCCGTAACCTCACCTGTGCGCCCTAAGCCTTGCCGTTCCCTAACCCTAACCCTAGCCAGGTACAGAAACCCGCCACCAGCCCTAAACCTTACCCTACGCTGTACCCTACACCTGACCTGTATGCCGTCACTGACGCGTGCGTCAGCACATAGCCTGACCCTTCCACGTTTCCTTACCCTCACATGTGCCCTAAGCCTTGCCGTACCCTAACCCTAACCCTAGCCCGGAACGCAAACCCGCCACCAGCCCTACGCCTTACCCTACGCCGTAACCTACTCCTAGCCCGTACGCTGGCACTGACCCGTGCGTCATCACGTACCCTGACCCTCCCACGTTTCCGTACCCTCACCTGTGCCCTAGCCTTGCCATTCCCTAACCCTAGCCTGGAACAGAAACCCGCCACAAGCCCTAAAACTTACCCTACGCTGTACCCTACTCCTGGCCCGTATGCCAGCACTGACCCGTGCGTCAGCACATAGCCTGACCCTCCCACGTTTCCGTACCCTCACCTGTGCCCTAAGCCTTGCCGTTCTCTAACCCTAACCCTAGCCCGGAACGGAAACCCTCCACCAACCCTACGCCTTAACCTATGCCGTACCCTACTCGTTGCCCATACGCCGGCACTGACGCGTGCGTCAGCACGTAGCCTGACCCTCCCCCGTTTCCGTAACCTCACCTGTGCCCTAAGCCTTGCCGTTCCCTAACCCTAACCCTAGCCCGGAACGGAAACCTGCCACCAGCCCTATGCCTTACCCTACGCCGTACCCTACTCTTGGCCCGTACGCTGGCACTGACCCGTGCGTCAGCACGTAGCCTGACCCTCACATGTTTCCGTAACCTCACCTGTGCCCTAAGCTTTGCCGTTCCCTAACCCTAACCCTAGCCCGGAACGGAAACCCACCACCAGCCCTAAACCTTACGCTACGCTGTACCCTACTCCTGGCCCATATGCCAGCACTGACCCGTGCGTCACCACATAGCCTGACCCTCCCACGTTTCCGTACTCTCACCTGCGCCCTAAGCTTTGCCGTTCCCTAACCCTAACCCTAGCCCGGAACGGAAACCCTCCACCAACCCTACGCCTTAACCTATGCCGTACCCTACTCGTTGCCCATACGCCGGCACTGACGCGTGCGTCAGCACGTAGCCTGACCCTCCCCCGTTTCCGTAACCTCACCTGTGCCCTAAGCCTTGCCGTTCCCTAACCCTAACCCTAGCCCGGAACGGAAACCTGCCACCAGCCCTATGCCTTACCCTACGCCGTACCCTACTCTTGGCCCGTACGCTGGCACTGACCCGTGCGTCAGCACGTAGCCTGACCCTCGGATGTTTCCGTAACCTCACCTGTGCCCTAAGCTTTGCTGTTCCCTAACCCTAACCCTAGCCCGGAACGGAAACCCGCCAGCAGCCCTAAACCTTACCCTACGCTCTACCCTACTCCTGGCCCATATGCCAGCACTGACCCGTGCGTCAGCACATAGCCTGACCCTCCCACGTTTCCGTACCCTCACCTGTGCCCTAAGCCTTGCCGTTCCCTAACCCTAACCCTAGCCCAGAACAGAAACCCGCAACCAGCCCTACGCCTTACCCTACACCGTTCCCTACTTCTGGCACGTACGCTGGCACTGACCCGTGCGTCAGCACATAGCCTGACCCTCCCACGTTTCCGTACCCTCACCTGTGCCCTATGCCTTGCCGTTCTCTAACCCTAACCCTAGCCCGGAACGGAAACCCTCCACCAGCCCTACGCGTTAACCTATGCCGTACCATACTCGTGGCCCATATGCTGGCACTGACCCGTGCGTCAGCACGTAGCCTGACCCTCCCACGTTTCCGTAACCTCACCTGTGCCCTAAGCCTTGCCGTTCCCTAACCCTAACCCTAGCCCTGAACAGAAACCTGCCACCAGCCCTAAAACTTACCCTACGCTGTACCCTACTCCTGGCCCGTATTCCAGCACTGACCCGTGCGTCAGCACATAGCCTGACCCTCCCACATTTCCGTACCCTCACCTGTGCCCTAAGCCTTGCCGTTCCCTAACCCTAACCGTAGCCCGAAACAGAAACCCGCAACCAGCCCTACACCTTACCCTATGCCGTACCCTACACCTGGCCCATACGCTGGCACTGACCCGTGCGTCAGCACGTAGCCTGACCCTCCCACGTTTCCGTACCCTCACCTGTGCCCTAAGCCTTGCCGTTCCCTAACCCTAACCCAAGCCCGGAACGGAGACCCACCACCAGCCCTACGCCTTACCCTACGCCGTACCCTAATCCTGGCCCGTACGCCAGCACTGACCCGTGCGTCAGCACCTAGCCTGACCCTCCCACGTTTCCGTACCCTCACCTTTGCCCTAAGCCTTGCCGTTCCCTAACCCTAACCCTAGCCCGGAACGGAAACCCGCCACCAGCCCTACGCATTACCCTACGCCGTACCCTACTCCTGGCCCGTACGCTGGCACTGACGCGTGCATCAGCACGTAGCCTGACCCTCCCACGTTTCCGTATCCTCACCTGTGCCCTAAGCCTTGCCGTTCCCTAACCCTAACCCTAGCATGGAACAGAAACCCGCCACCAGCCCTAAACCTTACCCTACGATGTACCCTACACCTGACCTGTATGCCGTCACTGACCCGTGCGTCAGCACATAGCCTGACCCTTCCACGTTTCCTTACCCTCACCTGTGCCCTAAGCCTTGCTGTACCCTAACCCTAACCCTAGCCCGGAACGGAAACCCGCCACCAGCGCTACGCCTTACCCTACGCCGTATCGTACTCC
Source organism: Mesoplodon densirostris (assembly GCF_025265405.1). Classification (NCBI taxonomy): domain Eukaryota; kingdom Metazoa; phylum Chordata; class Mammalia; order Artiodactyla; family Ziphiidae; genus Mesoplodon; species Mesoplodon densirostris. Next base: position 138,405,528 of record NC_082681.1, on the reverse strand, counting down.
TAGCCCGTACGCTGGCACTGACCCGTGCGTCATCATGTACCCTGACCCTCCCACGTTTCCGTACCCTCACCTGTGCCCTAAGCCTTGCCGTTCCCTAACCCTATCCCGGAACAAAAACCCGCCTCAATCCCTAAAACTTACCCTACGCTGTACCGTACTCCTGGCCCTTATGCCAGCACTGACCCGTGCGTCAGCACATAGCCTGACCCTCCCACGTTTCCGTACCCTCACCTGTGCCCTAAGCCTTGCCTTTCTATAACCCTAACCCTAGCCCGGAACGGAAACCCTCCACCAACCCTACGCCTTAACCTATGCCGTACCCTACTCGTTGCCCATACGCCGGCACTGACCCGTGCGTCAGCACGTACCCTGACCCTCCCCCGTTTCCGTAACCTCACCTGTGCCCTAAGCCTTGCCGTTCCCTAACCCTAACCCTAGCCCGGAACGGAAACCCGCCACCAGCCCTAAACCTTACGCTACGCTGTACCCTAATCCTGGCCCATATGCGAGCACTGACCCGTGCGTCAGCACATAGCCTGACACTCCCACGTTTCCGTACTCTCACCTGTGCCCTAAGCCTTGCCGTTCCCTAACCCTAACCCTAGCCCGGAACAGAAACCCGCCACCAGCCCTACGCCTTACCCTACACCGTACCCTACTCCTCGCCCGTACGCTGACGCTGACCCGGGCGTCAGCACATAGCCTGACCCTCCCAAGTTTCCGTACCCTCACCTGTGCCCTAAGCCTTGCCGTTCCCTAACCCTAGCCAAGAACAGAAACCCGCCACCAACCCTAAAACTTACCCTACACTGTACCATACTCCTTGCCCGTATGCCAGCACTGACCCGTGCGTCAGCACATAGCCTGACCCTCCCACTTTCCGTACCCTCACCTGTGCCCTAAGCCTTGCCGTTCCCTAACCCTAACCCAAGCCCGGAATGGAGACCCACCACCAGCCCTACGCCTTACCCTACGCCGTACCCTAATCCTGGCCCGTACGCCGGCACTGACCCGTGCGTCAGCACCTAGCCTGACCCTCCCACGTTTCCGTACCCTCACCTGTGCCCTAAGCCTTGCCGTTCCCTAACCGTAACCCTAGCCCGGAACGGAAACCCGCCACCAGCCCTACGCCTTACCCAACACCGTACCCTACTCCTCGCCCGTACGCTGACGCTGACCCGGGCGTCAGCACGTAGCCTGACCCTCCCACGTTTCCGTACCCTCACCTGTGCCCTAAGCCTTGCTGTTCCCTAACCCTAACCCTAGCCCGGAACGGAACCCCGCCACTAGCCCTACGCCTTACCCTACGCCGTACCCTACTCTTGGCCCGTACGCTGGCACTGACCCGTGCGTCAGCACGTAGCATGACCCTCGGATGTTTCCGTAACCTCACCTGTGCCCTAAGCTTTGCTGTTCCATAACCCTAACCCTAGCCCGGAACGGAAACCCGCAGGCAGCCCTAAACCTTACCCTACGCTGTACCCTACTCCTGGCCCATATTCCAGCACTGACCCGTGCGTCAGCACATAGCCTGACCCTCCCACGTTTCCGTACCCTCACCTGTGCCCTAAGCCTTGCCGTTCCCTAACCCTAGCCCAGAACAGAAACCCGCCACCAGCCCTAAAACTTACCCTACGCTGTACCCTACTCCTGGCCCGTATGCCAGCACTGACCCATGCGTCAGCACATAGCCTGACCCTCCCACGTTTCCGTACCCTCACCTGTGCACTAAGCCTTGCCGTTCCCTAACCCTAACCCTAGCCCGGAACAGAAACCCGCAACCAGCCCTACGCCTTACCCTACGCCGTACCCTACTTCTGGCCCGTACGCTGGCACTGACCCGTGCGTCAGCACATAGCCTGACACTCCCACGTTTCCGTACCCTCACCTGTGCCCTAAGCCTTGCCGTTCTCTAACCCTAACCCTAGCCCGGAACGGAAACCCTCCACCAGCCCTACGCGTTAACCTATGCCGTACCATACTCGTGGCCCATATGCTGGCACTGACCCGTGCGTCAGCACGTAGCCTGACCCTCCCACGTTTCCGTAACCTCACCTGTGCCCTAAGCCTTGCCGTTCCCTATCCCTAACCCTAGCTCTGAACAGAAACCTGCCACCAGCCCTAAAACTTACCCTACGCTGTACCCTACTCCTGGCCCGTATTCCAGCACTGACCCGTGCGTCAGCACATAGCCTGACCCTCCCACATTTCCGTACCCTCACCTGTGCCCTAAGCCTTGCCGTTCACTAACCCTAACCGTAGCCCGAAACAGAAACCCGCAACCAGCCCTACGCCTTACCCTATGCCGTACCCTACTCCTGGCCCATACGCTGGCACTGACCCGTGCGTCAGCACGTAGCCTGACCCTCCCACGTTTCCGTACCCTCACCTGTGCCCTAAGCCTTGCCGTTCCCTAACCCTAACCCAAGCCCGGAACGGAGACCCACCACCAGCCCTACGCCTTACCCTACGCCGTACCCTAATCCTGGCCCATACGCCGGCACTGACCCGTGCGTCAGCACCTAGCCTGACCCTCCCACGTTTCCGTACCCTCACCTGTGCCCTAAGCCTTGCCGTTCCCTAACCGTAACCCTAGCCCGGAACGGAAACCCGCCACCAGCCCTACGCATTACCCTACGCCGTACCCTACTCCTGGCCCGTACGCTGGCACGGACGCGTGCGTCAGCACGTAGCCTGACCCTCCCACGTTTCCGTATCCACACCTGTGCCCTAAGCCTTGCCGTTCCCTAACCCTAACCCTAGCCAGGAACAGAAACCCGCCACCAGCCCTAAACCTTACCCTACGCTGTACCCTACACCTGACCTGTATGCCGTCACTGACGCGTGCGTCAGCACATAGCCTGACCCTTCCACGTTTCCTTACCCTCACATGTGCCCTAAGCCTTGCCGTACCCTAACCATAACCCTAGCCCGGAACGCAAACCCGCCACCAGCCCTACGCCTTACCCTACGCCGTAACCTACTCCTAGCCCGTACGCTGGCACTGACCCGTGCGTCATCACGTACCCTGACCCTCCCACGTTTCCGTACCCTCACCTGTGCCCTAGCCTTGCCGTTCCCTAACCCTAGCCTGGAACAGAAACCCGCCACAAGCCCTAAAACTTACCCTACGCTGTACCCTACTCCTGGCCCGTATGCCAGCACTGACCCGTGCGTCAGCACATAGCCTGACCCTCCCACGTTTCCGTACCCTCACCTGTGCCCTAAGCCTTGCCGTTCTCTAACCCTAACCCTAGCCCGGAACGGAAACCCTCCACCAACCCTACGCCTTAACCTATGCCGTACCCTACTCGTTGCCCATACGCCGGCACTGACGCGTGCGTCAGCACGTAGCCTGACCCTCCCCCGTTTCCGTAACCTCACCTGTGCCCTAAGCCTTGCCGTTCCCTAACCCTAACCCTAGCCCGGAACGGAAACCTGCCACCAGCCCTATGCCTTACCCTACGCCGTACCCTACTCTTGGCCCGTACGCTGGCACTGACCCGTGCGTCAGCACGTAGCCTGACCCTCACATGTTTCCGTAACCTCACCTGTGCCCTAAGCTTTGCCGTTCCCTAACCCTAACCCTAGCCCGGAACGGAAACCCACCACCAGCCCTAAACCTTACGCTACGCTGTACCCTACTCCTGGCCCATATGCCAGCACTGACCCGTGCGTCACCACATAGCCTGACCCTCCCACGTTTCCGTACTCTCACCTGTGCCCTAAGCTTTGCCGTTCCCTAACCCTAACCCTAGCCCGGAATGGAAACCCTCCACCAACCCTACGCCTTAACCTATGCCGTACCCTACTCGTTGCCCATACGCCGGCACTGACGCGTGCGTCAGCACGTAGCCTGACCCTCCCCCGTTTCCGTAACCTCACCTGTGCCCTAAGCCTTGCCGTTCCCTAAACCTAACCCTAGCCCGGAACGGAAACCTGCCACCAGCCCTATGCCTTACCCTACGCCGTACCCTACTCTTGGCCCGTACGCTGGCACTGACCCGTGCGTCAGCACGTAGCCTGACCCTCGGATGTTTCCGTAACCTCACCTGTGCCCTAAGCTTTGCTGTTCCCTAACCCTAACCCTAGCCCGGAACGGAAACCCGCCAGCAGCCCTAAACCTTACCCTACGCTCTACCCTACTCCTGGCCCATATGCCAGCACTGACCCGTGCGTCAGCACATAGCCTGACCCTCCCACGTTTCCGTACCCTCACCTGTGCCCTAAGCCTTGCCGTTCCCTAACCCTAGCCCAAAACAGAAACCCGCCACCAGCCCTAAAACTTACCCTACGCTGTACCCTACTCCTGGCCCGTATGCCAGCACTGACCCATGCGTCAGCACATAGCCTGACCCTCCCACGTTTCCGTACCCTCACCTGTGCACTAAGCCTTGCCGTTCCCTAACCCTAACCCTAGCCCAGAACAGAAACCCGCAACCAGCCCTACGCCTTACCCTACACCGTACCCTACTTCTGGCACGTACGCTGGCACTGACCCGTGCGTCAGCACATAGCCTGACCCTCCCACGTTTCCGTACCCTCACCTGTGCCCTATGCCTTGCCGTTCTCTAACCCTAACCCTAGCCCGGAACAGAAACCCTCCACCAGCCCTACGCGTTAACCTATGCCGTACCATACTCGTGGCCCATATGCTGGCACTGACCCGTGCGTCAGCACGTAGCCTGACCCTCCCACGTTTCCGTAACCTCACCTGTGCCCTAAGCCTTGCCGTTCCCTAACCCTAACCCTAGCCCTGAACAGAAACCTGCCACCAGCCCTAAAACTTACCCTACGCTGTACCCTACTCCTGGCCCGTATTCCAGCACTGACCCGTGCGTCAGCACATAGCCTGACCCTCCCACATTTCCGTACCCTCACCTGTGCCCTAAGCCTTGCCGTTCCCTAACCCTAACCGTAGCCCGAAACAGAAACCCGCAACCAGCCCTACACCTTACCCTATGCCGTACCCTACACCTGGCCCATACGCTGGCACTGACCCGTGCGTCAGCACGTAGCCTGACCCTCCCACGTTTCCGTACCCTCACCTGTGCCCTAAGCCTTGCCGTTCCCTAACCCTAACCCAAGCCCGGAACGGAGACCCACCACCAGCCCTACGCCTTACCCTACGCCGTACCCTAATCCTGGCCCGTACGCCAGCACTGACCCGTGCGTCAGCACCTAGCCTGACCCTCCCACGTTTCCGTACCCTCACCTTTGCCCTAAGCCTTGCCGTTCCCTAACCCTAACCCTAGCCCGGAACGGAAACCCGCCACCAGCCCTACGCATTACCCTACGCCGTACCCTACTCCTGGCCCGTACGCTGGCACTGACGCGTGCGTCAGCACGTAGCCTGACCCTCCCACGTTTCCGTATCCTCACCTGTGCCCTAAGCCTTGCCGTTCCCTAACCCTAACCCTAGCATGGAACAGAAACCCGCCACCAGCCCTAAACCTTACCCTACGATGTACCCTACACCTGACCTGTATGCCGTCACTGACCCGTGCGTCAGCACATAGCCTGACCCTTCCACGTTTCCTTACCCTCACCTGTGCCCTAAGCCTTGCTGTACCCTAACCGTAACCCTAGCCCGGAACGGAAACCCGCCACCAGCGCTACGCCTTACCCTACGCCGTATCGTACTCCTAGCCCGTACGCTGGCACTGACCCGTGCGTCATCATGTACCCTGACCCTCCCACGTTTCCGTACCCTCACCTGTGCCCTAAGCCTTGCCGTTCCCTAACCCTATCCCGGAACAAAAACCCGCCTCAATCCCTAAAACTTACCCTACGCTGTACCGTACTCCTGGCCCTTATGCCAGCACTGACCCGTGCGTCAGCACATAGCCTGACCCTCCCACGTTTCCGTACCCTCACCTGTGCCCTAAGCCTTGCCTTTCTATAACCCTAACCCTAGCCCGGAACGGAAACCCTCCACCAACCCTACGCCTTAACCTATGCCGTACCCTACTCGTTGCCCATACGCCGGAACTGACCCGTGCGTCAGCACGTACCCTGACCCTCCCCCGTTTCCGTAACCTCACCTGTGCCCTAAGCCTTGCCGTTCCCTAACCCTAACCCTAGCCCGGAACGGAAACCCGCCACCAGCCCTAAACCTTACGCAACGCTGTACCCTAATCCTGGCCCATATGCGAGCACTGACCCGTGCGTCAGCACATAGCCTGACACTCCCACGTTTCCGTACTCTCACCTGTGCCCTAAGCCTTGCCGTTCCCTAACCCTAACCCTAGCCCGGAACGGAAACCCGCCACCAGCCCTACGCCTTACCCAACACCGTACCCTACTCCTCGCCCGTACGCTGACGCTGACCCGGGCGTCAGCACGTAGCCTGACCCTCCCACGTTTCCGTACCCTCACCTGTGCCCTAAGCCTTGCTGTTCCCTAACCCTAACCCTAGCCCGGAATGGAACCCCGCCACTAGCCCTACGCCTTACCCTACGCCGTACCCTACTCTTGGCCCGTACGCTGGCACTGACCCGTGCGTCAGCACGTAGCATGACCCTCGGATGTTTCCGTAACCTCACCTGTGCCCTAAGCTTTGCTGTTCCATAACCCTAACCCTAGCCCGGAACGGAAACCCGCAGGCAGCCCTAAACCTTACCCTACGCTGTACCCTACTCCTGGCCCATATTCCAGCACTGACCCGTGCGTCAGCACATAGCCTGACCCTCCCACGTTTCCGTACCCTCACCTGTGCCCTAAGCCTTGCCGTTCCCTAACCCTAGCCCAGAACAGAAACCCGCCACCAGCCCTAAAACTTACCCTACGCTGTACCCTACTCCTGGCCCGTATGCCAGCACTGACCCATGCGTCAGCACATAGCCTGACCCTCCCACGTTTCCGTACCCTCACCTGTGCACTAAGCCTTGCCGTTCCCTAACCCTAACCCTAGCCCGGAACAGAAACCCGCAACCAGCCCTACGCCTTACCCTACGCCGTACCCTACTTCTGGCCCGTACGCTGGCACTGACCCGTGCGTCAGCACATAGCCTGACACTCCCACGTTTCCGTACCCTCACCTGTGCCCTAAGCCTTGCCGTTCTCTAACCCTAACCCTAGCCCGGAACGGAAACCCTCCACCAGCCCTACGCGTTAACCTATGCCGTACCATACTCGTGGCCCATATGCTGGCACTGACCCGTGCGTCAGCACGTAGCCTGACCCTCCCACGTTTCCGTAACCTCACCTGTGCCCTAAGCCTTGCCGTTCCCTATCCCTAACCCTAGCTCTGAACAGAAACCTGCCACCAGCCCTAAAACTTACCCTATGCTGTACCCTACTCCTGGCCCGTATTCCAGCACTGACCCGTGCGTCAGCACATAGCCTGACCCTCCCACATTTCCGTACCCTCACCTGTGCCCTAAGCCTTGCCGTTCACTAACCCTAACCGTAGCCCGAAACAGAAACCCGCAACCAGCCCTACGCCTTACCCTATGCCGTACCCTACTCCTGGCCCATACGCTGGCACTGACCCGTGCGTCAGCACGTAGCCTGACCCTCCCACGTTTCCGTACCCTCACCTGTGCCCTAAGCCTTGCCGTTCCCTAACCCTAACCCAAGCCCGGAACGGAGACCCACCACCAGCCCTACGCCTTACCCTACGCCGTACCCTAATCCTGGCCCATACGCCGGCACTGACCCGTGCGTCAGCACCTAGCCTGACCCTCCCACGTTTCCGTACCCTCACCTGTGCCCTAAGCCTTGCCGTTCCCTAACCGTAACCCTAGCCCGGAACGGAAACCCGCCACCAGCCCTACGCATTACCCTACGCCGTACCCTACTCCTGGCCCGTACGCTGGCACGGACGCGTGCGTCAGCACGTAGCCTGACCCTCCCACGTTTCCGTATCCACACCTGTGCCCTAAGCCTTGCCGTTCCCTAACCCTAACCCTAGCCAGGAACAGAAACCCGCCACCAGCCCTAAACCTTACCCTACGCTGTACCCTACACCTGACCTGTATGCCGTCACTGACGCGTGCGTCAGCACATAGCCTGACCCTTCCACGTTTCCTTACCCTCACATGTGCCCTAAGCCTTGCCGTACCCTAACCATAACCCTAGCCCGGAACGCAAACCCGCCACCAGCCCTACGCCTTACCCTACGCCGTAACCTAATCCTAGCCCGTACGCTGGCACTGACCCGTGCGTCATCACGTACCCTGACCCTCCCACGTTTCCGTACCCTCACCTGTGCCCTAGCCTTGCCGTTCCCTAACCCTAGCCTGGAACAGAAACCCGCCACAAGCCCTAAAACTTACCCTACGCTGTACCCTACTCCTGGCCCGTATGCCAGCACTGACCCGTGCGTCAGCACATAGCCTGACCCTCCCACGTTTCCGTACCCTCACCTGTGCCCTAAGCCTTGCCGTTCTCTAACCCTAACCCTAGCCCGGAACGGAAACCCTCCACCAACCCTACGCCTTAACCTATGCCGTACCCTACTCGTTGCCCATACGCCGGCACTGACGCGTGCGTCAGCACGTAGCCTGACCCTCCCCCGTTTCCGTAACCTCACCTGTGCCCTAAGCCTTGCCGTTCCCTAACCCTAACCCTAGCCCGGAACGGAAACCTGCCACCAGCCCTATGCCTTACCCTACGCCGTACCCTACTCTTGGCCCGTACGCTGGCACTGACCCGTGCGTCAGCACGTAGCCTGACCCTCACATGTTTCCGTAACCTCACCTGTGCCCTAAGCTTTGCCGTTCCCTAACCCTAACCCTAGCCCGGAACGGAAACCCACCACCAGCCCTAAACCTTACGCTACGCTGTACCCTACTCCTGGCCCATATGCCAGCACTGACCCGTGCGTCACCACATAGCCTGACCCTCCCACGTTTCCGTACTCTCACCTGTGCCCTAAGCTTTGCCGTTCCCTAACCCTAACCCTAGCCCGGAACGGAAACCCTCCACCAACCCTACGCCTTAACCTATGCCGTACCCTACTCGTTGCCCATACGCCGGCACTGACGCGTGCGTCAGCACGTAGCCTGACCCTCCCCCGTTTCCGTAACCTCACCTGTGCCCTAAGCCTTGCCGTTCCCTAAACCTAACCCTAGCCCGGAACGGAAACCTGCCACCAGCCCTATGCCTTACCCTACGCCGTACCCTACTCTTGGCCCGTACGCTGGCACTGACCCGTGCGTCAGCACGTAGCCTGACCCTCGGATGTTTCCGTAACCTCACCTGTGCCCTAAGCTTTGCTGTTCCCTAACCCTAACCCTAGCCCGGAACGGAAACCCGCCAGCAGCCCTAAACCTTACCCTACGCTCTACCCTACTCCTGGCCCATATGCCAGCACTGACCCGTGCGTCAGCACATAGCCTGACCCTCCCACGTTTCCGTACCCTCACCTGTGCCCTAAGCCTTGCCGTTCCCTAACCCTAGCCCAAAACAGAAACCCGCCACCAGCCCTAAAACTTACCCTACGCTGTACCCTACTCCTGGCCCGTATGCCAGCACTGACCCATGCGTCAGCACATAGCCTGACCCTCCCACGTTTCCGTACCCTCACCTGTGCACTAAGCCTTGCCGTTCCCTAACCCTAACCCTAGCCCAGAACAGAAACCCGCAACCAGCCCTACGCCTTACCCTACACCGTACCCTACTTCTGGCACGTACGCTGGCACTGACCCGTGCGTCAGCACATAGCCTGACCCTCCCACGTTTCCGTACCCTCACCTGTGCCCTATGCCTTGCCGTTCTCTAACCCTAACCCTAGCCCGGAACAGAAACCCTCCACCAGCCCTACGCGTTAACCTATGCCGTACCATACTCGTGGCCCATATGCTGGCACTGACCCGTGCGTCAGCACGTAGCCTGACCCTCCCACGTTTCCGTAACCTCACCTGTGCCCTAAGCCTTGCCGTTCCCTAACCCTAACCCTAGCCCTGAACAGAAACCTGCCACCAGCCCTAAAACTTACCCTACGCTGTACCCTACTCCTGGCCCGTATTCCAGCACTGACCCGTGCGTCAGCACATAGCCTGACCCTCCCACATTTCCGTACCCTCACCTGTGCCCTAAGCCTTGCCGTTCCCTAACCCTAACCGTAGCCCGAAACAGAAACCCGCAACCAGCCCTACACCTTACCCTATGCCGTACCCTACACCTGGCCCATACGCTGGCACTGACCCGTGCGTCAGCACGTAGCCTGACCCTCCCACGTTTCCGTACCCTCACCTGTGCCCTAAGCCTTGCCGTTCCCTAACCCTAACCCAAGCCCGGAACGGAGACCCACCACCAGCCCTACGCCTTACCCTACGCCGTACCCTAATCCTGGCCCGTACGCCAGCACTGACCCGTGCGTCAGCACCTAGCCTGACCCTCCCACGTTTCCGTACCCTCACCTTTGCCCTAAGCCTTGCCGTTCCCTAACCCTAACCCTAGCCCGGAACGGAAACCCGCCACCAGCCCTACGCATTACCCTACGCCGTACCCTACTCCTGGCCCGTACGCTGGCACTGACGCGTGCGTCAGCACGTAGCCTGACCCTCCCACGTTTCCGTATCCTCACCTGTGCCCTAAGCCTTGCCGTTCCCTAACCCTAACCCTAGCATGGAACAGAAACCCGCCACCAGCCCTAAACCTTACCCTACGATGTACCCTACACCTGACCTGTATGCCGTCACTGACCCGTGCGTCAGCACATAGCCTGACCCTTCCACGTTTCCTTACCCTCACCTGTGCCCTAAGCCTTGCTGTACCCTAACCGTAACCCTAGCCCGGAACGGAAACCCGCCACCAGCGCTACGCCTTACCCTACGCCGTATCGTACTCCTAGCCCGTACGCTGGCACTGACCCGTGCGTCATCATGTACCCTGACCCTCCCACGTTTCCGTACCCTCACCTGTGCCCTAAGCCTTGCCGTTCCCTAACCCTATCCCGGAACAAAAACCCGCCTCAATCCCTAAAACTTACCCTACGCTGTACCGTACTCCTGGCCCTTATGCCAGCACTGACCCGTGCGTCAGCACATAGCCTGACCCTCCCACGTTTCCGTACCCTCACCTGTGCCCTAAGCCTTGCCTTTCTATAACCCTAACCCTAGCCCGGAACGGAAACCCTCCACCAACCCTACGCCTTAACCTATGCCGTACCCTACTCGTTGCCCATACGCCGGAACTGACCCGTGCGTCAGCACGTACCCTGACCCTCCCCCGTTTCCGTAACCTCACCTGTGCCCTAAGCCTTGCCGTTCCCTAACCCTAACCCTAGCCCGGAACGGAAACCCGCCACCAGCCCTAAACCTTACGCAACGCTGTACCCTAATCCTGGCCCATATGCGAGCACTGACCCGTGCGTCAGCACATAGCCTGACACTCCCACGTTTCCGTACTCTCACCTGTGCCCTAAGCCTTGCCGTTCCCTAACCCTAACCCTAGCCCGGAACGGAAACCCGCCACCAGCCCTACGCCTTACCCAACACCGTACCCTACTCCTCGCCCGTACGCTGACGCTGACCCGGGCGTCAGCACGTAGCCTGACCCTCCCACGTTTCCGTACCCTCACCTGTGCCCTAAGCCTTGCTGTTCCCTAACCCTAACCCTAGCCCGGAACGGAACCCCGCCACTAGCCCTACGCCTTACCCTACGCCGTACCCTACTCTTGGCCCGTACGCTGGCACTGACCCGTGCGTCAGCACGTAGCATGACCCTCGGATGTTTCCGTAACCTCACCTGTGCCCTAAGCTTTGCTGTTCCATAACCCTAACCCTAGCCCGGAACGGAAACCCGCAGGCAGCCCTAAACCTTACCCTACGCTGTACCCTACTCCTGGCCCATATTCCAGCACTGACCCGTGCGTCAGCACATAGCCTGACCCTCCCACGTTTCCGTACCCTCACCTGTGCCCTAAGCCTTGCCGTTCCCTAACCCTAGCCCAGAACAGAAACCCGCCACCAGCCCTAAAACTTACCCTACGCTGTACCCTACTCCTGGCCCGTATGCCAGCACTGACCCATGCGTCAGCACATAGCCTGACCCTCCCACGTTTCCGTACCCTCACCTGTGCACTAAGCCTGGCCGTTCCCTAACCCTAACCCTAGCCCGGAACAGAAACCCGCAACCAGCCCTACGCCTTACCCTACGCCGTACCCTACTTCTGGCCCGTACGCTGGCACTGACCCGTGCGTCAGCACATAGCCTGACACTCCCACGTTTCCGTACCCTCACCTGTGCCCTAAGCCTTGCCGTTCTCTAACCCTAACCCTAGCCCGGAACGGAAACCCTCCACCAGCCCTACGCGTTAACCTATGCCGTACCATACTCGTGGCCCATATGCTGGCACTGACCCGTGCGTCAGCACGTAGCCTGACCCTCCCACGTTTCCGTAACCTCACCTGTGCCCTAAGCCTTGCCGTTCCCTATCCCTAACCCTAGCTCTGAACAGAAACCTGCCACCAGCCCTAAAACTTACCCTACGCTGTACCCTACTCCTGGCCCGTATTCCAGCACTGACCCGTGCGTCAGCACATAGCCTGACCCTCCCACATTTCCGTACCCTCACCTGTGCCCTAAGCCTTGCCGTTCACTAACCCTAACCGTAGCCCGAAACAGAAACCCGCAACCAGCCCTACGCCTTACCCTATGCCGTACCCTACTCCTGGCCCATACGCTGGCACTGACCCGTGCGTCAGCACGTAGCCTGACCCTCCCACGTTTCCGTACCCTCACCTGTGCCCTAAGCCTTGCCGTTCCCTAACCCTAACCCAAGCCCGGAACGGAGACCCACCACCAGCCCTACGCCTTACCCTACGCCGTACCCTAATCCTGGCCCATACGCCGGCACTGACCCGTGCGTCAGCACCTAGCCTGACCCTCCCACTTTTCCGTACCCTCACCTGTGCCCTAAGCCTTGCCGTTCCCTAACCGTAACCCTAGCCCGGAACGGAAACCCGCCACCAGCCCTACGCATTACCCTACGCCGTACCCTACTCCTGGCCCGTACGCTGGCACGGACGCGTGCGTCAGCACGTAGCCTGACCCTCCCACGTTTCCGTATCCACACCTGTGCCCTAAGCCTTGCCGTTCCCTAACCCTAACCCTAGCCAGGAACAGAAACCCGCCACCAGCCCTAAACCTTACCCTACGCTGTACCCTACACCTGACCTGTATGCCGTCACTGACGCGTGCGTCAGCACATAGCCTGACCCTTCCACGTTTCCTTACCCTCACATGTGCCCTAAGCCTTGCCGTACCCTAACCATAACCCTAGCCCGGAACGCAAACCCGCCACCAGCCCTACGCCTTACCCTACGCCGTAACCTACTCCTAGCCCGTACGCTGGCACTGACCCGTGCGTCATCACGTACCCTGACCCTCCCACGTTTCCGTACCCTCACCTGTGCCCTAGCCTTGCCGTTCCCTAACCCTAGCCTGGAACAGAAACCCGCCACAAGCCCTAAAACTTACCCTACGCTGTACCCTACTCCTGGCCCGTATGCCAGCACTGACCCGTGCGTCAGCACATAGCCTGACCCTCCCACGTTTCCGTACCCTCACCTGTGCCCTAAGCCTTGCCGTTCTCTAACCCTAACCCTAGCCCGGAACGGAAACCCTCCACCAACCCTACGCCTTAACCTATGCCGTACCCTACTCGTTGCCCATACGCCGGCACTGACGCGTGCGTCAGCACGTAGCCTGACCCTCCCACGTTTCCGTAACCTCACCTGTGCCCTAAGCCTTGCCGTTCCCTAACCCTAACCCTAGCCCGGAACGGAAACCTGCCACCAGCCCTATGCCTTACCCTACGCCGTACCCTACTCTTGGCCCGTACGCTGGCACTGACCCGTGCGTCAGCACGTAGCCTGACCCTCACATGTTTCCGTAACCTCACCTGTGCCCTAAGCTTTGCCGTTCCCTAACCCTAACCCTAGCCCAGAACGGAAACCCACCACCAGCCCTAAACCTTACGCTACGCTGTACCCTACTCCTGGCCCATATGCCAGCACTGACCCGTGCGTCACCACATAGCCTGACCCTCCCACGTTTCCGTACTCTCACCTGTGCCCTAAGCTTTGCCGTTCCCTAACCCTAACCCTAGCCCGGAACGGAAACCCTCCACCAACCCTACGCCTTAACCTATGCCGTACCCTACTCGTTGCCCATACGCCGGCACTGACGCGTGCGTCAGCACGTAGCCTGACCCTCCCCCGTTTCCGTAACCTCACCTGTGCCCTAAGCCTTGCCGTTCCCTAAACCTAACCCTAGCCCGGAACGGAAACCTGCCACCAGCCCTATGCCTTACCCTACGCCGTACCCTACTCTTGGCCCGTACGCTGGCACTGACCCGTGCGTCAGCACGTAGCCTGACCCTCGGATGTTTCCGTAACCTCACCTGTGCCCTAAGCTTTGCTGTTCCCTAACCCTAACCCTAGCCCGGAACGGAAACCCGCCAGCAGCCCTAAACCTTACCCTACGCTCTACCCTACTCCTGGCCCATATGCCAGCACTGACCCGTGCGTCAGCACATAGCCTGACCCTCCCACGTTTCCGTACCCTCACCTGTGCCCTAAGCCTTGCCGTTCCCTAACCCTAGCCCAAAACAGAAACCCGCCACCAGCCCTAAAACTTACCCTACGCTGTACCCTACTCCTGGCCCGTATGCCAGCACTGACCCATGCGTCAGCACATAGCCTGACCCTCCCACGTTTCCGTACCCTCACCTGTGCACTAAGCCTTGCCGTTCCCTAACCCTAACCCTAGCCCGGAACAGAAACCCGCAACCAGCCCTACGCCTTACCCTACGCCGTACCCTACTTCTGGCCCGTACGCTGGCACTGACCCGTGCGTCAGCACATAGCCTGACACTCCCACATTTCCGTACCCTCACCTGTGCCCTAAGCCTTGCCGTTCTCTAACCCTAACCCTAGCCCGGAACGGAAACCCTCCACCAGCCCTACGCGTTAACCTATGCCGTACCATACTCGTGGCCCATATGCTGGCACTGACCCGTGCGTCAGCACGTAGCCTGACCCTCCCACGTTTCCGTAACCTCACCTGTGCCCTAAGCCTTGCCGTTCCCTAACCCTAACCCTAGCTCTGAACAGAAACCTGCCACCAGCCCTAAAACTTACCCTACGCTGTACCCTACTCCTGGCCCGTATTCCAGCACTGACCCGTGCGTCAGCACCTAGCCTGACCCTCCCACGTTTCCGTACCCTCACCTTTGCCCTAAGCCTTGCCGTTCCCTAACCGTAACCCTAGCCCGGAACGGAAACCCGCCACCAGCCCTACGCATTACCCTACGCCGTACCCTACTCCTGGCCCGTACGCTGGCACGGACGCGTGCGTCAGCACGTAGCCTGACCCTCCCACGTTTCCGTATCCACACCTGTGCCCTAAGCCTTGCCGTTCCCTAACCCTAACCCTAGCCCGGAACGGAAACCCGCCACCAGCCCTACTCCTTACCCTCCGCCGTACCCTACTCTTGGCCCGTATGCTGGCACTGACCCGTGCGTCAGCACGTAGCCTGACCCTCGCATGTTTCCGTAACCTCACCTGTGCCCTAAGCTTTGCTGTTCCCTAACCCTAACCCTAGCCCGGAACAGAAACGCGCCACCAGCCCTAAACCTTACCCTACACTGTACCCTACTCCTGGCCCGTATGCCAGCACTGACCCGTGCGTCAGCACATAGCCTGACACTCCCACGTTTCCGTACCCTCACCTGTGCCCTAAGCCTTGCCGTTCTCTAACCCTAACCCTAGCCCGGAACGGAAACCCTCCACCAACCCTACGCCTTAACCTATGCCGTACCCTACTCGTTGCCCATACACCGGCACTGACCCGTGCGTCAGCACGTAGCCTGACCCTCCCCCGTTTCCGTAACCTCACCTGTGCCCTAAGCCTTGCTGTTCCCTAACCCTAACCGTAGCCCGGAACGGAAACCCGCCACCAGCCCTATGCCTTACCCTACGCCGTACCCTACTCTTGGCCCGTACACTGGCACTGACCCGTGCGTCAGCACGTAGCCTGACCCTCACATGTTTCCGTAACCTCACCTGTGCCCTAAGCTTTGCCGTTCCCTAACCCTAACCCTAGCCCGGAACTGAAACCCGCCACCAGCCCTAAACCTTACGCTACGCTGTACCCTACTCCTGGCCCATATGCCAGCACTGACCCGTGCGTCAGCACATAGCCTGACCCTCCCACGTTTCCGTACTCTCACCTGTGCCCTAAGCCTTGCCGTTCCCTAACCCTAACCCTAGCCCGGAACGGAAACCCACCACCAGCCCTACGCCGTACCCTACACGGAACCCTACTCCTCGCCCATACGCTGGCACTGACCCGTGCGTCAGCACGTAGCCTGACCCTCCCACGTTTCCGTACCCTCACCTGTGCCCTAAGCCTTGCTGTTCCCTAACCCTAACCCTAGCCCGGAACGGAAACCCGCCACCAGCCCTACGCCTTACCCTACGCCGTACCCTACTCTTGGCCCGTACGCTGGCACTGACCCATGCGTCAGCACGTAGCCTGACCCTCGGATGTTTCCGTAACCTCACCTGTGCCCTAAGCTTTGCTGTTCCCTAACCCTAACCCTAGCCCGGAACGGAAACCCGCCAGCAGCCCTAAACCTTACCCTACGCTGTACCCTACTCCTGGCCCGTATGCCAGCACTGACCCATGCGTCAGCACATAGCCTGACCCTCCCACGTTTCCGTACCCTCACCTGTGCACTAAGCCTTGCCGTTCCCTAACCCTAACCCTAGCCCGGAACAGAAACCCGCAACCAGCCCTACGCCTTACCCTACGCCGTACCCTACTTCTGGCCCGTACGCTGGCACTGACCCGTGCGTCAGCACATAGCCTGACACTCCCACGTTTCCGTACCCTCACCTGTGCCCTAAGCCTTGCCGTTCTCTAACCCTAACCCTAGCCCGGAACGGAAACCCTCCACCAGCCCTACGTGTTAACCTATGCCGTACCATACTCGTGGCCCATATGCTGGCACTGACCCGTGCGTCAGCACGTAGCCTGACCCTCCCACGTTTCCGTAACCTCACCTGTGCCCTAAGCCTTGCCGTTCCCTAACCCTAACCCTAGCTCTGAACAGAAACCTGCCACCAGCCCTAAAACTTACCCTACGCTGTACCCTACTCCTGGCCCGTATTCCAGCACTGACCCGTGCGTCAGCACATAGCCTGACCCTCCCACATTTCCGTACCCTCACCTGTGCCCTAAGCCTTGCCGTTCCCTAACCCTAACCGTAGCCCGAAACAGAAACCCGCAACCAGCCCTATGCTTTACCCTATGCCGTACCCTACTCCTGGCCCATACGCTGGCACTGACCCGTGCGTCAGCACGTAGCCTGACCCTCCCACGTTTCCGTACCCTCACCTGTGCCCTAAGCCTTGCCGTTCCCTAACCCTAACCCAAGCCCGGAATGGAGACCCACCACCAGCCCTACGCCTTACCCTACGCCGTACCCTAATCCTGGCCCGTACGCCGGCACTGACCCGTGCGTCAGCACCTAGCCTGACCCTCCCACGTTTCCGTACCCTCACCTGTGCCCTAAGCCTTGCCGTTCCCTAACCGTAACCCTAGCCCGGAACGGAAACCCGCCACCAGCCCTACGCATTACCCTACGCCGTACCCTACTCCTGGCCCGTACGCTGGCACGGACGCGTGCGTCAGCACGTAGCCTGACCCTCCCACGTTTCCGTATCCACACCTGTGCCCTAAGCCTTGCCGTTCCCTAACCCTAACCCTAGCCCGGAACGGAAACCCGCCACCAGCCCTACTCCTTACCCTCCGCCGTACCCTACTCTTGGCCCGTATGCTGGCACTGACCCGTGCGTCAGCACGTAGCTTGACCCTCGCATGTTTCCGTAACCTCACCTGTGCCCTAAGCTTTGCTGTTCCCTAACCCTAACCCTAGCCCGGAACAGAAACGCGCCACCAGCCCTAAACCTTACCCTACACTGTACCCTACTCCTGGCCCGTATGCCAGCACTGACCCGTGCGTCAGCACATAGCCTGACCCTCCCACGTTTCCGTACCCTCACCTGTGCCCTAAGCCTTGCCGTTCTCTAACCCTAACCCTAGCCCGGAACGGAAACCTGCCACCAGCCCTAAAACTTACCCTACACTGTACCCTACTCCTGGCCCATATTCCAGCTCTGACCCGTGCGTCAGCACATAGCCTGACCCTCCCACGTTTCTGTACCCTCACCTGTGCCCTAAGCCTTGCCGTTCCCTAACCCTAGCCCGGAACAGAAACCCGCCACCAGCCCTCAACCTTACCTTACGCCGTACACTACTCCAGGCCCGTATGCCAGCACTGACCCGTGCGTCAGCACATAGCCTGACCCTTCCACGTTTCCGTACCCTCACCTGTGCCCTAAGCGTTGCCGTTCCCTAACCCTAACCCTAGCCCGGAACGGAAACCCGCCACCAGCCCTACTCCTTACCCTACGCCGTACCCTACTCTTGGCCCGTACGCTGGCACTCACCCGTGCGTCAGCACGTAGCCTGACCCTCGCATGTTTCCGTAACCTCACCTGTGCCCTAAGCTTTGCTGTTCCCTAACGCTAACCCTAGCCCGGAACAGAAACCCGCCACCAGCCCTCAACCTTACCCTACGCCGTACCCTACTCCTGGCCCGTAAGCCAGCACTGACCCGTATGCCAGCACTGACCCGTGCATCAGCACATAGCCTGACCCTTCCACGTTTCCGTACCCTCACCTGTGCCCTAAGCCTTGCCGTTCCCTAACCATAACCCTAGCCCAGAACAGAAACCCGCAACCAGCCCTACGCCTTACCCTACGCCGTACCCTACTCCTGGCCCGTACGCGGGCACTGACCCGTGCGACCTCACGTAGCCTGACCCTCCCACGTTTCCGTACCCTCACCTGTGCCCTAAGCCTTGCCGTTCCCTAACCCTAACCCTAGCCCGGAACAGAAACCCGCAAACAGCCCAACGCCTTACCCTACGCCGTACCCTACTCCTGGCCCATACCCTGGCACTGACCCGTGCGTCAGCACATAGCCTGACCCTGCAACGTTTCCGTACCCTCACCTGTGCCCTAAGCCTTGCCGTTCCCTAACCCTAACCCTAGCCCGGAACGGAAACCCGCCACCAGCCCTACGCCTTACCCTACGCCGTACCCTACTCCTGGCCAGTACGCCGGCACTGACACGTGCGTCAGCTCGTAGCCTGACCCTCCCACGTTTCCGTATCCTCACCTTGCCCTAAGGCTTGCCGTTCCCTAACCCTAACCCTAGCCCGGAACGGAAACCCGCCACCAGCCCTACATCTCACCCTACGCTGTACCCTATGCCTGGCCCGTACACCGGCACTGACCCGTGCGTCAGTACATAGCCTGACCCTCCCACGTTTCCGTACCCTCACCTGTGCCCTAAGCCTTGCCGTTCCCTAACCCTAACCCTAGCCCGGAATGGAAACCCGCCACCAGCCCTACGCCTTACCCTACGCCGTACCCTACTCCTGGCCAGTACGCCGGCACTGACCCGTGCGTCAGCACGTAGCCTGACACTCCCACGTTTCCGTAACCTCACCTGTTCCCTAAGCCTTGCCGTTCCCTTACCATAACCCTAGCCCGGAAAGGAAACCTGCCACCAGCCCTATGCCTAACACTACGCCATAACCTACTCTTGGCCCATACTCTAGCACTGACCCGTGCGTCAGCACGTAGCCTGACCCTCACATGTTTCCGTAACCTCACCTGTGCCCTAAGCTTTGCCGTTCCCTAACCCTAACCCTAGCCCGGAACCGAAACGTGCCACCAGCCCTAAACTTTACCCTACGCTGTACCCTACTCCTGGACCACATTCCAGCAATGACCCATGAGTCAGCACATAGCCTGACCCTTCCACGTTTCCGTACCCTCACCTGTGCCCTAAGCCTTGCCGTTCCCTAACCCTAACCCTAGCCCGGAAGAGAAACCCGCCACCAGCCCTAAAACTTACGCTACGCTGTACCCTACTCCTGGCCCGTATGCCACCACTGACCTGTGCGTCAGAACATAGCCTGAACCTCCCACATTTCCATACCCTCACCTGTGCCCTAAGCCTTGCCGTTCCCTAACCCTAACCCTAGCCCGGAACAGAAACCCGCAAGCAGCCCTATGCCTTACACTACGCCGTACCCTACTCCTGGCCCATACGCTAGCACTGACCCGTGCGTCAGCACGTAGCCTGACCCTCCCACATTTCCGTACCCTCACCTGTGCCCTAAGCCTTGCCGTTCCCTAACCTTAACCCTAGCCCGGAACGGAAACCCACCACCAGCCCTACGCCTTACTGTACGCCGTACCCTACTCCTGGCCCGTACGCCGGCACTGGCCCGTGCGACAGCACCTAGCATGACCCTCCCACGTGTCCGTACCATCACCTGTGCCCTAAGCCTTGCCATTCCCTAACCCTAACGCTAGCCCGGAACGGAAACCCGCCACCAGCCCTACGCCTTACCCTACGCCGTACCCTACTCCTGGCCCGTAGGCTGGCACTGACGCGTGTGTCAGCACGTAGCCTGACCCTCCCACGTTTCCGTACCCTCACCTGTGCCCTAAGCCTTGCCATTCCCTAACCCTAACCCTAGCCCGGAACGGAAACCCGCCACCAGCCCTACGCCTTACCCTACGCCGTACCCTAGTCCTAGCCCGTACGCTGGCACTGACCCGTGCGTCAGCACGTAGCCTGACCCTCCCACGTTTCCGTACCCTCACCTGTGCCCTAAGCCTTGCCGTACCCTAACCCTAACCCTAGCCTGGAACGGAAACCCACCACGAGCCCTAATTCTTACCCTACGCCGTACCCTACTCTTGGCCCGTACGCTGGCACTGACGCGTGCGTCAGCACGTAGCCTGATCCTCTCATGTTTCCGTAACCTCACCTGTGCCCTAAGCTTTGCTGTTCCCTAACCCTAACCCTAGCCCGGAACGGAAACCCGCCACCAGCCATAAAACCTTACCCTACGCTGTACCCTACTCCTGGCCCATATGCCAGCACTGACCCGTGCGTCAGCACATAACCTGACCCTCCCAAGTTTCCGTACCCTCACCTGTGCCCTAAGCCTTGCCGTTCCCTAACCCTAGCCAGGAACAGAAACCCGCCACCAACCCTAAAACTTACCCTACACTGTACCATACTCCTTGCCCGTATGCCAGCACTGACCCGTGCGTCAGCACATAGCCTGACCCTCCCACTTTCCGTACCCTCACCTGTGCACTAAGCCTTGCCGTTCCCTATCCCTAACCCTAGCCCGGAACAGAAACCCGCAACCAGCCCTACGCCTTACCCTATGCCGTACCCTACTCCTGGCCCGTACGCTGGCACTGACCCGTGCGTCAGCACCTAGCCTGACCCTCCCATGTATCCGTACCCACACCTGTGCCCTAAGTCTTGCCGTTCCCTAACCCTAACCCTAGCCCGGAACGGAAACCCGCCACCAGCCCTACGCATTACCCTACGCCGTACCCTACTCCTGGCCCGTATGCTGGCACTGACGCGTGCGTCAGCACGTAGCCTGACCCTCCCACGTTTCCGTAACCTCACCTGTGCGCCCTAAGCCTTGCCGTTCCCTAACCCTAACCCTAGCCAGGTACAGAAACCCGCCACCAGCCCTAAACCTTACCCTACGCTGTACCCTACACCTGACCTGTATGCCGTCACTGACGCGTGCGTCAGCACATAGCCTGACCCTTCCACGTTTCCTTACCCTCACATGTGCCCTAAGCCTTGCCGTACCCTAACCCTAACCCTAGCCCGGAACGCAAACCCGCCACCAGCCCTACGCCTTACCCTACGCCGTAACCTACTCCTAGCCCGTACGCTGGCACTGACCCGTGCGTCATCACGTACCCTGACCCTCCCACGTTTCCGTACCCTCACCTGTGCCCTAGCCTTGCCATTCCCTAACCCTAGCCTGGAACAGAAACCCGCCACAAGCCCTAAAACTTACCCTACGCTGTACCCTACTCCTGGCCCGTATGCCAGCACTGACCCGTGCGTCAGCACATAGCCTGACCCTCCCACGTTTCCGTACCCTCACCTGTGCCCTAAGCCTTGCCGTTCTCTAACCCTAACCCTAGCCCGGAACGGAAACCCTCCACCAACCCTACGCCTTAACCTATGCCGTACCCTACTCGTTGCCCATACGCCGGCACTGACGCGTGCGTCAGCACGTAGCCTGACCCTCCCCCGTTTCCGTAACCTCACCTGTGCCCTAAGCCTTGCCGTTCCCTAACCCTAACCCTAGCCCGGAACGGAAACCTGCCACCAGCCCTATGCCTTACCCTACGCCGTACCCTACTCTTGGCCCGTACGCTGGCACTGACCCGTGCGTCAGCACGTAGCCTGACCCTCACATGTTTCCGTAACCTCACCTGTGCCCTAAGCTTTGCCGTTCCCTAACCCTAACCCTAGCCCGGAACGGAAACCCACCACCAGCCCTAAACCTTACGCTACGCTGTACCCTACTCCTGGCCCATATGCCAGCACTGACCCGTGCGTCACCACATAGCCTGACCCTCCCACGTTTCCGTACTCTCACCTGCGCCCTAAGCTTTGCCGTTCCCTAACCCTAACCCTAGCCCGGAACGGAAACCCTCCACCAACCCTACGCCTTAACCTATGCCGTACCCTACTCGTTGCCCATACGCCGGCACTGACGCGTGCGTCAGCACGTAGCCTGACCCTCCCCCGTTTCCGTAACCTCACCTGTGCCCTAAGCCTTGCCGTTCCCTAACCCTAACCCTAGCCCGGAACGGAAACCTGCCACCAGCCCTATGCCTTACCCTACGCCGTACCCTACTCTTGGCCCGTACGCTGGCACTGACCCGTGCGTCAGCACGTAGCCTGACCCTCGGATGTTTCCGTAACCTCACCTGTGCCCTAAGCTTTGCTGTTCCCTAACCCTAACCCTAGCCCGGAACGGAAACCCGCCAGCAGCCCTAAACCTTACCCTACGCTCTACCCTACTCCTGGCCCATATGCCAGCACTGACCCGTGCGTCAGCACATAGCCTGACCCTCCCACGTTTCCGTACCCTCACCTGTGCCCTAAGCCTTGCCGTTCCCTAACCCTAACCCTAGCCCAGAACAGAAACCCGCAACCAGCCCTACGCCTTACCCTACACCGTTCCCTACTTCTGGCACGTACGCTGGCACTGACCCGTGCGTCAGCACATAGCCTGACCCTCCCACGTTTCCGTACCCTCACCTGTGCCCTATGCCTTGCCGTTCTCTAACCCTAACCCTAGCCCGGAACGGAAACCCTCCACCAGCCCTACGCGTTAACCTATGCCGTACCATACTCGTGGCCCATATGCTGGCACTGACCCGTGCGTCAGCACGTAGCCTGACCCTCCCACGTTTCCGTAACCTCACCTGTGCCCTAAGCCTTGCCGTTCCCTAACCCTAACCCTAGCCCTGAACAGAAACCTGCCACCAGCCCTAAAACTTACCCTACGCTGTACCCTACTCCTGGCCCGTATTCCAGCACTGACCCGTGCGTCAGCACATAGCCTGACCCTCCCACATTTCCGTACCCTCACCTGTGCCCTAAGCCTTGCCGTTCCCTAACCCTAACCGTAGCCCGAAACAGAAACCCGCAACCAGCCCTACACCTTACCCTATGCCGTACCCTACACCTGGCCCATACGCTGGCACTGACCCGTGCGTCAGCACGTAGCCTGACCCTCCCACGTTTCCGTACCCTCACCTGTGCCCTAAGCCTTGCCGTTCCCTAACCCTAACCCAAGCCCGGAACGGAGACCCACCACCAGCCCTACGCCTTACCCTACGCCGTACCCTAATCCTGGCCCGTACGCCAGCACTGACCCGTGCGTCAGCACCTAGCCTGACCCTCCCACGTTTCCGTACCCTCACCTTTGCCCTAAGCCTTGCCGTTCCCTAACCCTAACCCTAGCCCGGAACGGAAACCCGCCACCAGCCCTACGCATTACCCTACGCCGTACCCTACTCCTGGCCCGTACGCTGGCACTGACGCGTGCATCAGCACGTAGCCTGACCCTCCCACGTTTCCGTATCCTCACCTGTGCCCTAAGCCTTGCCGTTCCCTAACCCTAACCCTAGCATGGAACAGAAACCCGCCACCAGCCCTAAACCTTACCCTACGATGTACCCTACACCTGACCTGTATGCCGTCACTGACCCGTGCGTCAGCACATAGCCTGACCCTTCCACGTTTCCTTACCCTCACCTGTGCCCTAAGCCTTGCTGTACCCTAACCCTAACCCTAGCCCGGAACGGAAACCCGCCACCAGCGCTACGCCTTACCCTACGCCGTATCGTACTCCTAGCCCGTACGCTGGCACTGACCCGTGCGTCATCATGTACCCTGACCCTCCCACGTTTCCGTACCCTCACCTGTGCCCTAAGCCTTGCCGTTCCCTAACCCTATCCCGGAACAAAAACCCGCCTCAATCCCTAAAACTTACCCTACGCTGTACCGTACTCCTGGCCCTTATGCCAGCACTGACCCGTGCGTCAGCACATAGCCTGACCCTCCCACGTTTCCGTACCCTCACCTGTGCCCTAAGCCTTGCCTTTCTATAACCCTAACCCTAGCCCGGAACGGAAACCCTCCACCAACCCTACGCCTTAACCTATGCCGTACCCTACTCGTTGCCCATACGCCGGCACTGACCCGTGCGTCAGCACGTACCCTGACCCTCCCCCGTTTCCGTAACCTCACCTGTGCCCTAAGCCTTGCCGTTCCCTAACCCTAACCCTAGCCCGGAACGGAAACCCGCCACCAGCCCTAAACCTTACGCTACGCTGTACCCTAATCCTGGCCCATATGCGAGCACTGACCCGTGCGTCAGCACATAGCCTGACACTCCCACGTTTCCGTACTCTCACCTGTGCCCTAAGCCTTGCCGTTCCCTAACCCTAACCCTAGCCCGGAACAGAAACCCGCCACCAGCCCTACGCCTTACCCTACACCGTACCCTACTCCTCGCCCGTACGCTGACGCTGACCCGGGCGTCAGCACATAGCCTGACCCTCCCAAGTTTCCGTACCCTCACCTGTGCCCTAAGCCTTGCCGTTCCCTAACCCTAGCCAAGAACAGAAACCCGCCACCAACCCTAAAACTTACCCTACACTGTACCATACTCCTTGCCCGTATGCCAGCACTGACCCGTGCGTCAGCACATAGCCTGACCCTCCCACTTTCCGTACCCTCACCTGTGCACTAAGCCTTGCCGTTCCCTATCCCTAACCCTAGCCCGGAACAGAAACCCGCAACCAGCCCTACGCCTTACCCTATGCCGTACCCTACTCCTGGCCCGTACGCTGGCACTGACCCGTGCGTCAGCACCTAGCCTGACCCTCCCATGTATCCGTACCCACACCTGTGCCCTAAGTCTTGCCGTTCCCTAACCCTAACCCTAGCCCGGAACGGAAACCCGCCACCAGCCCTACGCATTACCCTACGCCGTACCCTACTCCTGGCCCGTATCCTGGCACTGACGCGTGCGTCAGCACGTAGCCTGACCCTGCCACGTTTCCGTAACCTCACCTGTGCGCCCTAAGCCTTGCCGTTCCCTAACCCTAACCCTAGCCAGGAACAGAAACCCGCCACCAGCCCTAAACCTTACCCTACGCTGTACCCTACACCTGACCTGTATGCCGTCACTGACGCGTGCGTCAGCACATAGCCTGACCCTTCCACGTTTCCTTACCCTCACATGTGCCCTAAGCCTTGCCGTACCCTAACCATAACCCTAGCCCGGAACGCAAACCCGCCACCAGCCCTACGCCTTACCCTACGCCGTAACCTACTCCTAGCCCGTACGCTGGCACTGACCCGTGCGTCATCACGTACCCTGACCCTCCCACGTTTCCGTACCCTCACCTGTGCCCTAGCCTTGCCGTTCCCTAACCCTAGCCTGGAACAGAAACCCGCCACAAGCCCTAAAACTTACCCTACGCTGTACCCTACTCCTGGCCCGTATGCCAGCACTGACCCGTGCGTCAGCACATAGCCTGACCCTCCCACGTTTCCGTACCCTCACCTGTGCCCTAAGCCTTGCCGTTCTCTAACCCTAACCCTAGCCCGGAACGGAAACCCTCCACCAACCCTACGCCTTAACCTATGCCGTACCCTACTCGTTGCCCATACGCCGGCACTGACGCGTGCGTCAGCACGTAGCCTGACCCTCCCCCGTTTCCGTAACCTCACCTGTGCCCTAAGCCTTGCCGTTCCCTAACCCTAACCCTAGCCCGGAACGGAAACCTGCCACCAGCCCTATGCCTTACCCTACGCCGTACCCTACTCTTGGCCCGTACGCTGGCACTGACCCGTGCGTCAGCACGTAGCCTGACCCTCACATGTTTCCGTAACCTCACCTGTGCCCTAAGCTTTGCCGTTCCCTAACCCTAACCCTAGCCCGGAACGGAAACCCACCACCAGCCCTAAACCTTACGCTACGCTGTACCCTACTCCTGGCCCATATGCCAGCACTGACCCGTGCGTCACCACATAGCCTGACCCTCCCACGTTTCCGTACTCTCACCTGTGCCCTAAGCTTTGCCGTTCCCTAACCCTAACCCTAGCCCGGAACGGAAACCCTCCACCAACCCTACGCCTTAACCTATGCCGTACCCTACTCGTTGCCCATACGCCGGCACTGACGCGTGCGTCAGCACGTAGCCTGACCCTCCCCCGTTTCCGTAACCTCACCTGTGCCCTAAGCCTTGCCGTTCCCTAACCCTAACCCTAGCCCGGAACGGAAACCTGCCACCAGCCCTATGCCTTACCCTACGCCGTACCCTACTCTTGGCCCGTACGCTGGCACTGACCCGTGCGTCAGCACGTAGCCTGACCCTCGGATGTTTCCGTAACCTCACCTGTGCCCTAAGCTTTGCTGTTCCCTAACCCTAACCCTAGCCCGGAACGGAAACCCGCCAGCAGCCCTAAACCTTACCCTACGCTCTACCCTACTCCTGGCCCATATGCCAGCACTGACCCGTGCGTCAGCACATAGCCTGACCCTCCCACGTTTCCGTACCCTCACCTGTGCCCTAAGCCTTGCCGTTCCCTAACCCTAGCCCAAAACAGAAACCCGCCACCAGCCCTAAAACTTACCCTACGCTGTACCCTACTCCTGGCCCGTATGCCAGCACTGACCCATGCGTCAGCACATAGCCTGACCCTCCCACGTTTCCGTACCCTCACCTGTGCACTAAGCCTTGCCGTTCCCTAACCCTAACCCTAGCCCAGAACAGAAACCCGCAACCAGCCCTACGCCTTACCCTACACCGTACCCTACTTCTGGCACGTACGCTGGCACTGACCCGTGCGTCAGCACATAGCCTGACCCTCCCACGTTTCCGTACCCTCACCTGTGCCCTATGCCTTGCCGTTCTCTAACCCTAACCCTAGCCCGGAACAGAAACCCTCCACCAGCCCTACGCGTTAACCTATGCCGTACCATACTCGTGGCCCATATGCTGGCACTGACCCGTGCGTCAGCACGTAGCCTGACCCTCCCACGTTTCCGTAACCTCACCTGTGCCCTAAGCCTTGCCGTTCCCTAACCCTAACCCTAGCCCTGAACAGAAACCTGCCACCAGCCCTAAAACTTACCCTACGCTGTACCCTACTCCTGGCCCGTATTCCAGCACTGACCCGTGCGTCAGCACATAGCCTGACCCTCCCACATTTCCGTACCCTCACCTGTGCCCTAAGCCTTGCCGTTCCCTAACCCTAACCGTAGCCCGAAACAGAAACCCACAACCAGCCCTACACCTTACCCTATGCCGTACCCTACACCTGGCCCATACGCTGGCACTGACCCGTGCGTCAGCACGTAGCCTGACCCTCCCACGTTTCCGTACCCTCACCTGTGCCCTAAGCCTTGCCGTTCCCTAACCCTAACCCAAGCCCGGAACGGAGACCCACCACCAGCCCTACGCCTTACCCTACGCCGTACCCTAATCCTGGCCCGTACGCCAGCACTGACCCGTGCGTCAGCACCTAGCCTGACCCTCCCACGTTTCCGTACCCTCACCTTTGCCCTAAGCCTTGCCGTTCCCTAACCCTAACCCTAGCCCGGAACGGAAACCCGCCACCAGCCCTACGCATTACCCTACGCCGTACCCTACTCCTGGCCCGTACGCTGGCACTGACGCGTGCGTCAGCACGTAGCCTGACCCTCCCACGTTTCCGTATCCTCACCTGTGCCCTAAGCCTTGCCGTTCCCTAACCCTAACCCTAGCATGGAACAGAAACCCGCCACCAGCCCTAAACCTTACCCTACGATGTACCCTACACCTGACCTGTATGCCGTCACTGACCCGTGCGTCAGCACATAGCCTGACCCTTCCACGTTTCTTTACCCTCACCTGTGCCCTAAGCCTTGCTGTACCCTAACCGTAACCCTAGCCCGGAACGGAAACCCGCCACCAGCGCTACGCCTTACCCTACGCCGTATCGTACTCCTAGCCCGTACGCTGGCACTGACCCGTGCGTCATCATGTACCCTGACCCTCCCACGTTTCCGTACCCTCACCTGTGCCCTAAGCCTTGCCGTTCCCTAACCCTATCCCGGAACAAAAACCCGCCTCAATCCCTAAAACTTACCCTACGCTGTACCGTACTCCTGGCCCTTATGCCAGCACTGACCCGTGCGTCAGCACATAGCCTGACCCTCCCACGTTTCCGTACCCTCACCTGTGCCCTAAGCCTTGCCTTTCTATAACCCTAACCCTAGCCCGGAACGGAAACCCTCCACCAACCCTACGCCTTAACCTATGCCGTACCCTACTCGTTGCCCATACGCCGGAACTGACCCGTGCGTCAGCACGTACCCTGACCCTCCCCCGTTTCCGTAACCTCACCTGTGCCCTAAGCCTTGCCGTTCCCTAACCCTAACCCTAGCCCGGAACGGAAACCCGCCACCAGCCCTAAACCTTACGCAACGCTGTACCCTAATCCTGGCCCATATGCGAGCACTGACCCGTGCGTCAGCACATAGCCTGACACTCCCACGTTTCCGTACTCTCACCTGTGCCCTAAGCCTTGCCGTTCCCTAACCCTAACCCTAGCCCGGAACGGAAACCCGCCACCAGCCCTACGCCTTACCCAACACCGTACCCTACTCCTCGCCCGTACGCTGACGCTGACCCGGGCGTCAGCACGTAGCCTGACCCTCCCACGTT
Organism: Mesoplodon densirostris; assembly: GCF_025265405.1. Classification (NCBI taxonomy): domain Eukaryota; kingdom Metazoa; phylum Chordata; class Mammalia; order Artiodactyla; family Ziphiidae; genus Mesoplodon; species Mesoplodon densirostris. The sequence continues at coordinate 138,376,358 of NC_082681.1, read as the reverse complement.
TCCGTACCCTCACCTGTGCCCTAAGCCTTGCTGTTCCCTAACCCTAACCCTAGCCCGGAACGGAACCCCGCCACTAGCCCTACGCCTTACCCTACGCCGTACCCTACTCTTGGCCCGTACGCTGGCACTGACCCGTGCGTCAGCACGTAGCATGACCCTCGGATGTTTCCGTAACCTCACCTGTGCCCTAAGCTTTGCTGTTCCATAACCCTAACCCTAGCCCGGAACGGAAACCCGCAGGCAGCCCTAAACCTTACCCTACGCTGTACCCTACTCCTGGCCCATATTCCAGCACTGACCCGTGCGTCAGCACATAGCCTGACCCTCCCACGTTTCCGTACCCTCACCTGTGCCCTAAGCCTTGCCGTTCCCTAACCCTAGCCCAGAACAGAAACCCGCCACCAGCCCTAAAACTTACCCTACGCTGTACCCTACTCCTGGCCCGTATGCCAGCACTGACCCATGCGTCAGCACATAGCCTGACCCTCCCACGTTTCCGTACCCTCACCTGTGCACTAAGCCTTGCCGTTCCCTAACCCTAACCCTAGCCCGGAACAGAAACCCGCAACCAGCCCTACGCCTTACCCTACGCCGTACCCTACTTCTGGCCCGTACGCTGGCACTGACCCGTGCGTCAGCACATAGCCTGACACTCCCACGTTTCCGTACCCTCACCTGTGCCCTAAGCCTTGCCGTTCTCTAACCCTAACCCTAGCCCGGAACGGAAACCCTCCACCAGCCCTACGCGTTAACCTATGCCGTACCATACTCGTGGCCCATATGCTGGCACTGACCCGTGCGTCAGCACGTAGCCTGACCCTCCCACGTTTCCGTAACCTCACCTGTGCCCTAAGCCTTGCCGTTCCCTATCCCTAACCCTAGCTCTGAACAGAAACCTGCCACCAGCCCTAAAACTTACCCTACGCTGTACCCTACTCCTGGCCCGTATTCCAGCACTGACCCGTGCGTCAGCACATAGCCTGACCCTCCCACATTTCCGTACCCTCACCTGTGCCCTAAGCCTTGCCGTTCACTAACCCTAACCGTAGCCCGAAACAGAAACCCGCAACCAGCCCTACGCCTTACCCTATGCCGTACCCTACTCCTGGCCCATACGCTGGCACTGACCCGTGCGTCAGCACGTAGCCTGACCCTCCCACGTTTCCGTACCCTCACCTGTGCCCTAAGCCTTGCCGTTCCCTAACCCTAACCCAAGCCCGGAACGGAGACCCACCACCAGCCCTACGCCTTACCCTACGCCGTACCCTAATCCTGGCCCATACGCCGGCACTGACCCGTGCGTCAGCACCTAGCCTGACCCTCCCACGTTTCCGTACCCTCACCTGTGCCCTAAGCCTTGCCGTTCCCTAACCGTAACCCTAGCCCGGAACGGAAACCCGCCACCAGCCCTACGCATTACCCTACGCCGTACCCTACTCCTGGCCCGTACGCTGGCACGGACGCGTGCGTCAGCACGTAGCCTGACCCTCCCACGTTTCCGTATCCACACCTGTGCCCTAAGCCTTGCCGTTCCCTAACCCTAACCCTAGCCAGGAACAGAAACCCGCCACCAGCCCTAAACCTTACCCTACGCTGTACCCTACACCTGACCTGTATGCCGTCACTGACGCGTGCGTCAGCACATAGCCTGACCCTTCCACGTTTCCTTACCCTCACATGTGCCCTAAGCCTTGCCGTACCCTAACCATAACCCTAGCCCGGAACGCAAACCCGCCACCAGCCCTACGCCTTACCCTACGCCGTAACCTACTCCTAGCCCGTACGCTGGCACTGACCCGTGCGTCATCACGTACCCTGACCCTCCCACGTTTCCGTACCCTCACCTGTGCCCTAGCCTTGCCGTTCCCTAACCCTAGCCTGGAACAGAAACCCGCCACAAGCCCTAAAACTTACCCTACGCTGTACCCTACTCCTGGCCCGTATGCCAGCACTGACCCGTGCGTCAGCACATAGCCTGACCCTCCCACGTTTCCGTACCCTCACCTGTGCCCTAAGCCTTGCCGTTCTCTAACCCTAACCCTAGCCCGGAACGGAAACCCTCCACCAACCCTACGCCTTAACCTATGCCGTACCCTACTCGTTGCCCATACGCCGGCACTGACGCGTGCGTCAGCACGTAGCCTGACCCTCCCCCGTTTCCGTAACCTCACCTGTGCCCTAAGCCTTGCCGTTCCCTAACCCTAACCCTAGCCCGGAACGGAAACCTGCCACCAGCCCTATGCCTTACCCTACGCCGTACCCTACTCTTGGCCCGTACGCTGGCACTGACCCGTGCGTCAGCACGTAGCCTGACCCTCACATGTTTCCGTAACCTCACCTGTGCCCTAAGCTTTGCCGTTCCCTAACCCTAACCCTAGCCCGGAACGGAAACCCACCACCAGCCCTAAACCTTACGCTACGCTGTACCCTACTCCTGGCCCATATGCCAGCACTGACCCGTGCGTCACCACATAGCCTGACCCTCCCACGTTTCCGTACTCTCACCTGTGCCCTAAGCTTTGCCGTTCCCTAACCCTAACCCTAGCCCGGAACGGAAACCCTCCACCAACCCTACGCCTTAACCTATGCCGTACCCTACTCGTTGCCCATACGCCGGCACTGACGCGTGCGTCAGCACGTAGCCTGACCCTCCCCCGTTTCCGTAACCTCACCTGTGCCCTAAGCCTTGCCGTTCCCTAAACCTAACCCTAGCCCGGAACGGAAACCTGCCACCAGCCCTATGCCTTACCCTACGCCGTACCCTACTCTTGGCCCGTACGCTGGCACTGACCCGTGCGTCAGCACGTAGCCTGACCCTCGGATGTTTCCGTAACCTCACCTGTGCCCTAAGCTTTGCTGTTCCCTAACCCTAACCCTAGCCCGGAACGGAAACCCGCCAGCAGCCCTAAACCTTACCCTACGCTCTACCCTACTCCTGGCCCATATGCCAGCACTGACCCGTGCGTCAGCACATAGCCTGACCCTCCCACGTTTCCGTACCCTCACCTGTGCCCTAAGCCTTGCCGTTCCCTAACCCTAGCCCAAAACAGAAACCCGCCACCAGCCCTAAAACTTACCCTACGCTGTACCCTACTCCTGGCCCGTATGCCAGCACTGACCCATGCGTCAGCACATAGCCTGACCCTCCCACGTTTCCGTACCCTCACCTGTGCACTAAGCCTTGCCGTTCCCTAACCCTAACCCTAGCCCAGAACAGAAACCCGCAACCAGCCCTACGCCTTACCCTACACCGTACCCTACTTCTGGCACGTACGCTGGCACTGACCCGTGCGTCAGCACATAGCCTGACCCTCCCACGTTTCCGTACCCTCACCTGTGCCCTATGCCTTGCCGTTCTCTAACCCTAACCCTAGCCCGGAACAGAAACCCTCCACCAGCCCTACGCGTTAACCTATGCCGTACCATACTCGTGGCCCATATGCTGGCACTGACCCGTGCGTCAGCACGTAGCCTGACCCTCCCACGTTTCCGTAACCTCACCTGTGCCCTAAGCCTTGCCGTTCCCTAACCCTAACCCTAGCCCTGAACAGAAACCTGCCACCAGCCCTAAAACTTACCCTACGCTGTACCCTACTCCTGGCCCGTATTCCAGCACTGACCCGTGCGTCAGCACATAGCCTGACCCTCCCACATTTCCGTACCCTCACCTGTGCCCTAAGCCTTGCCGTTCCCTAACCCTAACCGTAGCCCGAAACAGAAACCCGCAACCAGCCCTACACCTTACCCTATGCCGTACCCTACACCTGGCCCATACGCTGGCACTGACCCGTGCGTCAGCACGTAGCCTGACCCTCCCACGTTTCCGTACCCTCACCTGTGCCCTAAGCCTTGCCGTTCCCTAACCCTAACCCAAGCCCGGAACGGAGACCCACCACCAGCCCTACGCCTTACCCTACGCCGTACCCTAATCCTGGCCCGTACGCCAGCACTGACCCGTGCGTCAGCACCTAGCCTGACCCTCCCACGTTTCCGTACCCTCACCTTTGCCCTAAGCCTTGCCGTTCCCTAACCCTAACCCTAGCCCGGAACGGAAACCCGCCACCAGCCCTACGCATTACCCTACGCCGTACCCTACTCCTGGCCCGTACGCTGGCACTGACGCGTGCGTCAGCACGTAGCCTGACCCTCCCACGTTTCCGTATCCTCACCTGTGCCCTAAGCCTTGCCGTTCCCTAACCCTAACCCTAGCATGGAACAGAAACCCGCCACCAGCCCTAAACCTTACCCTACGATGTACCCTACACCTGACCTGTATGCCGTCACTGACCCGTGCGTCAGCACATAGCCTGACCCTTCCACGTTTCCTTACCCTCACCTGTGCCCTAAGCCTTGCTGTACCCTAACCGTAACCCTAGCCCGGAACGGAAACCCGCCACCAGCGCTACGCCTTACCCTACGCCGTATCGTACTCCTAGCCCGTACGCTGGCACTGACCCGTGCGTCATCATGTACCCTGACCCTCCCACGTTTCCGTACCCTCACCTGTGCCCTAAGCCTTGCCGTTCCCTAACCCTATCCCGGAACAAAAACCCGCCTCAATCCCTAAAACTTACCCTACGCTGTACCGTACTCCTGGCCCTTATGCCAGCACTGACCCGTGCGTCAGCACATAGCCTGACCCTCCCACGTTTCCGTACCCTCACCTGTGCCCTAAGCCTTGCCTTTCTATAACCCTAACCCTAGCCCGGAACGGAAACCCTCCACCAACCCTACGCCTTAACCTATGCCGTACCCTACTCGTTGCCCATACGCCGGAACTGACCCGTGCGTCAGCACGTACCCTGACCCTCCCCCGTTTCCGTAACCTCACCTGTGCCCTAAGCCTTGCCGTTCCCTAACCCTAACCCTAGCCCGGAACGGAAACCCGCCACCAGCCCTAAACCTTACGCAACGCTGTACCCTAATCCTGGCCCATATGCGAGCACTGACCCGTGCGTCAGCACATAGCCTGACACTCCCACGTTTCCGTACTCTCACCTGTGCCCTAAGCCTTGCCGTTCCCTAACCCTAACCCTAGCCCGGAACGGAAACCCGCCACCAGCCCTACGCCTTACCCAACACCGTACCCTACTCCTCGCCCGTACGCTGACGCTGACCCGGGCGTCAGCACGTAGCCTGACCCTCCCACGTTTCCGTACCCTCACCTGTGCCCTAAGCCTTGCTGTTCCCTAACCCTAACCCTAGCCCGGAACGGAACCCCGCCACTAGCCCTACGCCTTACCCTACGCCGTACCCTACTCTTGGCCCGTACGCTGGCACTGACCCGTGCGTCAGCACGTAGCATGACCCTCGGATGTTTCCGTAACCTCACCTGTGCCCTAAGCTTTGCTGTTCCATAACCCTAACCCTAGCCCGGAACGGAAACCCGCAGGCAGCCCTAAACCTTACCCTACGCTGTACCCTACTCCTGGCCCATATTCCAGCACTGACCCGTGCGTCAGCACATAGCCTGACCCTCCCACGTTTCCGTACCCTCACCTGTGCCCTAAGCCTTGCCGTTCCCTAACCCTAGCCCAGAACAGAAACCCGCCACCAGCCCTAAAACTTACCCTACGCTGTACCCTACTCCTGGCCCGTATGCCAGCACTGACCCATGCGTCAGCACATAGCCTGACCCTCCCACGTTTCCGTACCCTCACCTGTGCACTAAGCCTTGCCGTTCCCTAACCCTAACCCTAGCCCGGAACAGAAACCCGCAACCAGCCCTACGCCTTACCCTACGCCGTACCCTACTTCTGGCCCGTACGCTGGCACTGACCCGTGCGTCAGCACATAGCCTGACACTCCCACGTTTCCGTACCCTCACCTGTGCCCTAAGCCTTGCCGTTCTCTAACCCTAACCCTAGCCCGGAACGGAAACCCTCCACCAGCCCTACGCGTTAACCTATGCCGTACCATACTCGTGGCCCATATGCTGGCACTGACCCGTGCGTCAGCACGTAGCCTGACCCTCCCACGTTTCCGTAACCTCACCTGTGCCCTAAGCCTTGCCGTTCCCTATCCCTAACCCTAGCTCTGAACAGAAACCTGCCACCAGCCCTAAAACTTACCCTATGCTGTACCCTACTCCTGGCCCGTATTCCAGCACTGACCCGTGCGTCAGCACATAGCCTGACCCTCCCACATTTCCGTACCCTCACCTGTGCCCTAAGCCTTGCCGTTCACTAACCCTAACCGTAGCCCGAAACAGAAACCCGCAACCAGCCCTACGCCTTACCCTATGCCGTACCCTACTCCTGGCCCATACGCTGGCACTGACCCGTGCGTCAGCACGTAGCCTGACCCTCCCACGTTTCCGTACCCTCACCTGTGCCCTAAGCCTTGCCGTTCCCTAACCCTAACCCAAGCCCGGAACGGAGACCCACCACCAGCCCTACGCCTTACCCTACGCCGTACCCTAATCCTGGCCCATACGCCGGCACTGACCCGTGCGTCAGCACCTAGCCTGACCCTCCCACGTTTCCGTACCCTCACCTGTGCCCTAAGCCTTGCCGTTCCCTAACCGTAACCCGAGCCCGGAACGGAAACCCGCCACCAGCCCTACGCATTACCCTACGCCGTACCCTACTCCTGGCCCGTACGCTGGCACGGACGCGTGCGTCAGCACGTAGCCTGACCCTCCCACGTTTCCGTATCCACACCTGTGCCCTAAGCCTTGCCGTTCCCTAACCCTAACCCTAGCCAGGAACAGAAACCCGCCACCAGCCCTAAACCTTACCCTACGCTGTACCCTACACCTGACCTGTATGCCGTCACTGACGCGTGCGTCAGCACATAGCCTGACCCTTCCACGTTTCCTTACCCTCACATGTGCCCTAAGCCTTGCCGTACCCTAACCATAACCCTAGCCCGGAACGCAAACCCGCCACCAGCCCTACGCCTTACCCTACGCCGTAACCTAATCCTAGCCCGTACGCTGGCACTGACCCGTGCGTCATCACGTACCCTGACCCTCCCACGTTTCCGTACCCTCACCTGTGCCCTAGCCTTGCCGTTCCCTAACCCTAGCCTGGAACAGAAACCCGCCACAAGCCCTAAAACTTACCCTACGCTGTACCCTACTCCTGGCCCGTATGCCAGCACTGACCCGTGCGTCAGCACATAGCCTGACCCTCCCACGTTTCCGTACCCTCACCTGTGCCCTAAGCCTTGCCGTTCTCTAACCCTAACCCTAGCCCGGAACGGAAACCCTCCACCAACCCTACGCCTTAACCTATGCCGTACCCTACTCGTTGCCCATACGCCGGCACTGACGCGTGCGTCAGCACGTAGCCTGACCCTCCCCCGTTTCCGTAACCTCACCTGTGCCCTAAGCCTTGCCGTTCCCTAACCCTAACCCTAGCCCGGAACGGAAACCTGCCACCAGCCCTATGCCTTACCCTACGCCGTACCCTACTCTTGGCCCGTACGCTGGCACTGACCCGTGCGTCAGCACGTAGCCTGACCCTCACATGTTTCCGTAACCTCACCTGTGCCCTAAGCTTTGCCGTTCCCTAACCCTAACCCTAGCCCGGAACGGAAACCCACCACCAGCCCTAAACCTTACGCTACGCTGTACCCTACTCCTGGCCCATATGCCAGCACTGACCCGTGCGTCACCACATAGCCTGACCCTCCCACGTTTCCGTACTCTCACCTGTGCCCTAAGCTTTGCCGTTCCCTAACCCTAACCCTAGCCCGGAACGGAAACCCTCCACCAACCCTACGCCTTAACCTATGCCGTACCCTACTCGTTGCCCATACGCCGGCACTGACGCGTGCGTCAGCACGTAGCCTGACCCTCCCCCGTTTCCGTAACCTCACCTGTGCCCTAAGCCTTGCCGTTCCCTAAACCTAACCCTAGCCCGGAACGGAAACCTGCCACCAGCCCTATGCCTTACCCTACGCCGTACCCTACTCTTGGCCCGTACGCTGGCACTGACCCGTGCGTCAGCACGTAGCCTGACCCTCGGATGTTTCCGTAACCTCACCTGTGCCCTAAGCTTTGCTGTTCCCTAACCCTAACCCTAGCCCGGAACGGAAACCCGCCAGCAGCCCTAAACCTTACCCTACGCTCTACCCTACTCCTGGCCCATATGCCAGCACTGACCCGTGCGTCAGCACATAGCCTGACCCTCCCACGTTTCCGTACCCTCACCTGTGCCCTAAGCCTTGCCGTTCCCTAACCCTAGCCCAAAACAGAAACCCGCCACCAGCCCTAAAACTTACCCTACGCTGTACCCTACTCCTGGCCCGTATGCCAGCACTGACCCATGCGTCAGCACATAGCCTGACCCTCCCACGTTTCCGTACCCTCACCTGTGCACTAAGCCTTGCCGTTCCCTAACCCTAACCCTAGCCCAGAACAGAAACCCGCAACCAGCCCTACGCCTTACCCTACACCGTACCCTACTTCTGGCACGTACGCTGGCACTGACCCGTGCGTCAGCACATAGCCTGACCCTCCCACGTTTCCGTACCCTCACCTGTGCCCTATGCCTTGCCGTTCTCTAACCCTAACCCTAGCCCGGAACAGAAACCCTCCACCAGCCCTACGCGTTAACCTATGCCGTACCATACTCGTGGCCCATATGCTGGCACTGACCCGTGCGTCAGCACGTAGCCTGACCCTCCCACGTTTCCGTAACCTCACCTGTGCCCTAAGCCTTGCCGTTCCCTAACCCTAACCCTAGCCCTGAACAGAAACCTGCCACCAGCCCTAAAACTTACCCTACGCTGTACCCTACTCCTGGCCCGTATTCCAGCACTGACCCGTGCGTCAGCACATAGCCTGACCCTCCCACATTTCCGTACCCTCACCTGTGCCCTAAGCCTTGCCGTTCCCTAACCCTAACCGTAGCCCGAAACAGAAACCCGCAACCAGCCCTACACCTTACCCTATGCCGTACCCTACACCTGGCCCATACGCTGGCACTGACCCGTGCGTCAGCACGTAGCCTGACCCTCCCACGTTTCCGTACCCTCACCTGTGCCCTAAGCCTTGCCGTTCCCTAACCCTAACCCAAGCCCGGAACGGAGACCCACCACCAGCCCTACGCCTTACCCTACGCCGTACCCTAATCCTGGCCCGTACGCCAGCACTGACCCGTGCGTCAGCACCTAGCCTGACCCTCCCACGTTTCCGTACCCTCACCTTTGCCCTAAGCCTTGCCGTTCCCTAACCCTAACCCTAGCCCGGAACGGAAACCCGCCACCAGCCCTACGCATTACCCTACGCCGTACCCTACTCCTGGCCCGTACGCTGGCACTGACGCGTGCGTCAGCACGTAGCCTGACCCTCCCACGTTTCCGTATCCTCACCTGTGCCCTAAGCCTTGCCGTTCCCTAACCCTAACCCTAGCATGGAACAGAAACCCGCCACCAGCCCTAAACCTTACCCTACGATGTACCCTACACCTGACCTGTATGCCGTCACTGACCCGTGCGTCAGCACATAGCCTGACCCTTCCACGTTTCCTTACCCTCACCTGTGCCCTAAGCCTTGCTGTACCCTAACCGTAACCCTAGCCCGGAACGGAAACCCGCCACCAGCGCTACGCCTTACCCTACGCCGTATCGTACTCCTAGCCCGTACGCTGGCACTGACCCGTGCGTCATCATGTACCCTGACCCTCCCACGTTTCCGTACCCTCACCTGTGCCCTAAGCCTTGCCGTTCCCTAACCCTATCCCGGAACAAAAACCCGCCTCAATCCCTAAAACTTACCCTACGCTGTACCGTACTCCTGGCCCTTATGCCAGCACTGACCCGTGCGTCAGCACATAGCCTGACCCTCCCACGTTTCCGTACCCTCACCTGTGCCCTAAGCCTTGCCTTTCTATAACCCTAACCCTAGCCCGGAACGGAAACCCTCCACCAACCCTACGCCTTAACCTATGCCGTACCCTACTCGTTGCCCATACGCCGGAACTGACCCGTGCGTCAGCACGTACCCTGACCCTCCCCCGTTTCCGTAACCTCACCTGTGCCCTAAGCCTTGCCGTTCCCTAACCCTAACCCTAGCCCGGAACGGAAACCCGCCACCAGCCCTAAACCTTACGCAACGCTGTACCCTAATCCTGGCCCATATGCGAGCACTGACCCGTGCGTCAGCACATAGCCTGACACTCCCACGTTTCCGTACTCTCACCTGTGCCCTAAGCCTTGCCGTTCCCTAACCCTAACCCTAGCCCGGAACGGAAACCCGCCACCAGCCCTACGCCTTACCCAACACCGTACCCTACTCCTCGCCCGTACGCTGACGCTGACCCGGGCGTCAGCACGTAGCCTGACCCTCCCACGTTTCCGTACCCTCACCTGTGCCCTAAGCCTTGCTGTTCCCTAACCCTAACCCTAGCCCGGAACGGAACCCCGCCACTAGCCCTACGCCTTACCCTACGCCGTACCCTACTCTTGGCCCGTACGCTGGCACTGACCCGTGCGTCAGCACGTAGCATGACCCTCGGATGTTTCCGTAACCTCACCTGTGCCCTAAGCTTTGCTGTTCCATAACCCTAACCCTAGCCCGGAACGGAAACCCGCAGGCAGCCCTAAACCTTACCCTACGCTGTACCCTACTCCTGGCCCATATTCCAGCACTGACCCGTGCGTCAGCACATAGCCTGACCCTCCCACGTTTCCGTACCCTCACCTGTGCCCTAAGCCTTGCCGTTCCCTAACCCTAGCCCAGAACAGAAACCCGCCACCAGCCCTAAAACTTACCCTACGCTGTACCCTACTCCTGGCCCGTATGCCAGCACTGACCCATGCGTCAGCACATAGCCTGACCCTCCCACGTTTCCGTACCCTCACCTGTGCACTAAGCCTTGCCGTTCCCTAACCCTAACCCTAGCCCGGAACAGAAACCCGCAACCAGCCCTACGCCTTACCCTACGCCGTACCCTACTTCTGGCCCGTACGCTGGCACTGACCCGTGCGTCAGCACATAGCCTGACACTCCCACGTTTCCGTACCCTCACCTGTGCCCTAAGCCTTGCCGTTCTCTAACCCTAACCCTAGCCCGGAACGGAAACCCTCCACCAGCCCTACGCGTTAACCTATGCCGTACCATACTCGTGGCCCATATGCTGGCACTGACCCGTGCGTCAGCACGTAGCCTGACCCTCCCACGTTTCCGTAACCTCACCTGTGCCCTAAGCCTTGCCGTTCCCTATCCCTAACCCTAGCTCTGAACAGAAACCTGCCACCAGCCCTAAAACTTACCCTACGCTGTACCCTACTCCTGGCCCGTATTCCAGCACTGACCCGTGCGTCAGCACATAGCCTGACCCTCCCACATTTCCGTACCCTCACCTGTGCCCTAAGCCTTGCCGTTCACTAACCCTAACCGTAGCCCGAAACAGAAACCCGCAACCAGCCCTACGCCTTACCCTATGCCGTACCCTACTCCTGGCCCATACGCTGGCACTGACCCGTGCGTCAGCACGTAGCCTGACCCTCCCACGTTTCCGTACCCTCACCTGTGCCCTAAGCCTTGCCGTTCCCTAACCCTAACCCAAGCCCGGAACGGAGACCCACCACCAGCCCTACGCCTTACCCTACGCCGTACCCTAATCCTGGCCCATACGCCGGCACTGACCCGTGCGTCAGCACCTAGCCTGACCCTCCCACGTTTCCGTACCCTCACCTGTGCCCTAAGCCTTGCCGTTCCCTAACCGTAACCCTAGCCCGGAACGGAAACCCGCCACCAGCCCTACGCATTACCCTACGCCGTACCCTACTCCTGGCCCGTACGCTGGCACGGACGCGTGCGTCAGCACGTAGCCTGACCCTCCCACGTTTCCGTATCCACACCTGTGCCCTAAGCCTTGCCGTTCCCTAACCCTAACCCTAGCCAGGAACAGAAACCCGCCACCAGCCCTAAACCTTACCCTACGCTGTACCCTACACCTGACCTGTATGCCGTCACTGACGCGTGCGTCAGCACATAGCCTGACCCTTCCACGTTTCCTTACCCTCACATGTGCCCTAAGCCTTGCCGTACCCTAACCATAACCCTAGCCCGGAACGCAAACCCGCCACCAGCCCTACGCCTTACCCTACGCCGTAACCTACTCCTAGCCCGTACGCTGGCACTGACCCGTGCGTCATCACGTACCCTGACCCTCCCACGTTTCCGTACCCTCACCTGTGCCCTAGCCTTGCCGTTCCCTAACCCTAGCCTGGAACAGAAACCCGCCACAAGCCCTAAAACTTACCCTACGCTGTACCCTACTCCTGGCCCGTATGCCAGCACTGACCCGTGCGTCAGCACATAGCCTGACCCTCCCACGTTTCCGTACCCTCACCTGTGCCCTAAGCCTTGCCGTTCTCTAACCCTAACCCTAGCCCGGAACGGAAACCCTCCACCAACCCTACGCCTTAACCTATGCCGTACCCTACTCGTTGCCCATACGCCGGCACTGACGCGTGCGTCAGCACGTAGCCTGACCCTCCCCCGTTTCCGTAACCTCACCTGTGCCCTAAGCCTTGCCGTTCCCTAACCCTAACCCTAGCCCGGAACGGAAACCTGCCACCAGCCCTATGCCTTACCCTACGCCGTACCCTACTCTTGGCCCGTACGCTGGCACTGACCCGTGCGTCAGCACGTAGCCTGACCCTCACATGTTTCCGTAACCTCACCTGTGCCCTAAGCTTTGCCGTTCCCTAACCCTAACCCTAGCCCAGAACGGAAACCCACCACCAGCCCTAAACCTTACGCTACGCTGTACCCTACTCCTGGCCCATATGCCAGCACTGACCCGTGCGTCACCACATAGCCTGACCCTCCCACGTTTCCGTACTCTCACCTGTGCCCTAAGCTTTGCCGTTCCCTAACCCTAACCCTAGCCCGGAACGGAAACCCTCCACCAACCCTACGCCTTAACCTATGCCGTACCCTACTCGTTGCCCATACGCCGGCACTGACGCGTGCGTCAGCACGTAGCCTGACCCTCCCCCGTTTCCGTAACCTCACCTGTGCCCTAAGCCTTGCCGTTCCCTAAACCTAACCCTAGCCCGGAACGGAAACCTGCCACCAGCCCTATGCCTTACCCTACGCCGTACCCTACTCTTGGCCCGTACGCTGGCACTGACCCGTGCGTCAGCACGTAGCCTGACCCTCGGATGTTTCCGTAACCTCACCTGTGCCCTAAGCTTTGCTGTTCCCTAACCCTAACCCTAGCCCGGAACGGAAACCCGCCAGCAGCCCTAAACCTTACCCTACGCTCTACCCTACTCCTGGCCCATATGCCAGCACTGACCCGTGCGTCAGCACATAGCCTGACCCTCCCACGTTTCCGTACCCTCACCTGTGCCCTAAGCCTTGCCGTTCCCTAACCCTAGCCCAAAACAGAAACCCGCCACCAGCCCTAAAACTTACCCTACGCTGTACCCTACTCCTGGCCCGTATGCCAGCACTGACCCATGCGTCAGCACATAGCCTGACCCTCCCACGTTTCCGTACCCTCACCTGTGCACTAAGCCTTGCCGTTCCCTAACCCTAACCCTAGCCCGGAACAGAAACCCGCAACCAGCCCTACGCCTTACCCTACGCCGTACCCTACTTCTGGCCCGTACGCTGGCACTGACCCGTGCGTCAGCACATAGCCTGACACTCCCACATTTCCGTACCCTCACCTGTGCCCTAAGCCTTGCCGTTCTCTAACCCTAACCCTAGCCCGGAACGGAAACCCTCCACCAGCCCTACGCGTTAACCTATGCCGTACCATACTCGTGGCCCATATGCTGGCACTGACCCGTGCGTCAGCACGTAGCCTGACCCTCCCACGTTTCCGTAACCTCACCTGTGCCCTAAGCCTTGCCGTTCCCTAACCCTAACCCTAGCTCTGAACAGAAACCTGCCACCAGCCCTAAAACTTACCCTACGCTGTACCCTACTCCTGGCCCGTATTCCAGCACTGACCCGTGCGTCAGCACCTAGCCTGACCCTCCCACGTTTCCGTACCCTCACCTTTGCCCTAAGCCTTGCCGTTCCCTAACCGTAACCCTAGCCCGGAACGGAAACCCGCCACCAGCCCTACGCATTACCCTACGCCGTACCCTACTCCTGGCCCGTACGCTGGCACGGACGCGTGCGTCAGCACGTAGCCTGACCCTCCCACGTTTCCGTATCCACACCTGTGCCCTAAGCCTTGCCGTTCCCTAACCCTAACCCTAGCCCGGAACGGAAACCCGCCACCAGCCCTACTCCTTACCCTCCGCCGTACCCTACTCTTGGCCCGTATGCTGGCACTGACCCGTGCGTCAGCACGTAGCCTGACCCTCGCATGTTTCCGTAACCTCACCTGTGCCCTAAGCTTTGCTGTTCCCTAACCCTAACCCTAGCCCGGAACAGAAACGCGCCACCAGCCCTAAACCTTACCCTACACTGTACCCTACTCCTGGCCCGTATGCCAGCACTGACCCGTGCGTCAGCACATAGCCTGACACTCCCACGTTTCCGTACCCTCACCTGTGCCCTAAGCCTTGCCGTTCTCTAACCCTAACCCTAGCCCGGAACGGAAACCCTCCACCAACCCTACGCCTTAACCTATGCCGTACCCTACTCGTTGCCCATACACCGGCACTGACCCGTGCGTCAGCACGTAGCCTGACCCTCCCCCGTTTCCGTAACCTCACCTGTGCCCTAAGCCTTGCTGTTCCCTAACCCTAACCGTAGCCCGGAACGGAAACCCGCCACCAGCCCTATGCCTTACCCTACGCCGTACCCTACTCTTGGCCCGTACACTGGCACTGACCCGTGCGTCAGCACGTAGCCTGACCCTCACATGTTTCCGTAACCTCACCTGTGCCCTAAGCTTTGCCGTTCCCTAACCCTAACCCTAGCCCGGAACTGAAACCCGCCACCAGCCCTAAACCTTACGCTACGCTGTACCCTACTCCTGGCCCATATGCCAGCACTGACCCGTGCGTCAGCACATAGCCTGACCCTCCCACGTTTCCGTACTCTCACCTGTGCCCTAAGCCTTGCCGTTCCCTAACCCTAACCCTAGCCCGGAACGGAAACCCACCACCAGCCCTACGCCGTACCCTACACGGAACCCTACTCCTCGCCCATACGCTGGCACTGACCCGTGCGTCAGCACGTAGCCTGACCCTCCCACGTTTCCGTACCCTCACCTGTGCCCTAAGCCTTGCTGTTCCCTAACCCTAACCCTAGCCCGGAACGGAAACCCGCCACCAGCCCTACGCCTTACCCTACGCCGTACCCTACTCTTGGCCCGTACGCTGGCACTGACCCATGCGTCAGCACGTAGCCTGACCCTCGGATGTTTCCGTAACCTCACCTGTGCCCTAAGCTTTGCTGTTCCCTAACCCTAACCCTAGCCCGGAACGGAAACCCGCCAGCAGCCCTAAACCTTACCCTACGCTGTACCCTACTCCTGGCCCGTATGCCAGCACTGACCCATGCGTCAGCACATAGCCTGACCCTCCCACGTTTCCGTACCCTCACCTGTGCACTAAGCCTTGCCGTTCCCTAACCCTAACCCTAGCCCGGAACAGAAACCCGCAACCAGCCCTACGCCTTACCCTACGCCGTACCCTACTTCTGGCCCGTACGCTGGCACTGACCCGTGCGTCAGCACATAGCCTGACACTCCCACGTTTCCGTACCCTCACCTGTGCCCTAAGCCTTGCCGTTCTCTAACCCTAACCCTAGCCCGGAACGGAAACCCTCCACCAGCCCTACGTGTTAACCTATGCCGTACCATACTCGTGGCCCATATGCTGGCACTGACCCGTGCGTCAGCACGTAGCCTGACCCTCCCACGTTTCCGTAACCTCACCTGTGCCCTAAGCCTTGCCGTTCCCTAACCCTAACCCTAGCTCTGAACAGAAACCTGCCACCAGCCCTAAAACTTACCCTACGCTGTACCCTACTCCTGGCCCGTATTCCAGCACTGACCCGTGCGTCAGCACATAGCCTGACCCTCCCACATTTCCGTACCCTCACCTGTGCCCTAAGCCTTGCCGTTCCCTAACCCTAACCGTAGCCCGAAACAGAAACCCGCAACCAGCCCTATGCTTTACCCTATGCCGTACCCTACTCCTGGCCCATACGCTGGCACTGACCCGTGCGTCAGCACGTAGCCTGACCCTCCCACGTTTCCGTACCCTCACCTGTGCCCTAAGCCTTGCCGTTCCCTAACCCTAACCCAAGCCCGGAATGGAGACCCACCACCAGCCCTACGCCTTACCCTACGCCGTACCCTAATCCTGGCCCGTACGCCGGCACTGACCCGTGCGTCAGCACCTAGCCTGACCCTCCCACGTTTCCGTACCCTCACCTGTGCCCTAAGCCTTGCCGTTCCCTAACCGTAACCCTAGCCCGGAACGGAAACCCGCCACCAGCCCTACGCATTACCCTACGCCGTACCCTACTCCTGGCCCGTACGCTGGCACGGACGCGTGCGTCAGCACGTAGCCTGACCCTCCCACGTTTCCGTATCCACACCTGTGCCCTAAGCCTTGCCGTTCCCTAACCCTAACCCTAGCCCGGAACGGAAACCCGCCACCAGCCCTACTCCTTACCCTCCGCCGTACCCTACTCTTGGCCCGTATGCTGGCACTGACCCGTGCGTCAGCACGTAGCCTGACCCTCGCATGTTTCCGTAACCTCACCTGTGCCCTAAGCTTTGCTGTTCCCTAACCCTAACCCTAGCCCGGAACAGAAACGCGCCACCAGCCCTAAACCTTACCCTACACTGTACCCTACTCCTGGCCCGTATGCCAGCACTGACCCGTGCGTCAGCACATAGCCTGACCCTCCCACGTTTCCGTACCCTCACCTGTGCCCTAAGCCTTGCCGTTCTCTAACCCTAACCCTAGCCCGGAACGGAAACCCTCCAACAACCCTACGCCTTAACCTATGCCGTACCCTACTAGTTGCCCATACACCGGCACTGACCCGTGCGTCAGCATGTAGCCTGACCCTCCCCCGTTTCCGTAACCTCACCTGTGCCCTAAGCCTTGCTGTTCCCTAACCCTAACCGTAGCCCGGAACGGAAACCCGCCACCAGCCCTATGCCTTACCCTACGCCGTACCCTACTCTTGGCCCGTACACTGGCACTGACCCGTGCGTCAGCACGTAGCCTGACCCTCACATGTTTCCGTAACCTCACCTGTGCCCTAAGCTTTGCCGTTCCCTAACCCTAACCCTAGCCCGGAACTGAAACCCGCCACCAGCCCTAAACCTTACGCTACGCTGCACCCTACTCCTGGCCCATATGCCAGCACTGACCCGTGCGTCAGCACATAGCCTGACCCTCCCACGTTTCCGTACTCTCACCTGTGCCCTAAGCCTTGCCGTTCCCTAACCCTAACCCTAGCCCGGAACGGAAACCCACCACCAGCCCTACGCCGTACCCTACACGGTACCCTACTCCTCGCCCATACGCTGGCACTGACCCGTGCGTCAGCACGTAGCCTGACCCTCCCACGTTTCCGTACCCTCACCTGTGCCCTAAGCCTTGCTGTTCCCTAACCCTAACCCTAGCCCGGAACGGAAACCCGCCACCAGCCCTACGCCTTACCCTACGCCGTACCCTACTCTTGGCCCGTACGCTGGCACTGACCCATGCGTCAGCACGTAGCCTGACCCTCGGATGTTTCCGTAACCTCACCTGTGCCCTAAGCTTTGCTGTTCCTAACCCTAACCCTAGCCCGGAACAGAAACCCGCCAGCAGCCCTAAACCTTACCCTACGCTGTACCCTACTCCTGGCCCGTATGCCAGCACTGACCCATGCGTCAGCACATAGCCTGACCCTCCCACGTTTCCGTACCCTCACCTGTGCACTAAGCCTTGCCGTTCCCTAACCCTAACCCTAGCCCGGAACAGAAACCCGCAACCAGCCCTACGCCTTACCCTACGCCGTACCCTACTTCTGGCCCGTACGCTGGCACTGACCCGTGCGTCAGCACATAGCCTGACACTCCCACGTTTCCGTACCCTCACCTGTGCCCTAAGCCTTGCCGTTCTCTAACCCTAACCCTAGCCCGGAACGGAAACCCTCCACCAGCCCTACGCGTTAACCTATGCCGTACCATACTCGTGGCCCATATGCTGGCACTGACCCGTGCGTCAGCACGTAGCCTGACCCTCCCACGTTTCCGTAACCTCACCTGTGCCCTAAGCCTTGCCGTTCCCTAACCCTAACCCTAGCTCTGAACAGAAACCTGCCACCAGCCCTAAAACTTACCCTACGCTGTACCCTACTCCTGGCCCGTATTCCAGCACTGACCCGTGCGTCAGCACATAGCCTGACCCTCCCACATTTCCGTACCCTCACCTGTGCCCTAAGCCTTGCCGTTCCCTAACCCTAACCGTAGCCCGAAACAGAAACCCGCAACCAGCCCTACGCCTTACCCTATGCCGTACCCTACTCCTGGCCCATACGCTGGCACTGACCCGTGCGTCAGCACGTAGCCTGACCCTCCCACGTTTCCGTACCCTCACCTGTGCCCTAAGCCTTGCCGTTCCCTAACACTAACCCAAGCCCGGAACGGAGACCCACCACCAGCCCTACTCCTTACCCTACGCCGTACCCTAATCCTGGCCCGTACGCCGGCACTGACCCGTGCCTCAGCACCTAGCCTGACCCTCCCACGTTTCCGTACCCTCACCTGTGCCCTAAGCCTTGCCGTTCCCTAACCGTAACCCTAGCCCGGAACGGAAACCCGCCACCAGCCCTACGCATTACCCTACGCCGTACCCTACTCCTGGCCCGTACGCTGGCACGGACGCGTGCGTCAGCACGTAGCCTGACCCTCCCACGTTTCCGTATCCACACCTGTGCCCTAAGCCTTGCCGTTCCCTAACCCTAACCCTAGCCCGGAACGGAAACCCGCCACCAGCCCTACTCCTTACCCTCCGCCGTACCCTACTCTTGGCCCGTATGCTGGCACTGACCCGTGCGTCAGCACGTAGCCTGACCCTCGCATGTTTCCGTAACCTCACCTGTGCCCTAAGCTTTGCTGTTCCCTAACCCTAACCCTAGCCCGGAACAGAAACGCGCCACCAGCCCTAAACCTTACCCTACACTGTACCCTACTCCTGGCCCGTATGCCAGCACTGACCCGTGCGTCAGCACATAGCCTGACCCTCCCACGTTTCCGTACCCTCACCTGTGCCCTAAGCCTTGCCGTTCTCTAACCCTAACCCTAGCCCGGAACGGAAACCCTCCACCAACCCTACGCCTTAACCTATGCCGTACCCTACTCGTTGCCCATACACCGGCACTGACCCGTGCGTCAGCACGTAGCCTGACCCTCCCCCGTTTCCGTAACCTCACCTGTGCCCTAAGCCTTGCTGTTCCCTAACCCTAACCGTAGCCCGGAATGGAAACCCGCCACCAGCCCTATGCCTTACCCTACGCCGTACCCTACTCTTGGCCCGTACACTGGCACTGACCCGTGCGTCAGCACGTAGCCTGACCCTCACATGTTTCCGTAACCTCACCTGTGCCCTAAGCTTTGCCGTTCCCTAACCCTAACCCTAGCCCGGAACTGAAACCCGCCACCAGCCCTAAACCTTACGCTACGCTGTACCCTACTCCTGGCCCATATGCCAGCACTGACCCGTGCGTCAGCACATAGCCTGACCCTCCCACGTTTCCGTACTCTCACCTGTGCCCTAAGCCTTGCCGTTCCCTAACCCTAACCCTAGCCCGGAACGGAAACCCACCACCAGCCCTACGCCGTACCCTACACGGTACCCTACTCCTCGCCCATACGCTGGCACTGACCCGTGCGTCAGCACGTAGCCTGACCCTCCCACGTTTCCGTACCCTCACCTGTGCCCTAAGCCTTGCTGTTCCCTAACCCTAACCCTAGCCCGGAACGGAAACCCGCCACCAGCCCTACGCCTTACCCTACGCCGTACCCTACTCTTGGCCCGTACGCTGGCACTGACCCATGCGTCAGCACGTAGCCTGACCCTCGGATGTTTCCGTAACCTCACCTGTGCCCTAAGCTTTGCTGTTCCCTAACCCTAACCCTAGCCCGGAACGGAAACCCGCCAGCAGCCCTAAACCTTACCCTACGCTGTACCCTACTCCTGGCCCGTATGCCAGCACTGACCCATGCGTCAGCACATAGCCTGACCCTCCCACGTTTCCGTACCCTCACCTGTGCACTAAGCCTTGCCGTTCCCTAACCCTAACCCTAGCCCGGAACAGAAACCCGCAACCAGCCCTACGCCTTACCCTACGCCGTACCCTACTTCTGGCCCGTACGCTGGCACTGACCCGTGCGTCAGCACATAGCCTGACACTCCCACGTTTCCGTACCCTCACCTGTGCCCTAAGCCTTGCCGTTCTCTAACCCTAACCCTAGCCCGGAACGGAAACCCTCCACCAGCCCTACGCGTTAACCTATGCCGTACCATACTCGTGGCCCATATGCTGGCACTGACCCGTGCGTCAGCACGTAGCCTGACCCTCCCACGTTTCCGTAACCTCACCTGTGCCCTAAGCCTTGCCGTTCCCTAACCCTAACCCTAGCTCTGAACAGAAACCTGCCACCAGCCCTAAAACTTACCCTACGCTGTACCCTACTCCTGGCCATATTTCCAGCACTGACCCGTGCGTCAGCACATAGCCTGACCCTCCCACATTTCCGTACCCTCACCTGTGCCCTAAGCCTTGCCGTTCCCTAACCCTAACCGTAGCTCGAAACAGAAACCCGCAACCAGCCCTACGCCTTACCCTACACCGTACCCTACTTCTGGCCCGTACGCAGGCACTGACCCGTGCGTCAGCACGTAGCCTGACCCTCCCACGTTTCCGTACCCTCATCTGTGCCCTAAGCCTTGCCGTTCTCTAACCCTAACCCTAGCCCGGAACAGAAACCTGCCACCAGCCCTAAAACTTACCCTACGCTGTACCCTACTCCTGGCCCGTATTCCAGCACTGACCCGTGCGTCAGCACATAGCCTGACCCTTCCACATTTCCGTACCCTCACCTGTACCCTAAGCCTTGCCGTTCCCTAACCCTAACCCTAGCCTGGAACGGAAACCCGCCACCAGGCCTAAACCTTACCCTACGCTGTACCCTATTACTGGCCCATATGCCAGCACTGACCCGTGCGTCCGCACATAGCCTGACCCTCCCACGTTTCCGTACCTTCACCTGTGCCCTAAGCCTTGCCGTTCTCTGACCCTAACCCTAGCCCGGAACGGAAACCCTCCACCAGCCCTACGCGTTAACCTATGCCGTACCATACTCGTGGCCCATATGCTGGCACTGACCCGTGCGTCAGCACGTAGCCTGACCCTCCCACGTTTCCGTAACCTCACCTGTGCCCTAAGCCTTGCCGTTCCCTAACCCTAACCCTAGCTCTGAACAGAAACCTGCCACCAGCCCTAAAACTTACCCTACGCTGTACCCTACTCCTGGCCCGTATTCCAGCACTGACCCGTGCGTCAGCACATAGCCTGACCCTCCCACATTTCCGTACCCTCACCTGTGCCCTAAGCCTTGCCGTTCCCTAACCCTAACCGTAGCCCGAAACAGAAACCCGCAACCAGCCCTACGCCTTACCCTATGCCGTACCCTACTCCTGGCCCATACGCTGGCACTGACCCGTGCGTCAGCACGTAGCCTGACCCTCCCACGTTTACGTACCCTCACCTGTGCCCTAAGTCTTGCCGTTCCCTATCCCTAACCCAAGCCCGGAACGGAGACCCACCACCAGCCCTACGCCTTACCCTACGCCGTACCCTAATCCTGGCCCGTACGCCGGCACTGACCCGTGCGTCAGCACCTAGCCTGACCCTCCCACGTTTCCGTACCCTCACCTGTGCCCTAAGCCTTGCCGTTCCCTAACCGTAACCCTAGCCCGGAACGGAAACCCGCCACCAGCCCTACGCATTACCCTACGCCGTACCCTACTCCTGGCCCGTACGCTGGCACGGACGCGTGCGTCAGCACGTAGCCTGACCCTCCCACGTTTCCGTACCTTCACCTGTGCCCTAAGCCTTGCCGTTCTCTGACCCTAACCCTAGCCCGGAACGGAAACCCTCCACCAGCCCTATGCTTTAACCTATGCCGTACCCTACTCGTGGCCCATACGTAGGCACTGACCCGTGCGTCAGCACGTAGCCTGACCCTCCCACGTTTCCGTAACCTCACCTGTGCCCTAAGCCTTGCCGTTCCCTAATCCTAACCCTAGCCCGGAACGGACACCCACCAACAGCCCTAAAACTTACCCTACGCTGTATCCTACTCCTGGCCCGTATGCCAGCACTGACTCGTGCATCAGCACATAGCCTGACCCTCCCACGTTTCTGTACCCTCACCTGTGCACTAAGCCTTGCCGTTCCCTATCCCTAACCCTAGCCCAGAACAGAAACCCGCAACCAGCCCTACGCCTTACCCTACGCCGTACCCTAATCCTGGCCCGTACGCCGGCACTGACCCGTGCGTCAGCACGTAGCCTGACCCTCACGTTTCCGTAACCTCACCTGTGCCCTAAGCTTTGCCGTTCCCTAACCCTAACCCTAGCCCGGAACGGAAACCGGCCACCACCCCTAAACCTTACCCTACGCTGTACCCTACTCCTGGCCCATATGCCAGCAGTGACCCGTGCGTCAGCACATAGCCTGACCCTCACGTTTCCGTAACCTCACCTGTGCCCTAAGCTTTGCCGTTCCCTAACCCTAACCCTAGCCCGGAACGGAAACCCGCCACCAGCCCTAAACGTTACCCTACGCTGTACCCTATTCCTGGCCCATATGCCAGCACTGACCCGTGCGTCAGCACATAGCCTGACCCTCCCACGTTTCTGTACCTTCACCTGTGCCCTATGCCTTGCAGTTCTCTGACCCTAACCCTAGCCCGGAACGGAAACCCGCCACCAGCCCTATGCCTTAACCTACGCCGTACCCTACTCTTGGCCCGTACGCTGGCACTGACCCGTGCGGCAGCACGTAGCCTGACCCTCACATGTTTCCGTAACCTCACCTGTGCCCTAAGCTTTGCCGTTCCCTAACCCTAACCCTAGCTCGGAACGGAAACCCGCCACCAGCCCTAAACCTTACGGTACGCTGTACCCTACTCCTGGCCCATATGCCAGCACTGACCCATGCGTCACCACATAGCCTGACCCTCCCACGTTTCTGTACCCTCACCTGTGCCCTAAGCCTTGCGTTCCCTATCCCTAACCCTAGCCCGGAACAGAAACCCGCAACCAGCCCTACGCCTTACCCTACGCCGTTCCCTACTTCTGGCCCGTACGCTGGCACTGACCCGTGCGTCAGCACATAGCCTGACACTCCCACGTTTCCGTACCCTCACCTGTGCCCTAAGCCTTGCCGTTCTCTAACCCTAACCCTAGCCTGGAACGGAAACCCTCCACCAGCCCTACGCTTTAACCTATGCCGTAAGGTACTCGTGGCCCATACGCTGGCACTGACCCGTGCGTCAGCACGTAGCCTGACCCTCCTACGTTTCCGTAACCTCACCTGTGCCCTAAGCCTTGCCGTTCCCTAACCCTAACCCTAGCCCAGAACAGAAACCTGCCACCAGCCCTAAAACTTACCCTACGCTGTACCCTACTCCTGGCCCGTATTCCAGCACTGACCCGTGCGTCAGCACATAGCCTGACCCTTCCACGTTTCCTTACCCTCACCTGTGCCCTAAGCCTTGCCGTACCCTAACCCTAACCCTAGCCCGGAACGGAAACCCGCCACCAGCCCTACGCCTTACCCTACACTGTAACCTACTCCTAGCCCGTACGCTGGCACTGACCCGTGCGTCATCACGTACCCTGACCCTCCCACGTTTCCGTACCCTCACCTGTGCCCTAAGCCTTGCCGTTCCCTAACCCTAGCCCGGAACAAAAACCCGCCACAAGCCCTAAAACTTACCCTACGCTGTACCCTACTCCTGGCCCGTATGCCAGCACTGACCCGTGCGTCAGCACATAGCCTGACCCTCCCACGTTTCCGTACCCTCACCTGTGCCCTAAGCCTTGCCGTTCTCTAACCCTAACCATAGCCCGGAACGGAAACCCTCCACCAACCCTACACCTTAACCTATGCCGTACCATACTCGTTGCCCATACGCCGGCACTGACCCGTGCGTCAGCACGTAGCCTCACCCTCCCCCGTTTCCATAACCTCACCTGTGCCCTAATCCTTGCCGTTCCCTAACCCTAACCCTAGCCCGGAACGAAAACCCGCCACCAGCCCTATGCCTTACCCTACGCCATACCCTACTCTTGGCCCGTACGCTGGCACTGACCCGTGCTTCAGCACGTAGCCTAACCCTCACATGTTTCCGTAACCTCACCTGTGCCCTAAGCTTTGCCGTTCCCTAACCCTAACCCTAGCCCGGAACGGAAACCCGCCACCAGCCCTAAACCTTACCCTATGCTGTACCCTACTCCTGGCCCATATGCCAGCACTGACCCGTGCGTCAGCACGTAGCCTGACCCTCCCACGTTTCCGTACTCTCACCTGTGCCCTAAGCCTTGCCGTTCCCTAACCCTAACCCTAGCCCGGAACAGAAACCCGCCACCAGCCCTACGCCTTACCCTACACGGTACCCTACTCCTCGCCCATACGCTGGCACTGACCCGTGCGTCAGCACGTAGCCTGACCCTCCCACGTTTCCGTACCCTCACCTGTGCCCTAAGCCTTGCCGTTCCCTAACCCTAGCCCTGAACAAAATCCAGCCACCAGCCCTAAAACTTACCCTACGCTGTACCCTACTCCTGGCCCGTATGCCAGCACTGACCCATGCGTCAGCACATAGCCTGACCCTCCCACGTTTCCGTACCCTCACCTGTGCACTAAGCCTTGCCGTTCCCTAACCCTAACCCTAGCCCGGAACAGAAACCCGCAACCAGCCCTACGCCTTACCCTACGCCGTACCCTACTTCTGGCCCGTACGCTGGCACTGACCCGTGCGTCAGCACATAGCCTGACACTCCCACGTTTCCGTACCCTCACCTGTGCCCTAAGCCTTGCCGTTCTCTAACCCTAACCCTAGCCCGGAACGGAAACCCTCCACCAGCCCTACGCGTTAACCTATGCCGTACCATACTCGTGGCCCATATGCTGCCACTGACCCGTGCGTCAGCACGTAGCCTGACCCTCCCACGTTTCCGTAACCTCACCTGTGCCCTAAGCCTTGCCGTTCCCTAACCCTAACCCTAGCCCTGAACAGAAACCTGCCACCAGCCCTAAAACTTACCCTACGCTGTACCCTACTCCTGGCCCATATTCCAGCACTGACCCGTGCGTCAGCACATAGCCTGACCCTCCCACATTTCCGTACCCTCACCTGTGCCCTAAGCCTTGCCGTTCCCTAACCCTAACCGTAGCCCGAAACAGAAACCCGCAACCAGCCCTACGCCTTACCCTACGCCGTACCCTACTTCTGGCCCGTACGCTGGCACTGACCCGTGCGTCAGCACATAGCCTGACACTCCCACGTTTCCGTACCCTCACATGTGCCCTAAGCCTTGCCGTTCTCTAACCCTAACCCTAGCCTGGAACGGAAACCCTCCACCAGCCCAACGCTTGAACCTATGCCGTACCGTACTCGTGGCCCATACGCTGGCACTGACCCGTGCATCAGCACGTAGCCTGACCCTCCCACGTTTCCGTAACCTCACCTGTGCCCTAAGCCTTGCCGTTCCCTAACCCTAACCCTAGCCCGGAACAGAAACCTGCCACCAGCCCTAAAACTTACCCTACACTGTACCCTACTCCTGGCCCATATTCCAGCACTGACCCATGCGTCAGCACATAGCCTGACCCTCCCACATTTCCGTACCCTCACCTGTACCCTAAGCCTTGCCGTTCCCTAACCGTAACCCTAGCCCGGAACAGAAACCCGCAACCAGCCCTACGCTTTACCCTACGCCGTACCCAACTCCTGGCCCGTACGCTGGCACTGACCCGTGCGTCAGCACCTAGCCTGACCCTCCCACGTTTCCGTACCCTCACCTGTGCCCTAAGCCTTGCCGTTCTCTAACCCTAACCCTAGCCCGGAAAGGAAACCCTCCACCAGCCCTACGCCTTAACCTATGGTGTACCATACTCGTGGCCCATACGCCGGCACTGACCCATGCGTCAGCACATAGCCTGACCCTCCCACGTTTCCATACCCACACCTGTTCCCTAATCTTTGCTGTTCCCTAACCCTAACCCTAGCCCGGAACGGAAACCCGCCACCAGCCCTACGCCTTACCCTACGCCGTACCCTACTCTTGGCCCGTACGCTGGCACTGACCCGTGCGTCAGCACGTAGCCTGACCCTCGCATGTTTCCGTAATCTCACCTGTGCCCTAAGCCTTGCCGTTCTCTAACCCTAACCCTAGCCCGGAAGGGAAACCCTCCACCAGCCCTACGCCTTAACCTATGCCGTACCCTAATCGTGGCCCATTCGCCGGCACTGACCCGTGCGTCAGCACGGAGCCTGACCCTCCCACGTTTCCGTACCCTCACCTGTGCCCTAAGCCTTGCCGTTCCCTAACCGTAACCCTAGCCCGGAACGGAAACCCGCCACCAGCCCTACGCATTACCCTACGCCGTACCCTACTCCTGGCCCGTACGCTGGCACGGACGCGTGCGTCAGCACGTAGCCTGACCCTCCCACGTTTCCGTACCTTCACCTGTGCCCTAAGCCTTGCCGTTCTCTGACCCTAACCCTAGCCCGGAACGGAAACCCTCCACCAGCCCTATGCTTTAACCTATGCCGTACCCTACTCGTGGCCCATACGTAGGCACTGACCCGTGCGTCAGCACGTAGCCTGACCCTCCCACGTTTCCGTAACCTCACCTGTGCCCTAAGCCTTGCCGTTCCCTAATCCTAACCCTAGCCCGGAACGGACACCCACCAACAGCCCTAAAACTTACCCTACGCTGTATCCTACTCCTGGCCCGTATGCCAGCACTGACTCGTGCATCAGCACATAGCCTGACCCTCCCACGTTTCTGTACCCTCACCTGTGCACTAAGCCTTGCCGTTCCCTATCCCTAACCCTAGCCCAGAACAGAAACCCGCAACCAGCCCTACGCCTTACCCTACGCCGTACCCTAATCCTGGCCCGTACGCCGGCACTGACCCGTGCGTCAGCACGTAGCCTGACCCTCACGTTTCCGTAACCTCACCTGTGCCCTAAGCTTTGCCGTTCCCTAACCCTAACCCTAGCCCGGAACGGAAACCGGCCACCACCCCTAAACCTTACCCTACGCTGTACCCTACTCCTGGCCCATATGCCAGCAGTGACCCGTGCGTCAGCACATAGCCTGACCCTCACGTTTCCGTAACCTCACCTGTGCCCTAAGCTTTGCCGTTCCCTAACCCTAACCCTAGCCCGGAACGGAAACCCGCCACCAGCCCTAAACGTTACCCTACGCTGTACCCTATTCCTGGCCCATATGCCAGCACTGACCCGTGCGTCAGCACATAGCCTGACCCTCCCACGTTTCTGTACCTTCACCTGTGCCCTATGCCTTGCAGTTCTCTGACCCTAACCCTAGCCCGGAACGGAAACCCGCCACCAGCCCTATGCCTTAACCTACGCCGTACCCTACTCTTGGCCCGTACGCTGGCACTGACCCGTGCGGCAGCACGTAGCCTGACCCTCACATGTTTCCGTAACCTCACCTGTGCCCTAAGCTTTGCCGTTCCCTAACCCTAACCCTAGCTCGGAACGGAAACCCGCCACCAGCCCTAAACCTTACGGTACGCTGTACCCTACTCCTGGCCCATATGCCAGCACTGACCCATGCGTCACCACATAGCCTGACCCTCCCACGTTTCTGTACCCTCACCTGTGCCCTAAGCCTTGCGTTCCCTATCCCTAACCCTAGCCCGGAACAGAAACCCGCAACCAGCCCTACGCCTTACCCTACGCCGTTCCCTACTTCTGGCCCGTACGCTGGCACTGACCCGTGCGTCAGCACATAGCCTGACACTCCCACGTTTCCGTACCCTCACCTGTGCCCTAAGCCTTGCCGTTCTCTAACCCTAACCCTAGCCTGGAACGGAAACCCTCCACCAGCCCTACGCTTTAACCTATGCCGTAAGGTACTCGTGGCCCATACGCTGGCACTGACCCGTGCGTCAGCACGTAGCCTGACCCTCCTACGTTTCCGTAACCTCACCTGTGCCCTAAGCCTTGCCGTTCCCTAACCCTAACCCTAGCCCAGAACAGAAACCTGCCACCAGCCCTAAAACTTACCCTACGCTGTACCCTACTCCTGGCCCGTATTCCAGCACTGACCCGTGCGTCAGCACATAGCCTGACCCTTCCACGTTTCCTTACCCTCACCTGTGCCCTAAGCCTTGCCGTACCCTAACCCTAACCCTAGCCCGGAACGGAAACCCGCCACCAGCCCTACGCCTTACCCTACACTGTAACCTACTCCTAGCCCGTACGCTGGCACTGACCCGTGCGTCATCACGTACCCTGACCCTCCCACGTTTCCGTACCCTCACCTGTGCCCTAAGCCTTGCCGTTCCCTAACCCTAGCCCGGAACAAAAACCCGCCACAAGCCCTAAAACTTACCCTACGCTGTACCCTACTCCTGGCCCGTATGCCAGCACTGACCCGTGCGTCAGCACATAGCCTGACCCTCCCACGTTTCCGTACCCTCACCTGTGCCCTAAGCCTTGCCGTTCTCTAACCCTAACCATAGCCCGGAACGGAAACCCTCCACCAACCCTACACCTTAACCTATGCCGTACCATACTCGTTGCCCATACGCCGGCACTGACCCGTGCGTCAGCACGTAGCCTCACCCTCCCCCGTTTCCATAACCTCACCTGTGCCCTAATCCTTGCCGTTCCCTAACCCTAACCCTAGCCCGGAACGAAAACCCGCCACCAGCCCTATGCCTTACCCTACGCCATACCCTACTCTTGGCCCGTACGCTGGCACTGACCCGTGCTTCAGCACGTAGCCTAACCCTCACATGTTTCCGTAACCTCACCTGTGCCCTAAGCTTTGCCGTTCCCTAACCCTAACCCTAGCCCGGAACGGAAACCCGCCACCAGCCCTAAACCTTACCCTACGCTGTACCCTACTCCTGGCCCATATGCCAGCACTGACCCGTGCGTCAGCACGTAGCCTGACCCTCCCACGTTTCCGTACTCTCACCTGTGCCCTAAGCCTTGCCGTTCCCTAACCCTAACCCTAGCCCGGAACAGAAACCCGCCACCAGCCCTACGCCTTACCCTACACGGTACCCTACTCCTCGCCCATACGCTGGCACTGACCCGTGCGTCAGCACGTAGCCTGACCCTCCCACGTTTCCGTACCCTCACCTGTGCCCTAAGCCTTGCCGTTCCCTAACCCTAGCCCTGAACAAAATCCAGCCACCAGCCCTAAAACTTACCCTACGCTGTACCCTACTCCTGGCCCGTATGCCAGCACTGACCCATGCGTCAGCACATAGCCTGACCCTCCCACGTTTCCGTACCCTCACCTGTGCACTAAGCCTTGCCGTTCCCTAACCCTAACCCTAGCCCGGAACAGAAACCCGCAACCAGCCCTACGCCTTACCCTACGCCGTACCCTACTTCTGGCCCGTACGCTGGCACTGACCCGTGCGTCAGCACATAGCCTGACACTCCCACGTTTCCGTACCCTCACCTGTGCCCTAAGCCTTGCCGTTCTCTAACCCTAACCCTAGCCCGGAACGGAAACCCTCCACCAGCCCTACGCGTTAACCTATGCCGTACCATACTCGTGGCCCATATGCTGCCACTGACCCGTGCGTCAGCACGTAGCCTGACCCTCCCACGTTT
This sequence comes from Mesoplodon densirostris, assembly GCF_025265405.1. NCBI lineage: Eukaryota > Metazoa > Chordata > Mammalia > Artiodactyla > Ziphiidae > Mesoplodon > Mesoplodon densirostris. The sequence goes on along the minus strand of NC_082681.1, from coordinate 138,346,568 downwards.
CCGTAACCTCACCTGTGCCCTAAGCCTTGCCGTTCCCTAACCCTAACCCTAGCCCTGAACAGAAACCTGCCACCAGCCCTAAAACTTACCCTACGCTGTACCCTACTCCTGGCCCATATTCCAGCACTGACCCGTGCGTCAGCACATAGCCTGACCCTCCCACATTTCCGTACCCTCACCTGTGCCCTAAGCCTTGCCGTTCCCTAACCCTAACCGTAGCCCGAAACAGAAACCCGCAACCAGCCCTACGCCTTACCCTACGCCGTACCCTACTTCTGGCCCGTACGCTGGCACTGACCCGTGCGTCAGCACATAGCCTGACACTCCCACGTTTCCGTACCCTCACATGTGCCCTAAGCCTTGCCGTTCTCTAACCCTAACCCTAGCCTGGAACGGAAACCCTCCACCAGCCCAACGCTTGAACCTATGCCGTACCGTACTCGTGGCCCATACGCTGGCACTGACCCGTGCATCAGCACGTAGCCTGACCCTCCCACGTTTCCGTAACCTCACCTGTGCCCTAAGCCTTGCCGTTCCCTAACCCTAACCCTAGCCCGGAACAGAAACCTGCCACCAGCCCTAAAACTTACCCTACACTGTACCCTACTCCTGGCCCATATTCCAGCACTGACCCATGCGTCAGCACATAGCCTGACCCTCCCACATTTCCGTACCCTCACCTGTACCCTAAGCCTTGCCGTTCCCTAACCGTAACCCTAGCCCGGAACAGAAACCCGCAACCAGCCCTACGCTTTACCCTACGCCGTACCCAACTCCTGGCCCGTACGCTGGCACTGACCCGTGCGTCAGCACCTAGCCTGACCCTCCCACGTTTCCGTACCCTCACCTGTGCCCTAAGCCTTGCCGTTCTCTAACCCTAACCCTAGCCCGGAAAGGAAACCCTCCACCAGCCCTACGCCTTAACCTATGGTGTACCATACTCGTGGCCCATACGCCGGCACTGACCCATGCGTCAGCACATAGCCTGACCCTCCCACGTTTCCATACCCACACCTGTTCCCTAATCTTTGCTGTTCCCTAACCCTAACCCTAGCCCGGAACGGAAACCCGCCACCAGCCCTACGCCTTACCCTACGCCGTACCCTACTCTTGGCCCGTACGCTGGCACTGACCCGTGCGTCAGCACGTAGCCTGACCCTCGCATGTTTCCGTAATCTCACCTGTGCCCTAAGCCTTGCCGTTCTCTAACCCTAACCCTAGCCCGGAAGGGAAACCCTCCACCAGCCCTACGCCTTAACCTATGCCGTACCCTAATCGTGGCCCATTCGCCGGCACTGACCCGTGCGTCAGCACGGAGCCTGACCCTCCCACGTTTCCATAACCTCACCTGTGCCCTAAGCCTTGCCGTTCCCTAACCCTAACCCTAGCCCGGAACGGAAACCCGCCACCAGCCCTACGCCTTACCCTATGCCGTACCCTACTCTTGGCCCGTACGCTGGCACTGACCCGTGCGCCAGCACGTAGCCTGACCCTCACATGTTTCCGTAACCTCACCTGTGCCCTAAGCTTTGCCGTTCCCTAACCCTAACCCTAGCCCTGAACGGAAACCCGCCACCAGCCCTAAACCTTACCCTACGCTGTACCCTACTCCTGGCCCATATGCCAGCACTGACCCATGCGTCAGCACATAGCCTGACCCTCCCACGTTTCCGTACCCTCACCTGTGCCATACGCCTTGCCGTTCCCTAACCGTAAACCTAGTCCGGAATGGAAACCCGCCACCAGCCCTACGCCTTACCCTACGCCGTACCCTACTCCTAGCCTGTACGCTGGCACTGACCCGTGCGTCAGCACGTAGCCTGACCCTCGCATGTTTACGAAACCTCACCTGTGCCCTAAGCTTTGCTGTTCCCTAATCCTAAGCCTAGCCCGGAATGGAAAACCGCCACCAGCCCTAAACCTTACCCTACGCTGTACCTTACTCCTGGCCCATATGCCAGCACTGACCCGTGCGTCAGCACATAGCCTGACCCTCCCACGTTTCTGTACCCTCACCTGTGCCCTAAGCCTTGCCGTTCACTAACCCTAGCCCGGAACAGAAACCCGCCACCAGCCCTCAACCTTACCTTACGCCGTACACTACTCCTGGCCCGTATGCCAGCACTGACCCGTGCGTCAGCACATAGCCTGACCCTTCCACGTTTCCGTACCCTCACCTGTGCCCTAAGCGTTGCCGTTCCCTAACCCTAACCCTAGCCCGGAACGGAAAGCCGCCACCAGCCCTACTCCTTACCCTACGCCGTACCCTACTCTTGGCCCGTACGCTGGCACTCACCCGTGCGTCAGCACGTAGCCTGACCCTCGCATGTTTCCGTAACCTCACCTGTGCCCTAAGCTTTGCTGTTCCCTAACGCTAACCCTAGCCCGGAACAGAAACCCGCCACCAGCCCTCAACCTTACCCTACGCCGTACCCTACTCCTGGCCCGTAAGCCAGCACTGACCCGTATGCCAGCACTGACCCGTGCATCAGCACATAGCCTGACCCTTCCACGTTTCCGTACCCTCACCTGTGCCCTAAGCCTTGCCGTTCCCTAACCATAACCCTAGCCCAGAACAGAAACCCGCAACCAGCCGTACGCCTTACCCTACGCCGTACCCTACTCCTGGCCCGTACGCGGGCACTGACCCGTGCGACCTCACGTAGCCTGACCCTCCCACGTTTCCGTACCCTCACCTGTGCCCTAAGCCTTGCCGTTCCCTAACCCTAACCCTAGCCCGGAACAGAAACCCGCAAACAGCCCAACGCCTTACCCTACGCCGTACCCTACTCCTGGCCCATACCCTGGCACTGACCCGTGCGTCAGCACATAGCCTGACCCTCCAACGTTTCCGTACCCTCACCTGTGCCCTAAGCCTTGCCGTTCCCTAACCCTAACCCTAGCCCGGAACGGAAACCCGCCACCAGCCCTACGCCTTACCCTACGCCGTACCCTACTCCTGGCCAGTACGCCGGCACTGACACGTGCGTCAGCTCGTAGCCTGACCCTCCCACGTTTCCGTATCCTCACCTTGCCCTAAGGCTTGCCGTTCCCTAACCCTAACCCTAGCCCGGAACGGAAACCTGCCACCAGCCCTACATCTCACCCTACGCTGTACCCTATGCCTGGCCCGTACACCGGCACTGACCCGTGCGTCAGCACATAGCCTGACCCTCCCACGTTTCCGTATCCTCACCTTGCCCTAAGGCTTGCCGTTCCCTAACCCTAACCCTAGCCCTGAACAGAAACCTGCCACCAGCCCTAAAACTTACCCTACGCTGTACCCTACTCCTGGCCCATATTCCAGCACTGACCCGTGCGTCAGCACATAGCCTGACCCTCCCACATTTCCGTACCCTCACCTGTGCCCTAAGCCTTGCCGTTCCCTAACCCTAACCGTAGCCCGAAACAGAAACCCGCAACCAGCCCTACGCCTTACCCTACGCCGTACCCTACTTCTGGCCCGTACGCTGGCACTGACCCGTGCGTCAGCACATAGCCTGACACTCCCACGTTTCCGTACCCTCACATGTGCCCTAAGCCTTGCCGTTCTCTAACCCTAACCCTAGCCTGGAACGGAAACCCTCCACCAGCCCAACGCTTGAACCTATGCCGTACCGTACTCGTGGCCCATACGCTGGCACTGACCCGTGCATCAGCACGTAGCCTGACCCTCCCACGTTTCCGTAACCTCACCTGTGCCCTAAGCCTTGCCGTTCCCTAACCCTAACCCTAGCCCGGAACAGAAACCTGCCACCAGCCCTAAAACTTACCCTACACTGTACCCTACTCCTGGCCCATATTCCAGCACTGACCCATGCGTCAGCACATAGCCTGACCCTCCCACATTTCCGTACCCTCACCTGTACCCTAAGCCTTGCCGTTCCCTAACCGTAACCCTAGCCCGGAACAGAAACCCGCAACCAGCCCTACGCTTTACCCTACGCCGTACCCAACTCCTGGCCCGTACGCTGGCACTGACCCGTGCGTCAGCACCTAGCCTGACCCTCCCACGTTTCCGTACCCTCACCTGTGCCCTAAGCCTTGCCGTTCTCTAACCCTAACCCTAGACCGGAAAGGAAACCCTCCACCAGCCCTACGCCTTAACCTATGGTGTACCATACTCGTGGCCCATACGCCGGCACTGACCCATGCGTCAGCACATAGCCTGACCCTCCCACGTTTCCATACCCACACCTGTTCCCTAATCTTTGCTGTTCCCTAACCCTAACCCTAGCCCGGAACGGAAACCCGCCACCAGCCCTACGCCTTACCCTACGCCGTACCCTACTCTTGGCCCGTACGCTGGCACTGACCCGTGCGTCAGCACGTAGCCTGACCCTCGCATGTTTCCGTAATGTCACCTGTGCCCTAAGCCTTGCCGTTCTCTAACCCTAACCCTAGCCCGGAAGGGAAACCCTCCACCAGCCCTACGCCTTAACCTATGCCGTACCCTAATCGTGGCCCATTCGCCGGCACTGACCCGTGCGTCAGCACGGAGCCTGACCCTCCCACGTTTCCATAACCTCACCTGTGCCCTAAGCCTTGCCGTTCCCTAACCCTAACCCTAGCCCGGAACGGAAACCCGCCACCAGCCCTACGCCTTACCCTATGCCGTACCCTACTCTTGGCCCGTACGCTGGCACTGACCCGTGCGCCAGCACGTAGCCTGACCCTCACATGTTTCCGTAACCTCACCTGTGCCCTAAGCTTTGCCGTTCCCTAACCCTAACCCTAGCCCTGAACGGAAACCCGCCACCAGCCCTAAACCTTACCCTACGCTGTACCCTACTCCTGGCCCATATGCCAGCACTGACCCATGCGTCAGCACATAGCCTGACCCTCCCACGTTTCCGTACCCTCACCTGTGCCATACGCCTTGCCGTTCCCTAACCGTAAACCTAGTCCGGAATGGAAACCCGCCACCAGCCCTACGCCTTACCCTACGCCGTACCCTACTCCTAGCCTGTACGCTGGCACTGACCCGTGCGTCAGCACGTAGCCTGACCCTCGCATGTTTACGAAACCTCACCTGTGCCCTAAGCTTTGCTGTTCCCTAATCCTAAGCCTAGCCCGGAATGGAAAACCGCCACCAGCCCTAAACCTTACCCTACGCTGTACCTTACTCCTGGCCCATATGCCAGCACTGACCCGTGCGTCAGCACATAGCCTGACCCTCCCACGTTTCTGTACCCTCACCTGTGCCCTAAGCCTTGCCGTTCACTAACCCTAGCCCGGAACAGAAACCCGCCACCAGCCCTCAACCTTACCTTACGCCGTACACTACTCCTGGCCCGTATGCCAGCACTGACCCGTGCGTCAGCACATAGCCTGACCCTTCCACGTTTCCGTACCCTCACCTGTGCCCTAAGCGTTGCCGTTCCCTAACCCTAACCCTAGCCCGGAACGGAAAGCCGCCACCAGCCCTACTCCTTACCCTACGCCGTACCCTACTCTTGGCCCGTACGCTGGCACTCACCCGTGCGTCAGCACGTAGCCTGACCCTCGCATGTTTCCGTAACCTCACCTGTGCCCTAAGCTTTGCTGTTCCCTAACGCTAACCCTAGCCCGGAACAGAAACCCGCCACCAGCCCTCAACCTTACCCTACGCCGTACCCTACTCCTGGCCCGTAAGCCAGCACTGACCCATATGCCAGCACTGACCCGTGCATCAGCACATAGCCTGACCCTTCCACGTTTCCGTACCCTCACCTGTGCCCTAAGCCTTGCCGTTCCCTAACCATAACCCTAGCCCAGAACAGAAACCCGCAACCAGCCGTACGCCTTACCCTACGCCGTACCCTACTCCTGGCCCGTACGCGGGCACTGACCCGTGCGACCTCACGTAGCCTGACCCTCCCACGTTTCCGTACCCTCACCTGTGCCCTAAGC